>NC_092059.1:28261159-28861159 GCF_039877785.1 Chaetodon trifascialis
CACACACACACACACACACACACACACACACACACACATTCTCACCACAGACAGTAGCGGGAGTAACAAGACACGGCAAGGCACTGAGGATTGAGGAGAATGCCACCTTTGGGGCCGTCCACACCAAGAGGAGTCATCACGGACTATGAGCACAGGGGGCACCGGCACCCAGGCCCGCCCCAACCCTGACAGACTGGCGGACCCCCACACCAAGGTAGGGAGCCCCCCCACCAGCCAGGCCAAAAGGACCTGAGGACAGCACCCCTGGCAGCAGACCAGACACAGCTCTCGGTGTGGAGGACCCCCCTGAGGAAACACCGAAACTAGAAAATAAATTAAACAGTTAAAAGAAGATAAGTTTATAAGATAATAAGTAAAGTAGATAAAATAGGGTAAAATAATACAAAATATAAAACAGCAAAATAAAAGGCATCAACATAAGTTAAATGATAAAACGTAAGAAGAATTGAAAGGTCAGTTAAAAGCCTGATTAAAAAGGTGTGTCTTTAACCTTCTTTTAAAAATATCAACAGTCTCTGCAGTCCTGAGGCTCTCCGGCAGGCTGTTCCACAGGTGTGGAGCATAGTGGCTAAATGCCGCCTCACCGTGGGTTTTTGTTCTGGCTTTTGGTATGGATAAAAGGCCGGTGCTGGAGGACCTCAGGGTCCGCGAGGGTTGATACGGTAAAAGCAGGTCAGATAAGTAAAAGGGTGCAAGGCCGTTAAGACATTTAAAAACTAGTAAAAGAACCTTAAAATCGACCCTGAAGTGGACAGGGAGCCAATGCAGCTGCCAAACTGGTGTACTGTGGGCCCACCCTCTGGTCTTCGTCTGCACGCGTACAGCTGAGTTTTGCAGGAGTTGGAGGTCTGCAGTAGTCTTTTTGGGAAGACCAGAGAGCAGGGCATTACAGTAATCTAAACAACAAGAAATAAAAGCATGCATTAGCACCTCTGCGCTGGCCTGAGAGAGAAACAGGATTCTGGCTACGTTCTTAAGATGATCAAAGCCTATTTTTGTTATATTATTGATATGTGGGATAAAAGTCATTTCAAAGTCCAGGTTTTTAACAGATTGTGTTGGTTTAAAATCTTGTAGTTTTGGTAAAAGTTTCTCAGTCTGGCCTTCAGGACCTATAACTAAAACCTCTGTTTTGTCTTGGTTGAGCTGTAGGAAATTCCCCGCCATCCATGACTTGATATCTAAAATGCAGTTAAAAAGGGTATCTATTGGCCCTGTGTCATCAGGAGACACAGCAATGTACAGCTGTGTATCATCAGCGTAGCTATGGAAACTGATGCCGTGTCTCCTGATGACATCTCCAAGAGGAAGCATGTAAAGATTTAAAAAGAATTGGACCTAAAATTGAGCCTTGGGGAACCCCACACTTAATTTCATGGGTTCTTGAGGAACAAGTATCCATACTTACATAAAAACATCGTTCTGAGAGATAAGAGTGGATCCGGTTAAAAACAGTACCAGAGAGGCCAACCAGGTGTCTGAGTCTATTAAATGAAATGTGATGGTCTGCTGTATCAAAGGTGGTGCTTAGATCCAGTAGAACCAAGACTGTGAGTTTCTTGTTATCTAAGTTCCACCTGATGTCGTTTAAAATCTTTACAAGTGCTGTCTCGGTCTTATGGTTCATCCTAAAACCAGACTGAAGTATCTCAAAGATGTTGTTTCTGTTTAAAAAGTCATTGACTTGGTTAAAAACCAATTTTTCTAAAATTTTACTTAAAAAGTTGGATACAGGTCGGAAGTTATTAAGAACGTTGGGGTCTAAAGTGCTCTTGTTCACCTCTGTATAAAGTAAGATAAAACACAGCTGTTTTAAAAGCGGTGGGAAAGACACCTGTCTAGGATCTTCCATGTCATTTCATCAGCCTACAATAGCCAAGGAGAATTCATATTGGAAGGAAGTGCCTTGTTTTCTTCTTTCATGTGAGGATTGTTATGATCTGTGGCTGGTTTTAGGACAAATGGAAAACAAGCCCCACACAACTCCACAGTATACAAACCAAAACACAGAAATCCAACAAATCACCCCAAGGATCAAGCCAAATGCAACCAGTTATTAAGATGATTGGAACTCTGTGTAGCCCATGAAAATCAAGCAATATGCTGAAGGTAATTTCCAGCCAAATTGACAAATTCAGTACAAATGGGGATTTTATGCAAATGTGGATATTTGAAATGATAAATACCATAAATGGTTTCAATTAAAAGGTATATAGCCTAAATCTAAGCAGATACCCTAAATATAAATATAGATGCCCTTAACATAGATTGCCTAATATAAATATTGATATTTATCTCCATAAATATAGTAAATGGCCTTTTTTGGAGAATGCCTTGACATACTGTTAGAAACATTTTGAATATTAATTTTTATTTAATTAGTCATCTGTAGGCCTCTATTTGCAAAAACAAAACAAAAAACAACAACAAAGAAATAAACTGACAAAAAAAAAAAGAAATTCAGGCAGAAATAAAAACCTATTAATATGATAAACCTATAATCTCTACATATACTATTATTATGAGTCAAATGTCTGTTATTAGATACACAGCAATAAGATTAATTAATTAATAATAACAACCATACAAATGACAATTATAAATTAATTAATCTTATTGCTGTGAATCTTCCTCTCACTCTCCCTTTCAGCCCAACCAGTCGAGGCTGATGGCCACCCACTCAGATCCCACCGTCGCCAAGTACTTGCTCATGGGGGAACTGTTTGGTCTCTGTACATTAAAGAGTATGGTCTGCACCTGCTTTTTATGAAAAGATTTGTTGTGATTTGGTGGCATATAAATAAAATTAAAATTGAACAGTTAATTCAATTTGCATTTTGTGCAAATCTTCGATTCAGCACTCACATTTTCATTTTGACTTACTTAGAGCACCTTCTTGCAGACTTTGCATTCTGTTAACAGAACTAAGTAGCACAAAACTGTTGCTGGGTGGACTACTGATGTACAGAGACTGTGATAAGGCCACACATTTCCCAAAGCCCAGGAACGACTCATGATGAAAGTGGTCAGTGTGCTGATTTACAGATTTTTACGAATAAATCTTTAAGTGTAACACTAACAACAAGAATAATATAAATAGAACAGAAAATAGAATCATAGTAACATTGTATTGTTGGCAGTTGGCAGAGCAGTTAAATCTGCTCTGCAAAACTTGTGTCTTCCCCTTCTGCCAGTGAGAATAATTACAAAAACACTGTTGATGCTTGCTTATTAGTGTTGCTGTTGGCGGCCTGTTTTAATTTTAGTCTTAGTCTAGTCTTTGTGTCAAGCTGTCATTTTAGTTTTTATTAGTTTTAGTCACGTTCATACTCTTTTTAGTCTACCCAAGTTTCAGTCAACTAAAAGTCTGAGCATTTTAGTCTTATTTTAGTCAGAATTATCCGTGACTATTTTAGTCTAGTTTTAGCCAATGAAAACTGTATTTTAGTCTCTTTTTAGTAATGCAATTCGATTTAACACAGTCAATATAGTATAAGTATCTTGTAGTATAGACGAAACCAAAATTTTCTTTTAGGCAAACCCATTTCACAATTCAAACAAGGTTGTCTTATTATATTATTGTTACTTTTTAGACTCAAGAATACATACATTCCAGACACGGAAGACGCTCTGATTTGATTTAACAACACATTTATTTTACCAACCGAACATGTTATAAGTACACACACATAAATGTAAATAAAATAAATAAATAAATAAAATAGCATCACATGACAATGCCAGAAAAAAAATTTAATACATTCAAGTTTAATATAAAGAGAAACAAGGTGGTTGAATGCTCGAGCTACAATAACATAATAAAAAGTGCAAATAAAATGTGTGTGTCTGTGACTTGTATTGCTTGTAAACTGAAGTCATATTGGCCGGCCATCGGTCCCCTTTTCTGTGTCAGTTGTCTGTCATTAACGCTAACCTACCGCAGCTGTATCTTCTAAATAATGCTGCGAGTGGGGATTGAGGAAGTGACCTGCGACTGCGCAGTGCGACCTGATGCAGCCCCTAAAGTGAGACACAGGAAACGGAAATACTGCAAAATAATAAGAACAATGCGACTAAAGGAGATGAAATAACGTTATAACATTTATATTACATTATTATAACATTATATATTTAATTATAGTTATTGTCACATGACCAGCATTTACGTTGCGTCTTGTCTTGTTTTCATCACGTGATGAAGGTTCGTTGACGAGGATATTTAGCCATAATTTTCATTGATGAAAGCAACACTATTGCTTATGATGCCATTCTGACATACTCCAAGTTGCTATAGCCTACTCTGTCACTATGGTTGCCCTAGCAAACCAACTGCTGATTCACATAAAGCGCATCACTACCAGTGTGCCAGTACAGGAATTTTACCACAGACACCAGGTTTGAAAACTCTGGTTAAAATTTACCTGTTGCTGATAGGCTTAATCAGTATTATGTGAACTCCTTGGCAAAAGTTTGAATGCAATGTACATTTATTTATATGTAATGTCCCATACTGCACTTTTGAAATAGTACTGGTAGTACTGTACTTGACCTTCATGGACCAAGGAAACTATCGCTCACAATCTACTGAACTGGCACTGCAAATGGCTGCTTGTTTCACAAACAGCCATTGTATGTAACTTAACTAAAGTCACTAATGTACTTATTATAACCCATGCCATAATATTTTCTGAACCTACCCAAGTAGTTTTGGTACCTTAACCTAACCTACTTAACTGTTTCACAACATTAACCAAGTGTTTATTCCTGCTCCCATGACGTAACCAAACTACTGTTGTACAATGATAACCACATCTTCGTCTGGTATGTTTGTCACTGGTACTCTCCACATATACTGCATGCAGTCTTTGGAGAACCTCATTAGAATCTCATTACAACATTCCCTGCTGAGCCCACCAGTGGACCCGTACAGTTCGCTTATCATTGGGATGGATGACATTTTAATTTATGTCTTACATACTACATCTCTCTCACCTGGAAAAGGCTGGAAGCTCTGTGAGAATTTTTGACTTCTCCAGTGCCTCTAATACCATGCAGCCCAGACTTCTGAGGGACACAGGGGTGCACCACCACCTCATATACAGAGCATGGACTATAATGTAGATTTCATAGATAAATCAGCTAATTATCACCTGCAAAAGTTCCCTGATGACTCTGCAATCATCAGCCTCTTCATAGAGGGGGCCAACATGGAGTAAAGAGAACTTTCCCGGGAGATCTGTGGAGTTACTTATAGTACTTTCCATATTCTAAGACAAATCAGCTTCACTACAGTACTTGCTTTCAGAAGTTGGAGCCTTAACACAATTAAAAAAGTTCAGCAGTGCGGGTACATATCCATAAAACTCACCAAAGTTCTCTTTTAAAGTTACTTTGTTTTTTTTTTTGTTGTTGTTGTTGTTTTGTTTCGTTTTAGCTGTGACATTAAGCCCACATAGGTCGAGGGCTTATGTGAAATGGTGTTCATTAAAGGCTGCTAAAAAAATTAACATAAATATTAAACAAACAGTAATCTCAGATCATTTTTCAAAAAGCTACCATCCTCATCTAAACATTTCAAGAAAACCACAGGACATACAGTTGGGAAAGACTGCATAGTTGCAAATGTCAATGGGATCTTACTTCTCACTCAGAACAGAGAAGTTCCTGTTTCACATCACCTCTGTATAAAGTCAGATAAAACATTAGCAGTAGCAAAGTGACAGAAAGTCCTTATCAAGTCACAAAATCTAATTGGTCAGAGATACAACACCCTTTATATCATGATAATGAGATCTTTTCTCTCACTGTTCTGTCATTTCCCTCACATGTGTAGAGCAGGATGGCAGATCATCAGGTCAGGTACTCCCCCATATCATACTCTTTCACTCTTCATCATAATAGCTCACTTTCTGCAGAACACACACAAACCTGGTAGCTCTGCATAAACCTTAGATAAAACTGGTAAAAATATTGATCAAGACAACTCAGAAGCACCTCAACACTGATAAGGACATGTCCACGTCCATACCCTAATCTGCATTAATTGCATATATAATATTTCTATAAGTAATATTGAGTTGAATAATTATATCAACTTGTAATTAGTATACTAGTAACAGAGTTTACATTTGTCAGTTTGGACATTTATTTGTGTGAAAATCCTGCCAACTGTTCTTTCACAGTCCAACACCTTCCTCCGTGAGCTCTCTGTCTCTTCTGATTGCAGTCATTCTTTTCACAACGTGTGGGTGGCTGGTGATAAAAAGTACGCTCCTTAGCTCTGCTGCATTGTGTGTGTGTGTGTGTGTGTGTGTGTGTGTGTGTGTGTGTGTGTGTGTGTGTGTGTGTGTGTGTGTGTGTGTGTGTGTGTTACTCATGTCGTGGGGACATAAATTTTTCTTTCAGGGATAAAACACAAGTTATGTTGGACCTTTCCTGCTGTTGATTCATCAACAGTCTAGAATTGTTTTAGGACCTTACATTGCAGGCTACAGTTGGTGAAGATACAGACACAGCTTCAGAGGTGAAATGCAGTTGGACTAGACAAGATCATGTTTGTGTGTTATTCTATTGTAGGTTGTGTGAGGAGCCCAGGCCCAGTCCAGGGTATTATTTAGCATAGGATGTATAGAAATATACACCTATGGAATTGGATACGAGTGTGGTTTCTCAATCAGCAGCCTTGGTAATATCAGGCTGAGTGTTATGAAGGGCATGCTAACATTTTTATCTACCAATCATTCGCTTTGTTAATATTTTGACTGTGAAGAATGAAGGCCATCAGGTATCATGCCTCTCTTGAATGCTGAGAAACTGTGAAAAAAATTGCATGCTGGTGACTGATTATTTCTAATTGCATAATGATTCTTATTAAGTATGCTTCATGTTATTTACTTAGTGTGTAAAAACATATATGAATGTATCACAGATTTATGTGTGCGTACACAAACATCACACAATGGTAAGAGGTTTAAACTGAAGATGAATATATGCCCATACTCCCACAGTCCATGTTTTAACATGCAAAGATGCCTGCCCACTCCCATATTTACATGTTTAATTTACATATTTAAAGCTGGCTTTAATAGAAAACGGTGGGTAGGACGCATACGCTTGAGCATTTTGCATATGTTTCCTTAATCCCCTGTGGTTCCTCTTGTGGAGACGGTGGACAGAGGGAAATAATAGAGAAAAGGAGAGGAGCGCTGTTAGTTGAGGGGAAGAGGGACAGATGGCAGGGATCAGAGAGGGAGCCAAGGTGGCCTGTAATTGATGTGTTCGTGTCTCTCGAAGCAAAGGAATTCTACTGCATTTGATCTCATTTAGCTCTCCTCCAGAGGGCTGGAGATTCATACAAGGAGGAACTCAAAGACCAATTCTGCATATGATTCATACACACTCAGAACACCACACACACACACACACACACACACACACACACACACACACACACACACACACACACACACACACACACACACACATACACGCTAAATACAAAGACACAGGTTTGTATACTGGTGGTCTTGGGTAAATTACTTTTTGGTTTTTAAGCACCTGGCAGCTAAGGACACAAGGTTTGCCGATATTTCATTTCTTACTGTAACTGATACTGAATGTCTTTTTGTCCATTTATAGTTTTGCTTATTTGGAGGATGATTGTGTGTAAGCTAGTAAGAATGCATTTTGCTCTAGGTACCGTAATTCCAGTCATGTGAAAGTAGCATTCCTTAACTTAATTACAAGTCTGAAGAAATGCAGCTCTGTGTTTGGCAGTATATGCTTATGCATGCAAGTTGAAATGGTTAAAGATGCCTCTTATGTATGATTTTCATTAACTTTTTTATTATGTTTCATTTTGATTATAGTTTAAATGTGACTAATCATTTCACTGCAAGTTAAAGAGTAATAATAACTTAATTTTATATAGCATCTTCCATTGCAAATGCACCTTGAAGAAATAACACACACACATAAGCGTTTCATGTAAAAAAAAAAAAAAGATATAGAGTGAACATAAAAACAGGGATTAACATTGAACATCAATGTGAAATAAGATGGGGAATAAAAACAATTTGAGGTTCAGTTTACCAATAAGAAATCTGGTTCTGAGCAGATGTTCTGACACTGCTGGGGTTGAAATATACTGTATATTCATATGAATATGGCAGACTGCAAATGCATAATTTTAAATTCCTAATTTGTCATATTTTTAAATTCCTGCTAAGTGTCAAAAAGATCAGAAACAAACAAGGGTTAATAGAAATAATGGCCATTGGCCAGGAATTCTGTTAACTTAAGATGTGAGAACCAGTGGAGAATTAGGCAGATGTGTACTGCTAGCAACATGTAAAGAGACGTTGTTTCCAGTGTGCAACTTCTTAGGACAGTTATATAGTGTGTCACAGTGTCAGATTTAACAACTCACTGTTTACAGCGTCAGAGAAAAAGATCTTTTTTTTTCATTTCTCCTGCTCCCATTAGTGGTTGCTACAGAGGATCATCTGTTTCCATCTTTTCCTGTCCTCTGCATCGTCCTCTATCGTGCTAACCATCTGCATATCCTCCCTCACCACATCTAGAAACCTCCTCCTTGGCCATCATTAGCTCCTTTTCTTTCCGCAGCCTTTTCTCAGTATACCCATCATCCCTTCTCTGTTGTCCCTCTAATATACTCATCACTCCCAACAAAAGTCTTAGCACCTTCAACTCTGCCATCTCCAGCTATACTTTTTGTCTTTTCGTCAGTACCACCACCTCAAAACTGCAGAGTTTCCATTATTCAGTAATCACCGTTACTTAAATCTCTCTGACAATGTCAGGTGAAAATAATTCCAGAGTTAGGTACTCTGCCCCCACAACATGGGAAAACTTTCCTTTTTGATAAATCTTATAGTTAGGGCTGGCTCAGGCTTGTCCTGGACCAGCCCCTAGTTATGCTGCTATAGGATTAGACTGTCAGGGGACCTCCAAAGATACACCGAGCTCCTCTGTCCTTCTGTCCCTCTCCATCTGCACACTTTCCTACCACAGCGTGTTACTAACTTAGCTCCTTCCCCGGAGTCTCTGTGCTTTGTCGTCTCGCAGGTTCCCATGGACAGTGGCTGAATCTGGATTGTGGATTGCAGCTGTGTCTCCTGCCTTGGCCCTGCCTGACATCCACTGCAACTGCTACTGCTGTTATTACATCCACTGTCACTGTTACTGTGACTGCATGTCTGTCTCTCTCTCTCTGTCTGACTGCATTTCTGTCTGTCTGTCTGTCTGTCTGTCTGTCTGTCTGTCTGTGTCTGTCTCACTCTCCCTCGCTTGCTCTCCCTCTCTCACCCAACCGGTCGAGGCAGATGGCCGCCCACCCAGAGTCTGGTTCTGCTCGAGGTTTCTGCCTGTTAAAAGGAAGTTTTTCCTCACCACTGTCGCCAAGTGCTTGCTCATGAGGGAATTATTGGGTCTCTGTAGGTAAAAGAGCTCGGCCTGTACCAGCTTTGTATGGAAAGTGTCCTGAGACAACTTCTGTGATTTGGCGCTATACAAATAAAATTGAATTGAATTGAATTGAAAATATGGTCCACAAATACATAAAATACACAAATATAGAATTTCTCCTGTTTGTCCAGTACACTGAAATCTTCTCGGAGAAGTGGACGGGCACCATTTGGAAACTCTCACAAATCATTTGCATTGATTGAAAATAAATGTAGGTTGGAAATATAGGCCAAGCTGACATGAGCGAATAATTTCAACAGTTCTGTCTTCCTTCAGTTGTCCAGATGATACACCAAGTACATTCTTAGCATCTCTCACTACTTCTGCAGTGCAATAGTTACCAAGCCATCCAAGCAACTCTTCTCTACCACTCAGGGCTCCTCCCTGAACTTCACATAACAGTCATCCTTCTTGAGATTCAATTATTTGATCTTGGCTCCGCCTTTTTAATAAACAGTGTAATACTTGAGAGAAATATAAACCCATTTTTAATCAGAAGAATTGTCAAAAGAATGATTTATTTGTAAATCATAGAAGAAGAAGAAGAAGAAGAAGAAGAAGAAGTCAACTTTATTTATCACAGCACACAGAGTTACAGGGGGGAGACTGCACACACGCCATGCAAGTGAAATTATTTTCTCCACATTTATCCCATCCTGGAATGTCGTTCTTCCACATCAGACCAGGAGCGGTGGGCTGCCAGCCGAAAGTGGCACCCGGGGACCCAGTTCTCCTTTGACACCATTGGTCAGGTGGTGATCTTCTTGCATGTTTTTACTGGGGGTACATCTTATGGAGGATACCCTAGGTAAGCACGGGGAGAACATGCAAACTCCACACAGAAAGGCCCCTTCCCTCGAGCAGCAGGCACCGAAGGCATGGTGGAGGACACGCCACCAGCGCCCACAGCGGGATTCGAACCGTGACCTTCTAGCTGTGAGGCAACAGTGTTACCACTTGTTTCACCGTGCCACCACAAAAGTGTATAAGTGTAGACTGCAGGCTTTATCTACACAGAAAAATATTTTTTTACAATAATTTCAACAAAGCCTCAAAACATGCAGATGTGTGTGTGTGTGTGTGTGTGTGTGTGTGTGTGTGTGTGTGTGTGTGTGTGTGTGTGTGTGTGTGTGTGTGTGTGCTTCTGTAGGACAGAGATGATGTGAAAATATTTCTAAACTATAAGAACAAGAAACAAAGATGTAAACAATATGAGGCATCACCTATCGTCATGGCTGGCTCTCTTTGTTTGATTGGCATCAGAAGGTGAAAAGAGTTGCTTTTAACAGCAAACGCTTACATGTTGGTCGACTTTTTGTTTTAGGGAGACTGTCTCATTTAGACAGACATTAGCAAGAGTTTTAAGACATAAACAGATTTGAATTAATGGTACAACATCACACAAAAACTGATATTTTGAGTGACAAGTGTTTGTTTGCTGCAGTGTTACAGTGGCAATGGGGACAGTGCAACAGCAGGAAGGAAGGACCTGTGGTATACCTCCTTCAAACCCCTTGGGTGAAGCAACTGAAGGAGCTGCCCAGTGAGGTCAGAGTGTCCTGCGTTGGGTGGAACATGTTCTCCATGAGCCAAACTGACATTGATCATGGACAATCCATCCCAACCTCTGCATGAGACAGTAAGGGGCTTAAGCAGCTCCTTCAGTAGCAGACAGCTGCATCCAGTCTGTCAGAAAGAAGGCTACTGCTGGTCCTTCATCCTAACAGCTGTCAGACTATCTAAATGTAATCTAGCACTACTGTCATCAATGCTAATATCTGTTCACATTATCTATTTCATCTGGTGAAATTTCTAAATTGTATATTTCTCTCAACTATGCAATAACACTATGTATAATCCATATTGGCAACAGTACTTTTCTAAACTGTATTTATTGTGCATATACATTAACGTAGTATTTCTCAAGTAAAATTGTATTTCTCAGGTGCAATAGTATTGCTCAAGTGCAATACATGTCATTAGTTGGTTTTCTCGTAAGAATATTCACAACAGTACTGTTTTATGACAGTAGGATTTTTATGGCATTTACTATTTTTTGTTATAACCTGTACAAATGTACATATACATAGTTGTTTTTCTATTCTAAATTTCTAAAGTGTGGGATCAATGAAGTCTTATCTTATCGTGATCGTTTGTCCCACCACCTTCACTGTGTCAAGGGGTCATCCCAGGACAGAGCCAGTCTTCTTAACTAGTCTGTTAGGTCTCTTTCTGTCACTAATGACAGATGCCAATGAGCCAGCAGACCATTGCATAGAAGATGGCTGTTGCCACCACAGAGTCAATAAAGGTTCACAGGAGTGCCTTTTACAGTCCATAAGACCTGAGTGTCCTGAGCAGATACATCCTGCTCTGGCCTTGCTAATATAGTGCATTTGGATAGCCAGTCCAGTCAAGTTTATTACTGAATATCCAGGTTCATTATTGAATGTTATGATTCCACCAACTCTATGTCCATTCGCTGGATGTTCAGCAGTGTAGGAGGAGAGTGTTTGCACCTGCAGAAGTCCACCACAAGCTCTTTGATTTTCCCTGCAATGATCTGAATGTGTTTCCACCGGCATTAATCCATAAATCCTTGCATCTATATATCAATGGTATATATAGTTTTGAGACTGTATGTACATACTTTTTCTTTTCATTGATTGACTGCACCCCAGTTTTCTTCTATTCATTCCTTGCTCCTTGCTTGACCAAGAAATCATTCCAGTCAGGCCATTTCAGTGTTTATTTCTTCTCTAAGGGCCCAAGGATTGAGAGGGATCTTTGAGGAGGCATGAGCAAGAGTACACAAGACAGTGAAAATCGGTGTATATTGAGGATAACTAGTTTTTGTCTTTGTTGTGTCTAAAACAATTGGGCTGATAAATGATTTGTCAAATTTGAGATATTGTAATTACAGCATTCAATAATGAATAACGAATTTACAAATACTGGAAATACAAATGCAAATAATGATTATGTTTCAAAAACTTCCAGAAGGAATCCAGCAGAGTATCTGAGCAGTTCATTTACACTGTGGTTCAAGTCTGACCACAGTATAATACTGGTTTTTAATAAGATGTTTTTTGAAGATATTTGTCACTGCTTAAATATACTCACATATACAGAAAGACTGACCAAGACAAAAATACTGCTTATTAATATAAGGGAAAATTCAATTTGCTACACAGCAAAGCCATCTGACAGTTGATCCGGCTGTGTATCCGTCATTAGAACTGGATGTTCAGATGACAGTTCAATTCCTTTCCTTTACCTTCATTGGGAGGGACAGAACACACAGACTATTTCACATTAACGAGGGCAAATTCAAATTTTTTTCCTGTGCTGTATATCATAGCATTTGTATTTGTACTGGATTTATTTACTATCCATTTTTAATATGAATGAATGGATAATCTTCAATAACAAGATAAAAAGGAAATGGATTAATGCACTTGTGAGTACTCTCAAAAAATACATGGCCTATCGCCATCTATCATGGGTTCATTTGAACCAGTCAGATGAATCAAGTATAAGTTGTAGCAGGACTCTTGCGAAGCCAGTCAGGAGAAGAGCATTCTTTTTCATGGGGAAATTCTTTGCTCTTTAAATGAAGAAATGCTCTCCAGTTGTGGTATAACTGATACTATAGCAGCTTCTGTGCTAACTTCTTTATGAGTCAGTGTTTTGTTTTTTCTTTTTGCTTTGGTCACTGGCTGGCCGTGCCTGCATTTTAGTGCATATGTGAGTCCCTCCCTGTGAAACTGTTGGCCATCCCCACATTTATTAAGAGAGCAGTGTCCCAAACATTCAATTTAAATCAAACTTTAGCTCCTGAAAGTATATTTTACTTAATGTTTTAGGTAGCTAGAGACATCAGGAAGGCTACAAATTTTGTTACATGGATTTAGCTCATCTGCAGATCAAGAAAAGCCTCTTATCCAAACAGAATATGTTGCTAATGTTACTAAAATATCTCTATACTGTAAAAATAAATATTCCAAACAGTGAAGTAGTAGACAGGATATACATCCTGTTGCTTGCCTTCCATAGTCACTTGACATTGCTTACAAAAGGGTAACTTTATTCCACAGCAAATCTTGTGTGTTAAGGGGCCTCTTTCTCTGTGTCACAACACCTTGCTTGAGGAAAGGGGCTTTTCTGTGTGGAGTTTGCATGTTCTCCCTGTATTCACCTGGGGTATCCTCCATAAAAAAACCCACTAAAAACATGCAAGAAGATCACCACCTGACCAATGGTGACGTAGGATAACTGGGTCCCTGGGCACCGGCTAGCAGCGCACCGCTCCTGGTCTGCCGTGGAGGACTTTCCAGGATGGGCAAATGCGGAGAAATAATTTCACTCAGCATGTGTGTGCAGTCTCCCTCCTGTAACATGTGTGCTATGATCTTCTTCTTCTTCTTCTTCTTCTTCTTCTTCTTCTTCTTCTTCTTCTTCTTCTTCTTCTTCTTCTGTTACCAATTCCTTTCTTGACTCCGGTCATGTATTGGGCCATATGGCCACTCAACCACTCTGGGTGGGTCCATCCATCAGTAGTTGGTTCATCTGTACTGCCAGGCATTCATGGAGTGCAGTTAGCTTCTTTCGCCAGTAAGCGTGGATCATGTCCAGGCCCGGTGCTGTCCAGCTTTTCATACCTGCACTCTTTCTTGGATGTCTGCCATTGTGATGGATACCAGTTTTTGCTCTGGGATATTGCTGTGTTTGCTCTTAGATCCACTAGCCACTGAGCATCGATGTTATGTGAAGTCTCTTTTTCCATATGCTCTTCCAGTACCTTTCATTCTCAGTTCTTGGTGCATCAACTGGTCTTATTCTGTCAGTTCTGAGAATAAAATTTGGATGGTTCAGTGGAGGACATCCTATGCATTCCCTTGGCTTCTGCTTCTCAAGTGTATCTTTTCAGGTGGGTTGCCAGAGCTGTGAATCTATGCTTGGCAGTCTCTAGTGCCTCAGGTAAGGACAGTTGGTGGTACTTCCTGGGAGTCCCTTTCTTCCCCACATCTTTTAGGAGCTCTGAGAATTCACTAACTTCTCTCCATGTTTTCTTGATCTTGGCCTCTAGCCTCCTTGTGGCTGTTCATGCTGTTCATTTTGTAGCCAAGCATCTCTAAAATCACTGTTGCTGTGGTGTGGATCAGCTGATGTACACTCCCTGAAATGTTCCTCCCTGAAATGCACCTTGGGGCTCTTAGTTGACTTCCCTAATTCATGCATGTATTATTTTCTAACACAGCTGTTCATCTCTTGTATGAGCATTCAACCAGCAGAGTTTCTTGTCCATCGAAGCCAAAGGGATACACCCAATGTCAGTCACCTAGAAGAAGATGAATGGGACAGCACTTAACACCTGCAATAGAGCTTGATCCCTGTGGCTAATGCAATGTTAAAATTAATCACACAGTTGGAATTTAAACAGAAATGGTGCAAATTGACATAACAATAACAGCAATAGTGTACACCTTCATATAGCTGTGGATCTTTATATGGGTGTTAATAGATAATATTTACTAGACATTTAAAATATTTTGAGCACAAATGAGTATGAGGAAAAAATGGACTTTTCTCACAAAGAACAAACTTTTATAATGAGTAAATCTGAGAAAGACAGAACATTGTAGCAGTGAAAATAACACTGTTTCTCCTGCCAAGGCTGAGAGGATTAGTGGAGGAGAAGTGCAGATATATATATAAAGGCTTATCTCTGCCCCATCTTTAGGGCACAGTAGGGACACTTCACAGTTACAATACTGTGTTACCGCATATTGAGTCTATAAAAAGTTTTTGAATTCATTGGGTTGACTCATGTTCCCCAGAGCTGCAGTGATGGAGTGTGAGAGCAAAACACTGAAGCAGACTGTCATGAATCCTGTGAAGATATTTAAAAAAAAAAAAAATAAATAAAAATAATAATAATGTAACAGTAAATTAATAAAATATTATGGAAAGAAAAATGATTTGGTAACACTTTCTATAAAGGTACACATATTCACCATTAACAAGTTCCTTATTAGCATGAGCATATTGGCCCTTTATTCATTATAAAGCACTAAGTCTTTTATGTTGCCCTTTATAAATCAACATCAGACGAATGGTCTGACACTAAAATCAGAGAACCCAGTGCATGAGCAAAATAGTCAATATCACACCCTCTTCAGGGGCATTTAATAGCTTTGATGCGAATATATCTGAGTGGATATGTTATGTTGGGCTTTAGTAAACTGGACAGTAACTGGACTTGATGCATCATGACTGCACTCCTGTGTGATACTAATTTTAAGGGCTCTCATCAGATCCATCAAATTACCACAGAAAGCAGATATAGCCTACAAAATACAATGATAATCTTTGTTATTGTAAAAATAACAATCAACAATTCAGAAAAGACAACAAGAGATGACGGTTACAACAAGAGAGAAATGCAACAAAGTGCTCCCAATCAGACTGCTGCATCTCCGATTCCCTGAACGCTGCGTCTCTCCCATTTGCACTCAGACATATTCTCCTTTTAGTCTATTAGTCAAGCAGCCGACTGACAGTATGAACGCTCTGCTTAAAAAACACAATGAACAGAAAATAATTCATCTTCAGAAATGTTGAGGCATTAGTCATGGAAACATAAAAATTACTGCAAAAATCACATCATGGAAATGCTACTTCTAGTGAGTGTAATACAACACCAAAGACTGATAAGGCTCAGAAAAACTTCCTTACGTCATTAGCAGATTCCACAAACAGTGACTCCTGTCATGGCAGGTCAGTAGCAGCTGGGCCTGCCACTGGAATTGCCTCTGCTAACTGCTGCTACCATTTTCATGGGAAAGCAGCTGTTAAAGTACTCGTCATATTGAAGCGGGTGTGGTTTCATCTTTGTTTGATATTTAATGTCTTTTTTACTGTTGCCCTCTATTTTTTGCCATCCTCTTTGCTGCTGTAATACCTGAAATTTCTCCACTGTGGGACTAATAAAGGTATATCTTATCTTATCTTATCTTATCTTATCTTATCTTATCTTATCTTATCTTATCTTATCTTATCTTAAAAAGGAGAGAAGCTGCCAGGAAGTGGTATGCATTAGCACAAGAAACGACACTGAACTGTCTCCAGAAACTTGTGTTGTGTCCATCACAAATGTCTGTCCCATGTTTGTGTTCCTTTCAATAATTTGAAATGTTGATGTGTTTTCTGAAATGTCGTTGTTTTCTGACCCCCACCGTTGGTCTGGAGCCATGCTCCAAGGGGGTGTGGACCCAGGACAGGGCCAAACAGCTGGTTTAGACCAGAGTTTTCCTTTCTTTTTCTTAAAAAAAAATAAAAAATAAATAATAATAATAATAATACATTTCTAATTTATCATCAGTAGTTCAATGTCCTGGGACATGGACAGATGCTGCAGCCACTGCCTGGCATAGCTTTACCTCAATCTGATGATCCTTCATTCCTGTTGAACTGAGGAAACACAGCACAATAAAGAACAATAAAACCAGAATAAAACCTAAATAAATAAATAACTTCAACATTTTCACAGTGTGAATAACCAACATTATAAGGCCAGTGCTCATTGAGACATAAAGTATTGATTTGAGGATTAAAATAAATCCTTGAAAGGGAGCAGCATTAGCATCACAGGCATGAAAGACAGAGGAGGACAGTACTGAGAGCGGGATGCTGTCCTCCTGTGCTGACACGTCATCTGTTTAGGCATGACTTAACAGTGTATTAGTGTATATTTAGTTTAACATTTTGGGGCTAACAGCTCTGCCTGTCACACTTCACTTAGCAGAGTTGCTAGCTGAAATGATTGAAGTGTTCAACCCCATTAGTTGAGGCTAGGCTAAAGAACAGTGTTTATTTATTTACTGTTATACCTAGTCGTCATTATCTGCTCCACTTAACACCGTCCTGTGTTCACTTTTCCACGTCCTTTTTTGTCTTCCTTATTTTGTCTATTTCACTTCCAGATGAATAACTCCTCTTCATTTTCTTTTATTGACTTTCACTTCAGACATCAAAAATGTTATGTCAATCATTCATCGTTGACGGGAATTACATCGTGCCTCTTTTGGAAGGTTTCCTACAGCAGTGTCATCGCAAATCATCCATCGGTTGTTTGTGGTTAAAGGGGTGATGGTTATTGCAGTTGCTACATTTTGAAACATTGCTGCAGAGTAAATTTTGTCTGGTCCTCTAACAGCCTGGTGGCCCAAGCAGTTGCCTGACGTTCTTGTTCACAAGCTGCACATCTGCACAGATGCAGTGAACAGTTGTGTACAGTGTGTCCCAACACAGCATTGGAGCTATATTCCTTCAGAGCTGCACCAGGCCTCTTGGAGGTCTGCGTCACTAGTGCTCTTCTGGGACAACTGAACCATCCAGACACAGGTATAATTAACCTAAAATCACTTGTCATACACTCAATGACTGCACCAGTGAGAATTTAGGGGAGGGAAGGGAAAGATTAGTTATTTTGTGTTTCATAGTTAGCCTGTTGTAGCTGATACTTTATTGGTAATTATGACAATAAGTATTCTACAACCTCACTCCCACCTCTAATCATCTTTGTGTTTGTATATTCCCCTGAACACAAATATGTAGACATATGTTTGTTTTCATCAAGTAATATTGTCTATTTTTTTTTTTTTTTTTTTTAAATTAGCTAAGTTCTTTCACAATATTTCCATGTACCCTTTGGCAACTGTAGAAGCACCCTGTTGCATACATAGACCCCAGGTTGGGAATCCCTATGTTATAGAATACATTAAGGTATTTTTTTCTTTAGATTAATTAGTTAAACCCACTGTGCATTAAAATGGGAGTGAATGCTTTTTATAGACACTGCACATATTGTACATTTTACAGCATATGGAAGAGTGTTTGTCTCAGTATGCACTGTGTGTGTGTGTGTGTGTATGTGTGTGTGTGTGTGTGTGTGTGTGTGTGTGTGTGTGTGTGTGTGTGTGTGTGTGTGTGTGTATGTCTTCTAATGAGAATAAGATCTCTGTCTTGTCTGTGCTGCAACAGACAATCCAGCAGCGGTTGTAATGCTGTTAATGGATCTCTTGTGCAGTGTTGCAGTGCAGACATGCTCACAGTTTAGTCTGTGTGCTAATTACTGTGACACAGGCGTGATTGAATAAAGAAATTCTTGAATAATTCCTGCAGCCCTGACAAAAGCTCTTGTTGTTCATCAGGCCACACGTAGTATGAATACACATGCACATGTGTTGGGTTTGCATGTACTGGTGTGGATGAGTGTATGGGCAGGAAAATGTGTGTGCATGTGTGTTTGTCTACCTTTTTCAAACCATTCCAAACAATTTCCCCTCGGGGATCAATAAAGGAATTCTGATTCTGATGCTGATTTCCTGGCTATGCATAATGGAATTAGGCTGCAAAAATAGCACTGCATTATCATAGTGTATTTGTGTGTCTTAATGTGTCTTGACTCTCTCTCTTTCTTTGTGTGTGTGTGTGTGTGTGTGTGTGTGTGTGTGTGTGTGTGTGTGTGTGTGTGTGTGTGTGTGTGTGTGTGTGTTTTTTCCTACCTGGCTGTGAGAGTGTGAATTACGATCCCAATATAGTTCAGGCTCATTAAAAGTTTCCGCTGTTGCTGGCAGACTCCTGTTTTTCCCATCCAGTTATCAGTCAGGCATGGAGAGTTGTGTCTGCAAGGGAAAGTATGATAATACTTTGATTATGATGGTGATGATCATCAGTGTCCTCAGCACTAATAGCCCCAATGGTTTTCACCATATCAGCTGCAATCCCTGATGATTGCATCTAACGAGCTGAGCATGATGATTTTAACCTTTTTTGTCCTTTAGATACCCGAAAATGTAAATATTCTCTTTCCTGAGCATGTCTTACAAGAAACACCTAAAATTACTGAAGGAAGGCAAAATAATGAGAGACTTATCGCAGTCCAGTAGGAATACAGTACAGTTGCCATGGTAATAATGCTCTTGCTCAGGTGAAACAAATCTTGATTGCAATCTAAATTGCAACTGTTATTGTGCTTTCATAGTGCAGTTACTAAAAAACTCGGCAGCAGGTAGAGATAAAGCAGCCAAACTGGAGCAAGGAGGAGAAACTTAAATTGTTAGAAGGAGATGTCAAAAGAAACACTGGCTGCAAAGTCAATATGATCCAGAAGTTTCTTAATCTGGAGGCTTTAATTCTATCAAATGCAGATTGTTGGTATACAGGTCAACATGCTGCACTGGTGATAGTCATGTCCAAAGGCTGTATGTGGGCAGATGGTCAGTTGTAGAGCTTGAAGTAGAAGTTGTATGGAATAAGATGAACATCTGAGCCTCCAGCACAGAGCACTGAGAGGTTAAAGACAAAATACGATTCAGACACAATGCACATTCAGTGAAGAAGCTTTTCATAATTAATACAGTAATACTTTAAACTGCATTCATTTTACTATGGAACAAGCTGAAAACACAACATTGACATATTAGGTCTTTCTCAACCCATTTGGTGCTGATATTTGATAATTAGCAGATAAATGTTTCAATTTATTGATTTTTAATGTGTGCCTTGAGAATGTCAGAGCAGCAGGCATTATTTTTGACAAATCCACCAAATCAAAATTATTAATATTTTACCTCAAAAATGTCAAATTAACCTTCTCTGCTGTTTGATGGCTATGATGATTATTTTGACAGTTTGTATTGTCCATCTATCTTAGCTAACCACTGTATTAGATGTTTGTTACTAAAGAATAAGACTATTCAGGGTCTTTCTTTAACTTCCTAAATGTTATCTCCATTCTCAACAAATTCCACCACAGTAATTGGGAAAACAAGCAGCCAATTACTGTTCTTGAAGTCTCCATGTGACATCTTCATCAACATCTTATGAGACTATTTGTATGCAGGGGAAAACACAGGCAGTCAATCACAGAGGTGTTCGAGATGTATGTACATGAGACACAGACGTTTTTGTAGGCTATGTAGGTATTAAGATTTATATGCAAAAAGAGCTCCATACATCAGGATCCTTTGTGATGGCTTTCAAGCCCCCTCAGCCCCTCAGCCATGTGGGTAGACAGTAGACACTTTAGCTTCACATATGAAGATTAAAATTTTATTAAAAAGACATCATTCAAAATTCCAAGCCATGTCCACATGGTGTTGTTAATTTGGGGCCCAGATGAGTGAGAGGAGAAGGGTTCTTGTTCTGCCAAGCAAAGTGAAGTATATGGTGTAAAGGGAGGAAAAAAGTAAGGATGCAAGCAATAAGTGAGAAAAGAAAGAAAATAGGCTGGAGGGAAGACAGAGAGAATGGGGGAGGTGAGGTGAGAGTGAATGTGGGACACTGTAGATGATCAGAGCTGGCCTCCCACTGGGGCTGTTAACCAGACGACAACAGAGGCAGCCAATTATAGAGAAATCACACACTTAGCATCACAGCCGTGCCTTGCTGCAGGAACAGGGTGAGGGTGGGGGTGTAACAAAGTCTAACTTTGTCTTCTGCTTTGGGCCCATCTCATGCTCATGAATGATTCATCAATCCTCACCAATCATTTCCATTTCAATTCATCTTCAGCCCCACTCTCAGCCAAAAATACCCTAATATTATTTTACTTCACTTTACAGAGTCATGCTGAGTCGCTGTAGTAATGTTTTCAATGACATTTGGAGGCTACTTAAATCAATCTTATCTTCAACCAGGCGTCAGTACGGCGCCACAGACCAGACTTGGAGCTGCCATCAGTTTAAATGCTTTGCCATAAAGTATCAGGCTTCACTAAATCTTTTAGACATTATTAATTACCTGCTTACTAATGCAATCACTAACATGAGATTGAATTAATCCAACAGAGCATAATCTCATTACTCTCAGACACTGTTACAATTATAATACCAAATATAGCCACAAGTCAGTTGTAAGGGTCTGAGCGTAATACATTACTCTGACTAAATATGGTTTAAGAAGACAAAGAAAATGAGATGTATAACTTATTTTCTGATTTGCTTTTAAGCTTGTAAGACAATTCTACTGCCTTCTGTTGCACTGGGTCAGGAAGTAGACTGGGTGGTCCACCAATCAGAAGGTCGGTGGTTTGCTCCCCAGCTTCTCCAGTCCACATCTTGAAGGGTCCTCGGGCAAGATACTGTGCCCCAAATTGCTACTGATGCTGTGTCATTGGTGTGTGAGCGGATGAATGCGGCATGTGTTGTAAAGTGCTTTGAGTCATCAAAGTAGACTAGAAAAGCCCTATATAAATGCGGGGCACTTATATACAGTATATGTTACGTTTAGAATTTTTGTTTCTTTGAATGGGACCCAAGGGGCAGAACCAAGGCACAGAACAAAGGGAGCCATTTCAGCTGTAGGGGAACTACCTTAATTTGATGTTGCATTCGTTGATAAAATGACAGGGCACCACCTTCCTCAGCTAAGAAGGACTGCAGAAATTAACTGCTATAACGCTGATAAAAGACTAACGAATGAACTAACGTTAAACCAGTCTGATAATCTGAAGTGTAAACTCTGGATACAGGGATCGTATATATTCAGCTCAAAAGGACACCGTCTAACTAGGACTTATATCAAAATATCATTTATTAAGCACAATTATGGGTAATGAATAATGTATCATGAATGGTACGACAAAAGATATGAGGTGATATGACAGAACACAAAAGAAACTTATGGCAACACAATGGCAGAACAAGTTTGGCGATAGTGAGAAGTAGTTGTAAGGGGATAATAGGGACGCGAACGTAAAGTTAAGGGATTAAACGAGTAATTGAGAGAATTTGGATAAATTAGCAGTATCTTAACCTCATGGACCAACTCTTATTCAAACCCGCTGAGCATGCCTACTTGGTTGATGGCGTCCCAGTAAATTCTGCTCCGAACTAACTCGAAGATGCCCAGGTGCTTGTCCGCGGCTTGATCTGCTCGGTGGTCCGGTGGAAGGCCCAGGCACACCAAGGTGACACTGCATGAAAAGCCACATTTCCGTCAATTTCCGTCACTGTAAATTGCCGTGGAAGTTCTCTCTCAGCCACTGTGACCATGAGGTGTTAAAATGCAAATGTAAATGCTGCAAAGCTATACAAATGCAAATTGGGATTTTTTAATTTTTTTTTTGTGTGCGTGTGTGTGTGTGTGTGTGTGTGTGTGTGTGTGTGTGTGTGTGTGTGTGTGTGTGTGTGTGTGTGTGTGTGTGTTCTGTGCCTACAGAATACAAAGATTTTTTTTTTCATGAGGATTTAAATAATTTTATAGGTTACATACAGGATAAGTGTCCTGACTCTCAAAGGCCTTTAATTTTCCACTTAAATTGCTAAATCAAAGTTGTGAAAATTAAAGCATCTACAGTTCTTGCACAGTGGTCACAATTTTTCACATTTTGCCACCACAACACCAGATGAACAATGCTTGTGTGATTAGCTTGCAAAATGTCCACTGATGATTCTTTAAGTAGGAATAAGAAGGGAACACACCAAAGTAATTTTTCTTTTTTTATTTTCGATGATGTTTACATGTTTTATAAAATATTCAGGTACAAAAATAGAAAATTAAAGTACCTAACAAAATCACAGCATGTTTTTCATTCTACGCAACAAAAATGGTCTCGCGAGAAATTCCGAGAGCGCGACCTCACATATGATTGGACGCCTCCTCTGACGCAATGACGTCGGCAGAAAACGACCTCGGCGCGTCTGTGAACGTGAATCGAGCTTGGATTAGAACAGTTATGTTTCGGGTCCTGCTAAATTTTAACTCTGTTCATGCAATGGCCAGACGTCATCTTCAGTTCATCCCAGAAGGCACTCCTCTGCGACGAGTGGACGGCCTGGCTGCGGAGCGACCATATCCAGAAAGTCCAAACAATTTAGAGAAGAAACTGCTGAGCGCCTTCAGTGGATTGTCTCGGCTGCTAACGCAGCTGACCGCGCAGTTGGCGAGGAAAATGGCCGTGATAAAACCCAGACTGCTCGCTCTGGAGGAGCAGCCCCGACCGAACTGCAGCTGCGGAGACGAAGAGACGGGTGAGTAAGTTAAGTAAGTAACGTTAGCATTTAGTACTCCATTGTGCAGTTTTTAGGGCGCCAAACCTTTATTATTCTTATTGCACTACGTTCCGAACATTTGGTAATCGTTCACGTTACATTTAATATTACAATGTATTTTGTATTTTAAAGGAAAAGGTGCGACGTCTGCACAATAGTGACGGAAACGACAGGCGATATGAACCTGAGCAGGGGTAAGTTAATAAAATGCACAGGAAATATTCTGCAGAATGTAAGTAAATATAAACGTTGCATGACGTGTTTGTACTTTTTGTGTTTTACAGACTAAACTCGCCCCACAACGAAACGGTGACGTCATATTTGATGGCGACTTTAACTGGGAGTCCAGACATGGATGGTGTGGACAGCAGTCTTTTTATGTAAGTTGTTTTTTGTTGCTGTTGTTGTTTTAAACCCTTTCTGTTGTTTCTTGTTGTTGTTTTTACTGAAGCCTGTCTTAATTATTTCAAACCAATATATATTTTCTTCCAGCGGCCTGTAAGACATATTATGAGATGGTGTGGAGGAGCTTCAGGTATGCCCAGCCAGCTCTTTCAGTTCAGGCAGCAACTGTGAAGATTTCAGCTCACAGCAGACAAAGAAGGAAGCAGGTAAGAGTTACATGAATGCCGCTTTATTTTCACAACAATGTAAAAATGGGCTGAATTTTATTTATTAGCTGCATTGTTTTTGACAAACATGCTCACATATGTTATCATGTGTTATTGTTTCTTAGCATTACTAATATTATATTAACACCTGTATTTACAGCTGCTGGAAGCAAGAAGGAGTGTCCTAGCTCTCCAAACTCTGCCAGACACTGCAAGAGCGGCTGGAGAGCGACCCAAAGTATGTGGCGACACACCACAAGAGGCTTCGCATCAAGTCCCCTTCAAAGCGACATGCGCCAAACCAGTATGACCCAGAGGCAGCAAAGAAGCATTTCCAGAGGCCTTAGACTCTTTTTCATGCACCATGGATGAGCGGCATGGCCCAACCCAGAGACTCTTATCAGTGAACCCCTCTGCACATTTCCTTGCTTTTTTCCCCAGTAGTCACTGATTTTACTTGGTTGATCCTTGTTAATGTGTGTGTCACAATTTCATTAAAGACTTTTTTTCAAAATGTTTCTGGCAACTGTGTTCTTTGTGTTCTACTGTGTGGTAGTGTAGAAGGTGGATAAATAAATCAGTGAATCATCAATAAAATAAAATATATATATCATTTATATTTTATATACACATAAATATAACAATATAATAATTATTTTTAATATATGAATTTATTATATAGTATTTAAATTAATATGTATTTATTATTATTATTATTATTTGTGGCGCACAGATGACCAATAGCAGCAGAGTTGTCATCCAATCACATGATCACTCACTCATGTGATTGGAGTTGCTATCCAATTACATGATGGTTTCCTTTTAAAATGCCTGTGGAATCATCCAATGGTTGTTTGTGAAGTCAGCAGGCCAGCCTGAGTAGATCAACGTTGGTAGCTTTCATGTGCTAATTAGAGCTATTCGCACCTTCGCGAAGGCGCGATTAACCACGCCCCCCGCCGACAGATGGTTTGTTTCCGACGATTTTCGGAGCCGGCGAAGTTCCCCGTAAACTTGCCGTAAATCGCCGAAAATCAACGAACTTCGTGGGGATTTACGGGTCGAAAATGTGGTTTTTCATGCAGTGTGAAGAGCTGACGTTGGACGGTGATGTCTCTCGAGCTGGGTTCTACGGTGTCGGTTACAGATAAGGGACGGCTCCGGATGGTTGTTAACCCAGACCAAGGATCAACGGCTGGCTGCAGGGTTTTGGTTCGGTTGAGTCCGTGAAGGATTATTTTAGACTGATAGTAACAAAATTGATAGTCTCTTCGATGGCCGGTCGAAAAGGGTCTACAATATTATTATTATTTGACTAAAATTTACAGATACTAAAACAAAAACGTGTGACTTAGAAAAATGAAAGTTTACGGCAAAACTATAGAAACACGTCTTCTGAAAAGTAAATCACACTACTCGGTATGGCTTTTGAGTAGCTCGAAGATGGGAAAACTTAAAGAGCAAAACGACTGTACAAGACTAAGACAACTAAGAAGTAACAAACAAAACTAAAACACAACGTAACATAACTTAAGACAAGACTGAGTAACACGCACTGAATTCATGCTGCGGCTGCAGACATTTAAATCTCGCTCCAGGGCGTGTCTAATGGGCAGGCCGTCGCTCACATAGGATGGTTTGTGGCGCACGAAGTAATCTCGCCTCATGGAGATGGAATTAATTAATGATTCATACGAGGGGCTCATCTGCTTCTCACTATGGTCAATCACATATATTTTGAATGGACGATTTTCAATGACATTTCAACATTGTTCATTGTTCCTATGATTGGATGACAATATTAAACGATAATCAACAATTTATAATACTCGTCCTAATATGAATGATGACTCAAGGTATAACTAACACAAAATAAAGAAAGGCAGACTATATTTGCGCAAAATGATTATCACTATTACGGTTACTTATTAAACGCATCACGTCAAACGTATTCAACCTGACCGTTATGAACCTCTAGATGGCAGTATGGTTCCATGGTAAAAATTCAGACAAACTTTATGTAACAGATAAAATCACAACTTTGTCATTCTTCAAGTTAGAGGAACTGGAAAAACATCAACATTATGCGTACAATGAGTCCTGCAAGGTGAAAACATCAAAAGTTAAGTTTAACATGGGGATTTGGTCATCCTGGTGTAGTAGGCAAAGCACACAAACATACAGCACCAGTTGCTTCAGGAATGTCCAATTTACAACCCATCAGCCCCATCTGGTTTGTGGATTCCTATGAGGCATGGCATTTGTCCCTCCAGACAGTTTTATTGTCTTGATCTCTCTTGGGGCTATCAGGAGAGAATTAGCATTGCCATGAGAAACATAGTGAGGAGAAGGTGAGGAGGGGGCAACCTTTGATGTTGATGTGTCTGTGTCTCTGGCTTCCCTGAAAAGAAAACATGGAGGAGATGCCTCTTGGCCAGACATCTTGTCTCTGAAATTAACACCTTCCTTGTAAGCAAACCAGGTGGTCTATAAATCAACCGGTTAGGCTGGTTTACAACTCCATTTCTCTGGAGTATTGCAGAGAGGGTAAGAGATGGTCAGTTAGAGGCCAGTTCTGCTACACAGCCAAAATGGTTATTAACAACAAAATCCTCTATACAACACTTAAAATAACAACAAACAAAAACAAAATCTCAAACACAAAAAACAGCCCTTAAACAAAACATTCAACTACACCGTGGCTAGTGGGTAGAAAAACACACAAAACTAGTAACAAGCAAATAACTAGAGAAACAAGATAGGGATAAACAAACCAACTTCTACTAGAGTAAATGCACACTGCGCTGCTTAACAGTATAGGGTTAAACACTTATGTTAATACAGTGCAACTGAGCAGTACTGAATGGTGAATGTAATATAAGATACATTATTCTCTCTGGAATATTAGAGTATGTAGTTTTGTGAAAGAGTTTTCTTTTCAGTGGATAAAATGTAAATACAGAGGAATTTCAGAATAATGGGGTATAACTTATTATCAAAACACTGTCCAAACATGGCAACTCCGGTGGAGTTGGAAGAAGAGCGGGTGCTAAACATTTTGTCCTAAAAACAGATACATAACTAAGTGTAAACAACCACAGATAATAATTTAGCCCAGTGGTTTCCAAAGGTAAGCTGCAAGATTGTAATTAGCATTGAAATCACCCCACCAAAAATGCTGTTAAATATGTATGTTATTACTAAGGCTTCTCACAGTTGCCAGAGGAATGCAAGACGTTTTCTGCCAAACGAGTTTTCTAATGCCAGGATCAGACTACACAAATCTAACCGAATTTTAAGACAATTTTATTTTGCCTGACGAATTACCAACATCGTGGCTGATCGTGAATGACAATTGACAATTTTCGTCTTGACACACCATGTATGACATCTTTTACATTGTGTTTCTTAGCATTGACCAATCAGGTAAACATTGCTACACAAGACCGACATCACACACATTTCTGTTGCCATGACCAACAGTTGCTTCACCTGCCGCCCTGATGACCTCTGAACTTACAAGTGATCGTCAATTAAGACTTCTCATGATTGGTCTGCCGGTCACCCAACCACGAATTTATGGCACTGTTATTATTATATCTGACATAGTGACCATAGTCAAAGACAAAAACATTGTGTAGTCTGATCCTAGCATAGGTACTCTGCATTCAAAAGATAACATAAGTTAAAAGAAGATAACTTTATTGATCCCACACTATGGAAATTAAGAAAAATGGAAAAATAGTGAATGTCAGAGCAAATGAAGCAGAACAGATGTCAGTGTGGTCTGAGCTAGCCAAAAGAACTAAAATCAGACTGCACTGAAGTGACACAGCTTTGTTTGGAGAGGTGAGACTACCTGTCCCACAGCAGAAAACTGTGAGATGTGACAATGGTACCAAGTAAGCTCAAGGGACATCTCAAGACAAAATGAAGTTAAAGATATCAAAGGTAGAACATAATAGACAAGGGTCACAACATTTAATACAGTGTACGGTGGCTGAGACTGTGTGTTCGCTAACTGCTATTGTAAATAATACCAGTATGGTAATAGCAAGGTGAGACGCCTAGTAGCTGTAGGGGGGGAAGCCGTTTATGTTAACCTGATTTTTCTCCTGTTTTTTGATTAGGGAGGATTAGAGTTTTGTGATTTATTGTATTTTATTTTGGACAGGTAAGATTCAAGGAAATTGAAACCTTTTGTTTGTTATATTGGTCATGCCCTCCCCGATGGCATTGCTACTTGAGTTCTTGAGTAATTAACAACAGTTTTTAGTGTTGTATGTTTTTAATGTTTGTATAAAAAAAGTTTTTATGGCTGGTGCTACTGTATGTGTAGGGGGTGGGATGGGTTAAATTACAGTTCAGACTTCTTGGAGGCAGAGGGGAGAGAGGTGAGTGTCCTGACAGCCTTATGTAAAAAGCTGTTACACAGTCTGGTGGAGCAGGCTCAGAGGCTCCAGTATCTTCTCCCAGATGTCCAGAGACTGAAGAGGCTGTGTGAGGCATGGGTGGGGTCACTCGCGGTGCTGGTGGCTTTGTAGGATAGGTGGGTGTTATAATATATAATATATAATAATGTTATATATATGGGTGTTTATCACTTCTGGCGCCGTACGAGCGGCAGCCTTTTACAGCGGCTCGCTAGACTCTTAGGAGTTTTTCTTATCTTTCTGTTTTTTTCGTGTGTCTTTTTTTTTATTCTTTTAGTTTAACGTGTTTTTAAATATCTGGCGCATCAGAGACGCTAGACACGGCAACTCTGGCGCTACTTTGAGACCACCTTTACAACCCGTGCAACTTTCGCCGCGTCTGTGGGTCCGTGGGAGACAATGGCTCCCATTGTTTACAGTAGGGATCAGCTGCTGGCCCTGCGTAACACAGCTGTGTGGCCGGAGGAGCGACCTGATGTCCCCCGTGAGATAAGGAGGAGGATGCGGGCGTGCCGCGCAGGGATTAAATGTCGCGACAGGAGGAGAGCTTACAGACCGACTCTCCCGTCCATCATCATGGGGAACGTAAGATCTCTCCCCAACAAGATGGATGAGCTGGCAGCGCTGACCCGACATGAACAGGATTACCGACGGTGCAGTTTGCTACTGTTCACAGAGACTTGGCTGGGAATGCAGCACACAGACGCGACTGTAGCGCTGGATGGATTTTCACTCATACGGGTGGACCGGACAGAGAAGAGCGGTAAGAGGAAGGGAGGAGGGCTGGCAGTGTTTGTGAACTATAGATGGTATAACTCCAGGCACATCACTATCAAAGAGCAGCACTGCTGCCCGGACATTGAGCTGTTGGCTGTTAGTCTGAGGCCATATTATCTGCCGCGAGAGTTCTCACACGCCATAGTGGTGGCTGTGTATATTCCCCCCTCTGCTAATGCCGAAGCAGCCTGTGACGTCAACTCCGTGATCAGCAGGCTGCAGACTCAGAAACCACAGGCCCTCTTACTGATCTCTGGGGATTTTAATCATGCCTCTCTGTCCTCCACTCTGCCGAAATTCATCCAGTATGTCACATGTGCCACCAGAGACAATAAAACACTGGACTTATTCTATGCCAACACCAAGGAGGCATACGAATCATCACCCCTCCCTCCTCTGGGAAGAGCTGATCACAACCTGGTTCATCTCCTGCCTGTCTACAAGCCCCTTGTTAACAGGCAACCAACTGTGTCCCGCAGAGTGAAGAGGTGATCTGAGGAGGCTGAAGAGGCTCTGAAGGACTGCTTCGAGACAACCGTGTGGGATATATTCAGTGACTCTCATGAGGAGGACCTCGACAGTTTGACAGACAGCATCATGGACTACATAAACTTTTGTGTGGAGAACACTGTACCCACCAGGACTGTACGGTGTCACTCCAACAACAAACCCTGGATTAATCCTGACATTAAGGCTCTTTTAAAGGAGAAGAAGAGGGCCTTCAAGTCAGGAAACAAAGAGGAGCTGAATCGTTCCAGGTGAGAAATCAGCTCAGGAGGTTAAAGACCAGGAAGGCTGCAGGACCGGATGGCCTCAGTCCCAGACTCCTCAGATCCTGCTCTGATCAGCTGAGCGGGATCATTGGACATTTGTTCAACCTGAGTCTGAGACTGGGAAAGGTGCAGCGACTCTGGAAGACGTCCTGCGTGGTACCTGTGCCAAAGACCCCACATAGCTGCTACAGGCCGGTGGCACTAACATCACACCTCATGAAGGCCCTGGAGCGGCTGGTCCTTACCCACCTGCGTCCCCTGGTGAGCTCGTCCATGGACCCGCTGCAGTTCGCGTACCAGCCTGGCATCGGAGTGGACGATGCCCTCATCTTCCTCCTCCATCGAGCCCTGTCTCACCTGGAGTTGCCGGGGAGCTCTGTTCGGGTTCTTTTCCTGGATCTCAGCAGTGCTTTCAACACCATCAGGCCAGCCATCCTGAGGAACAAGCTGGAGCTTTCAGGAGTGGACCAACACCTCACATGCTGGATAGTGGACTACCTCTCCAACTGCCCACAGTATGTGAGGACACGGGACTGTGTGTCAGGGACTGTCCTCTGCAGTGTGGGGGCCCCCCAGGGAACAGTGCTGGCACCGTTCCTCTTCACCCTCTACACAGCTGACTTTTCCCACCTGTCATCCACCTGCCACTTGCAGAAGTTCTCTGATGACTCTGCCATTGTTGGCCTCATCACAGATGGGGACGATAGGTCATACAGAGGACTCATTCAGGATTTTGTGGACTGGTGTCAGCAGAACCACCTGCTGATTAATGCGGATAAAACCAAGGAGCTGGTTGTGGACTTCCGCCGCCGCCGCTCACACTCTCCCCCATCACCAGTGAACATCCAGGGAAGGGACATTGAGATGGTGACATCTTATAAGTACCTGGGTGTTCATCTGAACAACAAACTAGGCTGGACTCATAATACCACTGCACTTTACAAAAAAGGACAGAGCAGACTCTATCTGCTCAGGAGGCTGAGGTCTTTTGGGGTGCGGGGGGCACTCCTGAAGACCTTCTATGACTCTGTTGTGGCCTCTGCCTTGTTCTATGGAGTAGTCTGCTGGGGGAGCAGCATCACAGCAGCTGACAGGAAGAGGCTGGACAAACTCATCAGAAAGGACAGCTCTGTCCTGGGATGCCCTCTGGAACAGGTGGAGGAGGTGGGGGAGAGGAAGATGACAGCCAAGCTGTCCTCCATGACAGACAATGACTCCCACCCCCTCCAACACACACTCCATCCAAAGTGTGTGAAGGAGCGGTATCGCTGGTCATTCTTTCCTGCAGCCGTCAGACTGTACAACAGAAACTGCTCCAAGTAATCAGTACAATAATATGTTTACGATCTGTGCAATAACCTGTGCAATAATGTGCAATAATCAGTGCATAACAATCTGTAAATACTATCTACAATTTCTTAGGATAACGTTATTCTTTTATCCCACTCTTGTATATATACTTGTTTTGAATTTGCATTGCATTTGTTCTAATACTATACACTTTATTGATGCTGCTGTATATTGGAATTTTCCCTCGTGGGACTAATAAAGGAATATTGAATTGAATTGAATTAAATTGAATAAATGTGCACGAGGGCGGGGAGTGAGGCACGATGGCCGATGATCTTCACCATGCACTAAAGGGTCTTGTGGTAGGGTGAAGAGCAAGTGATTGAGAACATTGCAAAAGTGAGGTGTTCAGGCCCAGCAGGTCCAGTTTTCATATAAACTACTGAAGGATGAAGGTATTGAATGCTGAACTCATATCTGTGATCAGCATTCTTTAGAGCCTTTTATGTCCATATGGGTGAAGGCTAAGTGGACGGTACACTGCAGAAATCTAAATAAGATGAAATATCTTAAATCAAGGCAAATATTTTCTGAATGCCAAGATATTTCTTCTTACCAGACAGTATTTGTATTAGAGCATTTCACTTGCTTCAAGCATTTGGTTCCTTAATTATCTGAATAGGGTATTTTAACTTTAATTTATTACTTAAATTCATGCTTAAAATGAGAATTACCATAATCCTAAAGGGTTATATTACCAATGATAAGTGCAAAACTGCTTTGTCAAAGTCAGAATTTCCAGTCACAAGCATCTTATTCTTCATCTCTGAACACATTAAAAACAGATAATGGAATTCATTGTTTTATTGTCAGTCTTACAGCAATTGTGTATGCCCGGAGATTAAATACAGTACAGGGCAGATACAGTACTTAAGTCAACCTATTGCTTTAAGAAAAATCTTTCTGTTCAGTCTGTGTTATCCAAATTAAAGTGAGTGAGCACTATGCTTACATCTCATTTGAAAAATAAATGTTGCCATTATGTTCACTATGCCAACACCATTTATGTAGGAATACAGGCAGAAACGGCATTGTGATGATTCTTTAAGACCCAAGTGGCTCTTTTCACATGTTTTCTAATAAACATTTAAAACAACCTCAAAAAAAGAGTCTGTATTATACAAATACTCAGGTGATTTACTGTATTTAGTTAGAGCACAAACACCAAACCAAAACATCTGGAATCCAAACAGCTAACATTTTCATCTGCCACTAAAATACCCTGAGTCATGACCCTCGTCCTTAATTTGACCCTGCTAGGTCTAATTCCAAGATTGCTTTAGAGTCCTTTCATATCTGTAGAACACACTAGTCATCTTAACTGCTGTGCAATGCCATAACATCCTCAAGATGGTGTTTCATGTGTACAAAAGTTTGGTTCTTGATGCTGACTGCATAATAAGAGATAAAATCAACCAGCTTTTCAGCATCCACTACCTCACTGGCCTGTGCAAGGTGTGGGACCTCAACTTGAAAAGCCATGACATTTCTGTAAAAGCATATAGTTTGAAATGATTGATACTCCAAACAATAAAGCCTAGAATCAACAAAATGTACACTACTACTACACTACAGTGCTGTTCTCTGATGAAAGTCAATTCATGTTGAGCAGAATGGCCAACAATGATATTGGAGACGTCAAGGAGAGTGCTACGCATCAGCCACTGTTGTCACCAGATGAGCCTTTGGTGGTGGTGGTGTTAAAGTGTGGGCATGTGTTTCTAGTCAATACACTACTACCCTACACTTTGTGAATGGTACAGTGCCAAGCCCATACTACCTAAATAACATCATTAATCCAGTCATTGTGCCCCTACATGAACACAGGCAGACAACAACAATTTCATCTTCATGGATGCTCCAGCTCATCAAGGTTGCATCATTAGAGAACGGCTGCTGGAGACTGGGGTACCTCAAATGGAGTGGCCTGCACCTTCTCCAGACCTGAATCCCATAGAAAACCAATAGGATCAGCTAAGTCACGGTGTAGAGGCTTGTAACTCTGTACCCCAGAACCTCAATGACTTGAGGGCCGCCCTTCAAGAAGAGTGGGATACCATGACTCAGCAGACAATAAGTCGACTTGTGAACAGCACGAGACGTCTTTGTCAAGCTGTAATTGATGCCTAAGGGCACATGACAAGTTATTGAGACATTGATATTTTTTATTGTGGTATACCCACCACGGTTGTTGGCTTTTGTTTTAATAAATTGTTTGAGATAAGGAAATCACCATTGCATGCTTCTACTGAAATGCCCTACCTTCATGATATAATATCACTGTAGCGTGAACTTTTTACATTTTGCATAAATTTCACCCAAAAGCCAAATATCCCTAACTTTTTGTGAGTAGTGTATGTTTTTGACCAGTCCAGATTCTGGCATATTACCATATAGTACTTTGGCAAGGATCATGGACTCAGTTACGTATTTATTACCATTTATCACAAGCCATTTGACCGATACAGCATGGTTTACTCAATAAAGCCCAGGAAGTCTCTCAATTTTCTACATAAATATTGTAGATCTTTGATCTCAGATATAGGTCCCATCTCCTTTTCATTTGAAAAAATTGGCTGCATGGAAGGGTCAACATTTTGGCAGCTTTCATATACTCGATTCTGATTAATCAAAGATTTAGATACATGTTTAAAGAAACAATGGTTATACTCGAATGCACATGCACATATGTCTGACCATTGGACCTAATGGTTCTATCTATGATGACAAATGTATTATTTAATGTTGTTTGGGTGTGACACCGTGGTCTGAAAAAAGCTCCTTCCAAAGTGCCAAATGATTTTCAAACAAACACTATTTGCACAATCTCTATCAACTTTATTACCAGTTGAACATATGTGTTGTGTTCTAAACTCTCCAAAAGAAGGGGCAATATCCTTAGCAGGACTGTCACACCGCGGTGAGGTATTGTCTTGGGTTTTTTGTCTCGTCATTTCCTGTTTTATTTGGAAAAGTAACTCTCCTCTCGTTTCAGGTCACTTGCCCTTCCTCATGTCTCCAGTCTGATTGTCTTCCCGATTACCTGATTGTTTCCACCTGTTTCCCTTTTCCCTCATGTGTTCAAATAGTCTGCGTTTCCCTTTGTCTTGTGCCAGTGTGTTTCGTCCCTGCATGATCACGCCAGCATTCCTTGCCACAGCCAAAAGCTTTTCCTTGGAAGTTCTTGTTCTCTTCCTCTGATTAAGAGTGATTTTTCGTTGTACCTTTGATAGACCAGATTAGTTTTCTTGTTTTTTCTGACTTAGGTCTTTCCTCGTTTTAGAGTGATTTTTTGTTGTAGTTCATATTGTATTGTTAGTCTGTTTGTTCCTCCTTTTGGAGTGATTTTCTGTTCTTTATTTATATCGCTAGCTTGTATAGTTATTCCTCCGATTGGAATGATTTTCTGTTCCTCGTTATAGACTCTAGTTCGTGTATATATTCCTCCCTTTGGAGCGATTTCTGTTTGTAATTATTTCATAGCCTGTTTATATTTTCTTGTTTCTTTGTTTATGTTTCATAGCCGTGTGATTTCCTCTAGGGAAGATCACACGTCAGGAAATTTCATAGCCACTTTGTTTTCCCACTCTGCTCAGAGGTTTGTTCAGACTTTGCTAATAAAGGCTGATCTTGTGAACGAGTCTCTGCATCTGAGTCCTGCTTTGAGCCATAGCCTGACAAGGACAAGCATTCGCCCAGATGACTGTTTTAGTTTACTGTTGCTTGACATTGGTGTACTAAGAGAAATCGGGGATGGCCAATCTCTAACATCTTGTGGGGAATAAGGGAAACCAAGAATGGCCGAATTCACTGAGTCCAGATTTGTCTGTCCTGACTGAACAAGATAATTCAAAACACATTTGATTTCTAATAGGGCTATGCCCTCCAGAACTAAGATTAAGATTAAGATTAAGACCATCCTGCTCCATTGTTCCTCCCCGGCAGACCAGGAGCGGTGGGTTGCCAGCCACCAGCCAACGCTGGTGCCCGCGCCTGCGGACCCATCTTCTTTCGTCACCGTTGGTCAGGCAGGGATCTTCTTGCATGTTTTTAGTGGGGGTTATTTTAAGGAGGAAGGGTTAAGGAGGAAGGGTTAGAAAGGCCCCTTTTTTCCTCAAGCAGCTGGCACCGAAGACATGGTGGAGGACACGCCACCAGCGCCCACAGTGGGATTCGAACCAGGGACCTTCTAGCTGTGAGGCAACATGCATAATGTCTTGCGGGGTTTGCTGAATAATACCAAAGAATGCAAATTCAAGTAACTTGCTTCTTCAATTGATCCCATATGTTCTCTGTTGCGAAGCAAGTCTGTATTTGCCTTTTCTATTTCATCACACTGTCTGATGTTCTTCTCCAGTGTCCTTTTAGTATATGCATCCTCGTTGAGTTGTGACTGCATGTCCTCAAAAGAACACTCACAGTGTCTGCATTTACTATAGGCAAAGCCCATACCCTATTTGAACCCTGCTAGTTCATGCTGTGCCAGGGTGTCGCCACAAAGAGACTATTTTCTCTCCATTAATTGTTTGCATTTTAACACCACTGGACAATGCATCCATGTATTCCTTGATTCTATTCAATATTACATGTACGCCAGGTAGGCAGAGGTCTGATCTAGCCATCACAAGTAGCCCAGTTGCAGCCATCTTAGTATTTTGGATTTATATTTCCCAGAGTGTAGTACACCATTAACAACTTGTTTTTTTTTGTTTGTTTGTTTTTTTTTATGCAAAGGATCCTAGGTGATTACAGATTTCCACTTCATCTGTATACAGAACAATCTGCAGTGCATTTGTTTTGTCTGAAAATTAGGGATGTGATTTTAGAAGAGTGTAGCGGGTAATTGCACTCGTTAGTCAAATATCAATAACTTGTTAATATTAGCCAGATGGGTTAACCAGTACACCGTGGCTATGGGCTAGAATCGGCTCAGAAGTCTAAATGTGGCTGCAGGAGCTGGTGATCAGCAACCGATAAGGACATCGGAGGCAGCGAATTAGTACAGGTACCTTGTATTTCAAGTGTGTATGACAACCCAAAAATATTTACAAAAACAAAAGATTAGGGAAAAAAATAGAAAAACCCAGAATATATACAAAAACTGCAGTTATGGCAACCGGTTAGAATGTTACTTAAGTGCACTTGAGATATGGCTCAGTTTGGTTCAAGATTAAACACAACAGCATACAAAAGTTCACAATGAGAAAATAAATGTATCCCAAAGTTGCTTGCACACAATCTTCATACTGTCACAACAATCCACAAGGATCTTAGTGAGTGTTCATGAGAATTGTCCATTGAATATTGTCCATTAGGGGGAAGGGATGTGAGTGGAGTTGTGGCAGTTCAATGAGAATTGCGGGGGCAGGCTGTGACAGCTTCCTACCAGACCAGCAGGGCTATGATGCTGTAGTGCTACAGAGGTGGTTGGCTCCCAGCCGTGGTTTCAGTAGCTCGCCATCTTCGGCTCCAAAAGGAGACACCTGGCCTGCGTCAAAATAACAGGTCCAGTCAACCCAAGGTGTTACAGCAAATAGTTGTTACTTTTAGCTTACCTCATTCATATCCATTCGTGTACACAAAATAAAGATCATAAATTAACCATAGAAAATACAATTCATACAAACATCCAAAATGCTTCCAGAGTTTCCATGTTTTAGCTACCTCCAAAGTGCTACAAGTTAGCATATCGCTTGCACACACTAACACAATAACAAATCACAACAATGAATTCACTGTGGGCATGTAGCAATTTAGCTTGTGCTACAGCCGAAATACATGCAGCAGACGTCCAAACCACAAGGTAATGCTAGCCTTACTTAGCGTAACATAGCCCAGACACATGAATCATGAACAGCCGATGCTAATGCTAACACTAGCGGCGTAACATAGGCATAACATCCTGAACATGCAACACTCACCAGTTCCTTTGATAACCCACGCACGACGGTGGCACGAACTTCCAGCGGCCCAGTAGTCAGATCTAAAAGTTTATGACATACTTAGCATGCTGAGTAGAAAGCAACCGAAATAGCAAATGTCTGTAAAAGACAAGATTGTTACAAACCTGCATGCAGCTGTCGACCAGCTCTCCCCACAACTCTGACTGAGAGACCCGCCTCAGCTGCTACAAGTTTCGCTCTGCGTGACGCGATTGGTTGGGTGCGGTCACATGACTGAGTGACGTGCGGTAGTGACATTGAGGGGTCGGAGGGTGTGCAATAATAATATTAAGGCAGATCTTTTAACCTGGGTTACAAGAGCACCATCAACAATAATTAAAAATGTGAGAATCTCTCATGGGAAGTAATAAGACACATATATAGGAACTGAGCAGTGTTAATTGCCCCTAGCAGACAAATAAAGTTTTATTGAATTGAATTGAATTGAATTGAATTGAATTGAATTGAATTGAATTGAATTGAATTGAATTGAATTGAATTGAAAACCATTAGAGGGAGTGACAGTGACCTGGCAAGAATTTGGTCTCGTGGTAACCAGGATAATACTTCCTAGGCCTAAAGATGGATAATGTAAGATTTGTGTGATGGACCACAGATGTGATTGACCGCAGTGTGTTTTGGATTCAAACTCAAGATATGTTTCGGTCATATTTGGGAAATATTTCTCTTTTTAAGTTTGGTGCTTTGAGGTGGCCATGAGGTAAGAAAGTTTAACTGTCTTCAGCTGTCTTCTTAAACCTTGAGCATAGCATCTAAATTAGAATGTAGATTTTAATGTTTGTTCTCTCTCTTTTGACTGTCCGTTTGTTAGGTAATGGATGAACTCCAGTTGATCCTCGATCAAGGGAACTCCCACTTCATACCTGAACTAAAGAACGGAACCTTTTATGATAAGAGATGCAGAAAAGATGAGCAGATGGTTTCTACATGTGTGGTTCCCACCTCCAGGCTATGTAAGGACTATTTGATCAAGAAAGAGAGTGATGGAGTGCTGCATCAGGGTGACCTGGCCTCCACAATCACCTGACCTAAACCCAGTTGAGATGGTTTGGGATGAGTTGGACAGCAGTGTGATGGCAAAGCAGCCAAGTGCTCAGCACCTCTGGGAACTCCTTCAAGACTGTTGGAAAACCATTCCAGGTGACTACCTCTTGAAGCTGACTGAGATGTAATGTAAAACATATTCTGGTTTGTTTAACACTTTTTTTATCTACTACATAATTCCATATGTGTTCCTTCATAGTTTGGATGTCTTCAGTTTTAATAGTAAATGTTAAATGGACTGTATTTGTGTAGTGCTTCTCTAGTCTGAAGACCACCCAAAGTGCTGTTACAAAAAAAGTATGGCTTCACACCGTAACTAAGCCTCCTGCTCGTTATGAGCGTTATCCATTCACGCATCAATGACATGGCATCAGGGCCTGTTTTTGGGCTCAGTATCTTGCCCAAGGAAACTTCGGCATGTGGACTGCCGAGGCCAGGGATCAAACCACCGACCTTCCGATAAGTAGACAAACACTCTACCTCCTTAGCCACAGCCGCACAACAAGTAAGAATCTACAATGAATTAAATAAAAAAATAAAAAATAAAAATAATAGGAAAAACCATTGAATGAGAAGATGTGTCCAAACTTTTGACTGGTACTGTATGTGTGTTGACTGCTTTATTTTCAGCTGTTACACATACAGTAGCTGTATATTATCCCATTAAGATAAGTGGGGTGTCATACGAAAGTACAAAGTTTGCATCATTATCTTTGGATATGTTACGGTTCGTACTAAGGAAGGCCAGGACCCAGTTGCGGAGACCAAGAAAACGAGGATTTATTGAACAGAGTAAAAATCAAAAAATAACCTGAACCAGGGAAAACGCTAACCATCGAGTAGAACAAAAAGTCACCACAATGGGGAAAAGTATCAAAACAGAAACGATCAGAAAAACAACTGAGAGCAGTAACAAAGTAGCAAAATAAGGTAAACTAAAACTCACCAGACTACTGGGAAAACTTACAACCAAAATTCAGGAACAAAAGGCGACTATGAAAACTCACGGTGATCAATGCAATTGTTCAAACAAAAACACAGGAGGCAAGAGGAGCGCGACTAGAGACGAGCGAAATAGTTCAGTAGCGAGCTGCATTCGACAAAGAAACAAAGTGAATAGTCCGGCACAGGAGATGAGCATGAGGTGCCTTAAGAAGCTGAGTTGATTAACAGATGAAATGCAGGTGTGTCTCATGAAGCTCGCTCCCAGAGCAATTCGGCTCTCTCTTCAACCTGCTGAGAGAGAGTGAAGGAAAAGAAAAGGAGTGACCCGAGACCACAGTTTTATGGCCCTCATGTTCTGGTTCTGCCTGAGGCAGCTTGAGGACAATAAAAAGTGTAAAAAAAAATTGATTGAGATTCATATCTTTTTTTCTCTGTAAGTTCCAGGGTATTTAGCATTAATTCAAGAAAATTGCAAAAACATTGGATGCTAAATTCAAGCTAAATTCCGTACATATTGAGAAAATTATTCTTAAATACATTCTTTGTATCAATACAAATCTACTTGCTTTTACTCTAAATACATTAGACATCTGTGGGTCTTTTGAGGCTAGATAGATTTAGTTGTTTTGAAAGATCTTGGCAAGTCAAATTTTCCTGTTCTGTTTTGCTTATTTCAAGTAATATATCCCTGGTTTTATTACTTGTTTGTTGCTTGTTTTGCAGTGTAGAGGAGACTGTGTCATCAGTGAGCCAGTTTGCACAATATGCACACTGAAAGGGGTCCAGAGTGGGAGAAAGGTTGGATTTCTCATGGTGAATGATTAGTCTCTCAAAGCACTTCATAATGGTGGAGGTCAGTGTGACAGGGTAGTAGTACTCAATAAATTGTGAAGTGACCCAGTCCAAAAGGATGAATGCAACTGAACTCCTGAATGAACTTTGAACTCTGTGTGTGTATGTTTGAGAGAGAAAAAGAGAGAGAGATTTAATTATTGGTCAATTTTCAAGATAAAAATAGCAGTGTAGAAACTGAAAACTTAAGAGGGATGATGACACATGAATGAGGGAGACGGCTACATACACAATGTCTTAAAAATTCCTGCATATACAGGTATTACAAACTAACTGCAATACAAACAAACCTGGCCATAGAATATTAGCCAAAAAAAATGTTATTGACGTTTTATCATTACGACCGGTCCAGGGTGTACCCCGCCTCTCGCCCGTTGACAGCCGAGATAGGCTCCGGCCCCCCTGCGACCCCGAAAGGGATAAGCGGCATAGAAAATGGATGGATGGATGGTTTTATCATTATCAAATTAACCAAGGGGCTGGGTTGCTTTACTCATTACGCATTCTGAAAGCAGTCCAGCTTACCACAGGTTTTACTGCATATCCCTGTTCAATGTCGCCACCACCACCACTGTCATTGGCCACGGGAGCTGATGAAGGCCCTGCCATGGCAAACATATCAGAAATTTTTGGCAGCGTTGGTTTGAAGAGCCAGCTTCTTCTTGTCTCGCAGTTTTTCCGCACCTCCTTTTCGTTTTCTCTCCATCCTAAGATCCTAACAGATTGCATTCCCAACGCTAACGAGGGGAAGTGTTTCATGATATGATTGGACGAGATGAGCCCCATCATGTGTCAGTGAAGAAGATAACCTATGGGCCGCAGACCAACGTGTGTCGAGGGTCGGTCGGTGGTTATGAACAAACTGTTGCGCTGAGTTTTTTATTTTTTTTATTTTTGCCGAATGCATTACACCGGCAGGACCAAAGCAAAAGGGGTTGGTGTTTAACGATGTGATTGGGCCGGCCCAATGTCAATCGGGCTGCTGATCAACTTTCTGGTACTATAGGCTGGTCAGACCATCCATCCATCCATCCATCCATTTTCTCCTGCTTATCCAAGGCCGGGTCTCGGGGGGAGCAGTCTGAGCAGGGACGCCCAGACTTCCCTCTCCCCAGACACTTCCCTCAGCTCTTCCAGGGGGATCCCGAGGCGTTCCCAGGCCAGCCGAGTGACATAGTCACCCCAGTGTGTCCTGGGTCTTCCCCGGGGTCTCCTCCCGGTGGGACATGCCTGGAACACCTCCCTAGGGAGGCATCCAGGGGGCATCCGATAAAGATGCCCGAGCCACCTCAGCTGACTCCTCTCGATGTGGAGGAGCAGCGACTCTACTCTGAGCTCCTCCCGGGTGACAGAGCTCCTCACCCTATCTCTAAGGGAGTGCCCCGCCACCCTGCGGAGGAAACTCATTTCAGCCGCTTGTATCCGGGACCCCGTTCTTTCGGTCATGACCCAAAGTTCATGACCATAGGTGAGGGTAGGAACGTAGATTGACCGGTAAATCGAGAGCTTCCCCTTTCGGCTCAGCTCCTTCTTCACCACGACAGACCGGTACAGTGACCACATTACTGCAGCCGCTGCACCGATCCGCCTGTCAATCTCACGCTCCATCCTTCCCTCACTCGTGAACAGGATCCCATGATACTTAAACTCCTCCACTTGAGGCAGGAACTCTCCCCCAACCTGAAGGAAGCAAGCCACCTTTTTCTGGTCGAGAACCATGGCCTCGGACTTGGAGGTGTTGACTCTCATCCCAGCTGCTTCACACTCGGCTGCGAACCGCCCCAGTGCATGCTGAAGGTCCTGGCTCGAGGGAGCCAACAAGACAACATCATCTGCAAAAAGCAGAGACGAAATCTGGCGGCTCCCAAACCAAACCTCCTCCGGCCCCTGGCTGCGCCTAGAAATTCTGTCCATAAAAATGATGAACAGAACCGGTGACAAAGGGCAGCCCTGCCGGAGTCCAACATGCACCGGGAACAGGTCCGACTTACTGCCGGCAATGCGGACCAAGCTCCTGCTCCGGTTGTACAGGGACTGTACAGCCCTCAATAGAGGGCCTCCAACCCCATACTCCCGGAGCACCTCCCACAAAATGACGCGAGGGACACGGTCGAATGCCTTCTCCAAGTCCACAAAACACGTGGACTGTTTGGGCAAACTCCCATGAACCCTCAAGCACCCTGTGGAGGGTATAGAGCTGGTCCAGTGTTCCACAGCCAGGACGAAAACCGCATTGTTCCTCCTGAATCCGAGGTTCAACTATCGGCCGGATTCTCCTCTCCAGTACCCTGGAATAGATTTTCCCAGGGAGGCTGAGGAGTGTGATCCCCCGATAGTTGGAACACACCCTCCGGTCCCCCTTTTTAAAAAGAGGGACCACCACCCCAGTCTGCCAGTCCAGGGGCACTGTCCCCGTCTGCCACGCGATGTTGCAGAGGCGTGTCAACCAAGATAAACCTACAACATCCAGAGACTTGAGGTACTCAGGGCGGATCTCATCCACCCCCGGTGCTTTGCCACCGAGGAGCTTGCGAACTACCTCAGTGACTTCAGCCCCGGTGATGGATGAATCGACCTCCAAGTCCCCAGTCTCTGCTTCCACTACGGAAGACATGACAGTGGGATTGAGGAGACCCTCGAAGTATTCCTTCCACCGCCCAACAATATCCCCAGTCGAGGTCAACACTTCCCCATCTCCACTGTAAACAGTGTTGACAGAAAGTTGCTTCCCCTTCCTGAGGTGCCGAATGGTTTGCCAGAATTTTCTCGAGGCCGACTGGTAGTCCTCCACCATGGCCTCCCCGAACTCCTCCCAGACCCGAGTTTTTGCTTCTACGATCGCCCGAGCTGCCACGCGCTTGGCCTGCCGGTACCCGTCAGCTGCCTCAGGAGTCCTATGAGCCAGCCAGGCCCGATAGGACTCCTTCTTCAGCTTGACGGCATTTACTTTACGACTTTACGGCCACAGCTACAGACGGCTGCATCAACAATGGAAGTGGAGAACATGGTCCATTCGGACTCAATGTCTCCAACCTCCCTCGGAATCTGGTCGAAGCTCTCCCGGAGGTGGGAGTTGAAAACCTCCCTGACAGCAGGTTCCTCCAGACGTTCCCAACAGACACTCACGGTATGTTTGGGTCTGCCAAGTCTGTCCCACTTCCTCCCCTGCCAGCGAATCCAACTCACCACCAGGTGGTGATCAGTTGACAGCTCAGCCCCTCTCTTTACCCGAGTGTCCAAGACATACCGCCGAAGGTCAGATGATACGACTACAAAGTCAATCATTGACCTCCGGCCTAGGGTGTCCTGGTGCCACGTGCACTGATGGGCACCCTTATGCTTGAACATGGTGTTCGTTATGGACAAACTGTGACTAGCACAGAAATCCAATAACAGAACACCACTTGGGTTCAGATTGGGGAGGCCGTTCCTCCCAATCACACCCCTCCAGGTATCACTGTCGCTACCCACGTAAGCATTGAAGTCCCCCCATTGGAGTCCCCGGTTGGAGCACTCTCCAGTACCCCTTCCAGGGACTCCAAGAAGGCCAGGTACTCTGCACTGCTGTTCGGCCCATAGGCCGAAACAACAGTGAGAGACCTATCCCTGACCCGAAGGCACAGAGAAGCGACCCTCTCGCTCAGCGGGGAGAACTCCAACACATGGTGGCTGAGCTGGGGGGCTATAAGCAAGCCCACACCAGCTCGCCACCTCTCACCACAGGTAACTCCAGAGTAGAAGAGAGTCCAGCCTCTCTCAAGGAGTTGGGTTCCAGAGCCCAGACTGTGTGTGGAGGTGAGCCCGACTATTTCTAGCCGGTACCCGCACTAGCTCAGGCTCTTTCCCCCACAGTGAGGTGACATTCCATGTCCCCATAGCCAGAGTCGTTGTCCAGGGTTTGGGTCGTCAGGGCCCCTGCCCACGACTGCCACCCATATCACATAGCACCGGCCCTTCTGATCCTTCCTGCTGGTGGTGGGCCTACGGGAAGGCGGGCCCACGTCGCTCCTTCGGGCTGTGCCCGGCCGGGTCCCGTGGGCAAAGACCCGGCCACCAGGCGCTCGCCGGTGAGCCCCAACCCCAGGCCTGGCTCCAGGGTGGGGCCCCGGTGTGCCTTTTTCTAATACACCAGGATAACCAAACCTCTATGTTGGACTTAACTTATGTTTTTACATTGCAGGGCCCACAATCTGGATAATATTAATGCGTTTCTAGTCTCTATAACTTGTAGAATGACAAAGCTGTGATTTTAACTGTTTTATAAAGTTTGTCCAGATTTCTACCATGGAACCATACTGCCATTTAGGGGTTCGTAGCAGTTAGGCTGAATATGCCTGGTGAGACATTTATTAATAAGTAGTTATAATAGTGATAATCACTTTGGACACATATAGTTTGTCTTTTTCTTATTTCTTTTCTATGTTGTGGTAATTATACCTTCAGTCATCATATATATTTTAGGATGGGTATTAGAAATTGTTATCTTGATTATTGTTGAATGTCATCATCTATTCATAAGACTTGTCTAACACATGTTGTGAACAATGTTGGAATACCTTTGAAAATTTATCGTTTAAAATATATGTGATTAACCGTAGTGAGAAGCAGATGAGCCCCTTGTATGAATCATTAATTAATTCTAGCTCCATAAATCGAAATCACATCGTGCACCGCAAACCATCCCACGTGAGATTTTTAACTGCCTTTAGAAGGCAGCAGAGCTCAGTCTTAATTTTCCCTTCATTTCTTACAGCTGTTTTTCCGCTGAGTTTCATCCAGCCTTCTTTGTCTTAGTCTTGTCCAGTCGTTTTTGTTCTTTAATTATCTCCGTCTTCTATGCTGCTCAAAGCAACGCTGACTAGCGTGAGTTATTCTTTCAAAGACGTGTTTTCTTTTGTTTTTTGTCATGAAACTTTCATTTTACTCGCCATGTTAAGCCAAGTGATTTGGGGTTTTTTTATCAATAAAATTCTAGTCAAGTAATAATTATTTTGGAGACACCTTTCGACCATAAAATATTCCACAGAGCTCACATCACTGGGCAAAAAATGTTTAAAATAGGATTTTCATCAGGAATCGGTTCAAAATGCACACAAAATAGCCTGGATAGCTATATCCATGTCACCCAGCACTGCACACCCATTAAACACTTGGAAAAGAAATCATAGAGCTCCTCCTGGGCAGCCACATCCCATTATGCGCTTCATTCTGCGTATAAGGAGACATTTCAACAATCAGACCAAGAAATATCATGCATATTACCCACTGGAAAAATGTACTTATGGATTATATCTCTATGGAAAATTTAAACACCTCCAAACTGAACCTCACTCCATCTGGTTACACCTCATTCATTATTTGCAAACCATATTTCAGCCCTCTTGATATGTGTCTATTCATTTATTTACTTACTAACTTTTCCTTTCTTTCTTTCTTTCTTTCTTTCTTTCTTTCTTTCTTTCTTTCTTTCTTTCTTTCTTTTTTGGTTGTCCACGACATCGATAGTATCTATTCCTCCATGGAAAACCACTTACAGACATGCATACATGTGTACATGAACACATGCACACATACTTGCAAACATGCATGCACATATACATGCAAAAATTAGGAGTAGCGTTAATGTACATTTTTATTCCATTATTATTATCATTTTAAATATTTTTCAACATGTAGTTCTCTTTCTTTCACCCATTCGCCCTACAGACTGACTGTTCAGAACATAGACACACACACACACACACACACACACACACACACACACACACACACACACACACACACACACACACACACTCACACACACAAACACTAACACAACACACGACAACTGAGATAACCCTGTTTTGTTATAACAGTGAAATTCAATTAACTGGTCCATATGTACTGTATTTACTGCGTTTACTGTTCTTGTCTTCCCTACATTTTTTGTCAGTGTTTTGGGGGGTTTTTTGTAGAAAAAAATCAGCTGTACACCAATTCTGTAGTTCTTTTCATATGAGTGTTTTTCAAAAGAAATCTGACTTTTATGGTCCAGGAGGCTTTTTTGTTGAGCACGTTGAACTGGACTTGTGTGTCCAATTTCATCAGTTGGACCCCTGATGGTCTTTCCCAAATTGATTTTTTGGGCCTTAATTGCAGCACCACCATTTGACTGACTGGGATCATATTCCTTAGCACCTGCCCATCCTTCCCAGGTATCAGGAAGAGTTTTATTTTACTAGCTCATACCAGCAATTTGAGCCATTGCAGCAGAATAAGTGAAATGACATAAATAAAAATATAGAGTATTTGCTCTGATAAAAAGTGGGAGATTACTGAACTCTAACTGTGTCCCCCAGAATTTTGGCCTGCATGACACCCCTGGCAGGAAGAACAGAAAAAGACAGAAATAGTGTTTTTTCATTTCTTGAAACACTGTTAAAAGGTGCGTAACATGGGTCTGCAGCTCCTCACCACACATTTCCAGGTCTGTGGCAGGCCTACTACTATTGCTTATACTGATACATTACTGTGTGTCTGAACCAAAATGAATGTGAGAAAATAACATCTAGAGAAACTCACAAAATTGCATACAAATTACTGTACTGACAACATAAGCAAAACATGCAGCAGACTATTGTTAGCCACACAACTTAGTGGTTTGACTGCAATAAGAGAATCACTGTGGAAGCTGATGAAATGTGCTTTCACCACCAGACAGTGCTCCGGGTATAGATTCTCCTCAAGTTCAGTTTATGGCTGATCAGTTTTATTAGATAGTATTGTAGTATTATGCAGTATTATGTTTGTAATTATAACCACTAATCTGGAATGGCCAACTATAAAACGTAACACTGAATATAGGCTAAATGTCACGGTTGTGTGTGTTTCAGCATGCCTGTATGTACACAGCCCTATGAGGACACATACCCCATTATTTTCTTTAGACTCGCTGCATTGGCTCCCCGTGTGTTTCAGGATCAACTTTAAGGTGCTTAGTTTTTAAGTGTCTTAGCGGTCCTTGGGCCATCTTATTTATCTGACCTGCTTTTATCATATCAGCCCTCACGGATCGTGAAGTCCTCTGGTACCGGCCTATTGATTGTTCCAAGGGCTCAGACCAAAACCCACGGGGAGGCGGCATTCAGCCACTATGGTCCAAAGCTTTGGAACAGCCTGCCAGAGTGCATCAGGACCGCAGAGACCGTTGGTGTTTTTAAAAGGAGGCTCAAGACTCACCTTTTTAGTTTGGCTTTCAATTGATCTCTTATGCTCTTTTAATTCAGACATGTTTTACCTTAGCAAATTGCCTTTTAGCTTTTAGGTTCTTTTATTTTATTCAATTTTAGATTTTAGGTCTTTTATTCTATTGTCTTTTAGGTTTTAGGTCTTTTTATTCTATTGTCCTTTAGGTTTTAGCTCCAGTGCTTCTGCACTGGGCTTCGTCCGGGGGACCTCTCGGGTCCAGAGGACTGGGGGGCTCTGCCCAGTGTGTGCAGTCCACCCCGGTCTGCCCAGGTCGGGGGACCGGGGGGCTCTGCACTATGTATGGGGTCCACCCCGGTTTATCTGGGTCAGGGTTCTCTATTGCGGCGACACTCCCTGTGGCCATGGGCTGTGGTCCTTCGCAGTGTGGATGAGCTCCCCATAGGTGGTTTTCTTTTTCTTTTTCCTCTCATGATGCCTCAGTGCCCTGCCATGTTATTATACCGACAGTTTCGTTGGGGTGAGTGTGTGTGGGCATGTATGTGTGTGTGTGTGTGTGTGTGTGTGTGTGTGGTTGTGTGTGCATGATGTAGGTCTGCGGGTGTGTTTGGAAGGGTGGGTGAGTGGTTGGGGGGTGGAGTTGCTATCATATTGCTATTTTATGTTTTTATCTCTTGTCAAGCACCTTGTGCTGCATTTTTATGTATGAAAGGTGCTATACCAATAAAGTTTGATTGATTGATTGAATGATTATTTTCTTTAATTAGCTTTATAGTTGACTTTGCACATCGCAGTAGCTGTTTTCTTTTGACATTGTTATGATTGACTTGATCGACAATGAGGTGTGAAAGTCAGTATTCGTGATGTATGTATGAAAGTGCACGAAAGCAGTGGCTAACATAAGGCACATGTTGTTAATGTAAAGCAAGAAGTCAATGAAAAGAGGTTTGGTGAGGAATGAACAGACCGACACAGTGGCGTCTGGAAAGTGGGCTTAAGTAATTTAGGAACACTGGCCAGGTGCAATGGCACCTCATCTCCTCCCAGACAAGGACCTGTTGCTACGTGTGTGAGTACACACAGACCAACTGGTTGAACTCTCAGTGATGAACTCAAAGAGGACACAGAGAAGAACGGGCTGGTAGAAATCAATCCACAGGTTTATTAACAAAAGTTGTCCACAAAAACAGGAAACTGAAGGCAAGAGCAAAAAACGCTCTGAATTAGTAACCAGCAGAACTAGGCAGTCTTTAAACAGAAAGAGTCCACAAAAACGGGAAACTAAGGGCAAGAGCATAAAACGCTCTAAACATGCAGCAACCGACTCCTCTCACGGGGAAGGCTGGGCTGGGCTGAGGGCTTACCAGGCAGGTGAAGCACCTGAAAAAATAAAAACTTCAGGTCAGGCTCGACAGGTATCACAAAAAGCAAAAGACAGGCAAAGGAACGGACGGGTGTACCACTAAGACAAGCAAACGAACGAATACTGGTGGACTGCGTCATGGTTAAATACAGCTGTGGATTAAGTGATGATGAGATGATGACTTACAGGTGTGAGAGGCGGCAGGGTCAGAGGAGCTGGCCAGCAGGTACAGCCCACAGCACAGACCTGAACAGACAGGGGAAGACAGACAAGACCACAAGGGGGCAAGGAAACACAGGGAAAACACAGGGGAAAGGAGGAAGCCGAGCACTACCTAACACCTGTAAGACACATGAAACACACACATGAGTGCACAGGACCAAGCAAAGGGCTCTGGGGCTGTCACAATAACAATATGTTTGTTTGTTTTTTTGTGCCTCTTGTGTGTTTAACTCAATTAATTCATCTTAATTCAAGACAGATTGGTAATATGGGTTTATTTACCACTTTTCACCCGTTAATTTATCATTAACATTTTTTTCAACCTTCTCCTGATAAACGTTTTTCCGATTTTGTATTTTGACAGCCTCATGTCTAATTTTCTTCACACACTGGCACTGCTTGAGCTTCACCTTCATCTCTGCCAGTGAACATGCCCTTTTGGCTCTAGAGTTTAAATTCTTACTGTCCACAAGTGAAACGCAAGTCTGACCCTAGCCCACCCCTTCCTTAGCCAAAGCTGCTGTGTTGATCAAAGCATCTCAATGCAGCATACAAATACTTTCACAGTCTTGGATTGCAGCACGCATCTGCACAAGGAGGAAAAATCAGCAAAATGTCAGAAGTGCAGTGGCAGCCCAGGCTGTCATGAAGGTTTCAGTTTGTGGGGGTTGATTCAGATTTTTGTGTATAAGGGAGGAGGCTGAAGATGATGAAGAGAAGTGGCACTGAATAAAACATTACATTTACAGGGATAGTTTTCCTTGCATGAAGATTTCTTGCTCTCTTTCTGCAGGGAGCCATGTGTGCCGAGCAGCGCAAGGAGAGAAACACAAGCTCTAGCTTCTAGTCTTTTTAAACATTAAGGGAACTTCTGCTTTTAAAATGCTGTTTAAACATTGATAATAAGTGTCCTGAGGAAATCAATGGTTGAGTAATATTAACCTAATTCTCTCTAACAGAAACCTTCTCCTATTCCAACTGTCTTACATAAGTCAAACTCCAGGCTCCTCTCAGACATCACTGCTGCATGTTTTCGAGGCTGAATAAAATTTTGGATTCTGTGAAACAGAATTGAGGTGTTTGATGTGAAGTATTCGGCTGAGTCAATTGGAGCTGCTGATCTCTGACAGGGGTGTTGGTGTAGAGCCTTACCCTCCTGTTAATGAAGCCTGATACTGAGCCAGGATCTGCAGCTCTCAGATGACCCTGCTTAGCAACATGGTATGGTAGCCTAAACTGTGGTCCTGGTGACCACTCGCCTGTGACAGCGTGTCACCAGCTGAACTGGGAAGAATGATCAAGTGGGAATACTGGCTTTGAGCTGCTGCAGATCTGGCTGTCATTGTTCGTATTTAAAGCACTGCGTTTGTTTTCTGTTACATATGCTTTGGAGAGACAATTGTTTAAATGGGTCAGGCAACACACATCGTGTTTTATTCTCAAGTCTCAGTGAAAATGCAAATGTGATGCACTTGTTCAGACACTGTCTTCTTGCTTTTGAAAAAATGCTTCATGATATCACTATTTATCGTCAAATAAAACCAAGAACTCCATGAATTTTCAATACCTGCTTATTTGTTCAGTGTCACTGGAAGGTACAATCTATCTCATGGATTGGGCAACAGACAACAGGTCTTTTCACCAAGGGAAGAAACTAGAACATCTGGAAACAACCAAAGCAGGCACAGGAAGAGCATGTAAACTCAGAAAACACAGAATGTAATACATTGCACTCATCAAAGCAATTACTCATATGACATTGCTATGGGGAAGACTGACAGGTCAAAAAAACCTGCAGTCAAGCGATCAGTGGATTTGGTAAACTTTGACCTGCAAATTTGCACCAAAGGCATGGAGAGTCACAGTCCAAAAATGGATGAAGCTATCATATGTTATTAGCTTTGTTGCACAATCCATTTTTCTTCACTTCCCTTGTTGGAGTATTAACTGCTTAAAACAAGGAGAATGATCAGCAGCCAGCTAGTCCACAGCAGTCAATGGCACAAATCTTTTGAATAAACTATGAATTTATTGTCCTAATGAACAAGCTAATGAGCTGTCTGACAGTTCACCAACAGTTAGCAAGTTTAACTAAGACAATTTTTTTCCTCCACAGTGGGAAGTAAAAGGCTCAGTATATAGAAAGTAGATAAAGCGAGCTATTGTGACTTATTACTGCCAGCCAGGGCTCCAGGAAGATCACCAGGCTTTGAGGCCAATTTCGCATAGTGACCAAATCATCTAATTACAACTTGTGAATCTATCATGTGGTGCACACTGGCCCAAGGAGACTTTTCCCAGAGAATTACTCTGTGAAAAAGACAACTGTAAGTTAGCTTATCTTTTTTTTTTTTTTTTCCTACATCAAGTCCTCAGTAAAAAAAACAAACAAACAAATACAAAAAAACAAAAATAGTCCTTATCTAAACTGTTGTGCTGTGAAAGTTGTAAAATTGAGAGTTATACGAACACAGATCAGAGCCATGGGGGACTGTGCCACCCTGCAAGCTCATGTATGATATATCAGGTCCTGCCAGCTTCCTGCTGGATGTATGCGGCTGTAACTATGGAGGTATTGGCTGCGATTCATCACATATATTATCTTATAATACAGTTATAGGTTGTATACTGCATTCTATATTCATGCCTCTGTTCTTTTGTTGTAGCTGTGGACTTGCAACTCTCCTGCATATTTTTTGTACACTAGTTTCCCATGTCTCCCACTCATGCAATCTACTTACTACTACTTACCATGTTAGAAATACTGGCTGTATATGTTTACTGTGTTTTTCTTCTCAATGGCCATGTTAGTATTTGCTGCAGATATCCTCCTTCTCACATGGATCTATAAAGTTTCCTTTTTTTTATTCTTATGTAGCAGAAAATAGCCATGACCATGGCATCTGTCTTCATTCAAACCCCTCCTATGAGCCAGGTCTTTTATCGACTGCTGGTGCAGTTTTAAACTAAAAGCCTGGATATCTGTGTCTCTGTACAGGCCCCTGAATACTGGCTCCAACCCTGTATTGCCTCAGCCTGCTGGAACAGCTTTGCATAGCAGCCGGTCCTGACTGATTACACTGCTTGTTAGTCTGTCTTTGATCATTAAGCAGAGCAATGTCACTGCCTTTAGTGTCATCAATTATAATTTGGCTTGTGTCACTTTGATCTTAACAAATATTATCCCAGTTTTTAAGCCGTTGTTTGGCCATGTGCTGCAGATTTCCAGCTTCCTCTATTAGATGCAAGCCTTGTGATGAATAATTTACCTGAGTGGATTTTTCTCCTGCATGTTCTCTTTGCTAAAGCTCAGACTACACAGCCCACAGCCAGGAAGTTCAGAGTGAATGAGAGAGTGAACGGGTAACATATAAATAGCTCATCATGTCCTTTGGTGATGGTACCTACATCTGTCCAGTCCATATGGCCCTGTTTGTCAGCCCAGAGTCCAATTTCCACTGAGTCAATACTCAGTAGAAATATTATAATTTGGGAGGTCTGGTCAGAAAGTTACTGGTTCAAAATTCAGCACACAGTAGTGTAATTTGACTGAGCCATGATTAGATATATGTAAAACCAGTGTTCTAAAGACGTATGGCAGTAGCATGTATCAACTGGATTCTGTGATAGCATTGTTAATCGAACAATGTCACTGAGGCTGAGTGGACTGGTGAAATAATGCTTTGACAACGTGTGAGCAGATTGCGAAAGACTTCACAGATTACAAGATTCACAAAATGTTTTTCAGATAGATAACTCACTGACTGTTGGAACTCACTGTACAGAAGAGGACTTAAATAACAACTGCATTGCCTAGCAACATTGCATTGTGTATGTACGCTACGCTTTGTGAAAAAACAGGCTCACTTTTTGCTTTGATGTGTGTTTATCGCTACAGAGTTTTTTGGGTTTTTTTGTCTGTGCATTAATTTTGTGCCTCCCTTTGTGATGGAGTACTGTTGATTCTTTAAGAAATGACAGGTTATTCAGTGTATGAAGCTTAATAATGCTTGTTGCACCTGCCACAGTGTCATAATCATTTTTATTTATTGTTGGTTATCTCTGTATAATTGTCTGAGCTTTGTCCTCTTTTCTGGCTAATTCTAATAAGGCTACACTAAGGAAGGTGGCTGTGTATTTGTAATTGATAACCAGTGATATACACACTGTAAAGTATCCAGCCTAATGATCGAATTTCTTCTCTGCAACTCATTCATTGGACAGTTTTGATTGATGCCATATGGCCATCTGACCAGAGAACAAACTAACTCTATGCATTAATAGTCGAATAGAAACAGGAGTGTTATCTTACTGTAACATTACAGGAGAGGAAAGTTAATTTATGGTCACTACATTTCAGTCATTCAGTCAAGAAATCCCAGCACTCAAGATCTTACATGCATACTGTATGCATTACTGTGATTATCAAATGTCCATGCATTATCATATACATCACTTATAGAGATCACTTCCTTGGCAGTGGATCAGTTGTAGATAAGTATATTAACTTCTGAATTCATGATAAAACCATATCCACTATTCTAGAATCCTGTGATTGATCGGCTTCGCTTGCAAACTACAAAGAAACTGCACCAGAGTCACATTGGAACTTGACTGAGACCCATGACTCCCAAGGTAAGGAAATGTGTTTGAATGCACTTTGCTTGAACCCAACAGGTTAGGTGCGAAAGCAACCACATGACGTAAGAGAAGAGAGTAGGAAACTGCCATGGACATTTTTTTTTTTTTTGTAACACAAGGTGATTAAATCACATCAGGTTTATTATCCTGCTGGATGATGTATGCAATTAATGAGTTCCATGTCAGTCCTTAAATAATAAAGACTTCATGCTTATGACTTCATCAGTTACTTATAGACGTGATGCAGTTGCCACTGTAGGCTATTGGTGGTATCTGACTACATTGTGGCATTAAAGTTAAATTTATTACTCTTTTGGAGCAAAACTAATCTGACAGCAAATTGCAGCTCAATTTCTATGCATGTTCATTTATATCGTTAAGTATTCATGTTCTTTAACCCACTGAACAGGCAACGTCCATGGATGTCCAAGACGAGTTGATATCACGTCGGCCCATCCAGGCCATGATCTGGACGTCTATACGACACCCAGAGTTGATAAATGATATCGCTATTATACGTCCAGCCTGACCCAATTCTGGACGTCTACAGACACCCAAAAAGAGTTGCAAATGACTAGGCCATGACCTGTATTGGACATCCAAAATGAATTGATAAATGACATTGCGATTATACGTCCAGCCTGACCTGGTCTGGACGTCTACCAAAATAAGTTGCAAATAGACGCTCTGCCTTGGACATCCAGGATTAGGCCTATTTGATGAAATTGTCCTGTCAGCTGTTGCATCAGCATCTGACGATGATGATGATGATCATGATGATCATGATGAGTTTTGAAGTACTCCAAAACTAAAAATTTGGATCATAATTTGGCTACCTTTATGAATGAGAAAATGTATGTAGGCCATTTATGTGATTGTGAAGCTACTGTGGCTTATGTCATTTGAAACTCACCACATAGCCTAACACACTCACATGAATACATGCACACACTATGTGTGGCATGGTGAAGAGGGCCCGGGCAGGCTCCGAATCACAGACTCTGACAGACTGCCTCCGAACCATTTAGCCAAAGGGATATCTCCTTGGCCAATTAGCCAGGGCACATAAAAAGGAGGCATAGTGACAGGACCCTCAACTGTCATATATGCATGGGTAAATTTGGAAAGAACGGCTTCATAAATGAGAATCTCACCAAAAACAACGCAGACATCACCAGAAAAGCTCGTCAATTTGGGGAAGAGTCAACATACCACTCATGGAAAGACTGTTTTGAAAACACTGTCAAGGTCACTGCCAGTTTGAACATCAATGGAAGATAACACACGAATACTGACTGAGACAGGTAACAACAAGGCGAAGCTGTTGTTAGTTGAAGATTGAGACTGTGGGATTGTGTTTGGACTCTCTGAATGCCAAGGTTTGGACTCCACTGCAGCTCTGTACTGCTAGCTGCTGGTGTATTTTTGTGTGGATGTCAAAACTAATAATTTACGTGAAGTAATTGGGGCAGGACTTTGATAAGCTATAAGCTTTTTCCTGTAGCCCTTTTCGCTCACGTGATGTATTGCAAAAGATGTTATTGCAAGTTATGTGAGATGAAGTGTGCTTAACATGCCCAAAAATAAATTTAAAAAAATATAGGCGGTTTCATTGTTCAAACCTTTACCACATTGACTACAGTATAGTTTTGTTGTGATGGGTATACAGAGTATACCTGCAGAGCTGATGATCTCCTGACTGTAATCATGTGACATATAAGGACCAAGCCTTATTTGTCTTAAATAGGCCTATGTTAATGAGCCAGGGTTGGCATAAAATCAAACACTGTCCCACTCAGGTGAAGATGTTGTGTCAACAGTTTGATGTGAACAACAAAAGGACAACGAAAAATGGATATTGTTCAAACGGAAGGGCATAACAAATCACACATTTTGCTCTTATCCCACAAATAATTTTTTGGATTTTTCATTTAGTTCACTAGGGCCTATATTTGGTCAAAAAGTCAAATTTCTCAGTAACAACTGACTCTAATGGAAATTGGCTGTCATCACTGCAGTCACTTTCTCAGAGTGAAACTGAAAGAAATATTATCACACGTACTGTCACGCAGTATTTTTTCCAAGCTCTAGAGCCACAAATACTTATTCAAAGTGGCCAAACTAATAGATTATTAGGCCTGTAAAAGTTGCTTTAAACACACACACACACACACACATATATTTACATATATATACAAAAGTTTGGACACACCTTCTCATTTTCTTTATTATTCCCAATAGAAAATCCCAAAAAGTATGCAAAACCACATTTCTCCTACCTAAGTGTTGTTGTATAACCAAGAAGAGACCATTGATGTGTGAGGGGATTTTGGTGGCACTACATGTTATTAACATGAAGTTAGTGAATATTTTTCCCTTGACAAATTCCCCAAAATTATGTTAAAGCACATTTTCCCAAACTAAGTGTTGTAGTATAACCAGGAGGAGGCCATTGATGTGTGGGGTGATTTTGGGGTCACTACACTTCACAGAAGCAGAGTTATTGAATATTATTCCCTTTAAAAATTCAAGCAAAGCACATTTCTCCAAACTATATGTTGTTGTATAACCAGCAGGAGGTCACTGATGTGTGAGGGGAATTTGGTGGCACACCATGTTACTAATATGAATTTATTGAATATTATTCCCTTGAAAATTTCCCAAAAATTATGTTCAACCACCATTCCCCAAACTAAGTGTTGTAGTATAACCAGGCAGAGGTCATTGATGTGTGAGGGGATTTTGGAGGCACTAAATGTTATTAACATGAAGTTATTGAATATTATTCCCAATAAAAATTCCCCCAAATTATGTAAAAGTACCTTTTCCCAAACTAAGTGTTGTAGTATAAACAGGAGGTGGCCATTGATGTGTGTGGGGATTTTGGTGACACTACACTTAACAGAAGTAAAGTTATTGAATAATCTTTTATTGTTTCTTATCGGTATAGACATTTGTAGACGGTCCCTGCGCTCAGGTCTCGCTTCTGGCCGCTCGTAGAGACCAATGTAATTCATACTGCACGGAGGACGGCTTATTTTGATTTAAAAAAAAAAAAAAAAAAAAAAAGTAGGTTGTAGCTCGTTGTCTGTGTTACCACGGTTGGAAAGAGGTATCGTTTGCTGTCTAACAAATTTTCGCGTGGGAGTTATTGATCCCGGAAGTTCGAATCTGTGAATATATTTCTAACTTTACCGCAATCGTATAACGCACCTCAGCTTCAAAACAAACTGCTGCGTGCTGCCGTGTTCCGCGCATGCGCTGTTCAGTGGCGTCGGTCACAGACACAGACCCGGCCTGTGAACGTTGGTAGTTAGTGATACAGTGCTGAGCACTGAACACTATTGTTCTTCTGCGTGTTTCTTCTTCTTATTATTTTTCCTCTTCCGTACTTTTTTCGGTTCGCTACTAGTCAAAAACGATAGCGAGCACCCAGGCGAATTATATATCAAAACGTGCGGCTCGATCGGACTCGGTCTGCTATTATTTTTCTCTACAGAATACGCGTTTTTCGCGTCGTAAGACGCGAAAAACGAAAAACCTCGTCCCCACGGCAACCGCTGGATTTTCAATGGGTGTGTATTGCGCGGAATGTTCGCGCTAGAGTGGAGGGGATTAACTGCCAGAGTGGAGAGACGCTCTGAAAATTGTCTGAAATTTTCGTCTTTCCACGCTCCCCCAAAGCACAAATCTCGCTCTACGTGCGTGAAAATTTCCAGAGTTGTAGTGCCGCTTGCGCTGATTCTCACGATGTGCCTGGCTAAGCGATAGGACTTATGGTTTTTGAATTGTGAGCTTCTGAGCGAGGAGAGCGCCTCTGACCTTGCCCATAAGGTCCAATACAAATCAAAAACAGGAGAGACAGAAACTGACCGTTTTTTAACTCGCTCTAAAATCCGCATTTCTGAGCCCAGCGGAAAAAGAAAGTGATCAGCTTGTAGAGCAAAGCCTTGTGGCTCTCACGATGAAGAAATTTCTGGAATAGGAGTTTCGGTCGTCGTGTGAGAAGCGTTTGTTCGAGGGGTGCGCAGAGGCCAAATTCAGACGTTTCTCTGTCTGCCCCTCATTGACTCCACTCAAATGCATGTGTGTCTGCACCTGTGTCTGAGTGGGTGACATCATTGATCAGGCCACCTCAAGTTGCTGTGGCAACCTCTGAGCCTCAGTACTTCTCTGAGCACTCCTCTACCACATACACACACATATGTAGCTTCAGCTGCAGTTCAGCTCAGTCAAATGACCAGTTCTCCATTAAGCTCTGTAGTGACATGCTAACCAGCCACAGCCAAGCTATCTACTGGTGAGTTGTATATGTTAGTGATGTAATGAGTGATGTTGGCCTGTTAGCATTAGCCACAATGCTAACATGCTAATGCTAACATGAGGTCCTATGAACTTGGTGGTGCCTGGAGGATTGACTAGTGATGTCGGTTTGGTGTGCTAACATGCTAATGTTAGCATGCTAATGCTAATATGCTAACTTAGGCTAAAATGAATCTTGAAGGCGTTCTAATGATGGTTCAGAGGTTTTTAATGTGTTATTTGACATGCTAATTTAGCATGCTAATGCTAACATGCTAACATATGTTAAAATGATTGGTAAAGGCATTCTAAGGGTGTTTCAGACCTTTTCAATGTGTTTTTTGACATGCTAATGTCAGCTTAGCATTGTCGCTGATAGGCACGCGCACGGCCCGGCGATTGCGCACTGTATCACTCTCCAAATTTCCCGCCGAGGGGAATTTGTCTAGTTAATAAATACTATTTTATTCTCATTTATTTTTAATCACTAGCCCATAGATTGGAAATGTGATTAAAAATAACATAAATATACATCACGTGATCGGATCGGGACAACCCTAATTCTAATAATCTGTGTATACATAGTTGTTTTATATATTCTGTATTTTATAAACTTTTATATATTTTTTTTTTTTTTACCTACGGTGCCTGCTTTTTGTAACCTGCCAGATGTAACGACTAAATTTCCCCGGTGTGGGATCAGTAAAGTCCTATTATTGAAGTACTCTCTTGGTGCCAACTTTAGAGCATATCGGCCTATGGTGTACATACATTTTGTTATTAAGCCCTTTTCTCTGGTCCTGGGACACTATGTGCCATGACATGCTCATCTTATCTCATTAGATTACTTTCATTCTTCACTCAAGTTAAGTAAACCTGCTTGCTTTTTTGCTTTGTGTGGGACAATTTCACCCCTTGTGAGGGGATCTCTGCTAAATGACTGCCTTTGTCATTTCTTCACGGTGGGCATCACTAGCGGAACAAATCAGTGCTGGGCCGGGGGCGGGGCACATGACCGGGCCCTTTAAACCCAATAAAGCTCATGATAACATCGCTTTACAACATACACATGCCTGCAACAGTGGGGCTTACAAGCACACATACTACATTTTTGACACAAGGCTCAAACCCTTCAGTAAGGCCAGGGCCACATAGCACGCCTGCGCAGAGTGTGAGCGTGGCGTTATGGCATGGTTTTCATTTCGGCGTCCATACAAACAGGTTACAGTGTCCACACTGCCGACATAAGCAGCGTGAGAGTCGTGAGAGTCGTGCAAGTCCTGCGTGGCTGCTGTGGCGCATCAACTAGAGATTCCAAGGCTCGCCGCAGTCAAATCAGTATCATGTGAGTATTTCACAGCGATTACAATGTTTGTATCTGCATATGTGACACACATGATGAGAAAATACACAATATGAGAGGGACAGAAGTTCTCCATCATCTCTACTCCTTTCCCTCTCTCCCACTCTCTCTCCTCCTCCAGCACATGTAAAGTAAAATTACGTCATAATTTTTGTTGCTGATAATTATCAAATGCAAACTCCATGTAAACAGATGGAGCCGGCAGTTGCTGCGCCGCTGCAGACACGCAGATGAGACGCAGGATATGTGAACAGGAACATGTGTTTAGCTTAGTCTGTAAAAATGCTCCACCTAGCTTGCTCTGTTGACAAATGACTGATGATGACGTGGTGGACGGTTGATGATGATTTTACCCAAAATACACTTGGAGACAATATTGGCGATCCACTTGTAAATTTGTATGTAATGAAGTTAAATGTGAGAGTGAAAATAAAGCCAGTCATGCAGCATGTCATTTTATTCATATCTTACACCTAACTAACCTCACTACAGTCAGTCTTGTAAAGTTTTTACCAACCATGACTCATCCTGACTGGGTCAACATATATAAGCCCACACATATGGCACATTAAAAAATATTGCAGGGAAAAGACCTGCTGCCCCCTGCTTGGAACAGAGATCTCTCTTTTCTGCCCCGCCCCAGGCCCCACTTTGGCCCTGGGCTAGAGGTGCGTTGCCCTCCCAGCCCCCCTGGAAGGCCTGCCCCTGGTGTGGGCATACTACAGAGCCAAAGAGGTTTGCCAACTCTTTTTTTCATAATTCTCCATGAGGGCATTTGTCATGAGCATGTTCCTGCAAGCTGTGTCCATTCCTTGGCTTTGAGCTTGTCAGCATAGCATGGTAGGAGAATTGGCTGAGCCAAAACTCCAAGTTATCCCACTGATAAAAGGTCTTTCAGTGTGATAGCATTCCGGAGTCATATACTTATTGGGAAAGCTGAGAAAGTGAGAGTAGGAGGGAGATACACTGTCACTGTCACTGTCAACAGTTTACAATAATTCAGTCCCTATACCACCACAATTTACCTGCTGGTTACCTGGCTGCCAACTTTAGGACCAACCAGGAAACAACTGCAACTTACAGCATTCTCATCTTTGTTGCATTCTGGCTCATGATGGTGGTGCCATCAGCAAACTTCACAATAGAGCTCTCTCCATGTCAGGGGTTGCAGTTGTGGGTGTACACCTGACCACACCGGCCTGGGGGGCTCCAGTGTTGAGCACTAGAGTGCAAGAGGTGCGACTGCCAATCCAAAAGTCCAATATCCAGTTGCAATATGTGGTAGTAATGTCCAGAGTACTAAATTTGCAAATCAGTTTCAAGGGAGAGATTATATATGCATGCATGAGCAGAAATCTACATTCTGAGGTAGGTGTTTGTTGTACTTAGTTACTTTCCACCACTGACCTTTGAAGATGTTACAATCCCTAAACTGTACGTTTCAACGTTTCAAGCACCATTGTACATATTTAGAGTCTGACATTTTTTTCTGCTTAGGACTGATTGTTTATCAATGTAGCCATATTTCTTACTGATTGGTAAATCTTTACACCACTATAGATTTTACCTTAAGGATATACGGCAAGAAACCTGAAACCCAAAATTTCCCATACATTGACATGAAACAAGCATGTGTTCTTTGTCTATACCTTTGACTGATTTGTGAACAAAAAAATACCTTGTCACTTATCAGGTATAAGTGAGGACTCTAAAACTCTGATACACAGAGTACAGACTTCTGCATAAAATGAGAAAACATAGCCTGTGCTTTTTCCCTGATTACTTATGTCAGCTGCTTAAAATGACATTGAGTTGCGTATTTTAGTTCAGTTTGAATCTCACCCTATAGTATGGAAATGCTCACATGCAGACACCCACTCAGACTCAAGGCTGCTGGCTGAAGGAGGCAGAGGAGTGGGGGAGGCAGCCATCTACCAGGAAGAGGTTTTAATCACATTCACACAGTGTCAGAGATGGAGAGTCTGGATGAGAGTGGGTGCCTGCTGAGCAATGCCGCACATTGTTAGTGTTTCTGTCACAAACACACCCTGTCTCATTAGACAAAATACACTCATCTGCAGCCTTTTTTTCTGCAGATCTACACTAGAGATATGTGTGAGTTTGTATTTGCAGTCTCATGTAATGTGTTTTTCTCCTGCATAAAGACAAAGTAAACTGCAATTTCTTTTCAGAGCTAATTTTAGTCTTTAACACCAATTTGTGCCTTTCTTTTCTTAAGCAGGTGACAGACTAAGGTGGCGATGTGTGGGGTAACAATCGATCAGTGCCTGCATGATTCCATTTCCCACCCTGTAATGGATGAGACAGCCTGAGAAAATTAAAGACGTCTGCTTCACTGTTGAGGGCAAACCTATCAGGGTGAATACACTGTGTAAGCCATGTTTCATGTAGTTCAGTGATAAATAATTTCCCTTCTCCCATTTCTCAGGGTGCCGATGGCATATTTCATTCGAAGTGAGGAGCCTGGCTGGTTGTGAAAATGTGGAGATAACCAGGGCAGGGATTTAACCCTCTGCCTGACCTGGATGCTCCTCTAAAAATCATCTACCCATTGTCCACTGCGGCCTTGGTTCCCCACTCTCTGCTTGTTTTGTTTTTTTTTCTGTCACAGGGTTTTCTCTGCCTATCTAACTCAAAGGCAGGTTGCAGGTTGCAGGCTGCGGGCTGCGGGCTGCGTTGTATTAGTGGCCACAGCCTTTGTTGAAAATGTCTTCAATACACTTACACCAAATGCGTGCATATTACACACAGCTAAATATTTGAATAGAAAATAACTGCTATTTTTTTTCGGTAGCTTCCATGTCAAGTGACCCAGTGACTTCAAATCCATACCAAACTGTATCACTACAGTGGACAAATAGGACACACTACTTTTTATTGGACTGTAGTGCTTTTGAATGGATTGAATATTTTTTTTCTCTAAATTCAGCATCATTTTCCAGGAACTTTCATGCCATGTGATCTATCTGTAGGTGTCTTAATTGCTGACATTGTAATGCTCTTCTCCTTCATCAGTCCTGTCTTCACTTTTTAATCAGGCTCTGTACCTTGTAGGAGAACAGACCTCCAACTGACTTTTCCCTCTGCAATCCTTCAGGATGGGATGGAAAAACATTCCAACTACAAAGAGTTAGTTATCATTTAAACTGTTTCCAGGGAGGTGTTCATGTAGGTGAACAAATGCCCTGGCACTGAACCCTATTTCCCCCCACATTCCTTCTTGAGGGCTGAAGGAGAAAGACACTCAACTACAAACGGTTACCTACAGTATTATGTAAACTCTTGCCAGGAGGATGCTAATCTTTCTTCCTGCTCTACATCAGATGAAGGCATTAAAACCATCAGGATGGACAGTTAACAGGTCTCAAGAGGCCTCCAGACCAAGATAATGTTGACAAGTTGTAAATCAGACATTCCTGTAGCAAACTGTTTAGTGCTTACTTTTCTACCACATCAGGATAATGCAAACAATATGTTTGAGTTAACTTTGGATGTTCCCACAGCACTAAACTCACAATTTGTATGGTATCAATGCTTTTCCCATGTTTCTAGCTTGTAAAATGACAAAACTATGATCTTAGTTCTCATAAGCATTTTTTTTCCGGGTTTGTACCATGGAACCATACTACTATCTAAACTGTAGCAGCGGTTAGGTTTCAGATACGTGACATGAGACACTTCTAATTAGTAATGCTTAATTCACCAAATATAATCTGCCTTTCCTTGTTTCTTTGTTCTATTATTATGGCAGAGAACTTTCTACAGCTCAACCAGGACAAAACTCAGGTTTTAGTTATTGGTACAGGATACCAGAGAGAGAAACTGGCTAGCAAACTACAAGTTCTCTCTTTTAGCCCATGTCAACAAGTCCCAAATCTTGGCGTAACATTTGATGCAGAACTGAAATTTGAGGCTCATATAAAGGATGTCACAAGAAAGGCATTTTATCATTTAAAAAACATTGCCAAAGTATGCCAGTTTCTCTCTCAAGCCAATGCAGAGACACTTATTCATGCTTTTATTACCTGCAGGATTGATTACTGCAATGCTCTTCTTTCTGGTCTCCCTAAAAAGAATATTTTCCAACTACAATTACTTACTCAGCTGCTCGAATGCTGACAAAGACCAGAAAGAGAGCTCATATTACACCGACTTGAAAGTCTCTGCATTGGCTTCCTGTGTGTTTTAGAATTGATTTTAACATTCTTTTATTGGTTTATAAAGCTCTTCATGATCTTGCTCCTTCTTATTTATCTAACTTGCTTTTACCATATGAACCCAGCAGAGCCCTCAGGTCTTCTGGAAGTGGCCTTTTAACAGTACCCAAAGTTAGAACCAAAACATGCAATGAGGCATCTTTTTATTACTATGCCCCCCGTTTATGGAATAGCCTACCTGAAGTTCTGAGGGCAACATGTAATATTGATACTTTTAAAAGTATATTTCATTTAATTTCTTTTTAATTCAAGACGGCGTGTTGATTGTGTGAGTTTGTGATCTTATGTGTGGGTGTGTGTGTGGGCAGGGTAGAGGTGGGGGGGGGGTCTTTATTTTATTTAACTTTGATTGAATTGATTGCAAAAATCAGTCACATTTGATTGATTTGATTGAAGCACTTTGTGCTACATTTTCTTATGTATGAAAAATGCTATACAAATAAAATTATTATTATTAATTATTATTATTATTAGTAGTAGTAGTAGTTAGTCATACTATTAGTTATCATATAAGTTAGTATTAGTATTTAAGAATGATGCCATTAATCAATGAAATGTGTCTGATGCATGTATATTGGTGTCAACATACATGTTGTAAACAATGTTGAAATGTGATTGAAAATTGATCATTTAACCTGACAATAAGAGCATTCACCTGTAAACCATTCTAAAGCCAGTGAAGGCTTGTCGACTGTACTTGTATTCCGACATAGGCAGACGAGAAACACGAAAAACTTTCTAACAAACCATCGGGGGGGACAATGTTTCCCTGACCCCTATCATGTCCTTATTTTAACCCAGACCTTGACCTTTCCCTACATCGGATGTTGCCCCTACCGTCAGACAGGGGGTGCTGTTAGACAGCATGACTATTGTGCTGCTATGGGGATTGAACCAGACCAGTAGGATAGATCAAAGTGGCAAATGTTGCCAGTGTGGGTATCATTAGTGTGTTCCTGCTTTCAGTGAGAAATCCCTGCAGAAAAAGTTAAAAAAAAAAAAAAAGTTGTGTTAAACTGATGGCTCATCATGTGTGGTCATGCAGAAACCATTTTTAAAGTCTCACTATGTTCAGCTTTCAGTTATTTTATAATACACAGGATCAACAAAGCTTTCTGTGGTTTGGAGTTTTGCTTTGCTCCTACATTCTTGCTCTTACTTTTATCTAACAAAAAGCAACATTGTAGCCTTCAATCTGTCAAATGTCTTTGTGGTTCGTAGGAGACTCGTATCTGGTTAAAAGTGTGCTCCCACAACACTCTGAGTAAGGTCAGCTTGTAAAGCCTACAAAGATCCATGGGGATCAGCCTTACAAGAACATCCTGTTATAAGTTGGATACAGTGTGCTCCAAGACGAATAGTGTCATATATGTAAGACAAATTAAACTATAAAAATTAAATATATGCCCACACCAGGTATGAAGGCTTGGGGGAGAGACATAGCTGAGGGGGGACAAAAATTGAAATGAGATGTAATTTGGAATAACGTTGCTGATGCTTCCAAAAACCCAAACCATCAATATATACATTTGAAATTTTGCCATAGAGCATACCTTACACCAAGAATTAGGCATCAAATGGGACTGGTCTGGGACTGGTGGAAAATGAGGTTGAGGGGTATGAAAACCAAAAACCTAAAATGTAAATGGAAGTTTGCTGTATTTGCTTTTAGCCTATTTGTTATCGTTACAATAAAAATGAATGATAAAAAAAGTATGCTCCCACACATTGGCAGTAAATTATTTAATTAAAGAGGTAAAGTTTAGGGCACAGACCTTCATTGGGTGTAAAACATAATTCAGCAGGCAGTATTTTTATATTAGAGCCACTGACTACAACCAACAAGAAAGAGATGTAAAAACAAGAGACTACTGACATTTATTATGAAATGATCAAATGTTTAACTCCAAAAAACAATAAATGAATAATATCATAAATAATAAATATGAATCTGAACCAAATTTTGCTGTTTAGAAAAAGCTTTTATGTACAGAATCTGAGCCTTCTGATCTTTTTACATTTCGTTTACGTTTCTACATCAACAATGTTTTCATTTTAGATTATGGTTATCAACCAAATGTGTTACTTCAAAGCAACTTGCAGTGAACGTAGCGACTGAATGAGCAACCAAATCTCTAACTCTAATCTGTGCAAAGTCCAGCATCAAGTAACGCCAGGAGAAAGATTGTCCCAGCTCTAAATCGAAGGAGTCTGGAGCAGCAAAGTGCCAAAAACAAGGTGAGAACCCAAAGGTGCAGATTTGACAAAAAAGGCTGAGCAGAAACTGTCCAAGTAATTTATTCCACAAAATAAAGGTAATCAAAGTCTACTTGGTCCAAAATCCAAAAATCAAAAGCGATACTAGGAAAACAACAAACTTTTAACAAACAGGGAAAACAAGTTTTAGATCAGGAATACTCACTATAGCCACGGAGGAACAAAGAAAACCACACACAAGGGGATGATCCCACAAAGGAAACACACAGACTTAAATAGACAGGGAACTAAACAGACTCAGGTGGACACAAGCACAAACTCAAGAGTGGGAAACATACAGAAGGTAAAGAAAACTAAGACATATGAGGGAAGGCTACCAAAATAAAACAGGAACTAACCACAAAATATTCTAGATCCCAACACACAGTCCAGTTCCACAGCAGCAGCATAGCCCAAAGTAGCAGCACACACACAGAACAAAATTTGCCCAATTGTTGGAGAGGTTCTCAGTGTAAATATTTCAAACAAGCATATCCATTTATTTTTGTATCTGTATTCAAAATCACTCAGTGTCTAAAGGAAATGATATAACAAAACTTCAAAATTTATGTTTATGGCAAAAAAAAAAGGCAAACAAATAGCATCATCACAAAAAAAAGGCTTCCCATAGTTTCAAACAGGCACTGACAGTACTTGCAATGAAGTATAACAGCTACTTTTTTGAACTTGGTAGAACTTGGATCTACTAATGCAGAAGACATTACTGACGCTCTGGTGAACTTTTTCATAAGTCATGGCCTTGATGAAGCCTTGTTATATGACTGTTTGGTTGGGTTTTGCTCAGGTGGAGCTTTGGTGATGTTGGGGGGGGGAAAGGCTGGAGTCTTAACCAGGCTGAAAAGCAAGTTCCCAAGTTCCCCTGTAATTTTCTGATGCTAAACGCAGACAAAACCGAAGTTATAGTAGTAGGCCCTAAACACCTGAGAAACTCACTTTCTGAATACATAGCAGTTATGGATGGCATTGTGCTGGCCTCCAGCACCACTGTAAGGAATCTGGGAGTTATCTTTGATCAGGACATGTCCTTTCACTCCCATGTAAAACAATCTTAAAGGACTGCCTTTTTTCACCTATGTAACACTGCAAAAATCAGTCACATCCTGTCTCAAAATGATGCAGAAAAACTAGTCCATGCATCTGTTTACTTCGAGGTTGGATTATTGCAATTCCTTACTATCAGGCTGCCCAAACTGAATGCTAAATATCCTCCAGTTGCTTCAGAATGCTGCAGTACGTGTTCTGACAAAAACCAGGAAGAGAGATCATATTTCTCCAATACTAGCCACTCTGCACTGGCTCCCTGTAAAGTTTAGAACAGAATTTAAAATTCTCCTCCTTACTTACAAAGCCATAAATGGCCAGGCACCTTCTTATCTTAAAGAGCTCATAGTACCTTATTGCCCTACTCGAACACTGCATTCCCAGAATGCAGGTCTACTTATGGTTCCTAAAGTCTCAAAAAGCAGAACAGGAGTCAGAGCATTTAGCTATCAAGCTCCTCTCCTGTGGAACCATCTTCCAGTCTTTGTCCGGGAGGCAGACACTGTCTCTACATTTAAGAGTAGGCTTAAAACTTTCCTTTTTGATAAAGCTTATAGTTAGGGCTGGCTCAGGCTTGTCCTGGACCAGCCCCTAGTTATGCTGCTATCGGATTAGACTGTCGGAGGACCTCCAAAGATACACCGAGCTCCTCTGTCCTTCTGTCCCTCTCCATCTGCACGCTTTCATGTCCTACCACGGCGTGTTACTAACTTAGCTCCTTCCCCAGAATATCTGTGCTTTGTCATCTCGCAGGTTCCCATGGACAGTGGCTGAATCTGGATTGTGGATTACAGCTGCGTCTCCTGCCATGGCCCTGCCTGACATCCACTGCAACTACTATTATTACATCCACTGCCACTGTGACTACATTTCTGTCTGTCTGTCTGTCTGTCTGTCTGTCTGTCTGTCTCTCTCTCTCTCTCTCTCTCTCTCTCTAAGATGGCGGAGTGTGTGTGGAGCTGAGAGTGGTGTTGAAGCTTGTATGAGGGTTTTTTTTTCGTGAGAAACTTCCTCTAGCTTACACTTTATTTCTTTCTATGTGTTTTTGTTTGTCTTTGGTTGTGTGTGTGTGTGTGTGTGTGTGTGTGTGTGGCGTGTGTGTGTGTGCTGACTCAGCACTATGCCAGTGTCTGGGGCTGCAGCGGCTGACTTTGAGCGTCTGACTCGCCGTCATGCCGTGAAGCTGGTGCCCTCAGTGCCGTGCAGTGTGGAGGAGGCCGGGCTGGCCGTGGGTGAGGTGGTGGGCCGTGAGTCCGTGAAGTCGGCCTCAAGGAGGAACAGAGCTATTGTTTTGTTCTTTGATGCTACGGCCAAGGTTAGCGAAGTGGTAGAGAAAGGTGTAGTGATCCAGGACACCTTCACTCCTGTTCTCCCTCTCGCTAACCCGGCTGCTAAAGTGATCATCTCCAACGCTCCCCCGTTCATTAAGAATGAAAGTTTGATCAGAGAACTGTCTCGGTTTGGTCAGATAGTGTCTCAAATGCAGATGGTGTCACTGGGCTGTGAATCAGCCAAACTGAAGCATGTGGTGAGTCATCGTAGACAGGTCTACATGATTTTAAGACCCCACCCGTGATCTTAACCTGTCTTTTTCCTTCAAAGTGGACGGTTACAGTTACATGGTTTTTGCAACGTCTGAAACGATGAAGTATTTTGGCTGTGGTTTGGAGGGTCATCTGATCCGCTCCTGCCCGGAGAGGAGCGGGGCGGAGCAGCCGGGGGCTGCTACGGTTGCAGCCCGGGGTGCTGAGCCACCACGGGCTGCCCGGTCGGAGGCTGCTGCTGGCGGGGAGCCGCCGCAGCTGGCCCGGTCCGAGGCTGCTGCTGGCAGGGAGCCGCCGCAGCCGGCCCAGTCCGAGGATGCCGTTGGCAGGGGGCTTGTCCACCGCTGGCCCGGAGCCTCTCCGGTCACAGGAGGTTGTAAGCTCGGGGGGTAAAGGCCTAGGAGCAGCCTTCCCCGTTTGTTTTGAGAAGGTAGAGGCAGAGGCAGGTGGGCAGGGGGGTGAATGTGATCAGGGTACCGATGACCAACTGACAGCAACGTTAGATGAGGAGATGATAAGTGATGATGAATTAAAGGTCTCACAGAAAAGGAAGAACAACACATCAGAGAGCAGCAACAGTAAAATGAGCAGGAGAGCAGTGAGGCTCAGCTGGGAGGGAGACAGTAACTTTGTCCTGTCGCAGGACTCACAGAATATGTATACAGCCACTGAAATCAAAACGTTTTTAGAGCAGACCAAAGGGCTGAGGCTCATCACTGTGGAGGAGTTTTTCCCTGACCTAAAACTGTTCCTGAGATCAGCCAGGATCCTCACCAGGAAGACAGGAATGGTGGAAGACACTTTGACCGAGCAGGAGATCTACCGTTTAAAAAAGCATATCGTCAAAGTCAAAAACCAAATAAGTAGTCAGGATGTTCCTAATCTGTTCCTCTATCCTGAATTTTTTATCCATGTGTGATTTTAATTTGAGCACTTTAAACCTGAATGGAGCTAGAGCTGATTCTAAAAGAGCTGCTGTTTTTAAACTCATGCAGATAAAGAAAATTGATGTCATGTTTGTACAAGAGACCCACAGCACTGCAGACAATGAGTGTGAACGGAGGCGGGCTTTTAATGGGGAGGTGATTTTAAGTCATAAGTCCAGCTGTAGTGGAGGGGATGGGATTTTATTCTCGAGAAGTTTTTTACCCGTTTCTTTTATTTCTGAAGAAGTTATTCCAGGTGTGAAAGCTATTTTTGAAAACATCAAGCTTGTGTTTTTAAATGTCTATGCTCCAACAAATGCGTTGGAGGGGATGGTGTTTTTAGACATTTTAAATGACACTGTTAAAGAATGTAATGAGAATGATTTTATGCTTTTAGGAGGTGATTTTAACTGCACAGAGACACCTCTGTTGGACAGGAATCATTCAGAGCCCCACCCTGCTTCCTCCAGCAGGATCACACAGATTTTACAAGCACACCAGCTGTCAGACGTGTGGAGGGTTTTTAACAGTAATCATAGACAATACACCTGGAGTCATTCAAGGGAGAATTCTTTGTCTATAGCTCGGCTGGACCGCCTCTATTGTTTTACACATCACTTAAGTATTTTTAAAAGGTGTCACATTCAGCCTGTGGGTTTTAGCGATCACTCTTTAGTCTCCTGCTCTGTTTTTATTAAAAACATTCGGTTAAAGAGCGCCTACTGGCATTTTAACACTGCTCTTTTAGACAATCAGGCTTTTAGAAGTGCTATTAAGTATTTCTGGGAGAGCCATAGAGAGAGCAGGCCTGCCTTCCCCAGCATTCAGCAGTGGTGGGATTTTGGTAAAACACAGATCCAGCAACTATGCCAGCAGTTCACTCGTAATGTCACAAGAGATATAGCCCGATCTTTGAAAAATCTGGAGATTGAGGCGGAAGAACTGCAGTCTATAGCAGAGTCCTCTGGAAATCAAGGGCATTTAGACTCCCTCAAACACAAAAAGGCAGCCTTAGCCAACCTGCTAGGTGTGTCAGCACAGGGGGCCCTGGTCAGGTCCACGTTTTTAAATGTGGCTCAGATGGATGCCCCATCTCAATTCTTCTTTGGGCTGGAGAAAAAAAATGGACAAAGGAAGATCATTCACTGTTTACGTACGGACAGTGGCTCTGAGGTCTCAGACTCTTCTGAGATCAGAAAGTTTGCTGTCGGTTTCTATAGAAACCTCTTTAAGAGTGAATGGACAGATAATCCAGATGTGCACAGCAGCTTCCTTGCAGGTCTCCCTCAGGTGTCTTCGCAGGCCAACTCTGAGCTGGGGGCAGATTTAACGCTGCAGGAGCTGTACAACGCGATGATGGTTGTACATAGTGGCAAAGCACCAGGTATAGATGGTCTTCCTGTTGATTTTTACAAATCTTTCTGGTCCATCCTAGGAGGCGATCTGCTCGAGGTGGTGTCAGAAAGCCTCCAGAGAGGACAGCTCCCTCTGAGCTGCAGGAGGGCCGTCATCACCCTGTTACCAAAGAAGGGAGACCTGCAGCTAATTAAGAACTGGAGGCCAGTGTCGTTGTTGTGCGCGGATTATGAATTCCTTTCCAAGGCTCTGGCCCTCAGATTGAGAGAGGTGATGGCATCCATCATCCACCCTGACCAGACCTATTGTGTTCCTAGCAGGCTCATAAGTGACAATGTCACTTTAATTCGTGATGTCCTGGCAGTTTCCAGTGAATTGGGCTTTGACACTGGTCTGATTTCAATAGATCAGGAAAATGCGTTTGACTGAGTTGAACACCAATACCTCTGGCGGACTTTAGCCGGGTTTGGCTTCAACCCTGAGTTCATTGCCAAGATCAGGGTTCTCTATAATGACATTGCGAGCGTGCTGAAAATTAATGGTGGGTTGAGTGCTCCGTTTAGCATGGTAGGGGGGTGAGGCAGGGCTGCTCTCTCTCTGGCATGTTGTACTCCATAGCCATTGAGCCTCTGCTGCATCTTTTAAGGCAAAGACTGACAGGTGTGTTCTTCCCCAGTTGTCCGATGTCTTTTAAAATGTCTGCCTATTCCGATGACCTCATTGTACTTGTAAACACACAGAAGGATATTGATGTTTTAATTGACACTGTTAATTTATTTGGTTTTATTTCTTCTGCCAAGGTCAACTGGGGAAAAAGCGAGGCTGTGATGGTGGGGGAGAAGCTGGGGGGTCAGCTCACCCTACCTGCTAAGCTCACCTGGAAAAGAGGTGGGCTGAGGTATTTGGGGGTCTTCTTGGGGGATGAGACCAGCACACAGAAAAACTGGCAAAATGTCATTAAAATGGTGAAAGGGCGACTAAATAAATGGAACTGGCTCCTCCCCAAAATCTCTTACAGAGGCAGAGTCCTGATCGCCAATAACCTGGTCTCGTCCTCCCAGTGGCACAGGTTGGCCTGCTTGGATCCTCCAGCTTCTCTCCTCTCTCAGGTACAAAGGCTTTTAGTTGATTTTATCTGGGACAAGTTACACTGGGTGCCACAGAGTGTCCTCTTCCTACCAAAGGGGGGGGTAAGGCCTGGTACATCTTGCAAGCAGGGGTGCTGCCTTTCGTTTACAATTTATTCAGAGACTGTTGTATGGACCAGAGGACACTGTGTGGAGAGCTCTCGTCTGCTGCATCCTGAAACGTTTTAACGGCCTGGGTATGGATTTTAATTTGTTTTTAATGGACAGCACTCATTTTAATAGGTTTTCTCTTCCCAGTTTTTATAGAAGTGTTTTTAATATATGGAACCTGGTGATAAGGGAGCGTGAAAAGCAGGCAGTCTCTCTGCACTGGTTGCTGCAGGAGCCTGTCCTTCACGGGACAATCCTGGACTGTCCGGGCTGGGCGGGCCCCTCTCTGGCGTCTCGTTTCCAGGCTGCAGGGGTCACTACTCTGGGCCAGGTGGTGGAGCTGGCTGGGCCGCAGCTGCAGGACTCTGCTGGTCTAGCCTCGAAGCTGGGCTTGAGGTCCGGTAGAGTCACCAACCTCCTTCTTAATCATTGGAAAAGGAGACTGAGTGGACATGAGCTCCTGATGTTGGAGGCCTTCTCATCTGGTGTAGCCACAGCAAACAAAAAGGATCGCTTCCCCCTCATCCAGCTGACTCTGGACCTGAAGGACGGCACAGGTCCTTACCTGGACTGCTGCCCTCAGGCCTCTCTGCAGGAGGCTTCAGGAAAGACTTTTTATCGCCTGATGGTAAAAACTCTACACACGACTAAGTTAAGTGGGCGCACTGACACTCCCTGGAGGACTCACTTGGACTTGGGGGGGTCGAGGCCGTCGTGGAGGTCAAACCTCCACTGACAAAAAAACATGGGGACCTACAGTGGAGGATCCTCCAAGGAGCTGTGGCTGTGAACTCTTTTATTTCTGTGGTGAATGCAGAGGTGGAGGACAGATGTCCTTTTTGCACAGAGAGGGAGATGGTGTTTCATTGTTTCACTGGGTGTCACCGATTGTCTGCACTGTTTTTGTTCCTGCAGAGTGTGTTTGCAGCTTTTACTGAGGTTTTTACAAAAATGTTTTTTATCTGTGGTTTTACATATACTCGCCAGAGGAGAGAGAAGAGTCAGCTCCTGAATTTTATAGTGGGTCAGGCAAAGATGGCAATATATGCGAGCCAAAAGAAGAGGATGGAGGCGGGAGAGACCGTCTCCCCGGCTCGGGTGTGTGTTGAGCTGATCAGGGCCAGGATCAGACTGGATTTTAGTTTTTATAAGGCATCAGGAAACTTAAGCTCTTTTAAGAAAATGTGGTGCTATCAAGATGTCCTGTGTCAGGTGGAAGATGATGACCTGTTGTTTGGGAATGTGCTGAGGATGTGATGTGTTTGTGTATATGTGTATGTGTATCTACCTATTTATATATTTATGTATATATTTTTATACATATATTATATGGGTTGGTATGGATGTTGCCATTATTGTGTGCTTTTATCTATATATAAGAGATTATAGTTTTTTATATATGTTCATGTGATTTTTATTTGAATGAGAAAAAAGGAAAAACATGAATTGAAGCTGTTGAGTAGCGGCAAATAAAGTTGTTTTGAAAAATCAAAAAATCTCTCTCTCTCTGACTGCATTTCTGTCTGTCTCTCTCTGTCTCTCTCACTTGCTCTCTCTCTCTCTCTCTCTCTCTCTCTCTGTCTCTCTCTGACTGCATTTCTGTCTGTCTCTGTCTGTCTCTCTCACTCTCTCTCTCTCTTGCTCTCTCTCTCTCTCATCCAACAGGTCGAGGCAGATTGCCAGCCACCCAGAGCCTGGTTCTCCCTTAGGTTTCTGCCTGTTAAAAGATCACGGGAATACAGGGCTTGACAGCTTTGGCTGTTCTCTCTGTATGTTGTACTTGTCTTTCTCTCTCTCTCACTGTGTGTGTTCTCCTACCTGTGTGAATGGTATGTTTTGCCTGTTGTGTTTTTATGTATTCTGTCTCCTTTCCTGATCGCTGTACTACGAAGTGAGATTAAAAGTGGATCTCTTATAACCTGGCTAGGTTGCTATGGCAATTTATGCTACACACCTAACCTGACCCAGAGGAGATTATTGTCACTGAACGAAGCTGTGTAATGACATCAGTTTGCTTCAGGTAATATCGCACACTTTAAATCATAAGCAACAGATCACTTTGGATTATGTTTTCATGCTTGGTTTTGATTTGCTGCCAAGAACGTTTTGCACTGCTCATTTCACTTTGATTACACTAAGTGATTTCCATGTATACTTCATGGGACTGTTTCAGACTTAAATTCAATTTTCTAGTATAATGTTTAAAAATGCCGTATGAAGTTTGAAGTTTAAGTGCCCAAGAATGTGCAGGTGTCAATTAGAAATAAACAGTGCGTAAAATAAAATTGGCTTGTGAATTTACATGATCAGCAGTTTTCTAACAGAAATCATTTCTTGCCTTATATGCAGCAACACTGTTTTTGCCATAAAGTTTGCTTCATTATTCTTCATTGCTCCCCATTATAACAGCAACTGACTAACATATGCGGCATACAATTGGTCCATTTTTTGTTGAAGAAAACTAAATTAATACAGCAAAAGCACAGGAACAAGCCACACAGAGCCTGATGAAGAAAACCAGGGTCAACAAAGAAAGTTGATAACCACCACTGTGAAATCCATTGTCTCTGATTGGGATTTTAAATTTTGTGAAATTAGTTCTCAAAATCAAAGCCTGGCTATGTCGAACTTGCTTTGTTACTTCCATGGTAAAGTGCCCTGAGACAACTTCTGCTGTGCTTTGGCACTATATAAATAAAATTGAATTGAATTGAATTGAATTGAATTGAATTGAATTGAATTGAATTGAATTGAATTGAATTGAATTGAATTGGACAGGAAGTCACGGGACTCAGTTGGAGCTGCCTGAACTAGCTCAGCATCAGTCTGTGATTTATTCATTTTACAGTTTTAGTTTTTCTCAATCGCTAAAACATTAAACCCTATTGTCTGAACCAAATGCTCCGTTGCCTGAACCCACTGAGTGAATCAGTCATGCTTTTGGCAAAAACATAAGCACTTTTCACCTCTTTAGACACAACTTGCCAACACATTTTCATTGTGATGCACCTGTGTTGCATAATGGTGAGCACAGGTGGCAAAAGTCAAACACAAGTAAAGCACAGGTGTCACTGGTTGAACACAACAACTCAAAATTGATCACAATTGTGGCTAACGATGTGAGAGAACATATATAAGCCAGTTCAGAGAGCACTGGTTTGTGAGGCACTACAACTACAAATTCTATAATGAAAACAGTCATAAGGAAAACCAACACAAAATCAGCCCTAAACTAAATAATCGACTACACCGTGGTGAGGGGTAGGATATAGTGTAGGATATATCGTGTCATTACCTTTTGACCGCGGCAGTCCCGTAACAAAGTCCAAAGCTATATGTGACCACGGGTGGTGAGGAATCGGGAGGGGCTGGAGGAGGCCAGAGGGAGGCCGGTGCGACGCCTTGCCCCGGGCACACACTGCGCATGTCATGACGAAATCCTGGACATCTTTCTCCATGGTTGGCCACCAGAATCTCCTCCGGAGGAAGGACAGCGTAAGGGCTGAACTGTGGTGGCAGGCCAGCTTAGATGAGCGTCCCCACAGCAGAACCTGAGAGCGCACTCCAGAAGGGACAAAGAGAGTGTGGGGAGGGCCGCCGCTGGGGTCCGGCTCCGCCCGCAGAGCGTCTCACATCCATGTCCCAGGAGACCGCAGCCACCACTCGGTCTGTGGGCAGAATGCTTTCAGGCTGTTCCTCCGCTTCAAGCTCTGGCAGCGTAAACTGCCGGGACAAGGCGTTGGGCTTGGTGTTGCGGGAACCAGGACGGTAAGTGAGCGTAAAGTTGAACCTGCCGAAAAACATAGCCCACCTGGCTTGGTGAGAGTTCAGTCTTTTCGCTGTCTGGATGTAGGACAAGTTTTTATGGTTCGTCCACACCACAAACGGCTGTTCAACCTTCTCCAGCCAGTGACGCCACTCCTCCAGCACCAACTTCACCGTCAGCAGTTCCCGGTTCCCCACGTCATAGTTTCTCTCTGCTGGGCTCAACTTGCGGGAGAAGTAGGCGCAGGGATGAAGGCACTGGTCTGGGGCTGCACGCTGTGATAGCACTGCCCCCACTCCGGTGTCCGAGGTGTCCACCTCTACCACAAACTGCCTGGTGGGATCTGGCTGGACGAGCACTGGCGCAGCCGTGAACAGAGTCTTGAGAGTTTGGAAAGTTTGCTCCGCCTCCTCCAGCCAGGTGAAGGCCAGCTTGGTGGAGGTGAGGCGGGTGAGCTGCGCCACCACTCGGCTAAAGTCCTTGATGAAGCGCCGGTAAAAGTTTGCGAACCCCAAGAATCGCTGGAGCTGCTTACGACTGGATGGAGTGGGCCACTCGGCCACTGCTTGCACCTTAAGCGGGTCCGCTCTAATCTGTCCTCATTCAATGATAAAACCAAGGAACGGGATAGATGACTGGTGAGAGGCGCATTTCTCCACCTTAACAACTAATCTATTCTCAAGGAGTCTTTGCAGCACCAGACGCACATGCCGGACGTGTTCGTCCTGGCTGCGTGAGAAAATCAGGATATCATCCAAATAAACAAACACAAAACGGTCAAGACAGTCCCTTACCAATGCCTGGAAAACAGCGGGGTCATTGGTAAGCCCAAACAGCATTGCCAAATACTCGAAATGGCCCACTGGAGTATTGAACGCTGTTTTCCATTCGTCCCCCTCCCAGATATGCACTAGATGGTAGGCATTCCTCAAATCGAGGTTTTAGAAAACACGCCCTCGAGGTCTTCAAACGCAGCTGAAAGCAGGGGCAGGGGACACTTATTCTTAAATGTTATGCAGTTCAATCCCCGGTAGTCAATACATGGACGGAGAGATTTAACCTTCTTTTCAACAAAGAAGAAGCCTGCCCCAAGCAGGGAGGAGGAAGGCTGGATGATGCCAGCCGCCAGAGACTTACCTATATATTTCTCCATAGCCTCCCGCTCGGGCCTTGACTGATTGTACAGCCGGCTGGCTGGCAGTGGAGCACCCGGCAGAAGGTCTATGGAGCAATCGTATGGCCGGTGGGGGGATAGTGATAGGGCCCTATCATTACTAAAAACATCGGCCAGGTCGTGATAGACCAGAGGTACTGCATGACCCAACTGCATAGGCTCCTCACCCAGTCTAGAAGTTGGGAGCGGGGAGTGCTCCGTGATTAGGCGTCTGGGGCTCTCCCCAGCCGGATCTCGCCTGACCCCCACACGGCAGCGCTCACGCAACCGGTTATCTAACCAGATGGCCAGTGACACTAGGTCCTCAAAATCAGAGGGCTGATCTTGGGACGCAAGCTCATCCTTAACCCTGTCACTAAGCCCCTTAGTATAAGCAGCCTTTAACGCCTCCTTGTTCCAACCCGTATCGTTTGCCAACATCCTGAACTGAACGGTAGGGCCGCGACCCTTTGTGGAGATCCATCAGCTGGGACGCGGCATGATATAACACTGAACAAAACTGATTCACAAACGACTCATGCGTCAACGCGTCAAACTCCAGGGTTCTATAACAAATTCTATAACAAAAACAGTCATGAGGAAAACCAGCACAAAATCAGCCCTAGACTAAATAATCAACTACACCGTGGTGAGTGGGTAGGATAACAGACAAAACACTAGGATAAAGAACTAAGGTCAGAACCACTAAGGGAACGATGCAAGAAAAACAACCCACTAACAATTAAGACATAAACTGAGATAAGCACAAGGCAACAAGGACGAGACTAGAGAATGCTAGGAATCACAATAGAATGGCTGGAAAGTCGGGCAAGAACCATAGACAATCTGGCAGCGAGGAGAAGCCACCCCGCTGCCTAAATGCAGGTGTAATCAGCAGGAATAAGGAGCAGGTGCGCTGGCTGCTCACACCTCCCCTGCGGACACAGGAGAAGAGGAAAAATCAACAAACGACACGTAATACAAAAGGAAAAAACACAACAATAAGCAACTCATAACATGTATCACTGTGCCCATGTACTGTAGTATTGTAATGGAGGATTAGGCTAACTGTTTGTAGGCCTAGTATTCCATATATATTTTTGTAACTGCATGTTCTCTATTTGTTGAATTGAAAGACTGCCACATGAGGGTGGGAGGACAGGTATGTTCTCCCCACACCAAGAGACCCTAATTGTCGATATGGTCCGTGAGAACAACACCATTAAACTGCGTGAAATTCAGCAGAAGATCATTGAGGACCATGTAAATTTTGAGGGTATCAACAGTGTCAGCCTCTCTACTGTTGATCGTGTCCTCAAGCACAACAGACTGTGCATGAAACAGCTGTACAGAGTGCCCTTGGATCGCAACTCAGACAGAGTCAAAGAGCAAAGATTCCAGTATGTACAGGCTGGTATATATCCAGACACATTCAATGTTGATTGCTGTAAGAAATGATTTACTGTAGTGGCCTGAATCACTTTTTCTGTACTTATCTATTCTATATCTATTTCTACAGAGAGTTTTTCAACTGGATGCAATGGAAAGACCCCATGAATACATCTACATGGATGAAGCTACGTTTACATTTTTTCTCAATTGCTAAGACACAAGAACAACTCACCATTTTCTCAAATTTTCACACACAATTTTAAACTCACACCCAAAAGTACAAACATCTAAATTCTGGGTCCCAATCAGTTTTTACCCTCAGACAATACACACAAGCTGTCAAAACACAGACTACATGAGTGTTTGTTACACACAGGAGGGATTAATTCAACACACTGCCACCAAAATGTCAAGAATAGGGTTTATTCACAGCGTTTCCATATTGAGCACATATACAGGTTCATCAGCATCTGCATTAACATCAGCATGATCTTGTCTCAGGTCAGGGTCAGGCCATAGTATTTCATCAACTTCACACATTATGTCTTCTCTCGCCAGGCACCGTGGGAAATATCCTCTTATGTGTCAGATCCAACCCTGGATAGATTCCAGAGAAATATCCTCACATGCATTTACCATTGCCTCCAGGAGATTGTGCTGTGTGTATGGGTTGCAGTCATAGACTCTCCACCGCCATGCTGAGAAAAATTCTTCTCTTGCATTCAGAAAAGGGGAGTATCCTGGCAGAAAAAGGACCCTGAACCTGGGGTGGTCATTGAAGCAGGTGTGAACCAGAGCAGCCCGATGGAAGCTCACGTTACCAGTATGGCATGGTGGTGGAGGATGCCATGATTGCTAATGGCTGCACAGATGGTTATGTTGCCTCCCCTCTGGCCCGCAACTTGTGTGATTGCACGCTGTCCAATGATGTTGCGGCCCCTTTTGCGCCTTTTTGTGAGACTGAACCCTGCCTCATCAATAAAGATGTATTCATGAGGTTCAGCCATTGCATCCATTTTCTACAGGAGTCAAAAAAATTTTACTTCAAACGTGTGTATTGGAATGAAAGATGGATCTTTACATACTATAGCATTTCTCTACAGTATAGCAATTACCTGCACATATTGGAATCGTTGCTCCTTAACCCTGTCAGAATTAGGCACACGGTAAAGTTGCTTCATCCTTATGTGGTTCCGCCGTATTACCCGGTCAATGGTGGAAAGGCTTATGCTGTTAGTCCCTTGAAATATTTCCTGGTCTTTGTCACGTGGCCGGGGGGAGTCGGACAGAATACCCTTTAACTCCAATATAAATTGAACCCAATTAAGAAATGTAAGAGTACTTAAGAGTAATTGAAACTTAACACCAAAAACTTGCCCCGTGGCCGGGGACGATCTGGGCAAATTGCCCTTTAAAAACTAATATAAATATAAATCAAACCCAATTAAGAGATTTAAAAGTAATTGAAAGCAATTAAAACCCGACATCGCCACCTAGAGGTTAGCAGAGCTCTAGGACTCTAAAAGGTTCACAGGTTCTTTAAAAATCAGGGGTGAGCAGAGCTAAAAGCAAGTCAAGGGATGGTTATCTAATTTATTAAAACAAAAGTCACAATAATGTACATAAAATAGATGATGCCTAACAAGTCCATTAACCCTTTATAGGGCACTCATTGAAATACTTGGAAATTTAAAATTTCAACCCTGGAGTGTCATTGGTGGATATAAGAGGACATTTTTTCTTTTTTGACTTTTTAAAAAAGTTTCATATTTAGGCTGCAAATCAAAGTCAACGAAATTACCATATACGGTTCCTCGCCCATCTAGGGTAAAAAAACTCCAAATAATATGTGGATATATTATTTTAAATAATACACATATAAAGATGAAGGAACATTTATTTTCAAATCACCAGTCAGACATATATCTTACAGAACTTATGACACTTGTGTCAAAATATAACACACACGATACACTGCAAAAAAAACAGCAGAAGTCACTGCATGTAACCAAAAAATAGTGAAGGTAATTTCAAACTCTTTATGTAAACACTGTAAACAAATAAGTGCAGTTTCCAAATCATTCACTTATCTTGCAACTTGTAAACATCAATCTCAGTATCATAAGAATGTAAACACGTTAGAAACCTGCTTTCAAACAAGACGACTCTGATCACCTGTCAAAGTCAATTATAGTCCAGTCACTTAGCCAACGGCTTCATGGTACTTCATGAAGCAGTTGCGCTCAGCATTGAGGCACAGGTGGACCTTACAGACTATGCAGAGCACATTCGACCTCAAGATGCGCCCCTTCCTGCTGCAGTGCTTGCAGGTCTGACGGGTGGTGTAGAGAGGAGCATGGAAAAGGGACAGGTCAAACCGCACAGAAGTATGTGGGGTGTGGCTACGGTGTCCCCTTACAGGCTGAGGAACATGGACAGAGGTGTTGAGACTTAATTGAGATGCTGAGCTCCTTCGAGGGCGAGGCATGACTGGCCTCTGGGTGCTAGCAGACCTAAAAACCTGGATCCTAAAGTTCATCAGTGACAGGCCATCCACACCAAGAGCCTTGCAGTCCCGCTTGTAGATGACCCAGGCATTTGTGAGGCTGACATCAATTGCATATACAAACAGCCGCATGTACCACCTCTTGGATTTCATGGGGCTATGGTAGAGATGGACCAGCATGTCACTCTTGTCAATTCCACCCATGTTGGAATTGTAGCTTTTGATGACAGCGGGGCAGCTCACTTCCTCCTTCTGCTTGGTCTCACTGCAGTACCGGTGGACTGAGGATGTGGGCTCCACTCCCATGTCTGTTGACAGCAGAGTGACAATCTTGTTGTCCTTCCACCTGAGGGCTAGGATCCCATCATCACTGGTGACGTAGCTGCAGGTACCCCGAGGAACAGCCTTCTTCTCCATCTCCTTGATGGACTTGAGTGGAGGCTTCCCTATTCTGTTATCCCTGACTGTCCCTGTGTACCTGCAGTTCTTGTCCTTGAGGTACCGCACCAACTCCAGGCTGGTAAAGTAGTTGTCTGCAAAAATGGCTGTGGTGGGAGAGGGGGGCATAGTATTGACCAGGGCGGTGACTATCTGACTGGTGGCACCCAAAGTTCTTTGTTTAGGCATCAGGGGGACACCGTGGGCCTCCAACATAGTCTTCCCCTGGTAGAGCACCATGTCATGAATGAAGCCATCTGCAGAAGCCCTGGCAAACAGTTTGAATCCCCATTTGTCTGGCTTGTTCTTGATGTACTGCCTCAGGTTACCAGCTGTCTTGCCTTTGTAGGCAACCATGACCTCATCCACAGACTGCTTGGGGGTTTGTGGCTCCCTCCTGAAGGCAGTATTCAGGAAGCTGAACAGTGGCCGGATCTTGAAGAATCGGTCCACAGTGCCAGGGATCTGAGTGTTGTCGTTGAAGTGGACAAGCCTCCTCATCAGCCTGAACCTCTTAGATGACATGAGGTTTGCAACTTGGGGGACCCTGGTCATTGCCCAGTAGTCATCAACTGAGGGCAGCTCAACAATCCCCATGTAGATCAGGATAGCCATAAAATTTAGCATCTCATCTTCAGTGGTGGTGAAAGTGGTGGTGACATCTTTCTGAGTTGCGTATAAGTTGGTCTGTTATGTTATGTGCCTGATGACTTGGGGGCTGAAATACCTGCTGAAGTACTCAAATGGAGTCCCAACGAAGTCAGGGGGGGAGTGCTGGTATTCAGGCAGGGCTGGGTTATTTAGGTCAACCATCTTCCAGGTGGTTGGTCTGGCTGTGGATGTTTTCTCCTTGGTGGGCCTCTTGGCCTGTGGTGCTGGCTGGTCATCGTCTTCTTACCTGTTGTTCTTGTGGTCATAAATGTCATCATCGTCCTGATCATCGTCCTCATCCTCAAGCACCTCCACTGTAGTCCACACGCACTTCTTCTTAGCAGAGGGACCCTCCTCACTCAGATCCGGAGTGTGGAGAAGAGAAGGCCTCCTCTTGAAGAGAAGGCCTCCTCTTGCCGTAGAAGCATTGGACAGATAGGTGCTGCAAAATAATGTGCCAGATATGCCAAATCAATGTACTATAAAAATATGTAATAAATTAAATCAGGGATATTTAACTTTTATTAGCTTGAAAATCTATTTAAAAGGGTTACATTTTTCACTGGAACACTGTATAAGCTTATATAATTCTGTGGAAACATCCAATATACTATTGAGTACTGTTTTCTTAAATTATATTTCATTATTGGTGAAAAAATACACTTAACACAGCTTGCTATACATATCGGGCGTATGTCTATAAATAGACTTGCTGGCACATGCCCTAGTGTTATGTGAACAGGGCGTATGATCAAATATGGGGTCTCCTTTTTTCACACAAAAATTTCATTACATTCTAGAAATTCAACACAAACAACACTTATGCCAACATTTAGTAAAACTATTCAACAACAATTTGTGTGAGTTTCATCCACTTACCATGGTTAATTTGGATGCTAGCACTGTAGTTTGGGATCCAGTAGGGGGCACACGATTGCATTTTTTGACTTCTGATGAAACAAGGAAGTTTGAGATCCTCTGGCTGATTGGTCAAAGGCCATCGAGATTATGTTGTGATGTAGCCTGACCTTTGTTGATTGACTGGATGAAGTCACGTGATTCTGCCCCTTCTTAAAGAGACATGGGGGTGCCGTTTTTAAAGCCTGTGGAAGTTACCATATATGGTTCCTTGCCCGATAAAGGGTTTTAAACCCAACAGTACCCCTCGTCCTCTGACCACGGAGTTCTCTAATGGAGCCGCTTCCCACGCGCCACGCCAGCGACCATGCGTCTCCAGCAGCCGATTCCTTCCTGCTCCGGGAACAGCCTCCGACCGTCCACTCCCCGCAGCACCTCCTCTGCTACTCCGGTCGTCAGTCTTCCTGGGCGGTAGTCAATCTACCGGCCCAGGCTGGAGTGTTCTCGCCGGACGGGTATAGACTGCTGCGCTTCGGGCACAGACGTGTGTCTGTCGTCTGGGCTGTATGCTCTGCCGGTTCGCTACCCTCCAAGCTGGCTATGTGTGGCCGCCCTGTCCTCCCCTTCTGCTGGCTGCTTCTACTTTTCTTCTCTTCCTGTCCGATACGCTGCACCTGTTGCAGATCTGCTGATTGCTGCCCCGGGGCTTGATCAGTGTGCTGTGTTCAGGGGCAATAGGAAAACATTGCATGCGAGGGTAGCCACTGCACACATTAAAAAACACAACCCAGTAAAAGCATGCGTTTCCTAACCACTGCAAATCAAAACACAATAAGTTAAATAAAAACATGCAGCACAATATTAAAACATGCATATAAAATCCCCATCAACTCCAGCCCTGTCACATCTTCAATAATGCAGGTTTGAATCCCCCTCAAAGTGATGGCATTATTGCCCAGTCTCCTGCTCAGCGGTGAGCAATCGCCACCTGCCTCCAATAGATGGCTGCCTCTCAGTTCTGCAAAAATTTAAGTACGGACAATGGATGCAACTGTAAAACGGCTTAAGTTTGGCTAGACTAGCTGGCCAGCTTCTTTCATTGTCCTCCCATGTACCACCACGTGATGAATGACAGTGGCACAGATTTCATCAGAAATTACTTGTCTTTGCTGTCCTCTGCCTCTGCCTCTTCCACTTCCTCTTCCTCCTCCTTGTCTCTCTTGTCTCTCAACCTCTGCATGGTTGGGATCCATTGTTCCAAAGGACATGAACATGCCTCTAGGCTCTATTTATTGACCCCCAATTCTGATTGGTGTGTTAACAATTTTTAGGCTGAGTGTTTTCACCTGGAGAAGGGGGTGGTCTCTGAGTTTAGGTTATGATAACTTGAGTTAATTATATTGAGAGCATGTGTTTGCTGAATGAATAATGCAATGAATGATTTATTTGGCCACTTTTGTGTAAGGTTTTGCAGAAAGTGTTTTTAATATTGAGTCGTGTGGAAACAGGTGAATTGTGTTTTTGGTTATGGGAAATGTGTGTGTGCTTCTGGGATTGACGAAAAGGTTTGAGTTTTTGTGCTACAGGAACCAGGTTTTGTGTTTTAGCAATTGAGAAAAACTGTAATCTCACCAAAAGGAGAAGGAGAGGCCATAGCATGATTGGCCAACGGGCCATTGTTCGTGTCACTGGGCAGCGTGGTGGCAATGTCACATTGTGTGCTGCCATCAGCAATCATGGGGTTGTCCACCATCATGCCAACCTGGGGCCCTACAACACTCACCTTATTTTTCTCAATCACATGCAAGATGCTCTGTTAGGGCAGCAGGATGAGCATCGCATCTGTGTTGTTGTTTGGGACAATGTGCGTTTTTACAGAGCCCTTCAGGTTAAAGAGTGGTTATATGAACAAAAGTTTTTTATCAATCTTTTCCTTCCACCGTACTCCCCTTTCCTGAACCCCATTGAAGAATTCTTCTCCTCATGGCGGTGGAAGGTATATGAACGCCAACCTTACACCAGGGTAAATCTCCTGCAAGCATCTCCTGGAACTAGCCTGTGGTGACATAGGTGTGGAGGCATGCCAAGCCTGGATACAGTATGCCAGGGGCTTTTTCTCCCATTGCCTGGCCAGACAAAACGTGGCCTGTGATGTGGATGAAGTCCTGTGGCCTGACGCAGTACGGAGAAATGATGCTGTGGCTGAGTAATGCACTTTTCAATTGTATATTTTTGTACTTTATTTTTACGTAGGCTTACTGTATACAAGTGCTAAATGCACAGGTTTTTTGTTTTGCAAAAACATTTATTTCTACAGCTTGATGTCCTGAGCATTGTGTTTTCTATTTTTCTATGTCGTATTTAGTGACTGCTCAGCAGTGTTTTTAATTTTGATTGTCTTGGGGCACAATTTGACAACATAGTTCAGTTTTGAGCACAGATTGAACTGTTTTGAGGTAAGAGTTCAGTTTTGGGCACTGATTAAACTGTTTTGAGGTGAAAGTTTGGTTTTGCAAGAGGAGTCTGAGGTTTTGTGAATGTAGCTTGAAAACTGGGTTTTGTGTTCACAGTTTAGAGAAAAGGAGAGCGGCTTTCGAGAAATGTGTCTTAGCAATCGAGAAAAACTACAATAAGGGGATGGATGGAGTAAAAAGTGTATCTGTAGTCATGTCAAGTATTTTGCTGCACAGGTGGCTTGCTTTAGGGGTGTATTTTCAACTGCACAGATGCTATTGAATGATCATAGAAATTTTATACGTATATCATAGGAATAAGACAATAACAAGAAATCAATCTGCTGTTTCACCATGGACAGCGCAATGAGTTGTTTTTTGTTTGTTTGTTTGTTTTTTTGTTTTTCAATATTCTGCACTGTTATTTAACTTATATTTCTTGTACAAACCACAGTTAGATAAAGGATCACCTAGTCAGGTAGGCTAACACAGTCAACAAAACAACCCCTCTGATCTTCTTACTTGGGGGTGGCAGTTGGGGGTGGCAGGTTAACAAGGGGTATTTATTTTGGTCTATTCTGTACCTTCACCATCTATTTTTTGTTTACTTGTCCTGGAAGTTGTGTTGCTGGTCTAGAGGTTATTTATTTATTTATTTATTTATTTATTTATTTATTTATTTATTTATTTATTTATTTATTTATTTATTTATTTTCCTGTTAAAGGGATTTTTGGGGAGTTCTTCATTATCCAAATCAAGGGCCTGTGAATACAGGATGTTGTATGCTGTTATGTGCTCTATCAGCACAGCTCTAGGGATGGCAGTGTTTCCACTTTAGTCCAGACTGAAAAATCTCCCATGCCATGACAATTTGCTATAAACATTAAAGAGCATGAATCTTAATGTCTTGGTGATCACTTGATTTTTTTAGCCAGCTCCACATGCAGACCATAATTTTCAGCTATTCAGTGAATTATCTCCAACAGCTTTTAGATAATTTGGCACAATCTCTGGCATGGAGATTCATGGTTCCCAAACGATTATTCCCACTGATTTTTCATCAAGAGCCACAATTAGATTAATATTGATTCTGAGTGAGTGACAACTATTGGATGAGTTGCCATTAAATATGCTAAAGGAATTCTGTTCTCTTCAGGATGGCATGTAATTGGCCTAACTTTTCATCCAGTGACGTATAAGATCCGAGTGCATCGGCCGATGGAGCCCTGGATCGGTAAAAATGCACTACGAATGGTTCAATGGCCCGGATTTACGGCCGCGAATCGGTTTCCTGAGTTTCCAGCGGCCCATACCTGCCATTGTTGTGCTCGGCATGTGAACTCTCGCGAGATTACAATGTTGACCTTTTACCTGTACGAGTGGTGACGTCAGCTGCGTAGAGTGTGTGTGTAGCCATGTAGAGAGAGCGGGCAGCAGCAACATGTCAGATGATGCAGATGAAATACACAGTGCTCCTCACCTAAAATCGAAGGTCTGGAAATCATTTTGCTGATTCGAGTGAACAGGATGCTAGCACGGCTAGCACAGCTAGCACGAATAGCACGGATGAGAGCGGGCAGGACAAAGACAATAAAATACAAGAGTTTTTCCAACTGCAATTCAGCCATAACTCGGCAAGGTCCAAGGCAATGACGGCATCTATCGCTCGTTTTATTGCAAAAGACGGCCGTATAGTGTTGTTGAAAGCGGAGGCTTTTGGGACATGATAAAAACAATCGAACCAAGGTATAAGATACCTTCCAGACAGCATTTCGCCAAGAAGTGTGTGCCTGAAATGTATAACAAGTTAAAGAACGAAGTTAAACAAGAACTTTCCCAAGCGGAGAGGGTGGCAATCACCACCGATGCGTGGACTTCATGTGCAACCAACTCGTATCTGACGATTACGGCACATCATATTTCTCCAGACTGGGAATTAAGGAATCATGTCTTACAAACTAGAGTCTTCAATGACAGCCACACCGGAAGAACGTGATATAGCACAATATAGCAATATAGTATAGCATCATATGATATAATATAACATAACATAGTAATCCATTATTATATGATATATACCATAATCTAGTATAAGCCGATATATCGTCATGATGACAATCTTGAGAATAATAATTGCTAATATATAATTGCAATGAGGGGCGAGGCCAGACCAGGGCATCAGGGAAGCGAGCATGAGGCCCCCCCACCAGGCCCCGAGTAGTATGGCCGGAGGCTCCAGCGGGAGCAGGGCTAGACGGCAGCGGAAAGAGCCCGCCCCCCCAATTTGATTTTATTTTCATTTTAGTCTATGGCCGATCATGCCTTGGGCCGCACCCAGACCCTGAGGTGGCTGCTGGCCCGTTGCAGATCTAGCCTCCTGTGCCTCTTCCTAGTCAGGGCAACTCCCAGACCCTTGGGAGGGAGTCTGCCTACTAAGGACTGGCGTTATTTATTTATTTTTGTATTTATTAATGTTATTTTCTTTATTTATGTTTTGAGAGAGGGAGAGAGGTAGGGTCAAACCACCCCGCCCGCCACCTGTCCCCACCGGAGGTCCTGCTACATCCCCAGAGAGCCAGGCACGGAGCTCCCGCTGTCCTCCACCCTCAGCCAAACCAGTCCGGCCTCGGTTTTATGGGCTTATAGAGGAGTGGGCTTGTGGAGATGTGCGTGGGCTGTTCTGGTGTGATATGGTATCAAATAAGAAATGGGTTCCAGGTGTCATTAAAGGTCGACATATTGCCTTTGTTAGAAGCTGTCATTTTCTCTATTGAGATGAATTCTGTAAGAAGGTTGGTCCAGTGGTCGATGTGTAATGATTGTTTTGATTTCCAGTCTAACAGAAATGTTTTCTTGGCGATAGTTAGAGATATGAGCAACGGGTTCCTATATTTGGTTGGGAGGTTAATTTGTGTGATATCGCCGAGCAAGCAGAGGGATGGGGATGGTGGGATTCTGCAACTCAATATACAAGAAAGTTTTTTTGTAACTGCTATCCAAAAAGAGTGAACCGGTTGGCATGTCCAGGTTGCGTGAAAGTAGTCATCGGTGCTACCCAAAGTGCATTGTGAACAGGTGTCTGTGTCAGTTAAGCCCATTTTTAGCATTTAGTGTTGAGTGATGTGAGTCCTGTGTAGAGTCTTATACTGTATAAGTTGCAAGTTTGTGTTGTCCGTCATAGAGAAGATATTTGCGCAGATTTGTGTCCAGAAGTCGGGGTTGGGAGAGATAGCCAAGTCGTTTTCCCATTTTGAGGTTGGGAGTGTTATGGATTCATCTGAGTTGGATAAAAGTTTATAGATCTTTGAGATTATTTTATTTGAGTCTGTGATTTTCTTAATTTCTTCACCTAGTTTGAAGGGTTTGAGAGAGTTGTTGGTTATGTTCATCTTAGATTTGATAATAGATTTAAGTTGTTGGTATTGGAAGAGTTGATTCCTCCCAACCCTGTACTTCTGGATTAATTTGTTGAAAGTTAGGAATTGATTATTTTCAAAAAGATGGTGAAGGTGAGTGATTCCTTTGTTTTGCAATGTGGGAAAGTGAATGGGGGTGTTGTCAGAGAGAAAATCATGGTTGTGCCAAATTGGGGTGTACTTACAGGGTAATAGTGATGAGCTAGTGATTCTAATGGCTTTCCACCAGGCTGTCAGAGTTGTCGAGATTACTGTATTCTTGAAGAGGTTGAGCTTTTTAATTGATTGGGGTAGGAACGGTAGGTCTGTGATTGAGATGTTTTGACATTGGGATTGTTCTTAGTCTATCCATGAGTTATTGTAATTGGGTTGCTGAGTCCATTTGGTTAGGTACTGTAATTGGTTTGCTAGGAAGTATAGTTGAAAGTTTGGTGCTTCGAGGCCGCCTTGGGATTTTTTCTTCTGTAAGGTTGAGAGTGAGATTTTTGTTTTTTTATTTTTCCAATAGAACTGGTTAATTGAGGTGTTGAGAGATTTGAGCCATTTGTCTGTTGGGGTAATGGGAAGCATGGAAAATAGGTAGTTGATTTGAGGTAGGGTTTTCATTTTAACTGTTGCAATTCGTCCTATTAGTGAGAGTGGGAGATTTGTCCATTGTTTGAAGTCGTCTTGTATTTTTTTTAGTAGTGGAGTGTAATTGAGGTTAAATAACTCTGACAGCCTGGGGGAAATATTAATACCTAAATACTTAATGTTTCCGACGTGAAAGGGAAGGAGTGGGTCTTGATTTGCAGAATCCCAAGCATTTTCAGAGGGAGTATGATTGATTTGTTCCAGTTAATTGTGTAGTTAGAGATGGCAGAGAAGTTGTTGATTAGATTGAAGGTTTCTTTTAATGATTTATGGGGGACTTGTAAAAACAATAGTATGTCATCTGCATGACAGATGACATACTGTCATGCGCAGTGGTATTTTCGAGCGGCAGGCAGGCGCACGGCGCATTTGGTATTTTGGTAGACTGAGGCGTACAGAGGTGCTCCAGGATGGGCGTTGCGGCACAGTAGGGGGGAGGTGTTGGCATAATGAGCCAGCACATTGGAATTTTTGACCATTTCGGTCTGCGCTGTACACTGAAAGCTCGCTACCTCAGACCTGGTCAACTCTGTGCGCCGGCGGTGCAAGTGGATTTTCGTAAACCGGCGGAGTCGTGCGCTCACGTCACCAACACCTCACAGTCAGGTTTCCACAGTGTCTGGTATTTCACTGCGATCAATTATTAGCAACAGCCGCAATTCAATGCAACTATCTGTGTCAGCACATACAGTCAGACCTGAATTTGTATATTTTGATCGGTATCTTATGTGACCACATCGAAAGCGCGTTCGGCACGCGTAATGGTCACTCAACCTGACTGAATGTACACAGGTGAAACAGGGATGTCTGGTGATCTGTGACTCAAATTGCCTGGTGACAAACATGTATGCCACTTTCCCCGGGTCGGCACATGACTCGTTCATCCAGCGAATTCTAGCATCCCTACAGTCTTTCAGGGGGACACCCCTCTGGATGGGTGGCTGCTAGGTGATAACGGCTATCCACTGAAAACGTGATGACGCCATATGTCACACCGTCAATAAGATGGCAGTGCGGTTTTAACGGTGTTTTCAGCGGTGTTCGGTCAGTCATCGAATGCACACTGCGATCAATAATTAGCGACAACGACGATTTAATGCAACTGTCTGAGTCAGCACATACAGTCAGACCTAAATTTATATATTTTGATCAGTATCTCATCGCAAGCGCATTCGTCACTCACCCTGACCGAATGTACACAGGTGAAACAGGGATGAGAACTAATCGGTTAATGTCGCTGTGCCAACCAGAAACAGCCGTGGCATCCTACAGAGCATATATCACTGCATGAAAAACCACATTTTCGACCCGTAAATCCCCGCGAAGTTCGTTGATTTCCGGCGATTTACGGCAAGTTTACGGGGAACTTCGCCGGCTCCGAAAATCGTTGGAAACGAACCATCTGTCGGCAGGGGGCGGGGTTAATCGTGCCTTCGTGAAGGTGCAAATAGCTCTAATTAGCACATGAATGCTACCGACGTTGATCTACTCAGGCTGGCCTGCTGACTTCACAAACAACCATTGGGTGATTCCACAGGCATTTTAAAAGGAAACCATCATGTGATTGGAGTTGCTATCCAATCACATGAGTGAGTGATCATGTGATTGGATGACAACTCTGCTGCTATTGGTCATCTGTGCGCCACAAATAATAATAATAATAATAATAAATATATATTAAATTCATATATTATATAATAAATCAATATATTAAAAATAGTTATTATATTGTTATATTTATGTATATATAAAATATAAATGACATATATATATTTTATTTGATTGATTATTCATTGATTTTTTTGGCGATCCACCTTCTACACTACCACACAGTAGAACACAAAGAACACAGTTGACAGAAACATTTTGAAAAAAAGTCTTTAATGAAATCGTGACACACACATTAACAAGGATCAACCAAGGAAATTCAGTGACTACTGGGGAAAAAAAGCAAGGAAATGTGCAGAGGGGTTCACTGATAAGAGTCTCTGGGTTGGGCCATGCCGCTGGTCTATGGTGCATGAAAAGGAGTCTAAGGCCTTTGGAAATGCTTCTTTGCTGCCTCTGGGTCATACTGAGTTGGCGCCTGTCGCTTTGAAGGGGACTCGATGTGAAGCCTCTTGCGGTGTGTCACCACATACTTTGGGTCGCTCTCCAGCCGCTCTTGCAGTGTCTGGCAGAGTTTGGAGAGCTAGGACACTCCTTCCTGCTTCCAGCAACTGTAAATACAGGTGTTAATATAATATTAGTACTGCTAAGAAACAATAACACATGATAACATATGTGAGCATGTTTGTCAAAAACAATGCAGATAATAAATAAAATTCAGCCCATTTTTACATTGTTGTGAAAATAAAGCGGCATTCATGGGACTCTTACCTGCTTCCTTCTTTGTCTGCTGCGAGCTGAAATCTTCACAGTTGCTGCCTGAACTGAAAGAGCTGCCTGGGCATACCTGAAGCTCCTCCACACCATCTCATAATATGTCTTACAAGCCGCTGGAAGAAAATATATATTGGTTTTAAATAATTAAGACAGGCTTCAGTAAAAACAACAACAAGAAACAACAGAGAGGGTTTAAAAGACTGCTGTCCACACCATCCATGTCTGGACTCCCAGTTAAAGTTGCCATCAAATATGATGTCACCGTTTCGTTGTGGGGCGAGTTTAGTCTGTAAAACACAAAAAGTACAGGTCATGCAACGTTTACATTTACTTATATTCTGCAGAATATTTCCTGTGTATTTTAATAACTTACCCCTGCTCAGGTTCATATCGGCTGTCGTGTCCGTCACTATTGTGCAGACGTCGCACCTTTTCCTTTAAAATACAAAATACATTGTAATGTTAAATGTAACGTGAACGATTACCAAACGTTCGGAACGTAGTGCAATAAGAATAATAAAGGTTTGGCGCCCTAAAAACTGCACAATGTGGTACTAAATGCTAACTTTACTTACGTAACTTACGCACCCGTCTCTTCATCTCCGCAGCTGCAGTTCGGTCGGGGCTGCTCCTCCAGAGCGAGCAGTCTGGCTTTTGTCACAGTCATTCTCCTCGCCAACTGCGCGATCAGCTGCATTAGCAGCCGAGACAACCCACTGAAGACGCTGAGCAGTTTCTTCTCTAAATTGTTTGGACTTTCTGGATATGGTCGCTCCGCAGCCAGGCCGTCCACTCGTCCACCCGTCGCAAAGGAGTGCCTTCTGGGATGAACTGAAGACGATGTCCGGCCATTGCATGAACAGAGTTAAAGTTTAGCAGGACCCGAAACGTAACTGTTGTAATCCAAGCTCGATTCGCATTCACAGATGCGCCAAGGTCGTCATTGCATCAGAGGAGGCGTCCAATCATATGCGAGGTCGCGCTCTCGGAATTTCTCGCAAGACCATTTTTGTTGCGTAAATGAAAAACATGCTGTGATTTTGTTAGGTACTTTGATTTTCTAAATTGATTTTTTAAAGTGACATCATCGAAAATAAAAAAAGAAAAGTTACTTTGGTGTATTCCCTTTTTATTCCTACTTAAAGAATCATCATTGGACTTACTCTGCTGGAATTTTGCAAGCTAATCACACAAGCATTGTTCATCTGGTGTTGAGGTGGCAAAATGCGAAAAAATTGTGACCAGTGTCCAAGAACTGTAGATGCTTTAATTTTCACAATTTTGATTTAGCAATTTAAGTGGAAAATTAAAGACCTTTGAGAGTCAGGACACTTATCCTGTATGTACCCTATAAAATTATTTAAACACACTTTTAAATCCTCATGAAAAAAAAAAAAATCTTTGTATACTGTAGGCACAGAACACACACACACAAACACAAAATCCCAATTTGCATTTGTATAGCTTTGCAGCATTTACATTTGCATTTTAACACCTCATGGTCACAGTGGCTGAGAGAGAACTTCCACGGCAATTTACAGTGACGGAAATTGACGGAAATGTGACTTTTCATGCAGTGTATACTGCATCTATCTCCGAGCACTAGAGAGACAGAGAGAGGCAGACATGGAAAAAACGTAAGTGATGATCGTTGTCCGCTATTACCCACGTCATTTCATTCCAAATACAAATGTTATCATTGTAATGCTTAACGTTATCTACAAAGATGGAGTACATCATTGCTTTGAGGAGGATGAGGAGGAGGAGGATTTACCATCTAAGGACCTCATATTTAGACATCAGAATCAGAATCACAAATCATTTATTTATCCCCGAGGGGAAATTGTTTTTGTTGCAGTGCTCCTGACAAGAATAGAGTTAGAAAAAAATTTGAAAAGAAAGAAAATAGAGAGAACTATATACATAAAAAGCAAATATAAAAACAAAATATATATATATAAACAAAATATACAACAAAATATAGAACATCATATAAAACAATATATAAAAACTGAGAAAAAAAAAACTGTATATACAAACGGGTGTGCAAAGTAATAAAAACGGATATCAGGAAACACGAGTGACGTCAGTCTCCTGGAAACTTAAAGGTGAGGCAAGGAGCTGCTGTGATTGGTGAAGATTTGACTTGGCTGTGCCAAACCCACTACACGCCTTCTCCCCTCCCTCTTTCCGAGTTGCGCCGCTGGGTGGGACTGAAATGAGAAGGAGGTGGAGATGCGCCGGCAGCGCAGCTCACGAAAATACCAAAGTCTGCACCGCCACGCCCCATCGGCGCAGCAGACCTGACTTTGCGCCGCGCCTTGCGCTGCACCAGCGGCGGAGTCGAAAATAGAGCCCAAGATGTTTCCACCAGATGGAATAGCTCCTTTGACATGCTGCAGCGGTTCTTAGAGCAACAGCCAGCGGTGTTTGCCACTCTAATGTTCAGGGAGCTCAGGAAAAGAGAGGAGGTGAACACTGTTAATGAGAGAGACATTTGCAATGCTGAAGACATTGTTAAACTGATGGCTCCAGTAAAAGTTGTGACCACTGTCATGTGTGAGGAGGAGCAGCCAACAATCTCAATGATTGCCCCACTCAAGGCAAAACTTCAAAAGCACTTTGAGGCTACTGATGAAGATACAGCTCTCATCACTGAGATGAAAAGGGCCTTCAATAATGACTTTGAGAAGCGATACACAGATGTCCATGACCTCCTCTACACAGCATCAGCTATTGACCCACGCTTCAAGACATTGCCTTCTCAGTGACCATGAAGCAGAGAGGATCTTCCCCAGCCTTTCTGTTGAAGCTGCAGCCATTCACAACAAGGTAACAGTTTGTTATTGAGTTAACAACTATTTTTTGTTGTGCAGTGTTACCATTTCTTACACTCTGCGTTTGACACTTTTAATATTTGTGGTTTGTTACTGCTGGAGGCAATTAAGTGTTTTAATAAAACATGATACATTTTACTTAGGAAAAATGTTAGGAAACATCACATGCAGACAATCAGGGAGAGCCAGTTCAGGGAGTTGAAAGGCAGACAGATCCGCTGACAGACCCTGGGCAAGGCAATCTGGGCCGCGTGGTTTGTTCCCAGATCCAGGATACACAGAAAGGTGTGTTTTTGAGCCGACTAGGGTGTAAACAGATTTAACTTCATATATAAAATAAGGCAAAAGAAAAGACGTTTAAGGTCATTGTAGGCAAGACCAGTAATTATGGTATTTTTTCATTTTCAAATGATGTGCTGGACCAACTGTTTGGAGAAACCTTCGAAGTGAAAGCAGCAACAAAATCTTCAAGAGAGAAGGCCAGTGATGAAGTAATGAGGTACAGAGAGCATAATCCATTGCCCCTCAAAGACAACCCACTACAATGGTGGAAGGGACAATCAGACCTCCCACTGCTGTCATCTCTTGCAAAAAAAAATACCTCTGTATACCAGTAACCAGCGTAGCATCAGAAAGAGTTTTTAGCACAGCAGGGGATGTTGTTTCAGCGCAGCGCAGTGTTCTCAGACATGATCATATTGATCAGTTGATTTTCCTCAAAAAGAATCTTGACAAATGAACTCTGAGTTGTGAGATGTAAACAGAAGTAATAAATTCAACATCCCACCCCCCATAGTATTGCTGTAGGAGTGCAAGCATTGATGTTTTTTGTCTCAAAGGAGAGTCACTAAGAAAAACAATATGAGGTGGAGAGTAAGTATTAGTTAGTGTTTAGAGCTTTTTCAGATTTTTTTAAAGAAAAGCTAATGTTCAGAGTTGCAGGCATCAAAAAGACACGTTGAATGTAACATGCTATTTTCTATAACTGCTTACTAAAGTTTTGGATCCATGTATCTTGTTGTCAGTGATATGTTGCACTTGTTATGCTATTGTAGTTACTGAAGTTCACGAGTGACTGAAGCACTAATTCTATATTTTGAACTGAATTTTTGCCTTTAATAGGCACTTTTTTTGTTTTATAACTACTTTTATTTTTGATATCTAACCTCAGATAAGTTTATGTTGTCTGAATTTATGTTGAATGTTCAGTAGGCCTGGTGTATTGTCTCTTGGACGCTAAGTAAACAAAGGGATACTATTTTGAAATTACATTTGTGTTTTTTCTTTTTGTTCTCAGAAACCTAAAGTAAAAATAAGTACTTGGGGTTAAATTGTCAATTTGTATTGAATCGAACTGAACTGAACTGAATCGGATTGAATCGTACCAAATCGTTTACTATTTTTTATGAATCGTCCCTGAATCAGATCGTAGCCTGTGAATCAAGATTTGAATCGGATCGTTTTGTGAGTGAAAGATTCACACCCCTACTAAATCAAATTGTGAAAATTAAAGCATCTACAGTTCTTGGACATGTCACAATTTTTCGCATTTTGCCACCACAACACCAGATGAAAAATGGTTGCGCGATTAGCTTTCAAAATTCCTGCAGGGTAAGTCCACTGATGATTCTTTAAGTAGGAATAAAAAGGGAACACACCAAAGTAACTTTTCTTTTTTTCATTCTCAATGATGTCAGTTTAAAGAAGTTTACATGTTTTCTAAAATATGCAGGTACTAAAATAGAAAATCAAAATACCTAGTGTAGGGGAACTACCTTAATTTGATGTTACATTTGTTGATAAAATGACGGGGCACCACCTTCCTCAGCTAAGAAGGACTGCAGATATTAACTGCTATAACGCTGATAAAATACTAACGAATGAACTAACAGTAAATCAGTCTGATAATCTGAAGTGTAAACTCTGGATACAGGGATCGTATATATTCAGCTCAAAAGGACACCGTCTAACCAGGACTTAAATCAAAATTTCATTTATTAAGCACATTTATGGGTAATGAATAATGTATCATGAATGGTACGACAGAAGATATGAGGTGATATGACAGAACACAAAAGAAACTTATGGCAACGCAATGGCAGACAAGTTTGGCCATAGTGAGAAGTAGTTGTAAGGGGATAATAGGGACGCGAATGTAAAGTTAAGGGATTAAAGGAGTAGTTGAGAGAATTTGGATAAATTAGCAGTATCTTAACCTCACGGACCAACTCTTATTCAAACCCACTTAGCATGCCTACTTGGGTGCACAGGTGTTACAGGCGTTCGTCTGTGGCTCGATCTGCTAGGTGGTCCGGTGGAAGGCCTAGGCACACCAAGGTGAAGAGCTGATGTTGGACGGTGATGTCTCTCGAACTGGGTTCTACGGTGTCGGTCACAGATAAGGGACGGCTCCGGATGGTTAACCCAGACCAAGGATCAACAGCTGGCTGCAGGGTTTTGGTTCGGTTGAGTCCGTGAAGGATTATTTTAGACTGACAGTAAAAAAATTGATAGTCTCTTCGATGGCCGGTCGAAAAGGGTCTACAAAATGATTATTATTTGACTAAAATTTACAGATACTAAAACAAAAACTTGTGACTTAGAAAAATGAAAGTTTACGGCAAAACTATAGAAAGACGTCTTCGGAAAATTAAATCACGCTACTCGATTTGGCTCCTGAGTAGCTCGAAGACGGGAAAAACTTAAAGAGCGAAACGACTGTACAAGACTAAGACAACTAAGAAGTAACAAACAAAACTAAAACATAACGTAACATAACTTAAGACAAGACTGAGTAACGCGCACTGAATTCATGCTGCGGCTGCAGACATTTAAATCTCGCTCCAGGGCGTGTCTAATGGGCAGGCCGTCACACACGTGAGACGGTTTGTGATGTAATCTCGCCTCATGGAGCTGGAATTAATTAATGATTCATACGAGGGGCTCATCTGCCTGTCACTATGGTCAACCACATATATTTTGAATGGACGATTTTCAATGACATTTCAACATTGTTCACAACATGCATTAGGCAATTCCTATGATTGGATGACAACATTAAAGATAATCATGGTAACAATTTCAGCCCTTAGGGGCTATCGGGGAAGAATTAGCATTGACATGGGACATCCTGGGTAGGAAATAGCCCATGAGGTAAAGGCGTTGACCTTTCCGCTCTTCCCCTTCAACAAGTGTGGAGGGGAGTCCACTGAACCGGACATCCTGTCTCTCTCCGAAATCACATCTCCTTATAAGCAAACCAGATGGTCTATAATTCAATCAGTTAGACTGGTTTACAACTTTCTCATGGGAAGTCAGAGAGGGTAAGAGCATGTTTTTCTTTCTACACAACAAAAATTGTCTCATGAGAAATTCCGAGAGCGTGACCTTGCATATGATTGGACGCCTCCTCTGACGCAATGACGTCGGCAGAAACGACCTCGGCGCGTCTGTGAACGCGAATGGAGTTTGGATCAGAACAGTTCCGTTTCAGGTCCTGCTAAACTTTAACTCTGTTCACACAATGGCCAGACGTCGTCTTCAGTTCACCCCAAAAAGGACTCCTCTGCAACGAGTGGACAGCCTGGCTGCGGAGCGACCATATCCAGAAAGTCCAAACAATTTAAAGAAGAAACTGCTGAGCGCCTTCAGTAGATTGTCTCGGCTGGTAACGCAGCTGATCACGCAATTGGCGAGGAGAATGGCCGAGATAAAAGCCAGACTGCTCGCTCTGGAGGAGCAGCCCCGACCGAACTGCAGCTGTGGAGACAAAGAGACGGGTGCATAAATTGCAGTAACATTAGCATTTACAGTAATACTACATTGTGCAGTTTTTAGGCTGCCAAACCTTTATTATTCTTATTGCACTACGTTCCGAACGTTTGGTAACCGTTCACATTACATTTAACATTATAATGTATTTTGTATTTTAAAGGAAAAGGTGCGACGTCTGCACAATAGTGACACAAACAACAGGCAATATGAACCTGAGCAGGGGTAAGTTAATAAAATACACTGAAATACACAGGAAATATTCTGCAGAATGTAAGTAAATCAAAACGTTGCATGACCTGTTGGTACTTTTTGTGTTTTACAGACTGAACTCATCTCACAACGAAGCGGTCATCACACTTGATGGCCACTTTAACTGGGAGTCCAAACATGGATGGTGTGGACAGAAGAGTCCTTTTATGTAAGTTTTTTTTTTAACCCCTTTCTGTTGTTTCTTGTTGTTGTTGTTGTTGTTGTTTTTACTGAAGCCTGTCTTAATTATTTCAAACAAATATATATTTTCTTCCAGCGGCCTGTAAGACATATTATGAGACAATACCTGTATTTACAGCTGCTGGAAGCAAGGAGTGTCCTAGCTCTCCAAACTCTGCCAGACACTGCAAGAGCGGCTGGAGAGCGACCCAAAGTATGTGGTGACACACCGCAAGAGGCTTCGCATCGAGTCCCCTTCAAAGCGACAGGCACCAACTCAGTATGACCCAGAGGCAGCAAAGAAGCATTTCCAGAGGCCTAAGACTCTTTTTCATGCACCATGGACCAGCGGCATGGCCCAACCCAGACACTCTTATCAGTGAACCCCTCTGCACATTTCCTTGCTTTTTCTTCCCCAGTAGTCACTGATTTTATTTGGTTGATCCTTGTTGATGTGTGTTTGCCACGATTTCATTAAAGACGTTTTCAAAATGTTTCTGTCAACTGTGTTCTTTGTGTTCTACTGTGTGGTAGTGTAGTTTTCAGAAGGTGGATAGTCAAATAAATGAATCATTAAAATAAAATATAAGCCAAACTGAAAATGTATAATTACTCTGTGAATCGCTTTTTTTCCTGAAATGAACAACTTGTATTTTTTCGCTATTAATGGTGAGACGCCATTTACTGCACCAAGAACTCATGATATCCAACATATTTTGCAGACTAACTTCATTTTCAGCAATCAAAACAATGTCATCTGCATAAAGCGGAATACTTAATACTTATGTTGCACCCCTGAACAGGGGAAGGGATAACTTGAGTTAGAAAACAACAGTGACTGTTCAGCTCTCAAGTCTGTATATTTAATGATTGATAAACAGGATAACATAAGGATACAGAGATACAAATAATGAAAAACACATTACCTGAACAGGGGAAGGGATAACTTGAGTTAGAAAACAACAGCGACTGTTCAGCTCTCAAGTCTGTATATTTAATGACTAAACAGCCAGAGAGCTTCCCCTAGCGGCTACATACCGGATATGACATTACTCCTAACTTCCCCCTTCAGTTCCTTTCAAAATAAGACATACCAAAAACAGTGGTAACATAACATACTACAACAGATTCAACATTTAAAACTGCATTAGTTTATATTGTATTTTAAGTACCCACTACACACGCCCCTTCAAAAACAGATGTCGTCCCGACATCTTGCAGGGAAAATATGGCTTATTATATCTACCTGTAGCAACATAAGCACTCATCTCTGAACAAGAAGCTTAACATTTGTGAACACTAACTATCGTAAACCATACTATTTTAACACCCGCTTAGAATTTGTAAACGTATGTAACAGTCTGTCTTCTTTTAGTTTACATGTTACTTTCAAACAGACTTAACATGTTGTAAAAACATACTAATACCCTGACAGCCAACGCTGTAAAACAATTTTTTCCTTTTAGGGGCCAATGAATTCCTTACATCCATCTTTTTCACATAGTGCATTACAATATGCTATGGCCTATACTATGTTCTAGATTGTTCAAATTTTTTCCGTTTCTCTTGCTAAGTACCTCAAACATTTCACCAATATCCATCTGCATATTTTCACTTATAATATTCTCCATGTCCATCAAATGCATATGTGTTTTTCTGTTCTTCAAACAGTCCACAAAATAGTGAGGATGTGAATGTGAATATGCTCTGGTTTCAAAACAGTCCATGAAATGTGTGAACGAGTATTTCCTGTTTTCTCAATACAGTCCATGAAATATATGAATGTGTGTTTTCTGATCAGCGAACAGTCCATGAAATGTATATATGTGTATTTATCGTTCAGCAAACAGTCCATGAAATATATGAATGTGTATTTATTGTTCAGCAAACAGTCCATGAAATATATGAATGTGTATTTATTGTTCAGCAAACAGTCCATGAATGTATGAATGTATGTTTATTGTTCAGTATGCATGTAAAGGCACTGGTTGGTGGTGGAGGAATAGCGCGGTGTCCTTCCATTGTCTCTTTGCTCTTCTGTGTTCATTTGGCAAAGGCTGGTACCAGAATGTCTGCGGGGTGGATGATCCGATGCTGTAACAAACTGGTTTACCCAGTTCATCGTAGGTGAAGACTCTCGGTGCTCGTCTCTCCCTCCTTGGTCCCCCTGGAGTCTGCACAATGTCATTGTTACTCCCGCTTAGACCAGGTGGTGAGGGCGTCAGCATGCTGTCCTCCAATGCAACCTCATCTGGAAGGATGATCTCCACTTGATTTGGTGTGCTCCCTTGATCCAGCACATGTGATTCACCCTGACCCACATCCCTTTGTGGCTCTGGTTCCTCTCTGGACTCAGAATTTATTAAATCACTGACATACTCCATTTCAGTTAGGTCTGTGTTTTTAGCCACCTGAGGCTGGTAGAGGTTGCACCGGCAGGTAACAATACCAGTCTCTTTCATCCTCACTGCTGCTCTCAGGGTGTGCTGCACTGTCTTTATCCTTGTCTTTCCTGTTGTTCCTTTTCTTTGACTGTCTGGCGACTCTGAGTGGAACCTCTAATGGTAAGTGGCTACACGGAAGCAGGAGGTTACGGTGCAAGATTCTGCTGTCTCTCCCCTTTCCTTGCTCAGGCACAACTTCATAGATTGGAAGGTCTTTGTTTACCTGACGTACCACTTTGTAGATACAGTCTTCCCAGTGACTACGAAGCTTGCCTGTTCCCCCTCTGGGAGTCATGTTTTTAACAAAGACGCTGTCACCCCCTTCCAACACAGAGCTCCTGACATTTTTGTCATAGTACCGCTTGCCTCTCTCCGCAGACCTCTTTGCATTCTCTCTAGTAATCTCATACGCTTCCTGCATTCCACTTTTCCATCTTTTCATGCACTGCTGGTGGTCTGGGGTTCCAGTCTCTGGTGTCAGCCAGAACAGCAGGTCAATAGGAAGTCGTGGGGCTCTCCCAGAGAAGAGGTAGAAGGGGGAAAACCCTGTAACCTCACTTGTTGTACAGTTGTATGCATAGGTGAGCTTGTTTAATGACTCTTTCCAGTTGGATTTCTCCCTTTCTGTGAGTGTTTTCAACATTTGCAGGAGCGTTCTGTTGAAGCGTTCAACTTGACCATTACCTTCTGGGTGGTATGGTGTCGTTCTTGAGCCTGCAATCCCACAGTTCTTTGCCAACTGAGAAAAAAGCTGGTTTTCAAATTCGCCCCCTTGGTCATGATGTATTCTCAAGGGAAATCCGAACCTCAAGGAGTAGTCATTAAAGATCTTGTCAGCCACTGTCTTGCCTGATTTTGATGTTGTGGCATAGGCTTGCGCAAATCGCGTGAAGTGGTCGATTATGACCAATATGTATTCATACCCTCCAGAGCATCTGTCCACATGCAGGAAATCAACAGACACCAGCTCGAAAGGTTGAGTAGTGACAATACTGGTGAGTGGTGCTCTGGTTTCTTTGCTGGGTTTCTTACTCTTTAAGCAGAAGCAGCTCGAGGAAACATACTGCTCAATCTCCCTCTGCATCTGCGGCCAGAAGAATCGATCTCTCACCAGTGAGGCTGTTCTTTCAGCTCCTCGGTGTCCCATATCGTTGTGTAATGCTTTTAGTACTGTGTTCTTGTATTTTTCAGGGAGAACAAGTTGTGTTCTTACCGCTGTTTTGAGATGCATAATGCCATCATCGTCCAATGTCAGCCTCTCCCACTCACGTAACAGCCGTTTAGTTTGCATACTGAATGACTTCATCTGTTGACTCCCAGGTTTGTTACCAGACAGCAAACACTTAATCACAGGACCCATACACCGATCCTCTCTTTGAGCGCAATGGATCTCTTCAGGAGGGATGGGCTGATGCTCGGATTCAGTTGTCACGGCAAACTGGGCTGACAGGGCCATAGACCAGATGACATTGGACTCCTGTGCCTCGACAGACTGTACTGTGGCTTGCACTGATCGGGATGATAGCTCCTCTGTACACTCCTCCATCATAGTCTCAATATCAACAGGCATTCTGGAAAGGCTGTCGGCGTCAGTGTTCTCTCGGCCTGGGCGATACTTGTTGGTGATGTGAAAATCTGCCAGCTCAGCTACCCAACGACACCCAGTCGCATTGAGTTTGGCTGTTGACAACACATAAGTCAGTGGATTGTTGTCTGTGTACACAGTGCAAGAGGAGCAGGTAGTCTCTAAACAGCCCACTTTAGGGCCAGAAACTCCAGTTTTCCAGAATGAAAGTGATAGTTTTTCTCAGACTCAGTAAGGGTACGGAACGCATATGCGATTACTTGCATGTTTCCTGCCTGTTCCTCATACAATACGGCGCCGAGGCCCTGATTGGAGGCATCTGTGTGCAAGACGAAAGGTTTATTGAAGTCTGGGAGTGCGAGGATGGGTGGCTCTACCAGACAGTTTAGCAGTTTCTCAAGCAGCTGTTGGTGACATTCATTCCAAGTAATGGGCTGATTGGAGGGAACGCCCTTGCATCTTCCTTTCAATGTTTTTGTCTTTGCCCCTTGCTTTTCAGTCTGCTGCTTATTTGGGGAGGCTTTCAGAAGGTTATAGAGGGGGCCAGCGATGCGGGAGAAATCCCTAATATACTGCCTGTAAGCTTCAGGGCATTCAATCGATCGCAACTGGACTTTGTCAGTTTGTCTTGGAAGACGTTTCGCCTCTCATCCGAGCAGGCTTCATCAGTTCATGCGCACCGGACTAGATAGGACAGCTCTAGTCCAATGAAATGGTGTTAGGTTCAAGTATTTATCCTCTGAGTGAGGCCAACCCCCAAAACCAAGGACAGTATCACTCTATTGTGAGGCAAACATTCCCCCATTAAGGCGGGGTAGGGTGCGACCCTTGGGTGTCAACGACAGTCGTCTGCCTCGTTAGTGTCCCATTCTTGTCATTGGGAGGCTCCTTGAGCCATGTGTGAATGGCTTTGTTGTTTATTTTCAGAGGCTAAGTTTTTGAATCTCTTTGGAAGAGATGAAAGGACAGCATTGTATGTGGGAGATAGGTGGTGTCTCAGACCTCCCCCTCTGTTCAGAGATGGTTTTTCAACCTTGACATGGATGGCTTCTCTCACTCCTCTTTCAAACCATCTGTCTTCTCTGTCCAGAATATGCACATTTTTATCCTCAAAAGAGTGTGCTTCCTCCTTGAGATGCAGGTAAACAGCTGAGTCTAGACCTGAAGAGTTAGCCCTTCTGTGTTGTGCCATGCGTCTGCTCAGTGGCTGTTTTGTTTCCCCAATATATAAGTCTGTGCATTCCTCACTGCACTGGACTGCATACACCAGATTGTTCTTCTGAGTATGAGATGTCCGGTCTTTGAGGTGCACCAGCCTTTGTCTGAGAGTGTTCCCAGGTTTGAAATGTACGGGGATGTTGTGTTTGTTAAAGATTCGCCTGAGTTTCTCTGATACACCAGACACATATGGAATGATAATGTTATGCCGCCTGTCTCTCTTTTCTTCCTCTGTCACCCTGTTCTTTCTGGAAGCGGCTGAACTTTTCACAAAAGACCAGCTGGGATAACCACAAGTTTTGAGAGCATCCCTTAGGTGTTTGTGTTCCTTGTCTCTGGCCTGTTGGCTGGTTGGAACATTATCAGCTCTGTGCTGGAGAGTTCTGATAACACCTAGTTTGTGTTCCAGTGGGTGATGTGAGTCAAAAAGGAGGTACTGGTCTGTGTGAGTAGGTTTTCTGTAAACCCCAATATGGAGGCTCCTGTTCTCTCCGATGTGGACATCACAGTCCAAAAAAGGCAAACTCATGTCCTTGACATCCTCTCGAGTGAATTTGATGTTCTTGTCCACTGAGTTAATGTGCTCGGTGAAGGCTTGCACTTTTTGGCTTTAGATTTTTACCCATGTGTCATCCACATATCTGTACCAGTGACTTGGTGTTGTTCCTTTGAAAGAGTTCAGGGCCGTTCTTTCCATGTTCTCCATGTACAGATTAGCCACAATGGGGGATACGGGTGAACCCATCGCACACCCATGTTTTTGCCTGTAAAACCTCCCCCTAAATTGAAAATAGGTGGTTTTTAAGCAGAGTTCCAGTAAATTGCATATTTGCTCTGGGTTAAGGGTAGTTCTGTTCTGCAAAGTGTTGTCTTGTAACAACTGCCGCCTCACTGTTTCCACTGCATCCTGAGTTGGAATGCAGGTGAACAACGATGTGACATCGAAGGAAACCATTGTTTCTGATAGGTCTAGTTTTAAGTCCCGGACCTTATTTACAAAGTCCATAGAGTTCTGGATGTGGTGTGGCGTATTGCCAACCAGTGGTGCTAAGATGTTGGCCACAAACTTAGCAATGTTGTATGTCACAGAGTTGATGCTGCTGACAATAGGTCTGAGAGGCGCTCCTTCTTTGTGTATTTTTGGGAGTCCATAGATGCCCGGGATGGACTCTTGTGGGTATAACCTGTGATATTGCAAACGGTCAATACAGGCATACTCACAGGCATACTGCCTGTAGTAGCTCAGGAGGCCCATTATGGCCCTCAGCTCTCCTACAGTGCGTGGCCGTTTCTCCTTTAGAGCCCTCACCGCAATGGTGTCCGCCGGGTCCATCTTACTGCCCTCTGCTGAAACTAAAATACGCCCCAGATAGCGTACTTCCCGCTTAAACAACTCACATTTGCTGGGTTTTAACTTTATGCCATGCAGTCTGAGCCGCTGGAGCACTGTTCTGACATCCTCCACATGTGCTGTGAATGACTTGCTGAACACGATTGTGTCATCCAGGTATGGAATGCAAATCTCACCTCTCAAACCTTCCAGACAGTTTTCCATACATTGCTGGAAGGCAGCAGGTGCATTCATCAAACCAAACGGTATCCTGATCCACTCGTACAGTCCCCAGGGGGTCACAAAAGCGGTCAGATGTCTGCTCTCCTCAGCCACAAATCCCTGATGATAGGCCTTCCCTTGGTCTAACAGGGAGAACCAGGAGTTGCCCCCCAGGCCATCCATGATGTCTTGGACCCTTGGAATCGGTTGGCGGTCAGGGATGGTTTTTCTGTTTACCTCACGGTAATCAATGCACAAACGTAAGCCTCCACATTTTTTGCGTACACAGACTATTGGAGATGCATAAGGTGAGTTTGATTTTTTTACCCAGCCTTGTGCGATCAGGTCATGCAGATAATCCTTCATTTCTCTATACAACGGTCTGGGCACAGACAGGTAAGTTTGAGCTACAGGCTCAGTGTCTTTTAATGAGATGGAGAGTTGTAACTTTTCTATGCACCCAATGTCACTTTCTGACTTAGAGAAAGAAGCAGATTCATCTCTTAACATTCCCTGTACCACTTCCCTTTCAGGCTGTGAGAGATGGTTCAGATCAACTGGAGGGTCCCACACATCACTGGAGAGTTTTTCCTCCTCCACATCCACATTACTCACCGTGGTTAAGGGAGTAGGGCGGGACTGCTCAAAGACAGCAGCAGGGTAAACAGCTTGGATGGGCTGTAGTGTTCCAATAATTGTTCTCCCAGCTAGCACAGTGTCATGGTCTGTGGGGTTCTGCACATCAACAATAATGAAGGGTTTTATTCCCTTTCTCAGTTTCACAAGGGTGTCACAGAATTCCAACCCCTCTGCCCACCGTGGATTGACATCAGGCTCAAACAGGAGGGTGGTGTCTTCATGAAAGGGGGCTGTCTGTACACGACATTCCACTTTTACAGAAGTGTGTCTTGGTACATTTAGTCTCTCTTTTGTAGTTTTAACCATGTACTAGTATGTCTGTTCAGTACTCACTTGTTCAACACAGGCTTGGACATCACTGGTCTCGAAACCAGGGAAAGCAGCTGCGACGGTCTGAATCAGCTGGTGCTTATCAGTGGTGTGAGACTGCTGTAACTCTGTGTCAACAATGAGTCCTATTACATTGGAGCCAATGATGGGTCGAGCCAGGCTGGCACCGTTCATGACAAGTGTGGGGACAATAACCTCTGCTGCTGGAGCTCCATGAGAGGCTAACTTGAATGTGACTTCGACCCAGCCAACATATGGCATACTCTCTCCATTAGCTGCAGTGATATTTCGGGTTTTGTCTGCTTCCAGTAATTCACTGATATCTCTGAGCTTCACATTTGGCAAGTTTTCCCCCCTCCATTCTTCATCTATTATTGTCACCTGAGACCCAGAGTCCCATAGGGCTCTGGTCATTTTGTCTTGAATGTAACAGTCAATGAGGTATTTTTTTCCTATTAGGGGGGCCACTTTAGCTTGTGTCTTTTGTCTTGGTGTTTTGGCTTGTATTGTGTCACATGAGATTTGGGCACAATGATTTTTGTGGACAGTCCAGTGTTCAACCTGGCAGGACTTTGAACAGTAAAGCACTTTTTTGCATAATGCACATTGCCTGAGTCTCATTTTATTTCCTTTCATGCCACAGTATACACAATGCTGGGACAGTGTCATAGGACGAGTCACTCCCTGTCCCGCTGGAGTGACCCTCGTCCATTTAAAGGAGCACCTTTAAGCTGTCTTGTCCCCCTCATCCTGCAACCAGCCAGGAAGTGTTCATTGCTGCCACAGCCGTAGCAGTGCATACAGTCCTCGGTATTACTTTGCTGACAAGCGAAACATCTCCTTCTGCGTCGGGAGGCTGGTGTGGGGAACGAGGGTGGCATGGGGAACATGTGACTGTACTGAGCATGGTTGCCCTGCTGACCATAGCCTGGCATGGGCCACTGTCCTGGAGGTGACAACTGTGATGGGGGCGGGGCAGTCAGTTGCTGGCCAACATTGTTTTGGGGCCCCTCTGCTTGACTTGGGCACTGTGAGGGTGCACACTGGGGCTTCTGTATGAACTCTTTAATTTGAGAAACTTCTGCTTTCAGGTCGTTCAGAAGAGCCATGTTGGACTTCATCTCTTTAAGCTCAGTCAAAATGTCTGGTTGCGTTTTACTGCTGTTATGCTGAGCAACAGTTTTCTCTTTCTTGTCTGCAGGGTTGTCACTGGTCTGAGCAGAATGGATGGCTGCAGAACGTTGTGGGGTTACCATTCTCCTCTTGTCCTGTCTCTCACTCTCATAAGCACAAGAAATGTTCAGTTTTTCCAGTAATAATTCATCAGAAACACTTGGCAGCTCAAGGTATGGTTGGAGATCACGCTTAATGTTGTCACTCTGCAAGCCAGTCAACACTGTGTGGAGAAACATGTTCTGGACAAGCCCAGGTCATATTTTAATCCTGACTCTGATTCTTGTGAGGCGAATAAAATCTTTTGTCTCAGGTCCAGTGCACGGATGACAAAGTTTTGGGGGGTCTCTTTTGCGCTTTGCACCTCAGAACTTAATTGTTTATAAAGGTCGGTTGCACTTTTTTCCTGATAGTGGCACCTAAGAATCCGCCTGAGTGTGGGTAATGTCAGTTTAGCTTTCCCCTCTAAGTAGCTGCATGCCCGGAGCGATAGCTCTAATCACAGCGTCCACTATCTCCACATCTGGGAAGCCTTTGCTCAAACCGTGCTCTATCTGGCGTGCTAGGCTGGAAAAGGTAAGGCGATCCTTCTGCCCAGGCTCACCAATTTGGCCAGATATTTTAAAGTCTTTATGCCATGAGGGTGGAGCTTGTGAGGGGACAGTGTGAGGAGCTGGCGTCTTGGTGTAAGAGGTGGCTATCTGTGCTTTATTCTGTGATTTTTCACTCTCACTTAGGCCTTGCATTAATGACAACTTAGCTTGCAGGGCTTCAATTTGCTCAGCTAACCTAGCCTGTTCCTCATTTTTCTCTTCTGTGTGGCTTTGTTGCCGTTCTCGCTCATTATTTTGTTTTGTTTGTTCATTTTTCTTCTGTAATGTATAAACTTGCTCAGCGGGCTGGAACACAAACTCGGTTGAAGCTGCTTCACTGTCAATCTGATACTCATTTATTTTATCTCTGAGACATAAGAGTTCAGCCATACCTTTATCCTCCAGATCCTCTAACTCCTCTCTCTGCAGGTAAGTGCTTATCAGTAAAATGAAGAACGTTTTGTTCTTGCCACTTACATGCTCCAACTCTGGTCCAGCAATAGCCAAAAAGTCACACAAGTCCACAAGATGATCCCTTGACAGTGTGCATAATGCCTGTATTACTTTAAACTGTAGTTTTTCTTGCTCCGATGACTCAGGCAGGGCAGTAGCAGGCCGTGCTAGCGTTAGCTCCGAGTAGCGGCGTTAGCTCCGAGTAGCGGCATTAGCTCCCCTGGTATCTTCAAAGCACCTCAGGCAGACGGGCTGTGCTCAGACGTTCCGCAGCTCACTGTTGCTACTTCACCACCCGATGTCGCCGTACTGGGTAAGTTGAGGGCTGAGTGACAACTGGGTTAACTTCTTCTAAGCTTCGCCCACGTCGCGCTCATCCCAGCGGTGCCTCCAAATGTTACACCCCTGAACAGGGGAAGGGATAACTTGAGTTAGAAAACAACAGCGACTGTTCAGCTTTCGAGTCTGTATATTTAATGACTGATAAACAGGATAACATAAGGATACAGCGATACAAATAATGAAAAACACGTTACCTGAACAGGGGAAGGGATAACTTGAGTTGGAAAACAACAGCGACTGTTCAGCTCTCAAGTCTGTACATTTAATGACCGATAAACAGCCCGAGAGCTTCCCCTAGCGGCTACATACCGGATATGACATTACTCCTAACTTCCCCCTTCAGTTCCTTTCAAAATAAGACATACCAAAAACAGTGGTAACATAACATACTACAACAGATTCAACATTTAAAACTGCATTAGTCTATATTGTATTTTAAGTACCCACTACACTGGAGCCTGTCCCAGCTTCGAGAGAGAGCTTCCGAGCAAGAGGCGGGGTACACCCTGAGCCGGTCGCCCTAATGAGCATGTTTTTTGTCTGTGGGAAGAAGCCGGAGTACCCGGGGAGAACCCACGCATGCACGGGAAGAACATGCATCCCCGCCCGGGGATCGATCAGCAACATTCTTGCTGTGAGGCACGCTCACTACCTGCTTGTGCCACCGTGCCGCCCAATATACTTGCCATTCATTTTATTTCTTGTGATACAACAATAATTATCTTCAATGAAGTGTTCCAACCTAATTATATGAATGATGTATTGTGTTCTAATTTATTTACCAGACACACAATAAAATTCAATAGTGCACCTCTAATTGAATGCTTTAATGCTCCCTCCTCCATCCTTTCCCTGTCCTGTTCACCTGTATTTAACAAATCATCTTTATGGGCTGGCTGTTAAATATGGTATTTAAAAATATATAAAATATAAAATATTGATATGAAAAAGCCAAACCTAGAACCTAGGTTTTCAACAAAAATCCTGACAGGACTGTGACAGGGCCACGACACAAAGTGGCAGCTGAATGACAAAACAGAGACCCATTTTCCACTAAATTACCAGCAACTCTCTTTGTACTGCATCATTTGAATGAATATCCTACCAGTTTATTCCTCTCCCCAACCTGTGCACCATGCACTCTGCACTGAACACCAAAACAGAAGGGCAAAGAGATTTTCATGGTCAGGAAAATATCTAATGCTGCTTGAACTGATCGTTGCACCACCATCAAAACAGCCCCGTCTCTTTGATAAACATTGAAAATTGGAGGAAGGCTGGAGAATGGCTTTGCCCATTCTTTACACTGTCTAAATCTGGCATTGCTGCAATTTAAAATGAGTCAACTCATAATATATGGTGCCATGTCTTTTGTGAAAATTTATGATATTCTGTCTTAATCCCTTTGTCTTATTTGCTCTACCCACCAGGGTTGTCCAGTCTCAACATTAATCTTTGTCTTATCCTTGGAACCTCTGGCATATGCCATATGTAGCAACCAAAAAAATGACGTCATTGAATTGGAGGTTATGACTTTAAGTCTAGTTTGTATGCAGATGACATTTAATTAACATTAAACAAACCTATGCAGTCTCTTCCATCAGTGCTAAGGCTTATCAATACGTTCAGTGCCTTTTCTGAAAATAAATTCAACTAAATCTGAGGCAGTACCCCTTAACTGTAATACTTGTTCTACTCATTTGGGTAATGCAACACTTATGTGGAAAGTGAATGGAATTCGGTATTATAATCATAGCCCGCATTTCCAAAAATTATGGACTGAATGGTCCAGGTTTATTGAGAAAAGTAAGAGATGACAGTAAGAGAAGTAAGAGATAGGGCTCTATTTTCGACTCTGCTGCACGGCGCCAGGATGGGCGTTGCGACGAAGATGGGCGTTGCAGCGCAATAGAGGGGAGGTGTCGGCATAATGAGCCGGCACATTGGAAATTTTGACCATTTCAGTCTGCACCGGTGGCGTAAAAGTGCAGAGCACTCAAGAGACAGACACGCGGAAAAATGTAAGTGATGATCGTCTTCGGCTATTACCCACGTTATTTCATTCCAAATACAAATGTTATCATAGTAATGCTTAACGTATTCTACAAAGATGGAGCTTTGAGGAGGAGGAGGAGGAGGAGGAGGAGGAGGAGGAGGAGGCCAAGGATTTACCATCTAAGGACCTCATATTTAGACATGAGTGAGCAGGAGTGCAGGATAATGCCTTAACACTGTCGGCTATGCAATTTTCTTTAATCATCTACTCTTTTGCATGTCACAGGAACAAATTACATCTGCCAAGAGAGGTTGTCCACTTGGTAGCACGCATCGTGGCCTCCGATGCGCACCCGGCTGTGCTCTCCCGGTCGAGGTAAGGGTGACGGCGGCTCTGACCTTCTTCGCCACCGGGTCTTTTCAACATACCACAGCCTCGGTGGTGGTGATCAGTCGGTCCGCTCTCTGCTCGGCTATACATGCAGTTTCCTCCAGTCTAGTCCAATATGCAAATGAGCACATAATTTTCCCTGCAACACCTGGGAGGCAGCTGGAAACTAAGGGTTCTTGTTGAAATTTGGATTCCCTGGGGTCCTGGGAGTAATCGACTGCACTCATGTGCAGTTGCGCGCCCAAGAGACCCAAGCCCACATTTATGTGAATCGAAGGGGGGTCCATTCCATCAATATCCAGGTGATCTGTGATTCTAATTGCCTGGTGACAAAGGTGTATGCCAATTCCCCCGGGTCAGCACATGACTCGTTCATCCATGTGAATCCTAGTATCCCTACAGTCTTTCAGGGGGACACCCCTCTGGATGGTTGGCTGCTAGGTGATAATGGCTATCTACTGAAAACGTGGTTGATGACGCCATATATGACACCTTCAACAAGATGGCAGTGTGCGTTTTAGATGTCTGAACCGGACAGGTGGTTCATTAACATACAGCCCTCAGAGTGTCGGTGCATTCTTCGTGGCATGTTGCGTTTTACACAACATGTCACTAAGTACGACGTGGATGTCACTATGAACTCACGGAGGACACATTAAGGGACTTAAGGCGGAGAGAGGCCGAACTGCATGTGCCGTGTCAACTGGGAGAGCAGCAGAGCATACGGGAGAGGAGGGAGCGCCTCGCCGCCCAGCTTTGTTATTGAGTATTTGCGGTTACATCAATTGAAAAACATCTGACAATCAATAACTTTCCACACTAAACACATTGAAATAAATTTATTAATTCCCCCTTCCCCTTCTCCCACACGATGGCGCAGCATCAGGGGAGCCGGACTGTCCCCCTCTCGTGCGTGGCCTCAGCGTCCACCTGGGCATGGTGGCAGTGGTGGTGGCTCTGTCGGGAGCGGCATCCGCCAGCCTCCGCAGACTGGCTGCAACTGAAGCCAAGGGGAGCAGGCGGCCTCAAACACCTCCTGAAGGGCAGTCAGTCGAGCCTCCGCTGACTGGACCCGCTCTTCCACCCAGACACCAAGTGACACCAGCTCCCTCTGCAGCATGGAGAACCCCGCCTGTTGGGTCGTCAGGAAGGCCTGTTGTCCTGCCGCACCCGGCCACGACGCTGTCCCCACTCCAGAACCGGCACAGGCACTCCCTCCTCCACCTCATCGTTGACCTCCTCCTCATCCTCCTCCTCATCCACCGCCACGTCCTCCTGCAGCAAGCCTAAAATGGACCAAAGTTGTTTTTGTTTTGTTTTTTTGTCATTTGTTAATTTACTTTTTGAGAGTTTTTTTGGGGGGGAGAGAGAGAAAGAGAGATTCTGTGAATATTTTACCGTTGTCAAGCCCATGCCAGTTGTTTAATATTCAGTTGGGTTGAGGCAAGTAAAAAAAAAAAAAAGGGGCCCACTGAGCACAAAACGTCCTTGATGCACAAGTGGCATCAATTTTAATCTTGTTACGCACGCCTTTTTTATGATTTCGGTTTGGTGTGTGAACACAATAACACTGTCATTATTATTATTGTTGTTATTTTAATTTTTGTCTTACCCGCAAGCCCAACCTCTGCTACAGCAAAATCCTCAATGTTCATGTAGCACGACCTCCGCAGCGCTCAGCGCTGAGCTTGTGGAGGGGCTGCCTCCAGTGGCCACCGTTTGCCGATGGCGTTCAGCCAGTTTTTGCTTTGCCCTTCTTCTGACATCATTGAACCACTTTTTGCAGTGCGTGGCTCTCAGTATGCTTGGGCAAACCAGATTGAAAGGGGTACTTACCTCTTCCCAGGCTGCTCTTGCATCATCGGCCCGTGGAGGTCTCTTCGCGAGGCTGTAGGTACGCCGACTGTGAGCCTGGACCTCCCAGACCAGAACATCAGTCTCCTCCTGGGAGAAGTTTGGTCGTCGGACACTTTCCTGTGTGGTCTCAGTCATCCTCGAAACTTGCTATGCGCCTGGCCAGCAGCGTTGTTAAAGGTGAGGCCAGGAGCTGCTGTGATTGGTGAAATTTGACTCGGCTGTGTTAAACCCACTCCACGCCTTCTCCCCTCCCTCTTTCCGAGTTGCGCCTGGGTGGGACTGAAATGAGAAGGGGGAGGAGATGCGCCAGCAGCCCAGCGCATGAAAATACCAAAATGTGCGCCGCCACGCCCCATGGACCTTACTTTGCACCGCGCCTAGCAGAGTCGAAAATAGCCCATGGTCTTCTTTACCAATATCTCTGTAGGGGAAGGCTGAGGTGCTGAAGATGAATATTTTCCAAAAATTGTCTGTAATGTCAGTCTTAGCCATGCAGTTTCCATCAAGCTGGTGAAAGAGTTTGTTGTCATACTTTTGTGCTGTAATGAGAAACATTAAATAAGCCTAAAGAAACTTTCAATGCCAAGACATTAGGGTGGTCTGGCTATCCCAATATACCAATTTACCAACATTATTTATCTTATATCGCCAGATAGCTAAAGGGACAAAAAATGCTAATTATAATAAAGTATATTTGACTTCTCATTGGGTTGCCTTGCTGGTAAATGGAAAATTGTTGCGAATTGGTAGAGATAGATATGAACTCTAACCTGTTTCAGGTTGAGCAGCTGGCTGGAAAACTTTACAGACTTGGCAAGAGCTGCTGCCAAATGCAGGCACCTTGATCAGATCGATGGTAAGAGTGCCATAAACTCTTGCTGTGTCTTGGTCAGGTGACTGGCAAGACTACACATAAGGCCAAGACCAATCACAGCATGTCTTATTACATGATCAAGTGAAAGATGTCATCAGGAGGCAGGTGAAGCAACTGTCAATCATTGCAAAAGAAGCCTTGTGTGTGAAATTCAAGAGGTGGTGTAAATTTCAGCCTATTTGGTCATAATTTCTACATCTAATGTACATTGATGTATAAATGTTTTTTTCCCCATTGTTATTTATTCTGCAAGGAGCAGGTTATGATAGCATAGTCAGGTACTCACCTAACTAATGAAGTGCCATTTGTCTTTTTTACTTGGTACTTCCTCGGGGAAAATGTCGAGAAGGCAGGGGTACATAGCTCAGCGAACTTCTCTCTTTTGTTGTCCCACCACACAGCAGCAACCTCAGCAGGCCTCCTCCTCCTCCTCATTGCCATGTTTACCTGATTGCACTCTGGAAAGAGTACCTGATTGGTTAATGCTCAGGAACATGTCAAACTAGGCTTGTCAAGAATAAAAAGACAGGCAAGATTTTTTGTCAGGGCATCATGGGGTGTCCCAGACACTACACAACAGGTTGTTGGATTTATTTGATTGGTAATTCATCGGCCAAGACCAAATTATCTCAAAGTTGGGCTAGATTCGTGTCTGGGTTAGGGTATGGGAATTGAATCCTACCCCCAACGTAACGGGGGCAGGGAAGTGCACAGTCCTTCCCCCAGTGAACACCACCCCCACCATCCCAAAAATGGCACTGAGGACCGTTAAAATATGTGCGACCACGCCCATTCCTGCGGCGTACAAGCGTCCAGCCCGAGTCCTGGTCCAGACTCATGGCTGTGGTTTTAATATGTTTTTATATTCTAGTTTTTAATGTATATTTAACTATTTTAATATAGAAATGAAAATGTTTTTAGAAAAAGTTGAAAAAAAGAAAAATTAAAAATTAAATCAAATTTTTAATTCTAAATTATTATTATTTATGAAAGCAAATGTGCCCTCGCGTGATGTTTCGACATACAAGTGTCTTCCTTAGGCTTGGGCACAAATGATAAGAGAATGTAAGAATGACAGGCTTGCAGACAGGCCAAGATGTTTCCCCTTTCCTAGTCAGAGCAAGAATGAGGGAGAGCTGCATTTAAGTCGTATTTATAGGCTGCTCAGGTAAGTTTTTTAACTTTGTTTTACAAGTAAATTAAATTTGTCATAAAAACTTTGCAACATGTTTCTAAAGCCCCTATATGTATGGTATCAGTCAAAATGTGTATTTTTTTTAATGAATTGTTTTTATTACAATGTATGCATATCATGAAATTGTACCTGTTGAAACATGAAATAGAGTAAGGGCTAGGATAACTCAAACCTGGGGGGACGGAAGGTGCAAGAAAGTCACATTTGAACTACTTAGTGGATTATGTGTAATGTTGTACAATATGATGTGTAACAAGGAGTATAATATGATGAGCAAAATTTAAAGGGGATCTTTTATTGATGCCCCCAACTTTTTTTCTTTTTCTTTTTTTTTGCTTTTGTGCATATGCATAGATGTGTTTTGCCATTTGTGTATGTTTTGCGCATATACAGTGCCCGTCAAAAATTGGACACACCTTCTCATTCAATGGTCTTTCTTTACTTTTTTTATTTCCTTCATTGTAGATTAATACTGAAGCCCTGTCTTTATAACTGCTAATGAAGAGTTTCACCAGAAGCTTTAAACAGGTACAAAATTTTACTCTAGATCTCCTGGAGGGTGTTGCTACAGTAATGCAGCAACAAATACACAATCCCATGTTTATCCCACCCATAAACACTCACAGCTGTGTTTGATGGAATGCCAGACTCAGCCGGATGTACTAGAGTTGGCCATAGGCCTAAAGCAGTCCATAGGACTCTAACCCAGCACATGCCCATGCCTTTAAGACCCAATTGTACTGAACCTTATTGGTACTGCCAATCTGGAAAGCAAAAAAGGTATAAAAAAAAAGGAATATATTTTTGTTATTCCTCCTCCTCAAAGATGGAGCGATGTGCTTAGTTTAGACCCATAGAAAGGCTTTCTCACAAATATAAAAATGCAATTCGGCCAACAGAAATAATGTTTATTAGGCCAACCAAACATGACATAGCACACAAGCAAAAGCAAATTGCAGACAACACCAATACATTGCACAGTAGCATCTAAAAAAAATATTTGCCTTATTTGTTTTCAATACCAAACTTCACCAGCTTCACCTTTCCAAGTATATGCCTTATGGAAATGGCTATTAATCTCAGAATGTCATTCATATGTGAACTTGACAATATAGCATTGTCTCTACATAACCCAGGAGGCCTTTGTCTGTTGTCAAAACAAGGTAATAATGTTTCAAAAGTGTGGTCTTCCAAGAGTCTTTGGGGATTTTTAGGGCATTTGTGGCTTAGGAGTTGAGATGGCAACCATGAACCACAATGTCCTCAGTTTCAAATTTAGTATTTGTTTGTGTGTCATTCCTCATCTCTCTCTAACTTGGTTCCAGCCATTTATCTACTATTGCTATCTAACAAAGGCATAGAATCTGTCAAAAATTATGCTAAAAAAAAAAAGAATCTCCATTTAGTCATTTACTTTAGCATGTTGCAAGGCTAATGCAGCACATTGGCTGCTCAGTGGACATTAACACTTACAGCACACATGCATGCAGATGAAATACAAAAAGCTAATTTCTTAATAATTTATATTCAAAAATAGTGTGTCACCAATCTAAATAAGATAAGATAAGCGAAGATATGACTTTATTGAACCCACAGTGAGGAAATTTAGCTGTTACAGCCAGCACATTGGCATAAAGAGGTCAATATATTTCAGGCTTTGGATGGACACATAATACTAGTAGGATGCATTCATTGTTAATTCTGCTGTGCACATGAGATTTGATGACAAGAAAATTATTGAGTCTCACCAAAATCATCCTTGAAGAGCAAATTTATTCACCAATTTATACATTCTCCAATCAACCACCATAATTCCTGAAAGGTAACATCAGAAAACTGTCACAATTCTGGCACTTCTCTATACTGACTCATCAGCTTTGGGAACATAGTACAATAGCAGGATTTCATTTGGGTGTGGGAGGAATGTGTGGTGTATGAGATGAGTGGAGATGGGATGGATACTGATGTTGTGATTTTTGGACTGATAAGGAAGCTGGGATTTTATCCAACAATCTTTCTGATTACAGCTTTAAAATGTGCTGTGATGTGAAAAGGTGTATGTGTGTGTGACTGTATTGAAGTAGGCATCAGTCATAGAGTGTGTGTGCATGTTGTGTGAGTGTATGTTATATCAGGCACGCAGCCAGCAGGCTGCTGAAGTGGAAAGCTTTCAGCCTGGTCACTAAGTGGGGTTGCAGCCCAGTACTGATCACTGCACTCCTCCATCCTCCACTTCACTCACTCCTCTCATCTCTCTCTCCCTCTTTGCTATCTCTCTCCTTTCTCTCCATGACCTAGCTCACACTCCCCCTCTTCTCTCTACTGCTGTTTTATATTGTCTATCTGTCCATCTCTCCCCTAGCTTTGTTTTCTCTTTATCTCAAACATCCTCTCCCCCGTCTCTCCTGTCCTTTCCATTTCTTCAGCCTTCACTCTTAAAGCCTTTTTCTTCCCCATCGTTCCATTTCCCCTCAGGCATCTCTTTCTCTTCATCTCACCACATCTATTTTCTCGTCATTGCTTTGCTTCTGGTTTTTTCCTCTCTTCTCCACTCACTCTCTAATGTCTCTCTTATATCCCTCTATGCATTCCTACAGCTGCAAAAACATTGTATGCTGCTCTGCTTCCATGCAGTGCAAGTAATTAGACGTATATATAGTATGTATAGGTTACATGGTATGGTGGTAATATAAAATCTTAATATACCCAGTTATTTGATGGACAGCATTGGTATTTTATGTATTTTTTCTGACCAAAATGACTCATGTGCATAGCCAACCTAACACTTGCTACTCCTGTTCAGACATGTAATATTTAACGTTACTGTTAATTGCATTATTCATTCTTGTTCATTGCTTTACTTATACAGTATAGCTTTAAGGATTATTCATATGAAACATGATTGTAACAGCATGACAAACAGATTCAAATTATTATCAGAATAAGATATCATGTGTTGCGCTATACCCAAAGAATCAAAATGTATTCACAGATTAAACATTTACAGTTATGTCAGTTTGGCGATGTTCATTAAAATACAGTATGTACTGTAAATTCATGTTAATAAAATTACTGACAGCCTAACAAGGCTTTACTGTATGCAAAGTCCTACTTGAGTCAATACATCAGTATGTGCTCTGACAGTAAGTTGTTGCTGCTTCTGTGTCACAATCTCTGTCTTATGTGTCTCAGTTCAGACTCACATGCTGTTGAGTTGAACATCTTAATTTTTCTACTTTCATATTTTATAGTTTGCTCTCTCTCTCTCTCTCTCTCTCTCTCTCTGTCTCTGTCTCTCTCTCTCTCTCGTCTGTCTTCTTGATTACTCGTTGCTCTCATCCTGATTCCTATCTGCCAACTTGAATTAGACCACATGTCTCACTTGATGGGGTAGGTTTGTACACTCTAATGGAGTGTCTCTGTATGTGTGTATGCATGGCAATGACACATGCCATAGAGGATGCTTGAGGCTGGAAATTGTTCCATCACTTACTGTTTTCCCACTTTTTTGAGAAAAGTTATACATATAGCAAAAACAAGTCACTTTTAAGTAAACACTCAAACAGAAGCCCAACACCCTACCTCTATAGTTGCTTTCGTCAACAAAAGTTATGACTAAATATTGTCGTCAACGAACCTTTATCACATGACGAAAACGAGACGAGTTGCAACGTAAATGCTGGTCATGTGACAATAACTATAACTAACTAGACAATTTCCCCTGGGGATATTTTGAAAGGGCCACGGGGGCTACTGCCAGAGTGTGACAATGCTAACAGCTGCTAATGCTCAGCTAACATTAGCATGTCAAATAACACATTAAAAAGGTCTGAAACACTTTTAGGATGCATTTAAGAATGATTTTATCATATGTTAGCATGTTAGCATTAGCATGCTAACATTAGCATATTAGCACAACAACCTCATGTCAAAGTCAAACCTGTTCATAGAACCTCATGTTAGCGTTAGCCACAATGCTAACATGCTAATGCTAAGCTAACATTAGCTTGTCAAATAATTTCTCACCAGGATCCTCAGTACCAGGCCATGTTAAAAGCCAAGTGTGTGTGTGTGTGTGTGTGTGTGTGTGTGTGTGTGTAGATGTGTGGGTCTGTGTCAGTGGGTGGGGGTAGCATGTCAAATAACACCTTGAAAAGATCTCAAACACTATTAGAATGCATTCAAGAATCATTTTACCATAGATTAGCATGTTAGCATTAGCATGTTAGCATTAGCATGCTAGTCATTAGCATATTAGCACACCAACCCGACATCAAAAGTCAAACCTGTGTGCACCAACAAGTTCATAAGACCTCATGTTAGCATTAGCATGTTAGCATTGTGGCTAATGCTAACAGGCCAACATCACTCATTGCATTACATTTCAAACTCACCAGTAACAGACAAGTGGCTCCTTATCAAGCCACTGCAGAGCTTGATGACCAACTGATCATTTGAATCAGCTGCATAGCTGCAGCCGAAGCTACATATGTGTGTGTATGTGGGAGAGGAGTACTGAGAGAAGTATTGAGGCTCAGAGGTTGCCACGGCAACTTGATGGCAACTTGATGATGTCACCCACTCAGACATAGGTGCACACGCACACACACCAGGGGCCCGTTGCACAAAACTAGGATAAGGGATTAAGCCGGGATATGTTGGTTATCCTGGCTCAATTTATCCGTGATCCAGTTGCACAAAAGCAGGATAGCAGAAAGTGGGATATGTTATGGGATAAGTTACCGTGGAGATTTATTCTGTGGAGCTAGCCTGCTCCAGACCAGGCTAAATTCCAGGATCTATTTAATCTCATCCCTTATCTCAGTCAGCAGTCATCAGTCACAAATGGAAACCAATAGTTATTCTACTGCCCACTACACATTATCACATTCAACTAGATCCATCCATCCATTATTTAAACATTAACACGAAACATAAGCATAATTAATTTCAATTTTAATTAATTTCATTAATTTCAATCATTGTAGATAAATGATGATTTTAGATGATGTTGCAATCATCAGACAGTTTCCCATAGACTATATATAAAATACACATCCAACATAAATATAAATACACATCAAAGAGTAACATGATGTTCCTTTATTGAATAAGGATAAATCAAAGCATCAGTTCCTTTCCAAACTGAAGTCACACAGTGACTCTTCAAGATAGAAAGCACAGAATCAAAGCATATTATATGTACGGAAGCAACCGCTTCGCGTTGGACGGTTCACGCCTCCGCGTCGTCCATTCATTTCTGATAATGGACACCTTGAAGGGCATTATCCCACTTATACCATGGTCACTTACGAAAGAAATAAATATTATATCAATTATTAATATGTTAATGTTGTTTTTTACTGTAAAATCTTAAGTTTTTCACAAGAAGCAGCTGAGTGGACTATTTAATATCTCTCGTTGTGATGCATTGCCAAGGTAACTGGCTCTGGCTCGGTCGGCCGCAGCTGTTATATTAGGCCTAATCAGTGGAGGGAAGTGAGATGATTGCTTAATGTTATGTTATGTGATACAAATTATCATTTCAGAGGGCAAGTGCACCTCTTACCGCTTATGTGTGTCCAGAGGATGATGCGAAATTTTGTTTCAAAGAATCAAAGTCCACAGATAGTTTCCTAAATCGTTTTTATTGCAAGAAATATTATCCACCATTCACTCTGATCATTAAATGTGTATCTGGATGAAAAGTCACATTTCCGTCAATTTCCGTCACTGTAAATTGCCGTGGAAGTTCTCTCTCGGCCACTGTGACCATGAGGTGTTAAAATGCAAATGTAAATGCTGCAAAGCTATACAAATGCAAATTGGGATTTTGTGTGTGTGTGTGTGTGTGTGTGTGTGTGTGTGTGTGTGTGTGTGTGTGTGTGTGTGTGTGTTCTGTGCCTACAGAATACAAAGATTTTTTTTCATGAGGATTTAAAAGTGTGTTTAAATAATTTTATAGGTTACATACAGGATAAGTGTCCTGACTCTCAAAGGTCTTTAATTTTCCACTTAAATTGCTAAATCAAAATTGTGAAAATTAAAGCATCTACAGTTCTTGGACACTGGTCACAATTTTTCACGTTTTGCCACCACAACACCAGATGAACAATGCTTGTGTGATTAGCTTGCAAAATTCCAGCAGAGTAAGTCCACTGATGATTCTTTAAGTAGGAATAAAAAGGGAATACACCAAAGTAACTTTTCTTTTTTTTATTTTCGATGATGTCACTTTAAAGAAGTTTACATGTTTTATAAAATATTCAGGTACAAAAATAGAAAATCAAAGTACCTAACAAAATCACAGCATGTTTTTCATTCTACGCAACAAAAATGGTCTCGCGAGAAATTCCGAGAGCGCGACCTCGTATATGATTGGACGCCTCCTCTGACGCAATGACGTTGGCAGAAAACGACCTCGGCGCGTCTGTGAACGCGAATCGAGCTTGGATTACAACAGTTACGTTTCAGGTCCTGCTAAACTTTAACTCTGTTAATGCAATGACCAGACATCGTCTTCAGTTCATCCCAGAAGGCACTCCTTTGCGACGAGTGGACGGCCTGGCTGCGGAGCGACCATATCCAGAAAGTCCAAACAATTTAGAGAAGAAACTGCTGAGCGCCTTCAGTGGATTGTCTCGACTGCTAACGCAGCTGATCGCGCAGTTGGCGAGGAGAATGGCCGTGACAAAAGCCAGACTGCTTGCTCTGGAGGAGCAGCCCCGACCGAACTGCAGCTGCGGAGACGAAGAGACGGGTGCGTAAGTTACGTAAGTAAAGTTAGCATTTAGTACCACATTGTGCAGTTTTTAGGGTGCCAAACCTTTATTATTCTTATTGCACTACGTTCCGAACGTTTGGTAATCGTTCATGTTACATTTAACATTACAATGTATTTTGTATTTTAAAGGAAAAGGTGCGACGTCTGCACAATAGTGACGGACACGACAGGTGATATGAACCTGAGCAGGGGTAAGTTAATAAAATGCACAGGAAATATTCTGCAGAATATAAGTAAATGTAAACGTTGCATGACCTGTTTGTACTTTTTGCGTTTTACAGACTAAACTCGCCCCACAACGAAACGGTGACGTCATATTTGATGGCGACTTTAACTGGGAGTCCAGACATGGATGGTGTGGACAGCAGTCTTTTAAACCCTCTCTGTTGTTTCTTGTTGTTGTTTTTACTGAAGCCTGCCTTAATTATTTCAAACCAATATATATTTTCTTCCAGCGGCCTGTAAGACATATTATGAGATGGTGTGGAGGAGCTTCAGGTATGCCCAGGCAGCTCTTTCAGTTCAGGCAGCAGCTGTGAAGATTTCAGCTTGCAGCAGACAAAGAAGGAAGCGGGTAACAGTCCCATGAATGCCGCTTTATTTTCACAACAATGTAAAAATGGGCTGAATTTAATTTATTAGCTGCATTGTTTTTGACAAACATGCTCACATATGTTATGTGTTATTGTTTCTTAGCAGTACTAATATTATATTAACACCTGTATTTACAGCTGCTGGAAGCAAGAAGGAGTGTCCTAGCTGTCCAAACTCTGCCAGACACTGCAAGAGCGGCTGGAGAGCGACCCAAAGTATGTGGCGACACATCGCAAGAGGCTTCGCATCGAGTCCCCTTCAAAGCAACAGGCGCCAACTCAGTATGACCCAGAGGCAGCAAAGAAGCATTTCCAAAGGCCTTAGATTTTTTTTTCATGCACCATGGACCAGCGGCATGGCCCAACCCAGAGACTCTGCAGATTTCCTTGCTTTTTTCCCCAGTAGTCACTGATTTTACTTGGTTGAGCCTTGTTAATGTGCGTGTCACGATTTCATTAAAGACTTTTTTTCTAAATGTTTCTGTCAACTGTGTTCTTTGTGTTCTACTGTGCGGTAGTGTAGAAGGTGGATCACCAAATAAATCAATGAATCATCAATCAAATAAAATATATATATCATTTATATTTTATATATATATATATATATAATAACAAAGTTTAATATATTAATTTATTATATAGTATTTAATTTAATATGTATTTATTATTATTATTATTATTATTATTATTATTTGTGGCGCACAGATGACCAATAGCAGCAGAGTTGTCATCCAATCACATGATCACTCACTCATGTGATTGGAGTTGCTATCCAATCACATGATGGTTTCCTTTTAAAATGCCTGTGGAATCATCCAATGGTTGTTTGTGAAGTCAGCAGGCCAGCCTGAGTAGATCAACGTCGGTAGCATTCATGTGCTAATTAGAGCTATTCGCACCTTCGCAAAGGCGCGATTAACCACGCCCCCTGCCGACTGATGGTTCGTTTCCGACGATTTTCGGAGCCGGCGAAGTTCCCCGTAAACTTGCCGTAAATTGCAGAAAATCAACGAAATTCGCAGGGATTTACGGGTCGAAAATGTGGTTTTTCATGCAGTGCAAGCAAGTAAGTCTATCCTAAATCGTTTTTATAAATATTATCCACCATTCACTCTGTATCAAGCAAGTAAGTAAAGTAAGCAAGACAGAAAGACAGGCGACAAACTATTTAAAATTAAATGCAACATTGCCGTTGATCATGAATGTCTTGCCGTTGTGATAAATAAACTAATTTAGAACAATCAGGCTATTTGATCAGAACTTTTTTATAGGTGCCCTATAACACTTTTTAACGGACACCCTGCAGCCAATCAGAATCGAGTATTCACTGAGACCATGGTATAAGAAGGAGTTATACAGTCTGATGGAGTTACATTTACACAATTTCACTTACAATTTCAACTGATTCATAATCAGAGTACAACTACGTTTTCGGAGATGTTCAACTTTGGATTGTAATTGTAATGGTTTCAGCGGAGCAGTGAGTGGGTATTTGTGCGCTACTTACGCATTCAGGCAGTCTGCAATACTTTGCCACGCTTTCTCTCATTGTTTTATAATTGTGGCGGTGTTGCCTTTCTTTTTAATTTAGTCCTTCACCTCCTCGTAAGCCTCCATGAGGACTTCTGCCTCCAATGGGGAAAAGTACGCCACTCTAGTTGCCATGGTGAATCAGTGAATCTGTGATCGATGGCGGGGCAGGATAGGTTTCACCTGGCTTGTTGAATCCGTGTCTGCTCATCCTGGCTTGGTCTTTGTGCAGCTGATTAAGCCTGGATGCTCATGTTTTGGATTGCTTGAACTCAGCTCAGTCACTTATTCTGGATGTCTTAATCTTAGTTTTGTGCAATGGGCCCCTGCTCTCAGTGCAGCAGGCACACATGCATTCAGATGGACAAAAAGTGATTTTCTGCCTTTGCACTGGTCTGACATTTGGGCTTATGCTGACAAAACGGTAGCTCCTATCAGAAAAAAACACAGACCGTCATCGTTGTCAGGACTTCCTGAACGATTCGGTGTGATTTTGGTGTTTCTGAAGTCAATATTTTGCAGACACTTACGAGTTTACAACAGGGGTCCGTTTTGCTTCTCTCAGAAAATCTTTGTATTGGAGCAAATGAGGAGCAGAGACAGATGTGGCCGCACTTAGAGGCTGCTATTTCAAATTCTGTAAGTCTCTCTGATTTTTTGAGCACATTGTGAGAGACAAAATAAATTTGTCTACAAATGTGGAAAAAATCATGCGTGTAGAGTGTAAATTGTGGCTAGGAGGAGTGTGTAAAGAGAAAAAATCTGGAGTTTTTCTTAGCTTTCTCCCACACTGACGGATAACATCACCCACTCTGACACGAACATTCCGTGCAATACATACCCATTATAATCTCCAAATTTCAACAATCATGGTCTTTGAACAGTGATTGATCAATAAGTATATGACCTATCAAAACGTGGAACAATACACCAATACACAAGACTTGTGTCTACAATTCAAAGTTTAAATGGAGTCTCTAGGTGAAAGTATGCCAGAGCAGTAGGCAGTAGAAAAAGTCCAATGATTTGTCCGTTTTTGACCTCCTCCCATTCATTCCTTTTGGGGAATTTAAATTTAAAAAAGTGATAGCACACTGATCCCGATCAAGACGCACGTTTTGATATATAATTCGCCTGGGTGCTCTCAAAACTCTGGGACAAGTAGTGAATCGAAATTTGACATGGAAGAGGAATAATAATAAGAAAAAAAACACGTAGTATAACAATAGGCCTTGGTGCGATTGCCCCATGGCCCTAAATATATAATGCAATATCGTTGACAAATAAAAACGAGACTAAATGTGGTTCACAAAATAAAAACTCTACTAAAATGTCTCTTCATTTTCGTTGACTAAAACAAAACGAGACGAAATGTTCTAACAATATTTCGTCTCATTTAGTCACATTGTTATTATTATTTTGCAGTATTTCTGTTTCCTGTGTCTCACTTCAGGGGCTGCATCAGGTCGCACTGTGCAGTCACAGGCAACGTCACAGCATTAGTTCCCACTCGTGGCATTATTTAGAAGATGCAGCTGCGGTAGGTTAACGTTAACGACAGACAGCCGACACATAGAATGGGACCGATGGCCGGCCAGCCGGCTTCTCAAATCAGAGCGTCTTTGTGTCTGGTATCGATGTATTCTTGAGTCTAAGGTAACAATATAATAAAAAGACAACCTTGTTTGAATTGTGAAATGGGTTTGACTAAAAGAACATTTTGGTTTCGTCTATACTACTAGATACTATATTGACCGGGTTAAATAGAATTGCATTACTAAAAAGAGACTACAATTTGCATTGACTAAAACTAGACTAAAATGTCATCGGTTTTCTTTGACTAAAACTAGACGAAAATAGCCACGGATAATTCTGACTAAAATTAGACTAAAATGCTCAGACTTTTAGTCGACTGAAACTTGACTAGACTAAAATGAGTATGAACGTGACTAAAACTAAAATGACAGCTTGACACAAAGACTACTAAGACTAAAATTAAAACAGTCTGCCAAAAACAACACTACCTACCTCTATTGGGAAACACTACTACTTTTAATGGTATCCATCCAACAGTTGAGATGTTTCAGTCTGGATCAGTATCATATGGCTAACAACAGATATTGACAGTAGACAGTATATAAAGTGCCTATATATGATCTGTATTGGTAATTGCTAATGCAGAATCCCATGACATCCCATGTGTGAAAAAATGTTTTGGTCCCCCAGCTAATCTTAGATTTTAGCAATTCTTACTCAAATGTTACTGGACCATAACTCATACAACTCCAGTGAATCTGCATTTTCTGCCATACTACCAAGTGAATGTTGCGCTACATTATCAACAAGGCAAGGAAGCGCGAGCTTTTATTTTGAAGGACAGCGTTTTAGCTGTCATTTTCCTCACTTCCTTGAGAGCTACTAATATACTGGAACAAAAATTGCATGGTTGTTAATGCTAATGTTCATTTTTTTAAGCACGAATATATTGAGGAAAGGATCTGAGGGTAATAGGAAGTACAGTGAATATTTTATTTTCTAAAACTTTATTTACCGCGTTTCGCGGGGTTATACTTCCTCTTTTCGCTCGGACTTTTCCCGGAAAGGTATGCAGTTTTGCTACGCTCTGTATTTTCATTGTTTAATGGTTTTAAAAGTGCACGTAGGTTACTTTAAAACATTTGTAAAGTTGGTATAGTCATAGTTGTATGTTGTAGAACTGTTATGTTGTTTCTGTTCATGTAAACGCAGTACTTGAAGGAGAAGTTGTTGCGGTGTGTTGCAGGGCTGCTACCTAGCTTGTCATGCTAGGGTATGCTCTTGAGAATGGTTGGTAATGGAGATGTGTTGTGATTCGCCATAATGTAGAAAGAGCACAGGGAGCCTGTATGAGAGGACCTGTAAACATTTGTGAATGTTCTTCTTCATAATGCAGGTATCAAATGGGCAATAAAAATTGAATTGTGACCACTCAGGAGTGTGCCAGTGATTGAAATAACACAGCGCAGAGTTAGACCCGCTACACAAGCAGTAAGGTAACTCCGATGGAAGTAAATGCCAACCACAAACTTAAATGCTTATTTTAATGATGATGGTAAACCACAAAAACATGCACTTCAAAGCCCTTCGTGAGTTTGGACTCATTCAGTGAATGTTTCCATGACCATGACGTAAATCATGTACCCTTGACGAATCACATCTCACTCCAAATGAGCGTGTGTGTTTTCCACCACCACTGGACGACTGATGGTGGGATTCTTTGTGGAAGCACTGTGCAGAATCCAATCTAGACAATTAATTTTTCCACAATCAATTTCCAGTGCCAAAAATGAAATAGATAACAATAAAAATACAGCCCCTATGGTTTACAGTGTGCATTACACTGTGTGCTACAGAGACCGTCCTGAAGTTGGTTCCATCTAGAGGAAGCTGGGTCCTCAAAGTCCAGTGACCCTATAAAGAGTCTCTGAAGTCCCTCTACAAGACTGATGAAGAATTGGATCTAATGAAACTTTACTGCTTCCTGTTGATGCATTTTTTGTGTCCCAGAAATGGGTAGTCTCTCCGCAATTTTCTGCTATTTATCAGTAAAGGCAACATGATGGCAGCAGTTGTGTGAGAGGAAATAGCTCATAGTTGACTCCCTTTTTATCTAAAGATGCTCATTACACTACTGCCACCATTCTTATCTGAGCAAATACTGAGAATGAAAGGGCAGAGCAGTCCATGTTAATTGGTCTATGCCCAGAGATTAATTGGTATATTCCTTTTTCCATAATCAGTGTGATCAAAGCTAAATAGGTATTTCATAAAAAACATGTGGTGTATTATTGCATGATGTACAAATAAAAAGCAGCAGTCTGACTGAAACACACTGCTTCTGTCTGCAGCTTTGCAATAGGCAACAGACAGGCTAAAAAAAACTTTTAATAGACCCATAAACATGCATACCATCACAATGTATGTAGTACATTTACTTAATTACAATTTGTATTTGCATGTTATGCTGCTTTATACTTCCAATAGGAAAATTTGGACTTTTTACTGCACTACATTCATCTTAGAGCTGTAGTTACTAGTTACTTTTTAGATTGAGATTTTACATACAGTAAAGATAGGCCATCTTTTTAAAATCTAGCACCTTGTTAAAGATTGAACTGGTGGTTCTAAATATTTTTGTCTTGCGTCCCTCTTACAAAACAAGCAGTGTGTAGTTGGGGCGTCTTGTCACATTGCAGGAGAGTTGTTAGTATTTCCTCTTCTCACGTTCACTGCAAAGAATAACCTATAGAATTTAGTCAATAAACAATTTGCACTCAGTGCTTGGGTAGGTTTCACCCAATGTTTTGAGTAAAGGACACCTAAATATAACAGTTATGACACAGTCAAAGAAATTAGGTGTAGCTAACATTTCTCATTAAATTACACAACGAATTACTTATAGAAAGTTAATAATGTTAACACATGATTGTTAGTAGGCAATTGTTCATCTACTTATTATTATTAACAGCTAATTAAAAATTACAAATTAACCGTTACTTATTCAGGGAAGGTTAGATTTACTTGAAAAATTATTGTCAGACGCAGGACACAATATTGATGTCATTTCTTCTAATCGACCAGTTGTTCAGAAAATAAAGAAAGGAGGTACAAAGGACCCTCCTCACATATTCATCTGAAACAGGTGATGCGATGAAATTACGTTCCTCTAGTTCGTCTACACAAGTATTCAACACATTGAAAATGCATTCCAATTTAAGGAGGAGCAACCCCAGTGTCTTGATAATAGTTTTGCTCATTTTCCTCATGACAGAGTCACTGAAGTTTTCACTTTCAACAAATTCGCTTTCTTAATGCATTTGGCTTTGGTATTCGTGAAGAACAGAGGTCTTAAAATCTAATACTGAATGAGGATTATGTTTCCTGCTCTTATGACTGGAATGTTGTGTATGTGTGTATGGTTTCATACTTTTTAAGGTGGCCACTAAGGTGCTCAAAATATTGTCTTTCTGTGTGGAAACAGCATAAATTATACACTAGGCATGTGAAGGAAAGGAGCTAGCCTGACTTAGTTGTCTGTGGGTGACACCTGGACAAATGTGTGGTCAAAACTGGTTTTGACCAAAATGCCCATGTTGTAACAGAGTTTCAATAGGTCCAATCATTTTGTTGTTGTGAAGGTACATATTTTGCAGTCAACGCATTTGCAAAAAGGTAGTACTCCCATAATGTTCCTCAGTTTAGGATCTACAGTCAGTGTTCAGTTCAAGTACCTAAAGTTCACGTATCTTCTGGCATACCCTAACGCTGCAGACAGGCGAATCCAACACTTGCAGACTGACGACATCAACACCTGCAGATGAGTCCAACAACTGCAGTGAGATGAGTCCAACACTTGCAGGCACACAGGAAAAAGATCTGGCAGATACCACAGAAGCTGGAGCTGGTGAACGAGTTGATCTTCAGCTTTAAGACCATGGAGGAGAGGGCCTGTTAGGGTTAGGGGGGATAGAGAGGGTCAACATTCTGAGAGCATAACTGCATCATGTCTGTATTTGGTGTTCTAGATTTCTACACTGCTACATTTAACTTGGTATTTTTGACTGTAACAGCAGCTCTGGAAAGTTTTACATTTTTCCTATGTCTCCCCTTTAGCAGTAACATATTTTATACTGTACATTGCGGTGCTTTACAGTGGACAAGTACAACCCACAGTTACCAGCAGTTGCCTCTTTTTGGAATGAATCCTAATGGTTATGATTTTTCTCAGCGAGTTCCCCCGTGTTCTACACATCAGAGCAACAAACATGGCTCGGTGTCAAGTGCAGGCATGGCACATAACACAGAAGCACACCGACTAAAATCGTGTGATAGTTCTTTCCTGTGTTAATGTTTGCATTCATGATATGATATAGAGCATCATGTTAAACAGGAATCTTACCTTCAAACTTACAGCTTGACACTCGGCAGCCATGTTAAGTTAATGTTACTTGGAAGAAACAGTAGCACTCCGGAGAAGAACACATGTGCACGTTGCTGTGGAGAGTTAATTGTTGTGGAGTATATTTTATGATATTTTTTAATGTTGCAGTTCCTGTTAACAAATAGGTAGCACAGGTAGAATTTACCCATCATTATATATTTCACTTGCTGTCTAAAAACATTTTTAAACCATTTGCATGGTTATTTACCACCCTCCAAAATTCCTCTTTACAGTGTTGTTTCAACTGTTCAAGAGATGCAATATATGAAATAAAAGGAAAGAGAAAAGTCTAACGACTAACTAGATGGATGTTAAATGCTGGATGTTAAACGCTGTTTCAGTGCAGCATCTGGAGTTGGAAAAGATGGCACCAGTGTCTGAGGCGCTCCGTCAGCTGCTCCAGACACTGTTTGTGCTTTTTCTGTTTATAACAATTGTTGCACATAATATCAACTGTCTGCTGGTGTATGATCGCCAAATGTTGCTAGATCTGAGAATCTCCGCTGAAGATCTGGTCAACTTAGATCATTATGGACATCAAACTCTGCCTCCTCTCCTGTCGGACATCCCGGCATACCTGTGCCGTACGTCAGCGCCACTCCCTCGGCAAAGACGCCACCGCCACCAGGGTATGCGTGGCGGCTGTCTGGTGAGGCTGAGGGCCGGGTTGCTGCGTCATGATCGTGGTGGGTGTGGAGCGCTGCCTCGCCTTTGTGTCTCTTGACGTTGGCTGGACCCTGTCACTGTCTGCTTGGTACCAGTGGCCGGCTCGGATGACCTGTTCTTGCCCCGCGGTCCCTGCCCTCCTCGTCCCCGCTGGCGTGGAGTGGATCCGGGGAACCTGCGGCCACTCCGCCGGGACCCACTGTCAGCTGCTATCCCAGACCCACCAGCTCCAGCCATGTTTGGCCTGGTTAAGGCAAGATCGCTTGCAAATAAAACATTCATCCTGAAGGATTTCTTCACATCTCGTGAACTGGATTTCCTCTTTGTTACCGAGACTTGGCTGAGTGTTGGTGAGTCCAGTGCTTTTACAGAACTTTTACCTGCCAAGTGTTGCAATTTTAATTCTCCACAGACATCTGGTCGAGGAGGAGGAATTGCAAATATTTTTAAAAACGATTTTAAATGTAAACAGATATCGCTGTCATCGGCTCTCCCCAGCTTTGAATCAAGTTAGTTTGAGCTGGGAAGTCCTTACACAGTGCTGTGTGCTGTGGTTTATCGGCCTCTCAAATACAGCAGAGACTTTTTAACTGACTTTTCTGTGTTCTTATCTGATATCATGCCTGATTGTCTGTGATTGTAATATTCATGTGTGTTGTCCAGAAAACCCCCTGGCGAGGGATTTCTTAAACATAATCGACTCTTTAATCTCGTGCAGTCTGTACTGGGCCCAACACATGTACAGGGACACACACTTGATCTTGTTTTATCGTATGGTTTGCCTGTTTTTAACTTGGAGGTCTGTGAAGCATTTTTTTTCTGATCGTATGCCTGTACTTTTTGAAGCTGCTGTGTGCTGTAACTCAGTTAAACCTCCCGCTGCTGCTCGCAGATGCCAAGTTAGATCCTGGTCGGCCTCTCTGGTACTGTTTTTAACTGGTTCACGTCCTACCTCACTGATCGAAGTTTCTTTGTAAGTATGGATACATGTTCCTCAGGAACCCATAAGATAAAGTGTGGGGTTCCCCAAGGTTCAATTTTAGGTCCAACTCTTTTTAATCTTTACATGCTGCCCCTTGGGGACGTCATCAGGAGGCATGGCATCAACTTCCATAGTTATGCTGATGATACGCAACTGTACATTGCCGTGTCTCCTGATGACCCAGGGCCAATTGATACCCTTTTTAACTGTATTTTAGAAATCAAGTCATGGATGGCAGCAAACTTCCTACAGCTCAACCAGGACAAAACTGAGGTTTTAGTCATTGGTCCTGAAGGCCAGAGAGAGAAACTTTTACCAAAGTTACAGGATTTTAAACCCTCATCAGTAAAAAATCTGGGCGTGATTTTTGACTCTGAGCTCACTTTTATTCCACACATCAAAAACATAACAAAGATAGGTTTTTACCATCTTAAGAATATAGCCAGAGTCCGCCCGTTCCTCTCTCAGGCCAGTGCAGAGGTGCTGATGCATGCTTTTATCTCCTGTCGTTTAGATTACTGTAATGCCCTGCTCTCTGGTCTTCCCAAAAAGAGCATGTATAACTTACAATTATTACAAAACTCAGCCGCACGAGTGCTGACGAGGACCAGAGGGCGGGAGCATATAACAACTGTTTTAAAATCGCTGCATTGGCTCCCCGTGCGCTTCAGGATCGATTTTAAGGTTCTTTTACTAGTTTTTAAGTGTCTTAACGATCTTGGGCCTTCTTATTTATCTGCATTACTTTTACCGTATCAACCCTCACGGACCCTGAGGTCCTCCGGTGCTGGCCTTTTAACGATACCACATATTAGAACTAGAACACACGGGGAGGCGGCATTCAGTTATTATGGCCCACGATTGTGGAACAGCCTGCCGGAGAGCCTCAGGGCCGCAGAGAATGTTGATGTTTTTAAAAAGAGGCTCAAGACCCATCTTTTTAATCAGGCTTTTAACTGACTCATTTAGCTATTTATAATTTCTTAAGCTGACCTTTATTCTTACATTTTCTAATATTATATATTTTTTTTTTTTTTATTGGGTTACCTCAATGTTTTATTTCAATTGTTTTAGTCATTACAGTACTTATGGTCTATTTTATACATTCTATTGTTTTATTCTCAGTTTTAGCTTCTATACCTTTTATCTTATTTTAGTGTTCCAGCCCCTCATTTTCCAGTGTTTCCTCCTGGGGGCCTACCACACCAGGATTTGATTCTGGTTCACCGATGGGGGTGCTGTTCCGTGGATGGCCCTGGCCCAGGTAGCTAGAGAGCTTTACACCTTGGTGTGGAGCCTCCTGCCTGCCTGGGCTGGGGTGGTCCCTGTGTCAGCGCCCCCGCAGTCATGGACCATGATTCCTCTCGGTGTGCGTGACCCCCAAATGGTAGCTTCTTCCTCACCTCGGTTCTCGGTGCCCAGCCATGTCTCCTCAGCGACAGTTAGTGTATGTATGTGGGTGTGTGTAAGTTTGTGTGTGTGGGTATGTATGTCTGTCCATGTATGTGCGTGACTGTATGTAATTGTGTATCTCTGTGTATATTTGGGGGGGTGGGAGGTTTGGGGTCACACTGTTTTGCAATGTTGTTGTTTTTAACCCCTGTGAGGCACTTTGTACTACTATAAAGTATGAAAAGTGCCATATAAATAAAGTTGATTTGATTTTGATTTGATTTGAAATGATTCAATTCAATTCAATTCAATTCAATTTTATTTGTATAGCGCCAAATCACAACAGAAGTTGTCTCAGGACACTTTCCATATAGAGCTGGTACAGACCAAGCTCTTTTATCTACAAAGAAACCAACAATTCCCCCATGAGCAAGCACTTGGTGACAGTGGCGAGGAAAAACTTCTTTTTAACAGGCAGAAACCTCGAGCAGAACCAGACTCTGGGTGGGCGGCCATCTGCCTCGACCGGTTGGGTGAGAGCAAGAGAGGGAGAGTGAGACAGACAGACAGACAGACAGACAGACAGACAGACAGACAGACAGACATGCAATCACAGTAACTGTGACAGTGGATGTAATAATCGCAGTAGCAGTTGCAGTGGATGTCAGGCAGGGCCAAGGTAGGAGACGCAGCTGCAATCCACAATCCAGATTCAGCCACTGTCCATGGGAACCTGCAAGACGACAAAGCACAGAGACTCTGGGGAAGGAGCTAAGTTAGTAACACACCGTGGTAGGACATGAAAGCGTGGGGATGGAGAGGGACAGAAGGACAGAGGAGTTCGGTGTATCTTTGGATGTCCCCTGACAGTCTAATCCTATAGCAGCATAACTAGGGGCTGGTCCAGGACAAGCCTAAGCCAGCCCTAACTATAAGATCTATCAAAAAGGAAAGTTTTAAGCCTACTCTTTAATGTAGAGACAGTGTCTGCCTCCCGGACAAAGACTGGAAGATGGTTCCATAGGAGAGGAGCTTGATAGCTAAATGCTCTGACTCCTGTTCTGCTTTTTGAGACTTTAGGAACCATAAGTGGACCTGCATTCTGGGAACGCAATGTTCGAGTAGGGCAATAAGGTACTATGAGCTCTTTAAGATAAGAAGGTGCCTGGCCATTTATGGCTTTGTAAGTAAGGAGGAGAATTTTAAACTCTATTCTAAACTTTACAGGGAGCCAGTGCAAAGTGGCGAGTATTGGAGAAATATAATCTTGCTTCCTGGTTTTTGTCAGAACACGCGCTGCAGCGTTCTGGAGCAACTGGAGAATATTCAGCAACGAATTTGGGCAGCCTGATAGTAAGGAATTGCAATAATCCAGCCTGGAAGTTACGAATGCATGGACTAGTTTTTCTGCATCATTTTGACACAAAATATGCCTGATTTTTGCGATATTACATGGGTGAAAAAAGGCAGTCCTTGAAATTTGTTTTACATGAGAGTGAAAGGACATGTCTTGGTCAAAGATGACTCCCAGATTCTTTACAGTGGTGCTGGAGGCCAGCGCAATGCCATCCATAGCTGCTATGTCATCAGAAAGTGACTTTCTAAGATGTTTAGGGCCTACTACTATAACTTCAGTTTTGTCCGAGTTTAGCATCAGAAAATTGCAGGTCATCCAGGTCTTTATGTCATGAAGACATGCTTGTAGTCTAGTTAACTGACTGATTTCTTCCGGCTTCATTGATAAATATAGCTGGATATCATCTGCATAGCAATGAAAATTTATTGAGTGCTTCCTGATAATCTTACCTAAAGGAAGCATATATAAGGTGAATAGAATTGGCCCAAGCACAGAACCCTGCGGAACTCCATAGCTGACTTTAGTGAGCACAGAGGAGTCATCATTAACGCGTACAAACTGAGAGCGATCTGACAAGTAGGATTTAAACCAGCTTAGCGCAGTTCCCTTAATGCCAATGAAATGTTCCAGTGTCTGCAATAGGATGCCATGGTCAATGGTCTCCTCAGAGAGGATTCTGTGAGGAGACTATTAAGTCTTCGATTTCAATGCCATATGTCAGAACAAGGTTGAGGGTGTGGTTAAAACAGTGAGTCGGTTCATGTACATTCTGGCGGAAGCCAACTGAGTCTAATACTGAGATAAACGCAGTGCTAAGGCTGTCATTATCAACATCGACATGTACATTAAAGTCACCTACAATAATTACTTTATCTGCTTCAAGGACTAAACTTGATAGAAACTCTGAGAACTCAGCTATAAATTCGGAGTAAGGACCAGGAGAGCGGTATACTACAACAAATAAAAGTGGCTGCACTGTTTTCCATTTCTCATGAGAAAGAGTGAGAACAAGGCTTTCAAATGAGTTATAGTCGAGTTTAGGTTTAGGGTTGATCAAAAGGCTTGAGTCAAAAATGGCTGCAACTCCACCTCCTCTGCCTCTGCCTCGAGGAATGTGGGTATTAATATGACTCGGAGGAGTAGCTTCATTTAGGCTCACATACTCTTCAGGACACAGCCAGGTTTCAGTCAGACAAAATAAATCAACATTATGGTCTGATATTAACTCATTTACTAGAACAGCTTTAGAGGACAGAGATCTGATGTTAAGGAGTCCACATTTAATTCTCCTATCTTGTTGTACTATTGCAGAGGTTGTTCTAATTTTAATTAGATTCTTATGTTTAACTCCTCTTCTCTGTACTTTTGGTTTACTTAGTTTACGTGGTCGGGGGGCAGACACAGTCTCTATGGAGTGTTGGGTAGGTAACTGTTCTAATGGAGGCGCAGAGAAGCGTGTAGGACTGCAGCTCTGCCTCCTGGTCTCAACTCTGAGTTGTCAGGGGTTAGGTTCATAAATAAAATCGGTCAGATATTTAGAGATGAGAGCTGCTCCCTCCAAAGTGGGATGGATGCCGTCTCTCCTAATCAGACCAGGTCTTCCCCAGAAAGTCTTCCAATTATCAATGAAGCCCACACCGTTTGCTGGACACCACCTCGACAGCCAGCGATTGAACGATGACATGCGGCTAAACATGTCATCACTGGTCAGATTTGGCAGGGGTCCAGAGAAAACTACGGAGTCCGACATCATTTTAGCATATGTACACATCGATTCCACATTAATTTTAGTGACCTCCGATTGGCGTAACCGGGTGTCATTACCGCCGACGTGAATAACAATCTTATGATATTTACGCTTATCCTTAGCCGGCAGTTTCAAATTTGATTCGACGTCGCCCACTCTGGCCCCCGGCAGGCATTTGACTATGGTCGCTGGTGTCACTAACTTCACATTTCTCAAAATGGAGCTGCCAATAATCAGAGTTGGTTTCTCAGCGGGTGTGTCGCCGAGTGGGGAGAACCTGTTAGAAACATGAAGCGGTTGGTGGTGACCTGTGAGCTTCAGCTTGGGACTATGCTTCCTTTGAACAGTCACCCAGCCTCCCTGGTTTCCCGGCTGCTCGGGAGATGTCGAGGGACGGCTAGCCGGAGCTGCACTTGGTCGGTCCGCACCGGCTACGGGGGCCTGGCTAACTATAGCTAATGGTTTTGTTTCCATGGTGCGGAGCCGAGCTTCCAATTCACTAAGCCTCGCCTCCAACTCACCAAATAAACTACATTTATTACACGTACCAGTATCACTAAAGGAGGCAGAGGAGTAGCTAAACATGTGACACACCAAGCAGGAGAGAGCTGGAGAGGGACAGAGAGAAGCCATCGCTAGCTGCTAGGCTAAGCTGGTATAGCTAGCAGAGCAGACAAGCGCATAGACAAATAAAATTGACGGTCGCTAAATAAACAGACTTATGGGTGCTTGAGCAGAACTAATGTTACTCTAGAGCGCGGATAAAAGGCCGCAGTAACAAAACACAGAGCAAATTACACTCAGAGGAACAAAAAGCGACAAACACACACTACTCGTTAGGCAGCAACCAGAAACAGGAAGTGAGACGATACGCTTACCTCAGCACGTCAGCACCAATCCAAAACCCTGTGCAGAATCCAAAGCCCTGTGCAAGATTTTTGTTGGCTAACTATAATTTATGATTATGTATTTTTTATGCATATTGTTTAGGGTAGCACAGCGGCACAAGTGGTAACACTGTCGCCTCACAGCTAGAAGGTCCCCGGTTCGAATCCCGCTGTGGGCGCTGGTGGCGTGTCCTCCACCATGCCTTGGTGCCTGCTGCTCGAGGAAAAAGGGGCCTTTCTGTGTGGAGTTTGCATGTTTTCCCGTGTTCACCCAGGGTTTCCTCCGTAATAACCCCCACTAAAAACATGCAAGAAGATCACCACCTGACCAATGGTGACGGAGAAGTGCTGGTCCCCGGGCGCGGGCGTCAGCGTTGCCTGGCAGCTGGCAGCCCACCGCTCCTGGTCTGCCGCGGAGGATCGACAGCTCGAGGATGGGTCAAATGTGGAAAAAACTAATTTCACGGAAAGCATGGCGTGTAGTGCAACTAACACCTGTGTGATGTGATTAACAAAGTACGTTTCTTCTTCTTCTCTTTCTTCTTCTTCTAGTTCAATTGGGACCTGAGTTTTTTTACTTGGAGATCCTTACAGGGTCCTTTTTTCCTAAGCTCAGTGACCTGGTTCATGTTTGTTATTACCCCCCTATGTCTGTTGTTCACAAATTCCAAAATAAAGTTAATGTTGAATGAACATGTTATGCTGCTTGTATCATGTGTTTAATGTAAGTAGTAGGAAAATGTTTAAAAGCATTTATCAAATTAGCATTAAAGACCAACAGACCAAACACATCTGGCTGTATAGAATGAAAGGAGCAATAGTAAACAAAGAACAGCATCCCTCCCTCTTCTCCAGTCCACCCTATTAATGTAGTGCCACCTACAAATCATAGTCACAGACAAACATAGACCGCTGCCTCTAAATGAATTCTAGTAGTCAGTGTGCAGGTATGGCCAATATGGACTTAATGCTACACCACATATGCAGAATTTGTGTGATTCTGTTTACAGTACATACAGACAGACAATCACAGAGGTGAAATCATGTCCTTTTACCTGGCAGGAATGGCAAACGGTAATAAATAAATAAAAGTTGAAAATGCAACAGTTTTCTGACAGTATAAGCCATTGTTACATTATGAGCTGTTATTACATTATGAGTTGCTACAAAGTTGAGCTCATAAGCGGTCACTGTTTGCATGTTTTTTTCAAAAAAGGCAAATGTTGATTTGACCACTGATGTGCTTGTCGATGGAACAAAACTTAAAGTCGTACAAGAATTCGAATATCTAGGAATTACTAGTGATTCACAGCTCTGCTTCAAACAGCAAGTAAAAAACACCGTGAATAGAATAAGATTCAACCTGTCAAATTTTAGATATATTCGAAATAACTTAACTACTGATTCTGCAAAACTATACCTAAGTGCGATGATCATGCCATATATGACCTACTGTGTAACAACTTGGGTGCTGGCATGCAAATCCACACTGAGGCCTGTAGAAATCGCATATAAGCAGGCTCTAAAAGTCTTAGACAGAAAGCCCAACTCACACCACCATTGTAACATCTTGAAGAAGTATGAATTGTTGAGTTGGGAAAATATAATAACATATGCAGATTCTACCCTAGTCTACAAGGTTCTCCATGGACTAGCACCACCGCCATTAAAAGAATTCATAAAAATAAATACAAACAGGTCAACCAGAGCAGGTTCCAGAGGTGACTGTCTGGTCCCTTTCAGGAAAAGTGCATTTGGGCAGTCAGTTTTTTCATATAGAGCGTCTCACTCATGGAACATGATACCAAGTGACATACATGACTTATCAACCCTTACTTCCTTCACAAAGCATCTAAAAATGTGGCTATTAGAAAATCAAAACTGCACCCACAGTGAATCCTGAATCTTAAGTCACTGGATATTCTGTATTGTTATGTGTACTTAATGTATCTGAAATTTGTACTTGTATTATTCCTGTGTATTTGTCTAGCTGTTAGGACTGTTGCTGGTGACGGGCCAGTCTGGTGACCTTGTATGCCTGCATACATTTACTATGTATGCAAATTTTGTAAAGGCGTACATAAATATATCTATGTATGCTAACCTGTGCAATAACACCTGCACACACTGTGTGTGCAAAATATGTGCAATTGGGCAATGTGCAATATCCATTCAGCACTTTAAAACTTTAGCACTTTAGCACCTAAGCACTTTAGCACTTATATCACTTTAGTATTCCAGCACTTTAACATTTAATGGTCTTTCTTGTTTTGTTTTGGGTTTTTTTGGTCTGTCATGAGTAACAAGGTTTTTTGTCTGTCTATGCGAAGTACTGTACCTGTCATTCCTATTGTTATTGTACCTTACATCTTTACTGATAATGTATCTTTTTTTTATTAACTCCATGTTAACACCAACCTGCCAAGGGACAAAGGATGGAAATTAGCTGCTTGCTATAATCCTATGTATTTATATGAAAGTGTCTATTAATATGTATTGTCCCTGATGTTTTTCATTAAATAAATGAATAAATAATGTAATAAGTTATTACATTATTACATTATGCACAAAGATGTTCTTACATTATGTGCTCACCATTTTTATTACATTATGAGCCAATTATTACATTATGAACTTTTATTACATTCAAGTTATTACATTAAGAGCCATTATTACATTATGAGTTGCTAAAGTGGCACCCCCAGCAAGTCCTAGAGAGGTGACCTGAAAATAGCAAAAGAGAATAATAATAATTTAAAAAACATAATCTCATGGTGGAAAATGGTTGCCAAGGTAACCGGCTCTGGCCACAGAACCTGCAGCTCGGTCGGCCACAGCCGTTATATTAGGCCTAATCAGTGGAGGGAAGTGAGATGATTGCTTAACGCTATGTTACGTGATACAAAGTATCATTTCAGAGGGCAAGTGCACCTCTTACTGCTTGTGTGTGTCCTCTACTGTCTTGCCGTTGTGATAAATAAATTGTGAAACAACGTATGTTAACATATGTTCTGAGTTTCTGTTGCCACAGTTACCAACTAGTGTTTGAGCCAGTGCAATAATTTAGAATAATCAGGCTATTTGACCGGAACTTTTTTATAGGTGTCCACAAGACTTTTTAACGGACACCCTGCAGCCAATCATAATCGAGTATTCACCCAGACCATAAAGACTCAATAGTCTAGTATTAAAACAAATAGCTGCTTAACTTAAAATAGGCATCAAAATATCAAATGCAAACAAATGAGCAAATAAAAGTGACTGTTATCAAGTAGCCAGTACTGTGCTTTTTGGAACTGCACTCCTAACTCATATTCTCAGTGCAGTGTATTGTAAACTGCAGTTCAGTGTATTGAGGTGTCGTATCAAGTTTGCTGTGTTCCCACCTTTGTGCTTCCCACTTCTCGAGATCCCGAGCTTCAAAACAAACTGCTGCGTGCTGCCGTGTTCCACGCATGCGCTGTTCAGTGGCGTCTGTCACAAACACAGACCCGGCCTGTAAACGTTGGTAGTTAATAAATACTATTTTATTCTCATTTATTTTTCATCACTATCCCATATATTGTAAATGTGATTAAAAATAACAATAAATATACATATGTATATATATTATTTATCCGATACCTGATCGGGACATAACGTCCGATCCGATCGAGTCTGCAGTCACGCGATCGGCCCCGATTTCCGATCATGTGATCAGATCGGGACAACCTTAGTTATTAACCCTTCCACTGCTGCTCACTTCTCAGCCGCCTTCAGTCAGAACTGCCGTCTCTCCCGATCCTGTGTGCGATTATACAAAGGCTCTTCGCGCTCAGTTTCTTGACACTCGTCAAACTGCCATTGACTCTGCTGCCCCACTAAAGTGCGGGCAGCATAAAGTTAAATCAGAGGCTTGGTTGAAACAACCCGCACTGTCAGGCAGGAATGTTGTAGAGCTGAGCGCAGGTGGAAAAAGGATAAACTGGAAGTGTTTTCTCAAATATTGAGAGATTGTTGGCGTCGTTACCAATCCTCTGTGAAAGAGGCCAAAAGAAAATACTTCTCTGATATTATTGTTTTAAACTGTCACAAACCTTGTGTGTTGTTTAAAGTGATCAACTCTGCTCTGAATGCACCACAGACTGTGGGAATTGAGCCCTCCCCTTCTGTGTGTGAAAATTTTCTGCAATTCTTCACTGCTAAAGTCACTTCTACCAGAGCACTTATTTCACCTCCTCCTTATGACCCCTCAGTGTTTGTCCCTTGTTCTGCTGTTTTTGACTTATTTGAGCCTGTGACCCTGCCTTTTATACAGGAGACTGTGGGGCATTTAAAGCCATCAGGCTCGCCCAACGACCCTGTTCCTCCTCAACTTTTTAAGGAGGTTTTTCCCACTGTTGGGCCATATCTACACAGCATTATTAACAGCAGTCTGTCTTCAGGAGTGGTTCCTGTAAATTTTAAACATGCAGTTGTGCAGCCACTGATTAAAAAACCTGGACTGGATCCTGCTGTTATGGCTAATCTTAGGCCCATTTCTGAATTGTCCTTCTTCTCCAAAATCTTAGAGAAGATTGTCTACTCTCAGCTCATGGACTTTTTAAATGAACAAAATGTTCTTGAAATTTTCCAATCTGGTTTTAAACCATTGCACAGCACAGAATCTGCACTTCTCAGAGTTTTTAACGACATCTTTTTAGCTACTGACTCTGGTCGCTGTGTAATATTTTTTCAATATCCCTAATCTTTACTTGCTAACAATGACATTTTTGAACCAGCACTGCAGAAGGCTACTTGACCAAGATGGCCTCTAGCTAGTCAGACCAGCCAGAAGCAAAAATGGCTGACATAGGTGAATGATTTGCTGAAAAGTAATCGAACCCGGGACCTTCTAGCTGTTCCATTGTGTCACCATGTTTACAAGGTTACAGCATTTTGTTTTCTGATAACTTAAGCACAAGCATTGTAACATAGCAAACCAAAATGTTGAGTTAACACAGGTAAAAACATATGATTAACTTTATTTTTCACAATTTTTAACTAATATTTCAAATTGTTGCCACCACAAGCATTTTTATTTCACATTTCATATTCATATAAATGGACCTTTGTTTGCACCACACCATCTTTCTCAGGTCTCTCTTTTTTCTAAAGGTTGCTACACATTTGTGTACCATCAATGAACCACTGGAGCTCCATAATGCCATTACACAGGTTACTGGGAGATTTTTGATGTTGGCCTAGTTTATCAGAGAGCCCAGTGGGGTTACAACACTAAATGGTTAGCCAGCCTTAAGAGATGAGAAGGCCATGACTAATCTTGCCTGTAGGCAAGGTGCATTTATCTGTCAAGAGAAGCATGGAAATCATTCCAACAGGCTTGTGTGTGTGTGTTCACCAAGCAGCTAAACAGATTTTGGACAAAGTGTCTGAGCTCAGTCTAAACTAGGGGTTCTCATACTTATGGCTCAAGGTCCACATCTAATTTTTATTCAAGGTCAGAGGTCCAGAACTATTTCTTATAACAAAATATTGTTTAATCAAATAATTAACATCACATCTCTTGCCAGCAAGAATAAAGCCAAGTGATGCCCCTTGTATTTGATTCTCTGACAACTCCAGAGTTACCTCCTGTAGTCCGGACAGTACGCTGCTGTCGGGTCTGAATTCTTTAGTATTCTGCAGGCCAGATGTGACCCATAGGCTGCCATTTGACAGTCACCAAGTTCTGAGCTGGGTTCACACTGACTTACTGTTTGGTCTGGACTTTGAGAGGTCCTGGTCTAAACAAATGTATGGAGATATTTTTAGTGAGCCCAGACTTTGCAGATGTAATGCTCTGGACTCTGGAAGCAGTCTGCATCACAGCTGGCTAAGGAGCGCAGCCATAGAAAGCTTTACTTAATGTGTGGTCTGTCTCTTCTGTAAGTGGCCAGAGCACTTAAACTTGATCTGACACTGAATAGCTTGCAATGGGGTCTGGGATAATTCTGCAACGTTAAACTCACATCCACAGCCTCCTCTTCTAGCATCTCTCAGGTATAGATGGAAAACAGGAAAACTCCTCCGACAGCTGCTCAGTCTTCAGTTTGGGGCTGTGCAATAAAGATGGTCAGGTCAGCCTGTGTTAGCCTCCCAGTCAGGATTGTCATGTAGTACTTTCAAGGGCCAGACTTTTATGACACTTTAAAAGCTACTTGGAATTCAATACCAGATTAAAAACTAGCCTTCTTGCAAATCTTTTTGTGTCAGCAGTCATAAAATACAAAGAAAGAACTGAAGGGATCAGCATTGTAATCAAATTCAAGCACGCATGCACACACAAATACACTCAAGCGCGCGCGCGCACACACACGCACACACACACACACACACACACACACACACACACACACCTAAACAGACACTTCCTTTTTGTACACAAGCCCAAAAGTGACATACTCAAGAGAAATTAATGTCTGACAGCTCTGATCCCGGTCTCTCATAAATAGCAACTCTTTGCAGTACAACAGCTTATATTTAGTTTATATGATGGAGGACCCATTTGTTTTTTTTATTTGGGAGAAGATACAAGTCTCATGTCTGCTGTGAAGAAGGCCAAGAGGCATTTAGCTTAGGTTAGCATTAACACTGAAAGCAGGGGAAAGCAGCTTGCCTGGCTCAGTCAAAAATCTGCCTTTGAACATTACTAAAGCTCACCAATTAACACAGTGTATTTATTTACTAAACTACAAAAGACAACCCATAAAAAAGACATGTTGTGACAGGGGGCACAAGATGGTGGCGTAGAGTGAGCATCACTTTAAGACAGCTCCGGTGGCATTTATCAGGTTATGTGTGAATTCTTTATGTCTGTGCGATAAAAGTATGAAATTTTGAACAGGAGGTATCCTATCGTGAGCCTGGACAGTTATTTTCTGCAAACCTAACTGCAGCAACGAAAAAAATGGCAAAGACCAGCTCTCCCTCGAGCCCTGATGACAAAGGTGAGCTAACCGATGCTAGCTCAAGAGCTATGGAGCCATGTCTTATTCAAGCTTTGGATAAGGTAACTGACAACGTCACTAAAGTCATTGAAACCAAAGTTACCACGGTCTGAGAGGTCATTAAAGAGCAGACCTCACAGTTTCAAGCAGTTGCCATGCGTGTTGCAGAAGCTGAAGAGCGAATTGCTGGTGTTGAAATATGGCTACATCTTCAGAAGCTAGGATAACGGCTCTTGAAAAAAAGTGTGTGACATGCTGGAGCATATTGATGACCTTGACAACCAAGGCCACAGATGCAATGTGCGTATGGTTGGACTACCTGAGGACACCGAGGGGCTTTCTTCGAGAAGTGGGTCCCCGAATACATCCAAATGACAACAAAAGACGGCCGACTGAAGCTTGACCGGGCTCGCAAATCAGCATCAAAACCCGGCCCAAACCAGTGAGTGATGGATGCCTCGTGTTGACTCGGATCTCATAGACACGACCGGGATGGCTCCGCACCCAGATAGCCCAGAGTCTCATTCTTCAACAACTACTTGGCTGAAGTGGTTCGGAGACATAAAGCATTTGACGATGCGAAATCGACTGAAGAAAATGAACATGGACTATGCTTTGCTCTATCCGGCTATCTTAAGGGTGACAGTGGATGGAAAGCAGAGATGTTTTGACTCGCCAAAGGATGCCGTACTGCTGGCTCAGTCATTAGAAGAAGGATGCTAAGGTATGTCAGATTGACAATCTACAAAGCGGGCTCAGTCATTGATCAGATTGATACGTGTTACGGTAACAATACGTAGTATATACTGTAGATACCCCCAGTTCGACGTATGTATGCACTTCATATTTTATTGTGCAGCAAATTATAGCCACTGTGATTGGGCTTGAATGGTTTGTTTTTTCTTTTCTTTTCTTTTCTTTTCTTTTTGTGAATTAAGATTATCGCCACAGAGTGAGATGTAGTTTAATACTGACACTGTTCCGAAATGAGGATAGGATGGCAAGTTTTCTAGTCTTGCCGTGGAGGAAGGTTTGCAATCCCTGCAGGTTATATGGCAGGGACAACCCCCTTGAACATTTGCATTTCTGTTGTGGTTTTTTGTACAATAGTTCTTGTTCACTCTGTCCCTTACTTTCACTGAGTGAGTGTATTCATCAAATCATTGAGTGGATGTGCCAGAATTTTCTTCGCAACGGCAAAACACTCCAAACACAGGAATGATGCAAAGCCAAACCACACAAACACATAAAACAAATGCAACAGAAAAACGCTGCAAGAGAAAAATGCTGCAATCACAGAAACGAAGCAGAAGCAAAAACTTACAAACACACAAAACAAATGGGAAAGAAAAATGCTACAAATATCAAAACACACACAACCCCAAAACAACTGCAAGAGAGAAATGCTGCAAATTCACTCCACAAAACGGAAGTGCGCCAGGCCACCAGGGGGACTCAACCTGAGGGATGGACCGGTCCTGTAGGACTGTGGTGCTGCCATCTTGGACCAGTCACCCGCTCCACTCAGTGCTGTTTGGCAAGCGCAAAGAAGTTTCAGCGCATTTAATCCATCATAACTCTCTGAATACTAAACTGATTTTCACACGTTTTTTTGCTTCAAACGTCATACGTGTAGCTATGATACAGGACAAATGGTTGAGTGCATTTTAATATTCATATGGCATCAACAGTAATAGAATATTCTGATGTAGCCTAGACTGTAGATAGGTATTTTGCAAACACTGTAAACACACACAGTATACACACACTAGGGATTGACCAATTATCGGCCTGGCCGATAATATCGGCTGATATTTGGCATTTTTTCGATGATCAGCATCAGCCGTTTTTTCCACCGATAACCAATGAAATTAATTAATGTATTTTAAAACATGCTCCTTTGGCTCTGATGTAGCCGTCTCTCCGCCCGAAGTCACCACTCTTGGCTGTGTAACAATGTCCCACCCACAGCCCTCACTGATTGGCTACATGGCACAAGCGAGTCAGTGACAGCCAATCGACACTGAAGCCTCTACATGCAGCGCCACAGACAAGGAGAAGCAGACAACTGCTCCGGTTATCCAGCAGAGATAAGGCAACACAGTCAACACAGGCAACACTGACAGTCGAAGTCAGTCAGATCGAAGTTGCAAGTTGCAATAAAAATGCTATGCTGAAGTTTTAAAAACACCACAACCTTATGATCAATTTCAGTGATAACATGCAAGCCCAGAGTTGAAATTTCACCGAATTTCACATCAAGCATACGATTTTGCAAGATAAATAGTGTCATGCACCAAAAAAAAAAAAGTAACCAAGTGAACCTGAAGCTCCTCGCTTAATAAAAAAAAAAAAGACATAACGACATACCGTTAGGTAGAATATAGCAAGAATAAGGGAGGAAAACCTGTTGAATTCTGTGTTTGGCTCTGGAAATGAAACTTCAACTTCAACAAGGCGTTCATGATGACCCACCACTACGTTATATCTGCCGCAACCACTTCATAGCTGTGACCAGACACACAATAATAATATAGGCCCTTTTGGTTACCGTTACTTCGTGGGAATAAAAAAATCTCCTAACGTCTCAGCCCGTGGCAGCTCCTGGTTTATCAATAAACAACACCGGTTCCTGCCACCCTTTTTATTGGTTTGCTCTTAATCATTAAGGGAAAGGGAAAGGAATCATTAATCATCACTTTTTGTTTTAAAATAATTAAACTTAAAGGCATTTAGATTTTGTGTTTGTGTTACTTTACAAAAAGTTAAGATCTTTTTTTCAGTGTACACAAAACAAACAAATAGTATACTGTATTCATTCTAGTCCCAGGTGTGTTAATCTAAATTTTGACACCAAAATTTTCATTTTTACTGCAAACGAATATTGGTTCTAAATATCGGCTATCGGTTTATTAATAATCGGTATCGGCCCTGAAAAATCCATATCGGTCAATCGCTAACACACACACACACACACACACACACACACACACACACAAACACACACACACACACAATTCTGCCACTGGAAACCACGAAAGCTTATGCTAGAGAGTAAATCATTCTCAGCCAGTAAAAAGAGGAAAAAAAGAGAAAAAATTTGTTAATGGCTGAGCTAAAGGCTAAAGAAAGTGCTTATGTTGATTCTCCATCTCTCATTATTTTGAAAAAAATATTTGCAGTTAGAGCAACTTTAGAAAATCCTCTTACACAAGATGAGGAATTCAAGGTTAGATTTACTAGGCAAAAATTTTATGAACATGGTGATAAACCTGGGAAGTACTTGGTATATCTTACACAAAAAAGAGCAGAGTCTCAAACTATTGCAGCCCTTTGCGATGCTCAAGGCAACCGTGTATATGATAATAAGCTTATAAATGACACATTTAAATTATTTTACCACAATCTTTATATTTCTGAACAGCCAAGTGATGTGTTTGTTTCAATGGATAAGTTTTTTGCCCAGCTCAGCTTGCCCACCGTACCATCAGAATATAAACTTACTCTTAATTCTCTACAGAATGGAAAGGCCCCTGGGCCTGATTTGAGAGAAGCAAATGTCTCACTCATTCTGAAAAAGGGGAAATGTCCAGAATCCTGTGCTCCTCTATTAGGCCTGTAGAGGCCAAGCCAACGCTTTAAGCCACTGAGATGCTGCACCGGGATGACCTAATTGATGCGCTGATTGTTACCGTGTCTGATGAATCAAAGTCTGAGTCAAACTTGCCAGTTGAACACCTCCATTTATTTTCCTTCACAAACGTTTCAGTGTCCATTTAAACTTCAACAGGTTTCCAAAAAACACACAAAACATCCACACGTGTAACGCCACTTGCATCTAGCTGCTTCAGCGGTCAAAAACTGTTTACTCTTCCGAGTGGAACACCTGACCAGACGAAGCAAGGTTCCTACCATATATAGCAATTACCACTAATTGCCCCGTGAGACCTGATACCCAATACACCAGACACAAATAAATTCATTCACATTCTGCTCCTACACACCGGCCCCTAATTTTTATGGCAGGCAGACATAACAATTCAATACAACAAATACAATAGGAGCCAAATGTGAAAATATCGTTTACCGTACACAGAAATGCAAATTAACACGATCCAATTACGCCTCCTGTATCAGACAGAGTTTAGTAACAGGTCTCTCAATAATATTGTTCTTGGTCTGCAGCTTGACAGAACGCACCATGCCCCTTTTGTTAGGAAAAACCTCCAGCACTTTAGCAAGAGGCCAGGAACCACGTGGAGCTGAAGAATCCATGATGACAACGACATCTCCAGCTGTCAAACTCAGTTTCCTTTGGTTCCACTTCTGTCTCTCTTGCAACAATGGCAGGTATTCCTTGACCCATCGTTTCCAAAACAGATCCGAGATATACTGAACTTGTCTCCAGCGACGTTTCACATACATGTCAGAGGGTTCAAAAAGTCCAGGTGGTAAGGCAGGTTTTCCCTTTAGCAGAAGAAGATGATTTGGTGTGAGAGGCTCCAAGTCATTTGGGTCGTCAGACAGCTTGGTGATTGGACGATCATTCAGAATGGCTTCTACCTCACACATAAAAGTGTGGAGTCCATCATCATCCAACGTTTGCTGGCATAAGACTGAGTTGAGAACGCGCCTTACCAATCGTATCATGCGTTCCCAAACTCCGCCATGATGGGATCCTTTTGGTGGATTGAAACTCCATTCAACTCCAGCTGAAATCAGAGCTCCTTGAATCCTCTCATGATTCAATGCAGCAAGAGCCTCTCTCAGCTCTCTTTCAGTGCCAACAAAGTTGGTTCCATTGTCTGACCTGATATGGACGACTTGACCTCTCCTGCTGATGAAGCGACGTACAGCATTTATGCAGGCGTCTGTCTCCAGCGAGTTCGCCACCTCCAAATTCAAGATTCAAGATTCAATAAGCTTTATTTATCCCGAGGGAAATTGCTGTGCAGCAGTTGCGATACAAAGTGTAGAAGTAGTACGAGTAAGAGGATAGATAAAACACACAACTAAATGCAACAAAGTGCAAGGCACAATTAGAATAATATAGCATGAATAAGGTGAAGAATAACGGAGTAACTAAACACACTAAAAAAATGAACCGCTCTACTCGCCATGCAGGTAAATATCACTCCATAACGTTTACAGGTTGTTCTGCCTTTCTTTATTTCCACAGGCCCAAAATAATTCATTCACATTCTGCTCCTACAAGGCCCATATCCCTTCTTAATGTAGACTGGAAAATTTGGGCAAAAATCCTAGCCACACACCTTGAAGGTCTCTTACCTAAAATTATAAAGGAAGACCAAACTGGTTTATAAAGGGACGAAACTCTACTAACAATGTTAGGCGGCTGCTCAATGTCCTTCAGGTTTTTCAGCATCTGCAAATTGATGGTTTAGTGCTCTCTTTGGATGCGGAGAAAGCCTTTGACCGAGTGGAATGGTTATATTTATTTTATTCTTTAAATAAATTTGGTTTAGGGGATAATTTTGTCAGATGGGTCAAGATCCTGTATAATAATCGTCAAGCAGCCATTCTAGCAAATGGGCTCAGATCAGGCAGCTTTCCTGTTCATAGAGGAACAAGGCAGGGATGTCCTTTGTCCCCCCTTTTATTTGCTGTTGCTATTGAACCATTGGCAGAGGCTATTAGGACAGCGTCCACTATACAAGGCTTGCAAATACACAGAGTGCATCATAAGTTAAGTCTTTATGTGGACGATGTCTTAATTTTTGTTTCAAATCCAGGGACTTCAGTACCTCCGGCAAGCTTTACTTATTTAGGAGTAGATATAACCCCTACATTTAAGCAAATATATAAAGTCAACTATTGTTCCTTTGTTTGAGAAAGTGAGACAGGATTTAGAGCATTGGAATTCTCTGCCGATATCCTGACTAGGACGTATAGCCTTGATTAAAATGAACATATTGCCTAGATTACTTACCCTATTCAAATGATACCGATATTATTTTCAAATAAGGTTGTGAAAAAATTAAATGGTTGGCTCAGCTCCTTCATATGGAGTAAACGCAAGCCAAAGCTAAAAATGACTACTCTGCAGCTACCACGCTCTGAAAGAGGGTTAGATTTACCTGATTTTAGAAGGTATCAGCTGTGTGCTCATTTACGATATATTTATGATTGAATCTTAAATAAGATGACTTCTTTCTGGCTGGATGTTGAATCCATCCATCCATCCATCCATCCATCCATGACAAAATGGGGTTGAACCCATCCATCCATCCATTTTCTATACCGCCTATCCCTTTCAGGGTTGCAGGGGGGCTGGAGCCTATCCCAGCTGTCAACGGGCGAGAGGCAGGGTACACCCTGGACCGGTCGCAAGTCGATCGCAGGGCAACACACAAGACAAACAACCATTCACACTCACATTCACACCTAGGGGCAATTTTAGAGTCACCAATTAACCTAATGAGTATGTTTTTCGTCTGTGGGAGGAAGCCGGAGTGCCCGGAGAGAACCCACGCATGCACGGGAAGAACATGCAAACTTCACACAGAAAGGCCCCGCCCGGGGATCGAAACCGGCAACCTTCTTGCTGTGAGGCATGCGCACTACGTGCTGCTCCACCATGCCGCCGGATGTTGAATCCTCCCTTTCAAAATATCCATTAAGAGACATGCAGTTTATTAAGAATTTTAAAACTATTAGGCTGTGCTGTGATAATCCTGTTACACTTAACACAATTAAGACGTGGCAATTAATGAGTAGACTTGAGGGGAGGTCAAAACTGACATCAGCTTTTACTCCTATTCTGAGTAATCCTGATTTCCAAACAGGATTACTTGATGCTGGCTTTAGACAATGTAATTGTGGTATTAACATGTTAAAAGATTTACTTACTGATGATGCATTAATGTCATTTGATCAGCTGATTGAGAAATACAATATCCCCAGACACGACTTCTTTCGTTATTTACAGATAAGACATTATATAGTACACAGCACAACTTTAATTGATAACCCTGACATATCTCCCCTTGAGAGAGTGTTGTTTGGAACAGCTCGGAAGATGTCTACTGGTCTACTCTATGGAGCTATGTGTGCTGTTCCATGTGTGACTTTACAAGAACTCAGAGAAAAGTGGAAGAGAGAACTTTCTGTTACAATCAGTGCTGAGTGGGAAAATATATGGGCCTATGCTAAATCAATCTCAGTTTGTAACCGTGCCAAATCAATACAGTTTAAGATTTTGCATAGAATGCATATATCCCCGAATTGCAGAAATGGGTTCAACCCCAGGGCTGCACGGTGGCGCAGCAGGTAGTGCGCGTGCCTCACAGCAAGAAGGTTGCCGGTTCGATCAGGTGAGGGTCAGGTGGGGCCTTTCTGTGTGAAGTTTGCATGTTCTTCCCGTGCATGTGTGGGTTCTCTCCGGGTACTCCGGCTTCCTCCCACAGACCAAAAATTAGGTTATTAGGTTAATTGATGACTCTAAATTGTCCGTAGGTGTGAGTGTGAATGTTTGTTTGTCCTTGCATGTGGCCCTGCAATCGGCTGGCGACTGGTTCAGGGTGTACCCCGCCTCTCGCCCATTGTAGCTGGGATAGGCTCCAGCCCCCCGCAACCCCGAAAGGGATAGGCGGTATAGATAATGGATGGATGGATGGGTTCAACCTCATTTTGTCTCTAATGTGTCTCAAATGTAAAACAGAAATTGGCACTCTAACTCATTGCCTTTGGTCATGCCATAAGCTGCAGAAATATTGGTCTAATGTCTTAACAGAAATTTAAAAGATATTGGGATCACAACTGAGGATGGACCCAAGGTCTCTTATTTTAGGCCTGCCTGCTAGAGGTGCAAGGTTAACAAATTTGCTTAAATTTGCAGCTAGGAAGAACATTTTGTTGCAGTGGATTAGTGATAAAGAACCAAATGTTAAGGGTTGGCATAAAGTGCTGTTTGGTTTAGTTCCTTTGGAATATTTGACTTGTATATCACATTCAAAGTCAAATCAATTTTATAAAGTTTGGGAACCTTATTTGAATTACCTGGACCCCAGTGTATTTTCCATTCTGTTACAGGGATTCCCCTGCTCTATTTCTTGGCAGTTCCCAGATAGGTCCAGTTTATAGGCAACCAGGGGAGACTCCAGCAAATATTGTTAGCTTCTGTCTACCATATAAAGTAACCATGAAGGGAGCTATGCACACATACATAGACATATATACATATACATAATGTATACATATAATAAATAAGATGTTCAAGGTTACAGTGACTGGATATTGAATGAAAAAAAATCAGAATCCTCACTACACAAACAAAAGCTGTATTCAGTTCCATAGAGGAAAAGTCTTTGAGGAAATCTACAGCTTTGATTATTCTGTGATCTACCCTTCATCCTTCACTTCACAACAGTCATCCAGCTGTTACATTGTTTGTTGAGCTTGAAGTTATGATGTAAAAGCCAGTGTACAACAATGAAATCTCTTCAGGAACTCTCTTTATTTGTGAGCAATCCAAACAATTTGTGATTGAAAGAAAGTTCATAGTCAAGATTACTTATGCTGTTTTATGACAGGGTTAAGAGTTGTTTTTGTGTATGAGCCTGTTACAGCTGCCACCGTTTTTGGGGTTATTTGTGTCTGTTTGTGTCTGTTTGTGTGTGTTTGTGTGTGTGTTCTCGTGCCCCCTGTGTATGGGAATAGAAACAGGACTCCTCCTCCTATTCACCTGCTGTCTTCAAGAGACGTCTCAGCCTGGCAGTCTGCGGCTGGCATCTTTGGTGACCAGTCCTCGGCACAGGAGAGATCCACTTAGTGTGTGACAGATTTGTCAAAAGTGTGCTCTTGGTATATTGTTGGCAACCAGACTCGAAAGAACTAGGTTTAGGGGGGGGGGACTGATTGACTGATTTATACATACACTTAGTTTTGATTTGTTAACTTCAATAAGCTTAGGGGTGCTTTTCCCCCTTGTATTTTGGTTCTCGTTTTGTTTCCATTTGACTAGTACTGTAGGCCTCATTTAGGAGGGTTTTGTTTTCCATTTTGTTTGGTGTGGGATTTAGGTCGCTCTCATTTTTAGAGAGTTCTCGTTTGGTTAGTATTACTTCAGGAGTTCTCTTTTAGTTATTGTTAGTTAAACTCTCATTTTAGGAGAGTTCTCTTTTGGTTTTGATTATTTCATTTGTTTGAAAAGCACCCACTCGCTCTTTTTCGTTGTCTTGGCCTTTGCCTTTTGTGGTTTGAAACAATTTGAATACTTCGATTCGAATAAATAACCCTAGCGAGCTGGGTCGTAACAGAGCCAATAATACTTTGGGAAAACTGTACGTCATATCCGCTCGTGCAATTTTCAGTGCTTGTAAAATTTTACATTTTTTCCCATTACCCTCATTACTTTTAATTGATTGATTAATTGTTTTTTCCCATTGCACTGACATGGTGTAGATCCTCCAATAAAAGTTTGCCAGTTTCATATAGCCAGTATGAATAAACACAGGTTGCTTCTAAAGTCCGGTTAAAAACACAGAGATGGTGGAATTACCTGTACTATAATACTTAACATGGTAAGTTTTCTCACTGTGTTGTGATGTTCATGTGCAATTCAATCTCAAAACCTACAAAGAACAGAGGAATTATGTCCTTTTAACCACTGAAAGGATTTTTATGTGAAACGCCTATACAGGAAAACAGTTGTGCTTTATTAACAGATTGAAAAAAGGTGCAATTGAAGTGACTAGAAATAATTACAGCATTTGTGTTGGAGTGAACAAGGTGTTCTCAGTAGGCTGATGAGTAGAACATGACTGTACACACTGAATCAGTTCTATGGAAATGAACTTTAAACCTGTTATTATCATGTAGTGGAAATATTGATTCAAAGTTAATTATGCTGTACAACATGAACATGTACTATAAGCCAACAACAACCCACATTTCAACTTTGTAATTTCACAAATGTTCAAATTTGAGAATTGGGCAGTAACTAAGGAATCCTATCTTTAAAGCCCCACAGTTTGTGTTGTTAGTGATGTAAGGTATGAACAGCTCCTTCTGTCTCTAACCCAGACAGTCTGTGTAATGTGTTTGCACAGAGCAGACGTGGGCAGCAGCACAGGAAGCCTTCTGTAACCCTGTGTAATCCATACTCCTCTGCTTGCTCCCAAAGCCTCAGTCTATGAAGTGAGACTGGACACTGAGACAGACGAGAGACAAACCAAGGACATACAACTCGAAGTTTCGGGCTAAGGATGATTTGTGACTACTTGTGATAAGTTCATCCGTATCTGTGTAAAACCACAAGTGAGAGTACAACACAAAAAAGCATTTCGCTCCCAGACTGTTTTGTGGCAGGATATTAAAGTGCCTGTTTTCAGCCGCACAGCCACCAGGGGACCCCCATGCAAGTAACGCATGTTATGTATTATTATTCATTTTTATTGAAGTAATGCTATCTTGTGGCTGCATGGTGGCGCAGCAGGTAGTGCGCGTGCTTCACAGCAAGAAGGTTGCCGGTTCGATCCCCAGGTCAGGCGGGGCCTTTCTGTGTGAAGTTTGCATGTTCTTCCTGTGCATGCGTGGGTTCTCTCCGGGTACTCCGGCTTCCTCCCACAGACCAAAAAACATGCTCATTAGGTTAATTAATGACTCTAAATTGTCTGTAGGTGTGAGTGTGAATGTTTGTTTGTCCTTGCATGTGGCCCTGCAATCGGCTGGTGACCGGTTCAGGGTGGGATAGGCTCCAGCCCCCCGCAACCCCAAAAGGGATAGGCGGTATAGATAATGGATGGATGGATGGATGGATGCTATCTTGTACAGATGATGTGTTTTTTTTTGATCCCATGTTAAATTGTTTTGTCTTCCACTCATTTCAGTTCAGGCGATCGTGGGTGGGCTCCAAAAAGCTTGTGCTGGCTGTCCACCACACAACTGGGAGATCAGCCACAAGAAGAGCAGTGGCCATTGCTTTAGAAGTATTTGAAGGTAAACAACTAAAATCAAACACCAGTGAGCATTAAATATAAGGGTGTCCAACAGTCTACCTAATACGTTATTTACACACCTGGCTGGAATGCATTTTAAAGGTATGAGGACTTGTCCTTGTCAGTGGCATCTTGGTGGTGGTGTTAAATGGCATTATCAGGTTTTATTATAGATAACATGGGGCTGCCATCCTTTGACACTGAGATATGCAAAGAACATCTTTAAACTGGATTTTGTCCAAGAGCTAAACTGTTCTTTGTCTTTTATCTTCTAGGTGATTTTCTTAGTCATGGATTTTCTCTTTTCATCGTTACCCCATGGGTCCTTGCATTACAGCTCTTAAGATATATTTTATGTTTTCCCCTGTAGGCATGGAGCCTCAGCCTTAGGGAATCACAGGCCTCAGCACTTGCTTAGAATACCACAGTATTTTGAATCAAATATCCATGCCTGATGATAAATAGTCCCACATCAGAGTGATTCTCTTTTTCCTCAGGCTCCTCTTTATCCAAACATAAGCTTCCTTTCAGACCATCTCAGTTTCACTATGCAGATTATCCCTCAAGGCCATTCCTTTGTTTCTTGGCTGTTGGTTTTGCTTAAATCGGTCAGTTGGTAATTTGCATGACACCATTGTTTCAGATGAGAAATGCCTGGCTGCAGTGCATTTGTGGCCCCATCTGCTCAACCTGTGGATTGGCATCTTCATCTGCCGTTCATTGAGAAGGATTCATTGATGCTTCAGTTTGTCAGGAAATAAATCCTATAGCTGATCAGAACCAAAGCCAAGTTCGTTTCTTGCTTGCCAGCTGCTGAGTAAAGTGAAGCAGCAAATTAGCAGCAACTTCATCAGTATAAAACATTCATTCAGTAGAAAACAAAGTTTTCCATGTGCTTCCCAAGTACAGTCTAGAAAGTGAGGCAGGTTAATACAGTTAACACACGGCACATCACAGTCACCACTATCAGTAAAGGGTTAAAATAATCAAATCATTAAATGTTTTATTTGTACAATAGTAGTACCATGCTACTTTGCTACAATATGTTCTATCTTCTATGCATTAGTGCAAAACACTATACTTAATTAAATGTACATATATATAGTTGATTTTGGATTTTATATCTATGTCCCCTTTATTGCTTGCTGTTTGTACCACTCTAATTTGCTTGGCTGGGGATTAATAAAGTTATATCTTATCTTATCTTATCTTATCTTATCTTATCTTATCTTATCTTATCTTATCTTATCTTATCTTATCTTAGAAAAACATGAAAAAAAAAAAAAAAAAGAAAAACATGTGGTCACCGCTACCTGGCAGTTCAAGACAGATTAGGTTGGATGTAGTATAATCTCAATACATTGCACTTATTGTGATGACAGTGATCTTATGATGCCTTCCTGGTCAGATTTTAATCTAAATAAGAGCTCACCTGCTTGAATAATGGCAAAAGTATGCTGCTTGCACTCTGTTTATAGAAAACCTGTTGGGGCACAAAAACCACACTGGGCTTTATTTTTGATTCTGCCGCCGGCACGGTGCAGGCTGCGCACCCCGTGCAGTGGTATTTTCGTGCAGTGCAGACAGGAGCACAGCGCACTTGGTATTTTGGTAAACCAAGGTACACAGAAGTGCGCCAGGATGGACGTTGCGGCACAGTAGGGGGAGGTGTCGGCATAATCAGCCGGCTTGGATTTGGATTTGGATTTTCGGTCCATTTCGGTCCACGCCAGCTGCGTAAAAGTGCGCTGAAAGCTCGCCACCTCAGACCTGGTCAACTCTGTGCGTCAGCAGCGCGCCACTGGGCAAGTGGATTTTCGTAAACCGGCGGAGTTGTGCGCTCACGTCACCAACACCTCACAGGCAGGTTTCCACAGTGTCTGGCATTTCACTGCGATCATTAATTAGCAACAGCCGCAATTCAATTGAATCGTGGCTTTTGCGAATTATTGATCATCTGTCAGCACATACAGTCAGACCTAAATTTATATATACCACCTGACCAATGGTGACAAATGAGAGTTGGGTCCCCGGGCGCTGGTCGACTGGCAGCCCACCGCTCCTGGTCTGCCGTGGAGGAAGGGCTGACCATGGATGGGTCAACTATGCATGTTGTGTGTAATGTGACGAATAAAGGAATTCTTAATCTTAATCTTAATATATTTTCATCAGTATCTCACATGACCACATCGCACGTGTAATGGTCACTCACCCTGACCGAATGTACACAGGTGAAACAGGGATGCAAACTAATCAATTAACATCGCTGTGCCGACCAGAAACAGCCGTGGCATCCTACAGAGCATATATACTGCATCTATCTCAGAGCACTCGAGAGACAGAGAGAGACGGACACATGGAAAAAACGTAAGTGATGATCGTTGTCCGCTATTACCCACGTCATTTCATTCCAAATACAAATGTAATCATAGTAATGCTTAACGTTATCTACAAAGATGGAGTACATTGTTGCTTTGAGGAGGATGAGGAGGAGGAGGCCGAGGATTTACCATCTAAGGACTTCATATTTAGACATGAGTGACGTCAGTGTCCTCCTGGGAGAAGTTTGGTCGTCGCACACTTTCCTGCGTGGGCTCAGTCATCCTCGAAACTTGCCACGCACCTTGCCCCGGCGTTTTTAAAGGTGAGGTGAGGAGCTGGTGTCGGCTGTGTCAAACCCACTCCATGCCTTCTCCCCTCCCTCTTTCCCAGTTGCGCTGCTGGGTGGGACTGAGATGAGAAGGGGGAGTAGATGCGCCGGCAGCGCAGTGCACTAAAATACCAAAGTCTGCGACATCACACCCCATCGGCAAAGCGGACCTGACTTTGTGCCGTGCCTGTGCCGCGCTGGTAGCTGAATCGAAAATCAAGCCCACTGTGTTGTTTCTGGGTTCCAGTTATCAGTGGCGCATCAAACCAGTACCATCAGTCATTAGGACAATAGATTTCACCTGGGCATTAACCTTTATAGCCTACTCACATTTGATCATGGGACTATAAAGCAGCAGTGCTCTAGTATGTAGGTATAATAGATGCTTTCAAATTAGCGTCAACTCATTAAGTGGATTGAAGTGGAACTCAGAAATTATTTCACAGTGTGATTAACATTTGGCTAGAGAAGTGTCCTTAACATTTTTAATCATGTATCAGAGGTGGCTTTGCTGGGTTTGGTTAAATAATGTTAGACTACCATCTGTGCTCTTGTTAGATGATGGCAGAGGGTCATTACTGTGCAAATAAAAGAGCTCATTCTGCCAACTAGGTGCTCTCCTGTCATTGGAAAAAAATGACTGGTCCATCTCGACAACATATTATACTGAAATGAAGCTTGTCATCTTATTTGTGTACTTTTTCTTTTTCTTTTTTCTTTTTTACAAATAGTAATTCAAAACCTGACACAAATATTTTAATTGCATTTTTTATATGTTGAATCTAAATACTGAATGCAATTTTGGGCCTTATGAATTGACACTTTTCATATGTTAGTTTAACTTCACACTGAGCTATTTCAAAATAAAACCAGGAATTAGTAATAAATGAGACACAGTAGATACCTGCATGTTTAATAAGTTTTTTTCACATGATTTTCTGGGATGTAATGCTTGTGAAAGATGAACAGTGACCTAACGAACACATGAGAAGTGGAATGGAGTCTCTGGCATCAAATCCCATGGAGCTATTTCAAAATAAAACCAAAATATGGCAACACACAATGTACAGTACATTCTTGTGTTTTTAACCAGTGTTTTCATGTGATATTCTGGGATGTAATGCTTGTGAAAGATGAGTACCTACCTAAGGAACACATGAGAAGTGGAATGGAGTCTCTGGGATCAAATCCCATTGAGCTATTTCAAAATAAAACCAATAATTGGTAATAAATGAGGTACAGTAGATTCTTGTGTTTTTAACAAGTGCTTTCACATGATTTTCTACATGTGACCTACATGTGACCATGTAGGTGGTTCATTAACATACAGCCCTCAGAGTGTCGGCACGCGTAATGGTCACTCACCCTGACCGAATGTACACAGGTGAAACAGGGATGCGAACGAATCGGTTAATGTCGCTGTGCCGACCAGAAACAGCCGTGGCATCCTACAGAGCATATATACGGCATCTATCTCAGAGCACTCGAGAGACAGACACATGAAAAAACGTAAGTGATGATCGTTGTCTGCTATTGCCCATGTCATTTCATTCCAAATACAAATGTAATCATTGTAATGCTTAACGTTATCTACAAAGATGGAGTACATCATTGCTTTGAGCAGGATGAGGAGGAGGCCAAGGATTTACCATCTAAGGACTTCTTATTTAGACATCAGAATCAGAATCACAAATCCTTTATTTATCTCCGAGGGGAAATTGTTTTTGTTGCAGTGCTCCTTACAAGAACAGAATTAGAATAAAATTAGAAAAGAAAGAAAAGAGAGGGAACTATATATATAAAAAGCAAATATAAAAACAAAATATTTATATTGAGAATATATATATAAACAAAATATACCACAAAATATAGAACAGAATATAAAACAATACACACACATACACACGCACACACACACACATACACACACACACACGCATATAATTAATATATATATATATATATATATATATATATATATATATATATATATATATATATATATATATATATATATATATATATATATATATATATAGATGCACCGGTGGCGCAGTGCATGAAAATACCAAAGTCTGCACCACCACGCCCCATCGGTGCAGCGGACCAGACTTTGCGCCGCGCCGGTGGCGGAGTCGAAAATAGAGCCCATGGTGTTACAAAGACCTCTCTAAGAGTTACAAGGATAAAAGCACAGAAATTTCGAGCACAAGCATTTGTCAAGTGTGACAAACTAAAGGAAAGATGACACACCATCGCAGAAACCAAAACCACAAGAACACAGACCTCTCTTAAAGTTACAAACAACCATCAAGAGTGTAAGATAGTGGCAAGATGATAAATTAAGTTCTTCATTTATACTAAGGGGTTCTTCTGTGTTCAGAATGTGAATCCAATATGCCTTCATCCAGAGCAGTGAGTTGATGACATCACCACCTCCAGGAGATGGTGAAATTTTTTCTATTCCCCACAACCTTAATGATGCTGCAGAGCTGTGTTTAGCCTTTGCACAATGTCAAGCAATGGTATAAACCACATTTTGTCGCTGTATTTCAGCTTTGGGTAGCACGGTGGCACAAGTGGTAACACGCCTATAAGGTCCCCGGTTTGAATCCCGCTGTGGGCGCTGGTGGCGTGTCCTCCACCATGCCTTCGGTGCCTGCTGCTTGAGGAAAAAGGGTGCCTTCTGTGTGGAGTTTGCATGTTCTCCCCGTGTTCACTCGGGGTTTCCTCCACTACCCCCACTAAAAACATGCAAGAAGATGACCGATGGTGACGAAGGAGGACTGGTCTCCGGCGCTGGCGTCGGCGTTGGCTGGAAGCTGGCAGCCCACCGCTCCTGGTCTGCCACGGAGGATCGACAGACTGAGGATGGGTCAAATGCGGAGAAAACAATTTCACGGAAGCATAATATGTGAGCATGTAGTGTGTGCAACTAAACTATGTCTGATAAATAAAAGTACATTTCTTCTTCTTCTTCTTCTTCTTCTTCTTCTCCTTATGTTCAGATATGCAAATCTTCAAACCTGCTTTTGTTTGGCAGACATGCAGACCACAAGGACATTTCAGCATACAGGCAAGATGTATACTGCTGCAGTTAATGAGGGACTTAATGAAGAGTTTAAGGATAATATTTTTGACCCTGGCTGCCAGAGGAGAGTAGGGGACGCCATTTATGAGGAAGTAGTGGGAGTTCTAGTTTTCTTAACTAGTATGTAGTGCCCCCTGATGTGAAGAGATACTTGATGGGTAAACCCGTATCCTAGAACACGCTTTCGTTTCAACAGCTTTAGACTTGAAATCTATACCAGTACTGCAGTTTCTGGGCAATCTCAAGAACTGGTCATTATGAATATTGTAAATAAGCTGTTTTGGATGGTTACTCTCAGCTTTAATGTGTTTCTGCTTAACGGTTTACACTAGATTTTAGTCTCAATGATATTGTTGTTTCCCATTTAAAGTATAAGGACTGGAAAGTTGACAAAGGTTTCTTGATGTTCCATGCTCTAAAAGAAAACTAGTTAGCAGTACTTTATAAATTTCAGAAAATCAACCAGCTGTCCTCTGTCACCTCTCCATGTGACCACAACATCATCAATATATTCAATTCAATTTTATTTGTATAGCACCAAATCACAACAGAAGTTGTCCGTAGACACTTTCCATATAGAGCTGGTACAGGTCGAGCTCTAGATATATCTTTTCCATGAAGCAAGAGACAGACAGAAATGTCTAAGAACTGCCACTATGTATTCAAAAACTTGGAAAACCACAAAAATGCTTAAGAGATGTTGTGCCATAGATATTAACTGGAAACTCGATTTCTGATCTCATCATATTTCTGATGTACCATGGTACCACGTATCTGGTGCATCATAAAAATCTGTCAAATCTGATGGCCTTCACTGTTTCCTTCCTGGATACCCAGAGAGGACATAGTAAGTTTTTTTGGAACTCAAACACTGAAGAGGGGGTCGGTCACACAGGTGGTGTTAGTGCATTCAGTCTGTACTTAATAAAGAATAAATAAAAGAATAAAAGATGGCTACATTCTCTATTTTTTTTGTTCTTCACAAACCCCATGAAAACACAATTGTGTTTGTCCATGTCTCAATACTGTCTGATGTCACTACTCTGCCTGTACAGCTCACAAATTAAAAAAAGGTCATTTCCTAAAACAGTTTGTCTCTGTTTTTCATTAAACTTAACTCAAACCAGAAAAATGCATTTTTGGAAACTTTTCGGTGGCAGATTTATCCACATTGGGTGCTGTAGGGAGTATTTGGGTCATTCAGTACAAAAGTGTGGCTCATTGACGTGTTTCTTATAGTTTTTGAAAATCAGTGGAGTTCTATGGCACAGAAGAAGATGATATATCAGGCAGTGATAAGTTGTTAGTAAGAAACACATTTCAATGCACTGTTTTTTATTGCTTTCATAGATTTGTTGACAATGTGGATAGTACAGAAACCAGATTTTTCCTTTGATATAGAGGCCAATGCAATGGTCAATCCACCCTGAGTGGTATATACAGTGCATGACAGTTGATATCTGCTGCCCTTCATGTGGAAAAAGAAAACAGACAAAAAAGCTGAAATGACTACAACTAATGGTCATAGCATAAACCTATAGTATCACATTACTCCTGGCTTCCTGTGTTAACAAATATTATGCATGCTATTTTTTTTCCCATCAGGTGAGCCTGTAGCCCAATTTTGTGCAGCCCAAGTGTCACCAATCTGAATATTTGAGGAATGCCTGAAATTAATTGAATAACATAGTTGTTGTATAAAATTCAAAGCAGAGGATGCACTCTCAGCTCCTGGAGGAAGACTCCATATGCAAAGTCATGTCCGCTTCGCTGATGGGGCTTGGCAGAGCAGACTTTGGTATTTTACAACTCCTCCCCCTTCTCATCTCGGTCCCACCCAGCAGTGCAACTCGGAAGGAGGAAGGGGAGAGGGGGGTAGTGGGTTTGACACAACCAAGTCCAATCTTCACCAATCACACTAGCTCCTCGCCTCACCTTTAAAAACGCTGCTGGCGAGGCACATGGCAAGTTTCGAGGATGAGTGAGTCCGTGCAGGAAAGTGTCCGATGCCCAAACATCTCCCAGGAGGAGACTGACGTCCTGGTCCGGGAGGTCCAGGCTCGCAGTGGCCATATCTACGGCCTCGCGAAATTTATTTCAATAGTGTTTATCTGTTTAGTGTGGAAAGTTATTGATCGTTATTTGAACCGCAAATACTCACTTAATGACAAAGCTGGGCAGCAAGGCGCTCCCTCCTCTCCCGTGCACTCTGCTACTCTCCCAGTTGACACGGCACATGCAGTTCAGTCTCTCTCCGTCTTAAGTCCCTTCATGTGTCCTCCGTAAGTTCATAGTGACATCCACGTCGTACAGCCATGTTGTGTAAAACGCAACATGCCGCGAAGAATGTGTCGACACTCTGAGGGCTGTATGTTAATGAACCACCTGTCCGGTCCAGACATCTAAAACGCATTTTGAGAACCCCAAATGTGCATTCGATGACTGACCGAGCACTGCTGAAAAAAACTTTAAAACCACGCAGCCGTCTTGTTGAAGGTGTGATATATGGCGTCATCAACCACATTTTAGGTGGATACCCGTTATCACCTAGCAGCCACCCATCCAGAGGGGTGACCCCCTGAAAGACTGTAGGGATGCTAGAATTCGCCAGGATGAACGAGTCATGTGCTGACCCAGGGAAATTGGCATACACGTTTATCACCAGGCAATTTGAGTCACAGATCACCTGGATATTGGTGGAATGGACCCCCCTTCGGTTCACATAAATGTGGGCTTGGGTCTCTGGGGCACGCAACTGCACATGAGTGCATTGCTCCCAGGACCCCAGGGAATCCAAATTTCAACTAGAGCTCTCACTTAGTTTCCAGCTGGCTCAGGTGTTGCAGGGGAAATGATGTGCATTTGCATGTTGGACTAGACTGGAGGAAACTGCATGTATAGCTGAGCAGACAGCGGACTGACTGATCCCCACCACCGAGGCCACGGTATGTTGAAAAGACCTGGTGATGAAGAAGGTCAGAGCCGCTGTCACCCTTACCGCGACTGGGAGAGCACAGCCGGGTTGCACATCGGAGGCCACGATGCGCACTACCACGTCAACGACCTCCCTTGGCAGATGTAATTTGTTCCTGTGACATGCAAAAGAGTAGATGATGAAAGAAATTGCATAGCCTACAGTGTTGAAGGCGTTATTCTCGTGGCCCACCTGCACTCCTGCTCACTCATGTCTAAATATGAGGTCCTCAGATCGTAAATCCTCGGCCTCCTCCTCCTCCTCCTCAAAGCAATGATGTACTCCATCTTTGTAGATAACATTAAGCATTACAATGATAACATTTGTATTTGGAATGAAATGACGTGGGTAATAGCGGACAACGATCATCACTTACATTTTTTCCGTGTGTCTGTCTCTCTCTGTCTCTCGAGTGCTCTGAGATGGATGCAGTATATATGCTCTGTAGGATGCCATGGCTGTTTTTGGTTGGCACAGCGACGTTAATTGATTAGTTTGCATCCCTGTTTCACCTGTGTACATTCAGTCAGGTTGAGTGACCATTACTCCTGCCGAACACGCTTGCGATGTGGCCAGATGAGATCCTGATCAAAATATATAAATTTAGGTCTGACTCAGATAGTTGCATTGAATTGTGGCTGTTGCTAATTATTGATCGCAGTGAAATGCCAGACACTGTGGAAACCTGCCTGTGAGGTATTGATGACGTGGGCACACAGAGTTGACCAGGTCTGGGGTGGCGAGCTTTCAGTGCACTTTTACGCCGCCGGCGTGGACTGAAATGGACCGAAAATCCAAATCCGTCGGCTGATCCTGCAGATACCTCCCCCTTCTGCGCTGCAACGCACATCCTGGCGTACCTCTGTGCACCTTGGTTTACCAAAATACCAAGTGTGCTGCATGCCCGTCTGTGCTGCACGAAAATACCACTGCGTGTGGTGTGCGCCCTGCGCCCCACCAGCTGCGGGGCCGAAAATAGAGCCCCAAGTGATGAAGCCAGCTAGGTTATTTTTAAATGTAGAACAGTCTGTAAACCGTCCATGTACAAATACATAACAGAGCTCTTAAAATAATATTTCCAAGAGACTGCACCAGAAATGAAATGAAGAGCATTCTGAAAGCCAGCCACTTCTACCCCAATCCCCAAACTGACCAGCCAGTATACATAGCAGAAGAAGCCTCTCTTCAACCCTGCTCATAGCCCAGCTCCCTTCTACCAAAGTCCTCCATGCTGTTCAGTCTGAGGCAGGAACTGATGCAGGTGATGGAGCTGTAACTGAACTCCTGCTGGTAAATTCACTAACCTGTCAGTCAAACTGAGTCATCCAACACTACAGAATCACTGATGAAAGACATTTCTCATCCAAATGGTGAAATCAACTTCATGTAACATTACAATGCACTAACAGAAGCCTGTTGCCTATTCCGTAGTTCCAGCAGAAGACCCTGAACTGATGGATTTCATGCAGCATATACAAAGGAGGCAGGAAAATGCTGCTTTTCCTTCAATCATTCATGTTCTTGACTGATTTCACACAATATTGTGTGATTTATGTAGTTTACATTAAAGGTGCAAAATGTAAAAATTGGACACCTGTAGAAGGTCACAGCTGGTTAGCATGCAAATTTCAGTAGCTATCTCTGCAACACAGTACATAAACATAATGTCAAAACTGTCAAAATACCATTTTTTGGTATTTTTTTTACATTTTAAACAAACATTCTTGCATACATATTACATATTGCACCTTTAATAGAGCATGTTTGCTTTTAATTCAAACTATGTGTTTTATTTTTTTAAAGGTGAAAAACAATAGTTACTGAGATACATCAATGATTAAAATGGGAATTAAATACACAACGACAAAGAAAGAAAAGAGAAAGAAACAGAACTAGATGACATACATAACCTGACATGGTACAAATATAAAACAAAACAAACAAGGATAATCTGTTTAGTCTGAAGCTTGAGCCAGTTAATCATATTAGATGGCTGAGGTTATACACATGGGCAAGTGATCATATTTTCCACCATTGTAAATATTCAACAAGAGAAAGATATGACACTGCTTTGATATTTACTCCAGGGTTCTCTGGGTTTATCCTACAACTCCAGGTGGAAATATGTTTTGAAACTTCTTAGGTTTGTGGTGTTGGTGAAATATATGTGCAGCATTCATATTTTATAATATAGCTCATATACAGCTCTCTTTTCCCTTCTCCCCCTAAAATTCAAGGAATGGATGGAGAATCAGATCCAGACTGTGACTACCTTTTATTTATGTATTGATGCATATACTGATAAAGGAACGAACAGAAGCTATATGATCATTGCCTGATTAGGGTCCACTGTTTGAAACACATTCATCTAAGTGCTTGACAGCCTTGAGCAGGTGTAGTATAACTGTATAACACTAAAACACTAAGCACTGAGTTATTATTATCAACATTAGCTTTCTTCACTGTTGTTGAGGCTGTTTCCAGGAGAGACAATAAATATGTGTGTCAGAGTGTGTAGCACTCTTGTCAGAGTGGTTACTGAAGCTAAATAAGATCAAGGAGCAGACCAGCTCAAACTGCTTAACATCACAATCAACCAACTTTCTGCTCCTCCTGAAAAACTGAGACTGTCTGAGCATTCCTCTCTCTCTCTCTCTCTCTCTCTCTCTCTCTCTCTCTCTCTCTCTCTCGGGGCATGCTGGGCAGAGTTGGGTCAGCAGGAAGGTAAGGTTCAGCTCACCTGATCTGGCTGCAAGAGTACACAGGCTAGTGGCAGTCAGCCAGGCTTTTCTCTCTCCCCTGAGTTACATATTAGCTGTGCAACATAAACATATTTTTAGTTACAACTCATGTGTGGTCTTCCCTCTATTGTCCACACAAGTTTATGATTACTGAGAACAACTTAGCAGTATTGACAAGACTTAACACAAAATGTATGTTATCCACATTACAGTACAAAATAGTATCGTCTGCGTAAAGATGTAAATTACAACCATTTACAGAAGACACAGTATCATCAGTATAAAGAGTAATCAGAACAGGCCCCAGGATTGAGCCCTGTGGAACACCTTTTGCAATTTGCACACATTCAGATTTAAAATAGCCACACACTGATTCATGTTTATGGGGTAACTCTGAAACCACGCGTAAGTAATTTCATCAAATCCTATTGTTACGTGCAGTAGCCTGCTCTCTCTCTCTCTCTCTCTCTCTCTCTCTCGCTCAATAAAGCTCATGGGGAAACTAATACTCCTGGTGTGGCGTCCTCCTTTGTATGTTGCTGCCTCTTACCCCTATTGAGCCATTATTAGTGATACAGTGCTTTGCACTGAACACAGCAGGGGCTTTGTGGGAACCACTATTGTTCTTCTGTGCGCTTCTTCTTCTTCTTCTTCTTCTTCCGTACAAATTTCGGTTCGCTACTAGTCCTACAGTTTTGAGAGCACCCAGGCAAATTATATATCAAAACGTGCAGCTCGATCGGGAATCGATCGCTATTATTTTTCTCTACGAAAAAATCCCATAAGAAATGAATGGGACGAGCCGAAAAATGCGAAAAAATCTCCCCCTTTTTCAAAGGGCTACTGCTCGGGCATACTTTCACCTAGAGATGCCGTTCCAACTTTAAAATGTAGACACAAGTCTCGTGTATTGTTGTCTTAAGTCTCATTTTGATGGGTCATATAGTTTGTGAGCAGTCGCCGTTCAATGACCGTGAGCGTTTTGGGAGAAATTGTGAGTTTATAATGGGTGCGTATTGCATGGAATGTTCGCGCTAGAGTGGAGGGGATTAACTGCCAGAGTGGAGAGAAGCTCTGAAAATTGCCTGAAACTTTCGTCCTTCCTCGCTCCTCCAAAGCACAAATTTCGCTCTACCCACGTGAAAATTTCCAGAGTTGTAGTGCCGCTTACGCTGATTCTCACAATGTGCCTGGCTAAGTGATAGGACATACGGTTTTTGAGTTCTCAGCCTCTGAGCGAGGAGAGCGCGTCTGACCTCGCCCATAAGGTCCAATACAAATCAAAAACAGAGGAGACAGAAACCAGCCATTTTTTAATTCGCTCTAAAATCCGCATTTTTGAGGTCAGCGGAAAAAGAAAGTGATCAGCTTGTACAGCCTTGTGACTCTGACGGTGAAGAAATTTCGGCAATAGGAGTGGCGTGAGAAGCCAACACTGGCTTCTCACACCAGTGTTGGCGTGAGAAGCGTTTGTTCGGAGGGTGTGCAGAGGCCAAATTCAGACGTTTCACAGACCCTCACAGAGCCGAAAGGGCTCGTCACCATGGCGACCGCTGCAGATTATAATGGGTGTGATGCTCGGGAGGGAGCAACTGCCAGAGTGGGAGAGAGCCGGAAAAAACTCCAGATTTTGTCTCTTTCCACACTCCTCCCAGCCACAATTTACAGTCTACACGCATGATTTATTCAAAGTTTGTAAAAAAAATTGTTCTGTCTCTCACAATGTGCTTAAAAACTCTGAGGGGCTTACTTAAATTTGAATTAGCAGCCTCTAAATGCGGCCACGTCTGTCTGTGCTCCTCATTGACTCCAATGCAAAGATTTTCTGAGAGAAGCAGAACGGACCCCTGTTATAAACTCGCAAGTGTCTGCGAAATATTGACTTCAGAAACACCGAAATCACACCGAACTGTTCAGGAAGTCCTGATAATGATGACGGTCTGTGTCTTGTTCTGATAGTAGCTACCGTTTTGTCAGCAAAAGCCCAAATGTCAGACCAATGCAGAGGCAGACAATCACTTTTTCTCCATCTGAATGCATAAAGTGTCTGTTGCCCTGATAGCAGGTGTCTGTGTGTGTGCACCTGTGTCTGAGTGGATGACATCATGGATCAGGCCACCTCAAATTGCTGTGGCAACCTCTGAGCCTCAGTACTTCTGTGAGCACTACTCTCCAACATACACATACATAGCTTCAGCTGCAGCTATGCAGTGGCTTGCTAACCAGCCACAACCTAGCCTACTACTGGTGAGTTGTATGTGTTAGTGAGGTAATGAGTGATGTTGGCCTGTTAGCATTAGCCACAATGCTAACATGCTAATGCTAACATGAGGTCCTATGAACTTGTTGGTGCATGGAGGTTTGACTATTGATGTCGGGTTGTTGTGCTAACATGCTAATGTTAGCATGCTAATGCTAATATGCTAACTTAGGCTTAAATGATTGTTTAAGGCATCCTAATGATGGTTCAGATGTTTTTAATGTGTTATTTGACATGCTAATGTTAGCATGCTAATGCTAACATGCTAACATACGTTAAAATGATTGGTAAAGGCATTCTAAGGTGTTTGCGACCTTTTCAATGTGATTTTTGACATCCTAATGTTGGCTTCATGTTGTGTTTTAAGTACTGGACACTGACCTCTGTCAGCAACACTGACCTCTGTCAGCAACACGGCCCGGCGTTTGCGCACTGTATCACTCTCCAAAGTTCCCGCCGAGGGGAATTTGTCTAGTTCTTTTTATTGTTTGTGTGGAGGACGTGACACTATACTGTGAAGCCCTTCTAAAAGCAAAGCATGATCAACTGTATTGAATGGTTTATAAAAAGAGCTGTGGAGTGTTCATTTCTACTCACACACACATATATATATATATACATACATACATACATACATACACATACACACACACACATATATATGTGTGTATGTATATATATATATATATATATAATTATCCTAATTTAAAGCAAGTGTGTACGGTGGCTGACAAGGGCAAATGCGCGCAAATGGCAAAACACTGCAAACACAGGAATGATGCAAAGCCAAAAACACACAAACACGTAAAACAAATGCAACAGAAAGACACTGCAAGAGAAAAATGCTGCAATCACAGAAACAAAGCAGAAGCAAAAACTTACAAACACACAAACAAATGCGAAAAAAAAATGCTGCAAATATCAAAACACACACAACCCAAAACAGCTGCAAGAGAGAAACGCTGCAGCTTCACTCCACAAAACGGAAGTGCACCAGGCCACTAGGGGGACTCGACCTGAGGGATGGACCAGTCCTGTAGGACCGGACCATAGAGATATAAAGAGTAGACGCCACATCGACCGCTACTGCCTATTGGCATTGACGAGCCATGGGGCCGTTATCTTGGACCGGTCACCCGCTCCACTCAGTGCTGTTTGGCAGGCGCAAAGAAGTCAGCGCATTTAATTCATCGTAACTCTCTGAATACTAAACTGATTTTCACACTTTTTTTTTTTTTTTGCTGCAAACGTCATACATGTAGCTATGATACAGGACAAATGGTTCGGCGTATTTTAATATTCATGTAGGATTAATTGTAATAGAATATTCTGATGTAGCCTAGACTGTGAATGATATGGAATGATATAAATACTCTATATATGATTTATATATTAATTTTCTCTGATATATAATTATATCTGACATTGGGGCCTGTTCACCAATCCGCAGGCGGCAATCGAGGAGTGGAGACAGAAAGGCTCGGGGGACCGGCAGTCGGGGCAGCTGTAGTGCAGCGTGTGGCTGTATTGTTGGTGTGAGAGGCATTTCGAATAATGAGAAGGACTGGAAAAGGGCCAGTTTCAACCCTGATGCTGATATTTTACATGGAGGTAGTGACAACCCTGTTTAGTCAAATTAGGAATAAAGGGTGCTGATCTGTTGTTTATGTTAAATTTTAGTTAATCGGAGAGGGTTTTGTTTTGGATTGTTTCTCGTTAATTAGCTTTAACTTCAGAGAAGTCCTCTTTTGGTTTTGATTGTTTTCTGATTTATCAGCACTCGCTGGCCCATTTCCTTTTAGTGTTGCCTCAGGTTTTGTTTGTAAACATCATTTTCCTTACCTTTATAATAAATAACTTTGCTTTAACCAATTCCACCTACTGTATGTTGCTTCCCTTTTTACACCATGAGCTAGGGGGCATAACAAAAGCAGGGATCAAGTTTGCCAACCAAATTCTTTAAATCTATAGCTAGTAATGCACCGGCCACAGCACCAGAAGAGGACAGCTGTAGCGTAAAAAACAAACAAACAAAACAAAACAAGCCATTGGCATTATCTGGGCATCAGGATCAATAGTTGTAAATACACATAATAATTAGATTTAGTCTTTTTTATTGCAGGTGTGCATGTGTTTCTAAGTTGCCAAAAAGCAAGCCAGTGACCAGGATCCCCTGGCAACAGTCCAGGCTTTATTTCTTTCTTTAAGTGAGGATCAAATTTCTGCTGAGAATGAGGGACTTCACCTACTCTGTACTCTTTATTTTTTAAAAGGTAGATGCAAATCAACTACTGAGTTAAAAGACCTAGAGAAATTATTGAGAGCTCATTCAACATCATTGATTTTATTAGTAATGTGAATGCAGCTTGAGAGAAGAAGTTTTTCCTCATCAAAATGTTTGAATGACAGTTTTTTTCATCCTGGTACTGTACTTCTAACGCAAGATATTGGACAGTGATCAGACAACAGAGCTCAAACACTCCAGAGTCAGTGTTTTTTTTCTTTACTGTTTGTTAAAATAAAGTCAATCGGACTTGACTTAAAGGGTTCTTTAAAGTTTGGCCTGATCAGGTCTTTGGAAGATTAATATTGCCACAAACCTCTTTTAAATAATCAGAGGCAGGACTCAACCAATTTAAGTTGAAAATCACTCAGTGTAATCATCTGTGAATTTTTATATGGAGCTAAAAGATCAGCTATCTCATCAACAGCTGAGGAGGAAGCAGTCAATGTGGAAACTCCAGCAACAGTAACAAAATCATTTTACACACTTTAGAGCCAAAAACAAAAAAACAAAAAGGTCTCCTCCTGAATTTCTGTCCATTTTGAAAAGGTTCTAATCAACAAAGGCTACCTCAGGATCACTCACAGTGCATCTTAAACAAGTTATAGATCCAATTTTTCACGCTGAATAATGCTTCTAATATTTATGTAAATGAAACCTAAACCTTTCATATTCTTATAATCTCAAGGATTACCTGTCAGGCTGTCAGAATGGTTAAAACTTTGAGTTGTAGTCCTCAGTATGACATAAGCAAGATGCAACACCTGAATGGCCCCTGAAGCCATCTGTCCATCAGGAAACTTTGTAAATGACAGAGTTGTGGCAGAGTAGCAAAAGGACATCAGATGGAAAATCTGAAAATATTTTCTCCAGGGTATATGGTCCAAATCAGAGCCCTGGTTGGAGCTGCTCTAAATCACCTCAGTACGACAGTGGTGTGATTGAATTGCACTCAAAACCGTAGGGGCAGCAAGTTGCAAAAAAATACCAAATCTTGCATAATGTTTCTTTAACAGTCAGGTAAAGAGCTCATAGTCTTCTATTACCCCACTAGAGAACTGTGCTCCCAGAATGCATGCGTACTTGTGGTTGCTAAAGTCTCCAAATGTACAATGGCAGCCAGAGCCTTCAGCTATCAAGCAAGGCGCTTGTGTGTGGATCCATCCATATTATTCATCCTTAACCTTATTGTTTGTGTCACTTTCTGTCCATATTTTTTCTGTTTTGTATGGCAGACAAATTTTCTGCTACTATGTGCAATACTGACCAGTTAATTCATGTCCAACAAACTAGCTGGTGTGTTCCTTTCTGAGAGCTTTATCATTTTTTGATATCTTCCTGGCTCAATAAACCTGAATGTTCATCCATAAACTGAATGGAAGCATTATCTTTGAATCTGTGTAGCCGGGCTCATTACTCCTGGTGTCCACTAGAGGGCGGCAGTGAGGACGGGGGTGGGGGGTTGGTGGAGGGGCGTTGAGTCAGGCGCAGGAAGGCTGGAGCACCGCTGAGCCGTGCACACAGAGACAGAGGAGGACAGGTGGAGGGAGGAAGGCTTCTTCATGCCGCCGGGGTTTACCGGGAATTAAAAATCTGACGTCCAGCGCTGCGCGACGGACTCTTACGGTTCTGGGGGGAGGAATTATTACACAACAAAATGCATTTTGGGGGGATTTGGATGCTGATGGCGACTCTGCAGGTAAAAATCTTTTAAATTTTCTATCGCGCCAGCTCCGATTGGCTCGAGCTGCTGTAGATCCACATCAGAACAAACAGATTGATGCCCGCTTAGAGAAGACCGTTGGATGGAAGGGGGGACAATTTAGTTCAGTCCTCATCTGCTTTTGCTTGCTTTATTTTCTGTATTTACTCTGAATTCTCCGCCATCCTCGACAAAGTAAGGGCCGACACAAGCAGTAAAATGCTGATGATCCCAGACCTATTCCGGGTCCTGCACAGAGTAATTTATCAAACAGGAGCAACGCAGCCGTACCCTGACGGTTCCTCTCTGAGATAAAACATGTTTCACATCAAACGCGTCTGAACTGAAGAGAAAAAGCGTTCCGAGGTTTGCTCTGAAGCATCCATCCATCCTCGTATGGCAGGCTGCTGCTGTCGCCTGTTTCAGCATCGCAGCTATGACACAATCCATGTTGCTTTCTGCCAACATCGGATGCCTGACTTTTGTTGGGCTGTAATCTAGTTAAGCCTGAAGGAATCGAGCCCCCGATCCGTGTGGGTTTTCCTGCGGTGAGCATCCGCTGATCTTCATTCAAAAGATGGCAGTTTTATGTGTCCTGTTGTAATCGGACACCGTGTTGGAGCCAGGGTCAAGACGTCGTATGAGTCGTGTCTTTCTTCTATTTGGTATTCTGTTTAGTAGACAGTGTAAGCTGCATTTCAGTAGGGATTGTTGAGCCTTCTCACTCACTGCCCTGCAACAGTTCTACGTTAAATGCGCACATTTCGACACCCCCCAAACAAACCTGCCTTTCGAAGCTCACCCATCATTTTGCTCCTCCAGGCTCACGTTCAGATATAGTTTATTTCTGCCGCCCGTGCGAATGTCAGGCTTTTGTTAAAGTGACTGACCACAATTGTATTTTCAGAACGTCTCGAATCATCTTACCCTGTTTGACATTAAGCTAAACAATTGGCACGTTTCTGAATGGAGTTTGGCGAGGTTCTGTTCATGAGAGGCTCGCAGTCCATACATGATGTTGTTTGGGCCTCTTGCTGTTCAGCCCTTTGCCACAGGCAAAATTACAACTTTTAAAGGACCATGCCAACTATAAATGACATGAACCTTGTATTACTGCTGACCTTGTTTCTTCATGTAGGCTACCATTTGTTTCAGCTGTACACAAACACTGAAAAACCTGTGATTCCATTAACATGTAGCCTATGTAGGTAGCAAAATTAAAGAAAGCCATTCTCCGAATAACTTTTGTTAATTGTCTGAAGTCATTATTTTGTTGTCCTGTCAATGTTCGGCCTTTAATCTTGCAAACAACAACAGCAACAACAACAACAACAACAACAACAACAAAACCTCTTCCTAACTATAGCCTCCTGTGGAAAGTGGTGAGCAGCAGTGTTAAAGGTGTGTTGTTGGTGTAAACCAGCAAACACAACTAACAGCACCTTTTGCACACTGCTGTGACTGTATATTTTCATATGTGAGCTTTGGTTGGACCGAGCTTGGAGATTCACCTAAAGCAGGATGTCATAATGGCACAAAAAGAGATCCACACCATGAGGACAAATCAATAGAGAGGACACTAGTCCTCATGTCCTAAAATAAAAGCATCACCAAAGCCTCAGCCCCAAAACAGCAGGGTCAGCACTGTCCAGGGCTTACCTTAAACCCTACAATGGACTCTCATATATTTGCTTTTGTTTAATTTTAGCTACAATTTTGAGCATGATATAAAGGCTTTGATCATGTTTTCTATTTATACCTGACAGCACCTATATTGTATGCTGCATGTACATGGCTGCATGAATATGAACTGTGGTGATATGGTTATCGATTGAGTTCCACAGAGCCATGGGATGGTTTACAGGCTTGGAGATAAAGCAGTAAACAGCAATGGACACAACATTGTTTAAGTTTGTAGAGATGATAATCCCTTTGTTCCCCAGCGCCTGTAGTTAAATCAAGAGGAAGAAATCAATATTGGAAGTTGACTAAGGTTTGATTTTACCTGCTGTGTTACAAAGTGTAAAGTGACTCTAAATCCTATCCCCCATCAGACCATGACCCACCGCTGACCTTTTCCAAATGGGGGTAGTTGATGCACAGTTGCATCATTTGTGAATCCTGTACTTCATGGTGATACTGATTCAGGTTTATGTTGCTCCAAGTAAAGCTTGAAGTGCCGTTTATCCATTTCACTGAAAGGGAAGCTACTACTTATACTAAACTACTTCCATATTGTATATATGCTGGAAGAGAGAGGACATACAAACCCATAGATGAGATGAGGTGTTGGAAATGTTGCTGGAACAGATTCCTATATTTGTTTAACCTTCTGTCTGCATCATGGATAACATGCTTATCAGTATTGTTTAATTCCATTAGCCACTCTGCTGGACTTGCTCGATAAATTATTTTACTTAAAAAAAGGTGTCTCTTGCAGTAAATATTACAGTATACATATGGTTAAGGCAAAGGAGTGTGATTACATTTTACATAACAGATGCATGTCATCAGTGAGATGCGTGAACATGCAGAAAAGTAGAAAACACATCACGATGAATGAGAGCCTCTGACAGGGTGAACATCAGGACTTGTGTTTGTGTTTGTTTTTTCAAGAGTGAACCCACCCACTTAACTCTGAGTGCAGAATTAGCTAGTAATTCTAGAAGTCGGAGCTCTGGAGTTCACATGATGGAAAGTACTCACACTGTTACACATGTTTAAGGCTGTAAAATTCATGGTGTGAGCATTTGTCAGATGCTGATCGGTTTGAAGTGTGGGACTTGATGAAACCTGTGCTAGCGGATGGTTTTGGATGAAAAATGTGTTGCATTATTGCGCGTAGAATTTTTGAGGCAAAAATCAAACACGTCTCTTCACCATCCTGTGTTGCTGATCAATAATACTGATTAAACCCTGAACCGGCACAGTTTCCTATGAGTGAAGCTGCCAGTACACTGCAGTTGTGTAATATGAAGTGTTGCAATAATGTGATACATGTGGTGTAGATATGTCTAGTGTTTGGTATATTCTGACAGAAAACAGGGTTTTCGAATGCTGATGTTACAAACAGGAACTGCAGGAATTTGATATAGGCCAACATGCTTTCAAGCTGTGCTGTCTGTCCATGGTTTTGGACACACACAGGTCAGTTCTTACTACCTGTAGAGCTAACTGTGTGCGGTCTGTGTGAGCGTTATCACTGCTGTGGCTGCTGTCTCTCACTGGAAAATGTGTCATATTAACCAACCAGAGCTGACAGATGTCTGACAAAGATGGTTTGTGGCTAACGTATAAATAAATAAATATAATTTCAAAAGTAATTTACTGGCTTTTGACAATCATATGAATTAATGCATGTGTTTTATTTTAAGAAATGAAAGTGATAATTGGGATTTCAATTGTGTTAATTGGCTGAAATATTCTAATTTGACCTCTGATCAGCATTCAATGTGCATCAAAAAATGAAGCCATTTAAGGAAAGTTTCTCCTCCACATCCTGGTTAAAGCATCAGTACGTTCTGTATACCTCCAAATAATGCAAGGAGGAAAGGTGATGCAGATCAGCCTTGTCACATACCCACTGTGGATGAAATGACTGTGTGCTTGATCCCACAGTGTGTGATGTGACATCAATGCCTTAATCAGAAAAGTCTCTATAATTAATATTCAGTTTAGTTTATTTTAAGCATTTTTATCTCACACTGTATAAAAAAGTGTTCCGTTGCCTATCACTTCCTTCTCTGTCAGTTGACTAATTGACTTTGGCTGCACAAGGAACTATTGTCATTATCACTGTTTAATGTTTTTAATTAGAACTTAGGAACAACTAATTGGCCCTTTTGTTGAGATTGTTTTCAACTACTATTAGCTCAACAGTGAACTTTTACGCTTATCTTTTAAAATCATATTTTATATTATCTAATGACTGTGATTGGATTTTTGCCTGCCCTCTAAATGTCACCACTGAAATAAACAAGGAATAACTTTAACCCGATGTGTTCGATCTGCATGTGGAGGCTGTCCTGCAGAAGACCCCTTTGATAAAAGATAGCCTTGTGTTACATCAGATTCTCTGATATTCATGAAGTTTTGAGTACTTTCTTGTTGCCTTGCTGAAATTGTTATCCACCACATTATTAAACACACTTTCTGATGAAATGTGTTTAAAGCGCTAAACACAGAATTCAGAAACAAATTAATGGACAAGATGAAGTTTGGGAGAAAAAAATAAAAGGGAATGTGGCAGAAATTAGAATGTATTTCTTAGGACTCAAGCTATTTGTTTACTTCCTTCCTCCTTATGCTAATAGGGGGAGAGATGAAAGCCAGCCCTGCTAAATCCCCCCTCCCCCACCTGTTCCAGACATGTCAGGATGGGCAGGGAGGACGTGAGGGTTCAAAGTTTTTGGGTTAAGTGGAAGCAAATCGCAGCACCCCTCTTGGCTTCATTACTTGAATCACAGAACACCCCCATACACTAACACTAACACACACACACACACACACACACACACACAAACACACACACACACACACACACACACACACACACACACACACACACACACACACACACACACACACACACACTGACAAACTACAACAGATGCTTTCATGCTGCTCTGCAGAATATGTGTGTTTGTGTATATGTGGGACAGGAGTTGGGGGAGGGGGAGTGTTCATATCGGGCAGGGGCTCAAACAACAGGAGAGACAAAAGTCTAGACGCTAATTATCATCAAAATTAATTGACTCGAGTGTCTGCTGCCCCTCATACTCATTAATAATGGTCTCCTGCTTTGGACTGGTACTGAACTGAACATTTTTCTTGTGTTTCACTGTTGCAAGTTTGGACACCAAATCCCATGAAGAAAATGTGGAAAACTAAATCACTGGTTAATTGTGTCTGTCCTTGTTCTGTTTCCCATCTTTATATTCAGCCATAACAATGGCAGAGAACCAAATCAGTTCATATGGCTTCAGTGAGAGGCCCCAGGAAAAGGAGAATTGTAAACTTTTCATTTGGCTTTACATTTTTTAAGATTCAAATGGGGTGATGGATGCTGATGAAACCTTTTCAAGGCACACAGGAGAATGAGGCAAACTTCAGTTTGAAGAAAAGTCATTAAAAAAACATTCAAGTCAATAGATTGTGAGGTCATCAAGATGTAATCTAAGACCCATGCAAATATCTGAATATTCTTTATTCCCTTTCATCTGTCTGCTCTTTCCCTCGCCAGGTTGTTGTTCTGGGTGGAGAGGCCGAGCATTCGTTGTCGAGCAAGCAGGGGTCGTTGCCATGCACAAGGGGCTTTACTCAGAAGGAATACATCATTGAAGTGGACCAAGAGTTGGCAAAGGGCCAGGCCATCTTCAACGGTCAGTGCGCGCGCATGCACACACATGCACGCACACACTCATGCACGCACACACGCATGCACGCACACACACACACACACACAGACTTGGAGCAGAGACAGCTCCAGTAATAATCCCCTGCTGTTGGGTGGGGGTTGTTTAAGAGTCCTGCTGATATTTGAACCATAATGGAGCTTCATGAGGACTGACCTTTGTGATGACTGAGTGTAGAGAGGAATGTTGTGAGTCTGTCTTATCCTGATTACTGCAGCTTAAATGTTGTGCTGAAATATGACTGAATGGAGAATTGAACGGCTTTTGATTGTTTTGTAAAAGCTTCAGTGAATGTTTCTGGGCACTTTTCTTGGATGGGTTTGATGTTAGATGTTGGTCTCAGAGCTATTTTTAAGGTTTCTATCCCATCAGTAGAACACTGTTCTTGGGGAATGTCTACTTCCTCCAGCCACAAGAAAAGATGTAGTGATTAGATATCAATTTATGCATTGTCATTACTTCTTTGGGAATGAAGAGATGGCAGAGACATGCTGTCTCATTGGTTTCAAAGTTGGTTAGGGAGAAATGTTCAGCCTCCATGTGTTACCAGAGAGACAGAGAGAACTCAGGTCAGCTGTAGCCATTTTCCAGAGCACTGTTTTGAAAATTCAACACAAAAAAGAGATGGATTTTGGAAATGTATATTCATGGTTGACACTGTTCCATCTAGTGACTGTGAATCAATGTGTTGCTCAGTCAGGTTTTTTTTTTGCTTTATTGACTGTGTCCAGCAAATCTGCTGTGTGCTAGATAACGAATGTCAAATAATGTTAATATTAGCCTGCTGAGTTACATGAGGATTCATGTCAAAGGCTGACAGGACTAGGGCTGGGCGATATGGCTGAAAACTGTATCACGATATAAGTGTTTTATATCGGTTGATATCGATAATTATTGATATTTTTTATGACCTATTTAAAATAAGGACCAGGAGAAAAATACATTCAATTTAAACATTTTTATTTTAAATTTAACCTTCCTCTGATTATAATCGCCTTAGCTATCAAGGCAGAAAGGAAAGGAAATGTCAACACAACCATGGGAAACACTCAAATAATAAATGTAAATAAAAGTATAAAAATGTAAACAGAGAGAAACCTGAGAACTTTTTTCTGCAGGTTTAGTGCAGGAAGTTCACAAGCTGATTCACCCTCTGGTGAATAAAATGTTTTCAAATATGTGCAGTGTTTTGTAAACATAGCAGAAACTGAGGTAGACTTGACATCTGTAAACAAACATGATAGACAGTACAGTAAGATTGATTGAACTATAAAACCAGCCTAGACATATGAACAACTTTAGTCACTGTTCTTACTCTAAACATACATGAACTATTCAGTTATATTTCTATTGCAAGTGTGTTAACAAAACAAACAAAAAAAAAAACGTGTAAGAGATGTTTATAACCTGGCTTCTCCACAGTGCTCAGCGGAAGCATGTCTTTAGCTATATGATATGCCGCTGCCTCCGTTACGTCTTTGTGCCTATGAGATGATTTGTCATACAGCACTGAAGCAGATACCTCTGCATGGTGGTCAGCTGCTTGTGCGGTGGTGCTGCGGTTTCAGATGTTGGATGTTGGCGAATACGGCTGCGCTCCAAAGAGTGAGCGCGGCTACGGTGGTCAAACAAGTTTGTGGTATTACCGGTCTTGGTGAGGACAGGACACTTTATATGAAAGATGAAAGATGCCCTTAACACTCTTCAAAAGTTTGTTAGATAGCTAAGCTGCTGCATTACATGATGGCTAAATTCATGACAATAATTCAGACAGAAATTGTTGAGGTTATTCGCAAAGAAAATATGTCATGATAAAGGTCGTTCTCATAAGCTGCCAGTTTTGAGATAAGGTTAGGTAATTTAAGTGCATATGGCATGTGGAAGAAGCTTTCCTTCAGGCCTTTCTGCAAGAAGACGCTGTTTGTGTATTTGCAGTATTTGCATATTCATAGTTCTATGCATACTAAATGAGGCAAAGGTATAGTTACATCTAAGCCATTTTAAAATATGAAGAGATTTTTTCAAGGAAAAACTTCGGAAGATGTCATTTTGATAGACAGAGATGAGTTTTTAGGGGTTTAATAAATGCTAGGAGAGGAATGTGAAACAAAGTAAAGTCACCTGACTGAACTGTGGTCTGGCCTTCAGGTTGTCCTAAAACTATAAATTCAAGTTGTAATGGGTTTTACACAAGAACATGGAGTGGCCAACAAGTGGAGAAAAGTAGCCAGCTGGGGGGTTCTGGGGGTGAAAAAGTTTGGCTGTAAAAGCCTCTGGTTGATGGACTCTGGCATATTCTAATGAAAAGACTACTTGCAAGGTTTGCAAAGCAGACCTTGCGTATCGTGGCAGTACCTTGGTGATGCACGAACATTTAAAGAGAAAGCACGTCGGGCAGTTGAACGAAACGGAGTCTGACCTGCCTCGGTAAGATTCAAGTAATATTCAAGCCAATACGGTTTTTATGACATACATTGTACATTTTAAAAGCATATTTTCGCTATAAAAGAGAGCTTGAGCGTTATGCCAGACCGTGCCTGACAAACATATTTTAATTTTTTTCCGCAGCATGTTCAATAAAAGATGTATTTTTCATTGTACCCATCTTTCTTGTGTTTATTATCATTTGCCACATAATTAAATCAACTTCATGCTAAATTTAAGAAAAAATTAATAATTATCCGATTAGTCGACTAATCGTTTCAATAGTCGGTGACTAGTCGACTATTAAAATAGTCGTTAGTTGCAGCCCTATTGCATATTTGAATGAGCCCACTTGATTATATACATGTAGTGAATAAGAAATATGGAATATTTACTTTGTTACACACAGCATCAGAAAATATATATAAACTTCATCATATGTTTTAAAGCAGGAAGTTCTGTTTCATTATATTTTATAAAGCACGATTTGGGGCATCTATCATCAATTTGTGGAATTGGTCAATGGCAACAAATACAGAGGTGTTCTAGGACATTTTAATGTGTAAAATTACAGTATGAGACTGGGACATTGCCTACACACACATTTTCTGACATTTTCCAAAAAAGCCCAATCAGAAAGTGGCCTGTCTGCAATAACGCAGTTATTAAATGTTTTGTTATCAATTATTTTGCTAACATTTGTCAAACATGAAGATGACTCTCCGCTCTCTACTCAGTACGCAGTCTTCCAGCTGAGCACACACGTTTATATAGAGCATGTGTGGGCGGGACTGATACAGACAGATGGGCATCAAGCTTGTATTGCTTGCATTGTTTTGAAGTGGAGGCCAGTGGTTGTAAAATTTACTCCATGCAAAAATCACAGCTTGTTAATCAAAACAGTTTTAATAAAGTCAACATGAATGTACCCAAGCAGCTGTTTGAGTGGCCACTGGCAATTCTGGAAAGCTCTGAATGTATTCAAGAGACATCAAGTCAGCAAGCTAGTCACTATATGCTACTGGTCATACAAAACCTGTCTGCATTGAGCTGAGTGGGTATATTTTATGGCCTGTGAATGGCGTTTGTATGAAAGTATGCATTATTTTTGTTTTAAAAAGTTATATAATCTTACAGGTGGGCAATATGATCTGAAAGTCAAAGTATATGATATATGTACCAGTCAGTGTACCACTGGGCATGTCTATCAAGTACATTTACATACAACAGACACACATACTGATGCAGCAGAGGAGATTTTGCTCGTGGCTGGCCTTCAATATTATATATGCCAACAATTAATAGCATGTGGGTTTACAATAGATGCCTCTAGCACACTAGGTGGCACGGTGTAGCTGGCACGGTGGAATGGTGGTAACACTGTCGCCTCACAGCTAGAAGGTCCCGGTTTGAGTCCCGCTATGGACGCAGGGGGCGTGTTCTCCACCATGCCTTTGGTGCCTGCTGCTCGAGGAAAAATAAGGGCCTTTCTGTGTGGAGTTCTCCCTGTGTTCACCTGGGGTTTCCTCCATAAAAATACCCCCACTAAATACATGCAAGAAGAACACCACCTGACCAATGGTGACAAATGAGAGTTGGGTCCCTGGGCGTCGGTTGACTGGCAGCCAACCGCTCCTGGTCTGCCGTGGAGGAAGGACTAACCATGGATGGGTCAAAATGCGGGAAAGAATTTCACAATTGCATGGCGTGTGCAGTTTCCCCCCTCAACTATGCATGTTGTGTGTAATGTGAGGAATAAAGGAATTCTTCTTCTTCTTCTTCTTCTTGCAGTACAACATGCCAATGCCAAATTCAACAGGCAAAATATACAGTGAAGCAACACAGAAATGGCAAACCTTGCAGGTTTGAAGGTTGAAGTTGGATCTGTCCATCCCTGATCTTCACGTTAGAAACAAAATCCTGCTTTGTGTTGGCTCTCAAAGCAGTCTGAAGTCATGCCATGCTGTATGTGGACCCCTTTACATTACAGCCACAGCAAAGCACATTATTTTTAATGTGCTAAAACACTTATCATGGGAATGAGGGTCTTGCAAAATCCATGTTGTGGCGGAACGTGACACCACACCACTACATCGTCAAACTGTATTGACAATGTAGATATGGGTTACGAGGCCTGCTGTCATTTACCCAGTGCACCAGGCTCAGTCAGCAGGATTCTCTGCTGTGTGCGTCAGAGAGGCTGGACTGATCAGTTTCATTGACTGGGCCTCAGGGTATTAGCAGCAGGCTGATCAATAAGAGCTGTACATTTGTAGAGACCAGGGTGGGTGTGCTCTGTTCAGTGTACTGTTGTAGCAGGGGTCTTTCTCATCGGCGACGATGCTGCTTTGGATACCTCTGCGTTTCTTCTGAGGCAGACTTTTACATTTCAATCTCCTTGGGGCTTTTTTATTTGTCATAATGTCACAGTCTTAAGAAGCCTCCCTATACTGATTTAACAGCAACTGAGGAAGAGATGAGCTTTCTAAAACTGTCTTGGTGATGTTCTGCAGAGGGCACTCAATCAGCCCACTAACGCATGCATGTTTCAGCCTTGTGTCGACATGTGTCTGTGATGGGAGAGATGTGTGTTGGCAGTCAATATCTCCACACATTAATCTTTTTCAGTGGCTGCATCTGCTTACTCTCTCCATACAGGAAGTGCTCAGACCCTTTGATGTCGTTGAATTTGCATGAGTGTTCTGCCTTTTAATATCAGTGAATTGAAGTTGTGTTTGAGTGGAATAGTGTTAACTAGACTCCCTACATCACCAAGGGTTTTGTCTGGAAGGTTGCTATTTTGAATCCCTGTGTCTCTGCATCTACTGCTGAGATGCTCCTCAGTTTAACAGGAGAAGCCTGTGGTTGTACAGGGCAGCTCCCAGCATGAACTTGTGAAACTGCATGAATATGAAATGGCTTTTTCTGTCGCTTTTCCCATGGAGAAATACAGGTCAGATAGTGACTTCCCTCTGCTGGAACTGAACAAGTTTTTGTTGTGTTATGACTTTATTCTGAGGGAAAGTATGAAACAAAGCTGACCAACCAAACAGGCTTTGTCTAACCACATTGAAGTACTAGGCAAAAACCCAACAATAACTCTGAGAATGTGTGTGTGTTTGATCACATGTTTGCGGGCTTCAGTGGGCTTGTATGGGCTCTGTGAAGTGTAACAAGGCAACAGTGACTTACGCTGACAGAACGGCTTGAGAAACAAGAGGAGAGGGTGTTGTAGTGTGTTCATCTGCGGTGATGCTCATGATGTGTGTGCCAGTGTGTGTGGGTGAAGGGGTTAGGAAACAAACTGATACAGTGGAACAGATACTAATCAGTACATCATTTGTGAGTTGTTGTCATTGCCTCTCCAACAAGCTGACCAGAGCAGCCATATGAAGCCAGACATAATAAGATGCCCTGTAAAAGAAGGAATGAGGCACAATACTCACTTAATGTACATAGTTGAGTTGACACTTTTTTACTTTGATAATTAATAAAGTAAAGAAGTATTGTATTTAAATATTAAGATAATAAAGACAGTAACTGTGGTTTTGTCATGATACCAACTTTGTAGTCCTCCTGCTCTCGAGTGTTTCCACTTCTCACATTAGCATTGGTCCATTTACCTTTTACAGTAGCTGTCGTCTCGCACGCCTTTTGATTCTCCCTTCAGTGTTTGGTTAGTCTGTTTGTCAAATTCGCCTTTTTTTCTGGCATCAACCTTATTATAGTTATTCCAATAGTTCTGTTAGACCTTCAGTTGTCACATCGGCATGGAAGAAAGTATCAACGTACAGCATATGCCAATGCCAGCAACATAAGGGTAGATTCCTGATGGAGATTGTGTGGGCATAGTCGGCTAATTGTAGTTAGATTATGTTCGTTAATATTAAGTATATTAATAAGAATGAACATTCTTACAACAGAAAAGGTTGTGAACACGCTAACAGCATTGTGTGTGTGGCTACATGTATTGAAATATAGCAGGAACATTGATATTGGGTCAAATTTGATGGAAAGATGCTGGGCTATTGAAATGAGTCTGCAGCGGTCACAGCATGAGGTCAATTATTTGAGAAAATTCACAAAACTAGCTTTTTCTTCCTTGTATTCTTTAAAAGATATGTTTTCAAATTAAATTGTTTTTTTATTCTCGCCATAATTACACAAACTCAGTGAGACTGGAGAAGACATTTAGATGGTTTTGTTTTGTTTGTAGCAGGATGTTCACTCATTGGGCCATCTGAAGATCATCTGAGGACCAGTGCAGGGTGTCTTTGCTGGTTTACAATCTGATGGCTCTGGGTGCTGTTAATTATTTAATTGGAGCAGAGGAAAACTGAATTATTAATGAGAGGATGGAGGGAGAGAGACATAATTATCAACAGACAGACCGTGTCTTGGGGATGGGTTGTGCAGGAAAGGCAGTTAGAGGTGAAGACCAGCATAGTCAGACTGATATAGACAGACATTAGGAGGAAACAGGAAATAGCATTGAAGATTATATGATCCATTCTATTGTTTTGAATAGTCTTCAGGCTTTTTGGATTGTTTTCTAGGAGTTAATCTAAAATTAAAATCCTCTTTTTATCTGTCACAGTCTTTTAACAAGCAACTGCAAACGGCACAGGTCAGGTTATGTCTGTGGCCTACTGTGATCCATCAAAACTTTTCTGGATCAGGCCCAATCCAGATTCTGGGGATCAGCTTGGGACTTTGGGTAATTACAAATAACATTAAGGAATTAGGACTGGGTATGGAACCTTCATGTTTTTGATACCACTGACATGTCTGTAGCACCTGGTTTAAAAACAGAACAGAAAGTATGAAGTTAGAAAAATATGACAATTTTATTTAGTTGAGCCAAGTTTTTGTACAGATGTTTAGAAATGGAGAAGCTTACATTCACAACAGTCCTTTGAAGCAAAAATAGAAATATGCTGATATTAGTCAAAGGTTTTTTTTATCGGTATCAACACTCAGGCATCATCGCTGGTATTTTTGAGTGACACCTAGCCCTTCTGTTAATGTGAATATGTTCTGGTTGTACTGATTTATTTAAGATTGGCATTGAAGCCAACATTGTCTCTGCACAAAACTAACCAATAAAAATTCATTTTAGTCAACCCTTACAGGAAACTGCCTCAAAGCAGTCCTGGCAGAGTCAAGTTTCTGTTTCTGTTGGAAGGAAACAAAAATAAATAGGGGAATGGAAAGTTGATCCAGCTGCTCTCAGACCAGTGTTTTAGTCAGTGGACAGTCCCTCTGTGCTCTTGTGTATTTGTATTCAGAATTAGTGTCTGTCTGTGAAGATATATGGATGTGGTAGTTTTGGTGTTGGTGGGCCTGGCTGGGACAATATACTTATCCTCAGCTTCTATATTCTCACAATACCTAGGCACAAATCCAGTATGTACTGTCAATTCGATATTATGATTTATTGTGATTTTCTTTGCTTTTTTAATAATGTGGAGAAAAGTTGAACCATACACTTAAAGAGACTGTATACCATGAGTCATACTTCCAAAAACAATACACATCACATGCCAGGCAGTCCCCCTTGGGTTTTATTTCAGCAGCATCATTGTTAAGCTGCATATTAGAGTTGTAAATAAGATGTACTCATCAAGCGAGTGTGTAAGAATGATAAAGACACTTTATTTTCTTCACTATTCTTGTTAGACTAGCTTGATTATGTGTGTGTGTGTATGTGATACCATCACCGTCCATTTACTATTTATCTAGCTCTCTATATGTGTGTATATACACACACGTATGTGTCTGTTTTCTCAAGTACAGTATTCATACTTGCTCTCTCTCTCTCTCTCTCTCTCTCTCTCTCTCTCTCTCTCTCTCTCTCTCTCTCTCTGTGTGTGTGTGTGTGTGTGTGTGTGTGTGTGTGTGTGTGTGTGTGTGTGTGTGTGAGCGAGTGATAGTCAGGCTAAGGTCAGTGGCTATCCCGTGCTTCCTGTGGAGTGCAGCAGGGCTGACTGCTCTGACCTTCCCATTTTCCCATCCATCCTTCCTATTAAGGCAGTGAGTGTTAGTCAGCGATACGGGCCTCGTACAGCTGGCTGTTGGTCAGTGCTGCCATACACAGCCATGGAGACCCCCATCCCATGAGCCAGCAGACACTGAGCACATTCATCTTCCCACATCCTCCCTCTAAACCCCCCTCTCGTTCTATCTCTCCCTTTCTTTTCCTGTTTCTTTCTCTTTTCTTGTCATGCAGGGGATTGCCCTACTTTATTCTTGCCTCATATATCACTGTCTCCCCTCACAGCCCAATACAGGAAGGGCGGCAGGGAAATAGAAGGAGAGCTCTCTCCCCCTTTCCCTCTCTCTCTACCTGAAGGACTGGTCTTCTTTTTTCCCTCTCAGTTGATTCCTGCTTTTGCCCTTGTTTTGTCTCTTAGGGGCTTGTTAACATCTTAGCAATGGGATGTTCATTGCTCTTATGTGTTTTCACTTCTGAATGTTATGTAGTGTTTGTTACTTCAATTTCGTTGTAGGCATTATTCCATTCATACCACTCCAAGGTATAAATTATTCGTTTTAATTTACGGAATGCTGGGTAGATGTCTTTTCTTCTGTCCAACACTTTCAAAATGGAATATCTGTTTTTGGCTAATACAGTGAATTAATGTCTGCTAGATTTTGAAACTGATCTAGATTTTCCTGGTCTACAGAATTGGTTCCCAGTTCTAGTGTTTTTTGTGATTGTCATACATACGACAGTGTCAAGTTTGTTCAAAAGATAATAGGCAGTTCATTTTGCAGAGCACATCCATGCTCCCAATGATAACCCATTCGACTTTAATGACCGTTTCCTTGAGCACCACCACCAGATCACAGTTCATACAAGAGATTTTCTATGCAGATAACGCATTGTTGTATGAATTGGGCTTTTCTGCGTTAGAGAAAGTTAGTTAGTCTGAGGTAGAATGAGAGCTTTTGGTTGAATGTCTAAAACATTTTGAACATTCACTGTGTTTCTATGGATGTTCAGTGTATTTCAAAGCAATCAGTACAGTCAATTGAAGTTTTAACCAACCCTTAACTTAAAGTTTTGCATTCTTTTCTATATCAAGTGATCCTGGAAGAAAGCTTATTCTACTGTTGGTCTCATTGGAAATGCCTCTCCATCAGAGAGTCAGTTAAATTAGTGATCGTGATAAAGGGGACTGCTCTCAGGGAGGTGGGAGGCTTCTCTCAGCACCAATCAGGAGCAGCTGCCATTTATTTCAGTGCCAGTGGTCAGCGAGGAAGGAAGAGGGTGCATTCTGTCACAGCCATGTGACATGTCCTCACTGGCTAAAACTAATCTGTCCTCTCCCATCTTCATCATCATCAGTGACCAGTAATATATGAACCATAAACATCAAGAACAGCAACTTCATGTCCACACTTGGTTTGAGTGTGGAGGACGATGATTAAAAAACCAAAGGATAGTAGTGTACCCAGGGAGTGACCCAAACATAAGGTCATGGACTCATCATATTTTCTTCAAGTAATGTTGCTCTTCACAGATTTCACAAAATAATCAGTTCAGACTTTGAATGTTTCCAATTAGAAACCACGGTCAACATGTAAAACCAACATTGTGGCACACTGTCCACTTTGTTGGGCTTACAAAGCATGAGTTGGGCAAAAAAAAAAATGGGCAAAGATTAAATGTTGACTTTTTCAATAAAAGCATGGGTATGATGTCTCATCTTACTGCTTTGAGTTGCCTTAACATAACCATGGAAAGTTTGATCATGCATTTAGGCACCAGTAGCAGATATTATTACAATATGTTGTACATGTATCTATACACATTTTGGCTTGACACTGAACAGTTTGCAGATTTTTTCAATATAAACCTGCTGTGGGACATGAGTCTGGTCTTGGTCTCAAGCTGTCAACATGTCCTTTCTGTTATCTCAAACTGGTCTCAGGCTTAAAGGCCTTTCCTGTTGCTTGTTGCTCTCATAAAAGATTGGAACTGGCACACTGTCAGTTCCCCATGACAATGTACAGTTCTGCACTGCATCAGTGCGATACGTTACAATTGGTTGGTATAAAGACATGTGCATAGTTGATGCTAGCTAGACTGAAAGGTTACAGCTGGTTTCAGCAGAAGTGTATCTTTCAAGTCTAACAATTGGTGAATCAGCAATTTTCTGAATATTTTCAATCCTGCATTGTTTACACCACATTTACCAGCAAGCAGACTCCACTGTCTGTGTTTACCTGTGTTGCATAACTTGCATAACTTGTGCATTACCACCACCTGTCGATCATCAGAATAATGTGAAGCCATTGTCAGGAATGCGTGTAGTGTCACCTGTATGTGTGTGTCCTTCATGAACAAAAGTGGGACTCACTCATAAAAAAGCAATGCGCTACTGGAGGTCTAAACCCCCTAAGGGATCCTTTAAATGTGACTGTATGTGCATCTCAGCTCACTGCTGAGATCCATCACACCATTCTTTTATGTTAATAGAATGTATAATCCACAATGTAATTAAAAATAAACATATGTTTCACAAGCCTGATTTGTTGTATATGAATGGAGATAACAGGTTCCAGAACTCCTGTTATAATTAGCTAATCATACAAAATTGAAACCGCAAGATAACATTGCATAGCTGTTCTCATTTAAAATGAAATAACAGAAATCTAAATGTTATCAAACATCATAATCAAAGCTTGTAAATGAGGACGAGTATTTTTCTTGGGGACTAGAATGATCTCCTAAGTGATTGTGTCTTCTCTGTGGTGTCTGAGCTGGACCACCGGAATGCAGTGGTTGTAATTACAGCCTAGCAGCCAGGAATTACTGACATCCCAATCTGAAACACAAGCAATTTTTGTGTTGGTTTATGCTCTTCACTGTTTCTTAATTCCTTTGCATGTGTTGGCAGCGAGAGGTTGATATCACAGCTAAAATATGAACATTTAAGAGTACACAATAACTACTGCCAAAGCGTGGTGAGCTGTAAGAGTCCAGGTGTAAACGAGCGAAATGTCTCCCTGCTGAACCTGGCTGTTAAAAACCACAATGTGAGGAGTGAATGAGAGGTCAGTCAAGGTTAGTGAGGGAAGTGCATACGTGTGTGTGTGTGTGTGTGTGTGTGTGTGTGTGTGTGTGTGTGTGTGTGTGTGTGTGTGTGTGTGTGTGTGTGTGTGTTTGTGTACGTGTGTATGTGTGTGTGTCTGTAGTGGAGCATTAGTACTGCTTCAGTGCAATCAAGCTAATTTGAAAGTTCTTGTTCTGTGTATAATTTTTTAAACATCAGTATAACACAGTCAAATTAATGATGATGAAGTTTGCAACAAGAGACCAGAGTGGATATATCTAAATTAACCTTTTTCATAAACCACATTACTTCTGCCTGCTTGAAGAGGAAAACCCTGTTGAATATCCATCCATCCATTTTCTATACCCGGCTATCCCTTTCTGGGGTTGCGGGGAGGCTGGAGCCTATCCCAGCTGTCAACGGGCGAGAGGCGGGGTACACCCTGAACCGGTCGCCAGTCAATTGCAGGGCAACATACAGACAAACAACCATTCACACCTAAGGACAATTTTAGAGTCACCAATTAACCTAATGAGCATGTTTCTGGTCTGTGGGAGGAAGCCGGAGTACCCGGAGAGAACCCACGCATGCACGGGAAGAACATGCAAACTTCACACAGAAAGGCCCGCCTGACCCGGGGATCGAACCGGTGACCTTCTTGCTGTGAGGCACGCAAACTCTGTTGAATATCATTTTGCCTAATTCTGCCTTTTAGTCCTAGCATGCGCCTTAAAAAGCTGTGAAAGCTCAACTGGTGATGGAAAGGTGTGTTCAGACTGAATGAGGGAAGTTTAGGACAAATCCAATGCAAAAACTGGAGAGGATGTAAATTTAGACAAGACAATGCAAAGTGAGGTTAGAGCTGAAGGCATTTTAAGTTGAAATTCTGCACTCAACTTGAGGCTCGTGTTTGTACACACATTACCAACTCGTTACTACTACTAGGTAACATTTGTACAAGTGGTACACTGGCTGGTCAAATGAACACAGACTGCAAGAACAAAAGTTCTAACTATAATTTAAAGATATTTCTCTGGTGTAGACCAAAGCAGAGCTAAAAGGAGAAAGAATATTGGATTTGCAGAACAACAATGAATTTTAATGTTGCTTTGTTTCTGCTGAATGTAAATGAGCAAATGTAAAAGAAAATATCAAAGAAATCAGCTTTAATGTAAGTCAGTATGGGCCATAACAAATACCTCCATCATAAAAAACAAAGAAATGACACTGGTGATCTTACATGCCACCAGTTATTTGTAAACCACAGTGGAGACAGTGAGTCTTGCACATGTGATGTTTCTGCAGGTCATATATTTTACAGCCACATTTCAGTCCATAGCTGCTCTTACTTTTTCCCATGAGAGTTAACCATGGCAGTGTCATAGTCTGCTTGACAAATGGCCTGCATTAACAGATCTCTTCAGTGATAAATGCATTTTCCCTCTTCTTCCTCTAAACATTTATTGCTGATATTGAGGAAACCAGATCCTTTTTTCCCGGTCTGCTTTTCTAATTCTATTCATCATAACGTACATAAAAATACTCCAAAGCCAGCTAGAGACAGCTATGGACCACAGACTGACCACAGAGTGTAGACAGAAAGAGACCCACTTTCTCCACAACTTGCTTTGTGTGTGTTTATGTACTGTATGTGTGTGTGTATGGGGAAAGATTCTGGGTCTGGTTCTCATTATAACGTCTGCTTATTGAATTGACAAAACCCAGGCAGTGCCACTCTCAGCTCCACAGATATGGCTGGAATGTGTGTGTGTGTGTGTGTGTGTGTGTGTGTGTGTGTGTGTGTGTGTGTGTGTGTGTGTGTGTGTGTGTGTGTGTGTGTGTGTGTGTGTGTGTGTGTGTGTGTGTGTGTGTGTGTGTGTGTGTGTGTGTGTGCGCGCGCGCGCGCGCGCGCGCGCACACGCATGTGTGTACTCCCACGGGTGCTCTTCCAGTTGTGGTTGTTCATGTTCCACTAAATCCTGTCCTCCCATTTGTCTTTCTCTGCCTCCCTCCCATCTCCCCCTCCATCTCTGTCTCTCAGCCATTTTCTGTTAAATGAATGATGGCTACATGCCTGACCTCACATCTGACTAATGAATGTGTGTGTGTGTGAGTGAGCATATGTGCACAGCGCGTGCACGTATGGGTGGTGGAGCTCAGGGTTGTGTTAGTATGAAGGGAAAATGCTGTTCATCTGCTATTTGATGTTTTATATTTGTACAATAGATTTACTTTTCTACAGCTTAAACTCATGTTGAATGGAATTATATGATTATAATGTAACTTTATTGACTAATGGCCTGACTGGTGTGTTTTCTGAACTGATACAGTGTTTTATTAATATGAATACAGTGGGGAAAACAAGTATTTGATACACTGCCAATTTTGCAAGTTTGCCCACTTACAAAGAGCGGAGAGGTCTGTAATTTTCATTGTAGGTACACTTCAACTGTGAGAGACAGAATCTAAAAAAATTTCAGAAAAACACATTGTATGATTTTTGAATAATGAATTTGTATTTTATTGCATGAAATAAGTATTTGATCAACTACCAACCAGCAAGAATTCTGGTTCTCACAGACCTGTTAGTTCATCTTTAAGAAGTCCTCCTATCCTCCACTCGTTACCTGTATTAATTGCACCTGTTTGAACTTGTTACCTGTATAAAAGACACCTGTCCACACACTCAATCAATCAGACTCCAATCTCTCCACCATGGGCAAGACCAAAGAGCTGTCTAAGGCCACCAGGGACAAAATTGTAGACCTGCACAAGGCTGGGATGGGCTACAGGACAATAGGCGAGCAGCTTAGTGAGAAGGCAACAACTGTTGGCGCAATTATTAGAAAATGGAAGAAACTCAAGATGACTGTCAATCTCCCTTGGACTGGGGCTCCATGCAAGATCTCGCCTCGTGGAGTATCAATGATCTTGAGAAAGGTGAGGGATCAGCAAAGAACTACACAGGAGGACCTGGTCAATGACCTGAAGAGAGCTGGGACCACTGTTTCCAAGGTTACCATTAGTGCACAGTACATCGTCTTGGATTAAAATCCTGCAGCGGGTGCAAGGTCCCCCTGCTCAAGCCAGCACATATCCAGGCCCGTCTGAAGTTTGCCAGTGACCATCTGGATGATCCAGCTTTCTGGAATAAACTCTACTCACCGTGTTTGGAGGAAGAAGAACAGTGAGTATAATCTCAAGAACACCATCCCAACTGTGAAGCATGGGGGTGGAAACATCATGCTTTGGCAGTGCTTTTCTGAAAAGGGGACAGGAGGACGGCACCGTACTGAGGAGAGGATGGATGGGGCCATGTTGAGATGAGATTTTGGGCAACACCCCCCTTCCCTCAGTAAGAGCATTGAAGATGGGCCGTGGCTGGGTCTTCCAGCATGATAATGACCCGAAACACACAGCCAGGGCAACTAAGGAGTGGTTCCGTAAGAAGCAACCAAGAACAGAACAGTCCTGGAGTGGCCAAGCCAGTCTCCAGACCTGAACCCAATAGAAAAGAGGGAGAGGGAGCTGAAACTCCATGTTGCCCAGCGACAGCCCCAAAACCTGAAAGATCTAGAGCAGATCTGTCTGGAGGAGTGGGCCAAAATCCCTGCTGCAGTGTCTGCAAACCTGGTCAAGAACTACAGGAAACGTTTGATCTCTGTAATTGTAAACAAAGGTTTCTATGCCAAATATTAAGTTCTAGTTTTCTATTGTATCAAATACTTATTTTATGCAATAAAATGCAAATTAATTATTTAAAAATCATGCTGTGATTTTCTGAATTTTTTTTTTTTTAGATTCCGTCTCTCACAGTTGAAGTGTACCTACGATGAAAATTACAGACCTCTCCATTCTTTGTAAGTGGGAAAACTCGGCAGTGTATCAAATACTTATTTTCCCCACTGCATATTAATATTAATATATAATACATTAATTTGTACTGTATACAACATAAATAAAAAAGAAGTGAGAATTTGCAGATTTGCTTTTTGACATCTACTCAACTGAAAACAATACAAAGACAATATATTTAATGTTTGACCTCATCAGCTTCATTGATTTTTTTAAATATCTGCTGATTCTGAATTTGTTGCAGCAACATGTTTCAAACAAATTGGGACAGGAGCAGACTGGGAAAGATGTGAAATGCTCCAAAAAACCTGTTTGGAACATTCCACAGGTAAAGAGGTTCATTGGTAACAGGTGATAGCATCATGATTGGATGTGAAAGGCATCCTGGAAAGGCTCAATTGTTCATAAGCGAGGATGGAGTGAGGTTCACCACTTTGTAAACGCAGGATTGGATAAAGAATATTATTACCTGGGCTCAGAAACACTGTGTAAAACTGTTCTTGGTTAAGTTTTTTGTTTGCAAATGCATTTTTACTTATGTTTTACACAGCATCAGAACTTTTTTGGAATCAGGGTTGTAGTGTAGAAACACTGTGGGTCTTGGGATGGTGGTGTTGTCCAGTCCATCACTTTGGTGTAAGCTTGTAATGTAGCACCACCACTACTTTACCACACTGATCATTTAAAAATCCAGTATCACAATGAACGGTTATGCTTATGGTCATGCAACATTGCAACAATGGTCTAATACACTGGACATGTTAGAGAGAGAGAGAACAACCATTGTTGACATTTACATTTATATTGCCCCAGGATTTGTATCATTGTGCAGCCCAAACTTCCTTTTTCTTCTTTTTCATTCTGCATTTGTTGAAACACTGCAGAGGACTGCATGTTTCTTCTGTTATCTCTCAGCACCAAACATTTCAGGCGACTGAAGCTCCCCTGGATGATAGATGAGAAACCCAGTTGTGCACATTAAGGGATGATACCCACCATGAGTCCATCCATCAGAGGACTAACTTTGAGTACTGTGGTTTCCCTCTGAGCCTTTTATTCTTCACCTCCTACAGAGATAGCCAGTCACATACATAAAAGATCTCAAATATATTCCCTGATAAAAACTCTTCCTGTGTACCAACTTGTTCATCTTAAAATGCACTTGCATCATTGCAGAGTGAAGTTGGTATAAGGGACAGAGGCAAACAGGAGATCATGCAGTCTGGAGCAGTGTAATGAGAGCAAAATCATGCTCAGAAACCAAGTCTATCCTGTCTTATTGAGAGAGAATGAGATCAGTCTGTTTATACAAGCAGAAATACAGGAGGTTTTTGTAATGTGCCCAAATCACAACTAAGTTAATGGTGATAAGCTGATGAGTTTATGCCCAAAATCATAATTTTGTTTTCACAAAGAAACCCTTAGAGAATGCAGTGATTAAGAGCTTTAACTCTGCACTTTGAAAAGAGTGTCGCTTTCACAGACCTTAATGTTTCTGCAGTCACCCTTCAGCACTGTGACATAAAGCAGTGATGTTTTCCAGGACTCCTCAGACTGCAGGATCATATTTAAACAGTGGCTGCTTAACGAAGAAAACCAAAGAAGAAACAAAGTTCATTCTTGAGTTTGGAAATGAGTTTATAACATGACCAAAATAAAATTATTCACTGCACACTGTGAGATGGAGCTGAAGACTCTGAAGACTCACAAGCGAGAGATAATGTGGAACAGATCACCTCCATTGTTTCTACAGTTGTCCACAGTTTAATGTAGCTGGTGCACTGATTTACTACAAGAGCTAAACTGGAAACTCTTTGTTTGCTGTTCTTGATGGGCACCTGCCAGCCAATGAATTCCCAGTAAGCATGAACACTGAAGTGGCAAAGTACTGATGTGTTTTGCTGCCTTGTTGATGCTGTATTTGTTTTCCATTTTTGAGGAACGTCACAGCTGTTCCTTGTAAAACCAACCTGTGTAGAATGCGATGGCAGTGAGGAAACACACACTCCTCAATGCTTCACTGCCTCTGCCAACACTCCCCGTCACAACCCACTGTTGTACAGTTCTGCTACATTGCATCTCGACACCTGAAATTTCAGGTGATGCCCAGCAGCAGTTTCTTGCTAGAGGAAGATCTTAGGCACATACAGATATATGTAATCAGCTGTAGCTAACAAAACAAGTGGTAGTTACTCAGAGTAATTCTCCCTCAAGACAATAGCTGCTCTGACTGTAAGCCTCACAGAATTTCATCATATTTAGTGCAGACTCATTTTTCCTTCTGCCAGAAAAGATTTATAGTGAACCGTGTAGGTATATGTCAGTTTTTTTATTTTGCCCCCAATCCCAATGTGCCTGCCATCTTATGTATGTGTTTTGTTTTATTTTTTTATTTATTTTGAATTTTCTTGACAGCAGGTGATCAGCAGGTAATCATTTTTCAAACAAAAATGCCAAACACTTTGGTTCCAGCTCCTTAAATATGATAGTTGTCTGCTTTTCTCTATTGCATATATCTGTAAATTAATTTGAAAAACATGAGCAGCAGATGAGTGAGTAATAGTTTTTAGTTACAGCCCTGATATATAAAGCTGTATGAAGTATGATCCTTTAAGGTAAAAATGGCTTGTGTTTGGTGTTGGTATTGCTTAAGATCAGTCTTCACCTGCCCATGATGACGGTGGCTACAGTGGTGAACTCACCTCAACATCATGATCAGTTAGTGGTATGACGTTAAGTGGTGGGTGTTAGGGTGTTAGAGGCAGAGAGGGGAACAGAAGGAGACAAACTCCATCAGTCCTCTCTGACGTGTTAATTCAGGTCTAGATGTGTTACGAGTCAGACAGTTCTGTTTCTGTGCTGTGACTGACAGCCGCTCTGTCCGTCAGTGCATGCTGGCCTCCAGCTCCATAATACAGTTTACCCATGTATGTGTAGGCATTGTGTGCTCTTTTGTAAACCCAAGAGAGCTCTGTGTGTGTGTGTGTGTGTGTGTGTGTGTGTGTGTGTGTGTGTGTGTGTGTGTGTGTGTGTGTGTGTGTGTGTGTGTGTTACTTACGATGTGCTGCTGTGTGGAAGCAAGTGTGTTTCTGTCTAAAAGTGGGGTAATATAATCAGTAGGGCCTGTCACGGTCTATTAGGGCTCTGCTGCCATCATCCTAGTCATTGTCCTGCCTTCACGTCACAACGCACTGAGACACTATTCATTCTTGACCATGGAAACAGTAGTTGACAAAACACACAAGTACAAGTACAAGTACACAAGTACACACAACATATCCACAAGTAGATGCAGTGTGAAGGTATGTATGTTGAAACATTGTTAAATGAAATATATCATGCATTTTGTTGCTTTATTGTCTAGCCCTTGAAGCCACGATAAACTTTGATCAAAATGATACTCATTTTTTTAAGGCCTGTTCTGATAATGGTAGATCAGCTGCTATTCGTTGTTTTAACATCTGATAGCAAATATTTGTGATCTAAATAGCCAAATGTACTGAGGAGTATTTTGCAAGCTAAGCTCCGCAGTGCTCTCTGGTGGTCAAACTATGTCATGGAGACGGTGCTCGCCAAATGATTTCCAACATACCGTATCTTTGGCAATTCTTGACCGCATCTACTGTTACTTAGTGGCCAACATATATGCCAAAACAACTTATCTGTCATTCGCTTCAACCCTCCATTTACCTTTAGTTCTCCTGTGGGCGGCTTCTGATAAATCCTAACTTCTCCAGAATCTTAACTTTGCATGAACATTAGAACTTCACCATGTTATTGCTTGGACGTGGGCCACGTGTCTGAGGAATTGCCATGTCATACTGAGACTGTTACAAGAAGCTTAATAATATTTTCACATAACACATGCAGTTTTGGTGGGTTGAGGGGGGTTTGGTGGGTCAGAGTTCAGAACTAAAGGCTCATCAAGGTTTTTCCTTAATCTGGGACGACAGCTTCCCCCGGCTCTCCACCAAAACACACTCCCAACTGGGGACAGGCTGTTTCTGCTTGTGTGTGTGTAGTGGGTGGGTGGGTAGGTCAGTATGTGAGAGGCTGTGTGTTTGATTCACACCACATAATCATGTGGCTTTTCCCTCCTTATGTTTCTCCTGTTTGTTCTCCTTTAACCCTTCCCTGAACTTTTGTGAGAGGTTCACACTGAGTTACACTTAAAACAGTGCATAGTTTGGTAGGCCACAGAAAAATTTGTGTATGCAAGTCAAAGTTGTTACTAACAATGGAATGAATTTGACTTAAACAAGAAAGTATTGTGCATTTTAAGAGTGGAGGTCACTATTACAGGAAATATGTTTTCCCAGTGGACCTGCCAGACGAACAGAAGCCAATAAAAAAACATCAGAATTAATTTAAAGGTTTGATTTATTGATGGTACTTGAAGGTCAATGCTGCTTGTGTCATTAAAGGTAATATCAATCAGTGATTGATATTTTAAACCATTATCTGTTGTCCAGATCCTCCTCACAGTTTTGCAGAGTTGGCAGGAAGCGAATGTGCCAGTTGTTGGAGGTGCAGGCACACCAGGTCTCCAAAAAAAAAAAAAGTTTTTAAAGTACCTGCAGTTTGTTTCATGATCATGAAAGTTGTACGAAACTTTGGTTACATGATGATACCTGAGCAAGTTCCACTTGGTTAGACAGCTGATTTCCCTTATTGCTCTAAGGAGTTCTTTAGTTTGCTGTTCTGGTTTTAATGTGAGACTGAACCATTGAAAAAAGAATCTCAGTCTTTCTGTGTGATGCTGTGGTTAGACTGCAGGTTGAACAGACTGTGTCTTATTTGACATCAAAGGCTGAAACAGTCTGAGAGTGTCAATTATGATTAAGTCATGAAATGTAAGGTTATTGCAGGAAATCTGAAAATATGGCTTGCCTTCGATCTAAGTTGGCTGCAGCCTGTGAGCCTGTGAGGATGATCCTGTTTGGCCTTCATGAGTGTGTTCTGTTTCCCCGCCCAAGGGGTTGACTCACCTGTAGCTGCCGGACTAGACTTTGTATGGACACAGTGCTCTCCTGGTGATAGCAGCTGTCTGGCTGGTGGGCCTCTGCTGGCTTTGGCCTACTTTCCTCTTGATGTGGGATGGAGGTCACTGAGAGACATGAGGCAACGATGTGTGTGAGGTGAAAGGGACAGGTGCATGCAGGTGTTCCAAAAATCTGAACACAGAGACACAATACACATTTTTAGTTTCAATGTGTTTTCCACTCTCTGAGGATTTCTTTATCTTCCCCATGAAAAAAGATGATCCTTATAACTGCACAGTTTGCCTGAGAATCATCAGGTTTTCTTTGCATCAAAGTCATCTTGTGCTAATTGTCTCCATGGGTACACTGTAATGGCAGATAATCCAGCATGCATCTAATGGTGCCAGTTTGACAAACTGTAAACAAATATTGGCTAAAAAATGGGGCATACTTGCCCACAGTGTCAGACTTGAAAAACCCCTGATGTTGGCAGTTCAGGATTTATTTTATAGGCCAATGGATGGCAAGGCCTCTAAAATTGTGAAACAGAATCTGAACCAGACGTAACCTAAGAGCAAGAGCCATCTCCCCATGCATTCCTTTCACTAGTGCTAATGTACCAAACTAGTATACTATCTACGATAACACAAATAAGACAGGCCTCGCTTCTGCACTTCAGGAGAAAATCCTGTTCTCACCTCCATCATACTGGCCACCATGACATCTGCCCTAGATGTTGAAATCAATATCTGCTCCGACCTGAGATTTGTCAGTGTCATACTGTAGTTAGATGTGCCAGATCCACTGCTTCTCCCAACCCAAAAAGAACAATAGAGATATCTAATCCACCCTAAAAGATAAAACTGACGCACTGCTTTGATTTGATGTGATGCATTGCTTTGACATGTGATTCTTGATGGTGGAGGTTTTAGTGCTGCACAAAGTATCAAATACCCAAATATTGTGTCCCAGCGTGCAGAGTAGAGGGGTGTGGTCGCAGCTCTGGGGGAAGGTCTGGCTCAGGGAGGATTATGGGATTGTGTTTGTATGTGTGTGGTGGGTGGGTGGGGGGGTGGGGGGGGCATTGATTTTAAGATGATGTAATTTCAAAGCCAGCATTTATTACATCCATAATCCAGGGTTGTGGTATATGGCTGGAAACAGCCCATCACCCACATTGTTTGTGTGAAGTCTGTATATGTATCTGTTTGTGTGTGTGTATCAGATCAATCAGGACAGGGCGACAGCTGTCCTATGAGGATTAGCTGTGTGTGTCTATAGTGTGCATGTCCTGTCGTTCTGAGTTTAGTCTGCTCCTCATATACAGGCAAACACAGCAACAGGCTGACTCTGTAATCTTGCCCTCCAGATTTCAGTCATAATTACTTACATGCACTCACTCAAATGTTTACCCTAAACCTTCAGTCTTACAGTCTCAAGTCTAGCTATGAAGTGTGACTCATAACCTGTCATTAAAGCAAAACTATAGCTCCAAACATAGAAATAGCCTCCAATAAAAACATGAAGACAGGGTGTTTCTATAGCAGTACAGCGAGGTGGAGAGGTCTTAAATGCATGTTTTAGTGATGTTAGATGGCTTTAGAGATGAGGTTGAGTCTTTTTATGTCTGAGGCTATGTTCATGACATACTTTTTTGCAAAACATTGCTCAAGGTTTGTGGGCTGAGTCTTCCTGCTCGCAGTTGTTTTGAGTGCTGTTAGTCTTCTTATATTGAGTAGCCTCTGGGAAATAAGACTCTCTCAAAGCTTCAGTCAGGATAGCGGTACTTTTGCATGCTTAGGCCTGGAGTTTATTTCTCACACCATCATGCATTCACTCTCACGCATGCTCACTCTGTCATTGTCTGGGGCTGTCATTGAAATATCAGCTGTTTCCTCAGCTGGCCACATTTATCCAATAGCACGTCGACACCCCTTCAATGTTAGCCTATCATCTTGCTGCTGTCTTTTTAAACATGATTCTCTCACTGCCGTAGTACATTCATGCTGCTGTTATGTGCATCCCTCCAGCTCCTCATCACTGCTCAGTCTTTGCGGATTCATCAGCTTTATAATTTCATCAGTCTCAGCAGAATCATCAGCCCCCATCACCACCAGGGTCTGGACTCCATGGGGGGATTTATCTTGCTGCAGCTCAGAGCAATGCCCCTCAATTACAAAAATCTCCCAGTAGAGTCCAAGTGCCAAAGACATTCTGGCAAGACATTATCATCACACATTATCTCCTACATTAAACAGTTATCTTTACTCCATTCACTTGTCTCTCCTGATTGAAATGTAGTGTGCTCAGTAATACCTGCCACTCAGTATACTTGTGTAAATGTATTTTCATTAGATTCCTAAAATGCTGGACAGAAGGGCAGCACTGATGAATGTGTGAAGGCACCTGGGGTGTTTTCTTATGTTGCACGTCTTTCCAGTGGTAGAATGACACACAGTGGTTTCCAACATGTTTGCCTTGTGAGCCGTTACAAGGAAGCAGTCGACTTGCTACTCTTCATCACAGGTTGCATATGCCTACCAGTTGTCAGCAGTTGGCTGAAGAGTAACCTTTCCTTCTCACTTTTCCTCATCAGACTGATTTACTCATTACTTCAGTCATTTTCCGAGGCCAGAGGAAATCAAATGTTCTATTCACTTCAAAAGAAAACAAAGAGTATAGTCTCTTATTGTGCGTATCATCGAACAACCTCTGATGTTTTTCTTGTGACCCCTTCCTTCAGAGGTGACCCCCTGGTTGTGGATCATTGTACAAAAACTGAATTTCTCATTTATAAATAAACCCAACAGCATAGTTTATCCATACTGGCCATCACTATAAAATGACATTTTTTGTATTTCACTTTCCCTCGTCACTTCGTGTTGAACTGGAAGGCCCTTCACCAAGGTTTCCTTTGCAGCTCTGGCAACATTCTGGTACTGCATCCATGCCATTTGAACAGGGTGCCAGTGTGATGCAAAGACCATATCCCACTGCATTGTGATTGAACCAGTCAGTCATATTGTATGGAGGACTTTTAATCTGTCTTCACTTGTATCCCATTTTCTTTTAAGATTTCAATAACAATCAAAAATCTCCAGAATTTTCATGTTTCCTGAATTCTAACATAAAGAGCTGTTCATATGTATTGTTTTTTGGGGTGTTTTAATTGCATGAAACAGTGCCTGAAAGCATTTGTCTCACACCAAAAACATGACAGAGGCCAAATGGTAAATGGACTTCATGTATCGAGTGTTTTTCTAGTCTTACCAACCACTTAAAGTGCACTTTCGATGTGGTCAGATGAGATACTGATCAAAATATATAAATTTAGGTCTGACTGTATGTGCTGACTCAGATATTTGCATTGAATCGTGGCTGTTGCTAATTATTCATTGCAGTGTGTGTTCGATGACTGACCGAGCACTTCTGAAAACAGCGTCAAAACCACGCTGCCGTCTTGTTGAAGGTGTGATATACGGTGTCATCAACCACGTTTTCACCGAAATGGGACGAAAATCCAAATGCGCCGGCTAATTATGCCGACACCCCCCCCACTGCGCCGCAATGCCCATCCTGGCGCACCTCTGTGCGCCTCGGTTTACCAAAATACCAAATGCGCCGTGCACCTGTCTGCGCTGCACGAAAATACCACTGCGCGGGTTGCGCAGCCTGAGCTGCGCCGGTGGCGGAGTTGAAAATAGAGCCCATAGAGTGCGGGGGCCACAGATCAAACCACTGACCTGATTAGTGGATGACCGCTCTACCTCGTGAGCCAGAGCCTCCCCATCCCTGCAGCAATACTGTCTGCTAAATGGATTGTTGGCTTGTTAGCTCATTAACACTGGCTTGTTGAGGATGACTGAGCTCCAACTCGAGAGTGTTGGAATAAATATCAGTGAACTGAAGACACTGTGTCACAGTAACCTACATTGAGAAATTAATCTGCTTTACCAGACTATTCACTTTGACTTAAGCCATGTCATCAGAAACTACACACCATAAATCAGATCCGATGGACATTCTGTACAAAGATAACTAATAAGTAAATGAATAAGTTAGTAAGAAGCTTGCTATAATATTCTTGAATAAAATTAATTACAATTGCTTTAGATTGCTAATAGATAAGCAAATGTAAACTGTGGTTTTACACTTAAATAATTAGATTTAATTTATTATTATATATTTATTAATTTATTTAAGTTATTATGGATCCAAATTGAAGCATGGATTATGATGGATTATGGATTACATCCCTAACCAAAATGGAAAAGAAAATGATGTAAAAAGAATATACTCTGGAACACAGGTGTAGTGTTGCAGTACAGCAGCAGCAACTGCTTGTTTTTATGGAGATTAATAGCTGGACAAACCACAACCATAGCAGTGTTAAAGAGTTTTCCAGTGACTGGGCGTCAGACTGGTGTTAAATTACAGTAGATGAAGGCAAGGGCTGGTTCCCATGGGATGACGTCATTTTACTACATGTTTTCACATTTACATATCAAGGCTCAAATCTCACATATCTGCTATAGAAGTGGTGTAAAAATGGTTTTGATAAATTCTTCTACATGCAAGCCTCTGCAGTCTTTGTGAGCTGTGTCTCTGCCAGCCATTGTTAATTAACAATCAACTCTACAGTCAGTCAGACATGGCAAATAGAACATTCACTGCATAAGTGCACACATAAAAGACTAATTTAAAGTAAAAAAAACAGAGTCTAAAAAGAATGTTTGATCATTTGTAGCTCACCCCTACAGTGCACCTGATTGTACAACTAGGAATCACATCTATCCCTCAATACCAACCAACCTCGCCAGCCAGCATGTGCTTGTGTTTATTCATAATAAAGCCAGTCGGCAGTCCTCCATCTAGACATTTTAATAGATTTAATTGGCCATGAGTATAGCCTAACTTAGATGAAACGACTCAAATGTTGGGGAAATTCCAGTTGGGACTGTGGGTGCAGATTGTGCAGACACAGTTTGGCATCAGTCAATATGCAATTACACTACATGCAATAAAAATTACAGCTTTGAGAGGAAACCTGAGAAATTTATTCCATCAGCTGTAACACAATCATATCATGCAATATGATGAGTGCTGATGCAATCAATATGTTATTAAATAGATGTATAATAGAACTTTTTTTTAATGTAATGCAAATGCAATGTGATGTAAAAAAGAGTTTTCATTTCTACTTATTTTTGTGTTAACCCTGGATCAAATGTCTACTGTGCAAGGTGTCCCTTGTATTAACAAACTCACAATTAGCCACAACTCTGCCAATTCCCTCAGCTCCACTCAGCTTTTTATGTCTTTGAGATCTATGTTTTGGTTTGTCAGCCTGCAAATTCTGCTCTCATAATTATGTCTCATATCTCATGTAATTCTCACAAACCTTGTTTCCAACAACAGTCGGCAGCTGCTTTTAGTGGAAAAGTTCTGATGAACCACCTATACACTACCTGTCAAGCACCAAACAACTCTTTCTGAAAGAGAGTGAATATCGGAAAAACCAGATGGACAACACTCCAAATGAACGGCCCAGTATCCCTCTGAATTGTCTCTGTGTTAGAATCTTAATATCGTGATTAAAAAAAAAGGTGGAATTGTCCAACATATTTGTGAATGCTGATGATGTGCTTCAGCATTCTCATTAACGATTTTATGAGCTTGCTGTATGTCAATGTTGTGTTCACAGCTTGTTCCACTACCCTGAAATGGTGAAAAAATCAATCACTGCAGCCTGAACTACTGAAAATGTTTAATAAATGTTTCTCAGAGCCATAATCCATGACTCTGTTTATCGTTCAGTACAATAACATTCAGAAGTCCACTGTTAGGACGTAGAATCTTGTGAATAAGTGTATTTAATAGATTGCTGTATCTATTACTCTTGAGGTAACTGTGACAATTAATCATGAAATGGATTTAGGGTCACATCTCCCATTTTTAACATCGACTGCTGAAAGGAACTCAGGCCCTCAGATACTGCCACACTCTGTTTATCGCTGTGATGAATCCTGGGGTATCAGCCCCCTCCAGCATTGCAATTGATTTTCTCCAGAAACTAGACTTATGTCATTTACTCCTCCAGGGTCATATATGAACACACAGCCATCATACTTTTTGCATCATATAACCTGATACCAGACTGCCTAAACATCTCAGGTTTCTACCTCAAAGATTTCCCTGAAGCGATTTCCAGAAGGATATCTTTGGTGCGTGCTGCGGTGTGGCTCTAGCCCAGAGGAAAATGGAGAGGAGGAGGAGACGTGTGTGTGCGCTAGTGACAGCTCTAAATGCCTATGAGCTGGATAAAAGGTTTATTTCACATGAAACTCCTTTAGTCCACAGATTGGCGCTCTTTATCCAGGGCCATGTAGAAATTCAGGAGGTGGTTATGGGGGATTTTGAGGGGGAGCAAAGGAGCAGAAGGAGGGAGCAGACCTGTGAATGGCTTCATTAACACGGATGAGATGGGTTCATTAACACCCAGCAGCCCTTCTGAAAAGGAGAGCCCCACTGGTAGACTGGGGAGGAACAAGGCATGCTACGTGTGTGTGTGTGTGTGTGTGTGTGTGTTGGCAGGTGCAGGAGGTGATAATTGGTAGTAGTCTCATGTTTGCTCAGGCACAGATCTAAAAGTGGAGATCTTCACTGTCTCATTGGCTTTGAGATTCAAGGTTCCCCCGTGGCTGTCTGTGTGTGTCTTTGTCTGTGCTCTCTTTTTCTGCCGTTTTCTCTCCATCTCTCTTGTGCTGTCCTGCGTCCAACCCTCTCTTTCTCTCTGATAGGGACGAAACAGACTTGTGTACCGAATTTTAACTGGTATTTGGCTTGAAGCATAGTCATGCAGAAATGGAAGAACACTTGCTGGTGTGCTTTATGTGGCAGGTTTACAAAACCAGGCTTCTCTGCAAAGAGTGTGCTCCAGAACAGTGTGAAGATGATTAGTTTATGATTCAGTTAACAATTTTCATTTTTAATGAATTCTTTAAGTAATGTAAAATTGTATGTGTGTATGTGACAAAAGATAGGGATGTTGGACACCAACTTTTTCTGCACGTGCATTTCTGTCAGCTCTTTAATACTGTTGTGGTGTGATACCCAGCCCTACTGACACGATGTTTATTGTATCATATTACCTCATTCAAGCAAGTTTGGTAAGGGTTTATGTGTGAGAGTGTTCTCCATGTCTTTGCTGTCTCCAGATACTCCTCAGTGTTTGTTCCCGAGCACCTCCTCACCCACAACCCAGCTTATCAGTGACGAGAGGTTGGGTGGGTGGATCAGCCTCAACATGGCTGCTGTGTGCTGCTCTAAGCCACTCAGCTAATCTGACAGTCTGTTTGCATGTCTGATGTGTGTGTAGTGTGATTAGTGGCAGATCAATGCAGGGATTGATCAGAGCCTTAACAAACACAACATTAAGAATTGATAATGTGTGGATGTGAATGCTGATTGTTGTAGATTATTTGCTCAGACAACTCAGTCTTAAGACTTCATGCAGTGGAAACGAGACAGGCTGTTTAAACTGAAGGCCTTCCATTCTGTCTGATTCACAGTAAGGATCGTTGCTAAGGTGTTCAGGACCCATTTACTAAATAGATGTTTTTTTTTTTTGTTGGAGATGAAAAAGCTCTCAAGGCTCAAACATCTGTCTGAAACGAGTCTGAAACTCAATTACGCCGGTAAAATTATTTGTAAAAATTTACTGTCAGTAGACTATAGATGTTATTCACCTTCAGAGTAATTATCCAGCTTCTGTTGGCTCATTATAAATGGACAGTTTCTGGAATCTCTCTATTAAAAATGAAATTGGAAACATACTTTGTGACCACAGGTCCAGTGGCCAGCCTGATTTCTCCAGGGGCTATTTTGTGGTTCCGCACTGGCACTCCTACAATTAGATAAAGCAGTATAATGAAGTAAATCTCATTTAGCTGTGAGAGTCCACCAAGACAATCAGCAGTTGTCGCAGATCTGCACTACAGATATCGATTGTCTGTCCAACACTGTAGGAATAACAGATGGGAGCTCTGGTTAAGATGAGGCTCTCCTTAAACCACTTCACTATATACTCTGCCTGCAAGCTCACAAGCACTGCTGTTCTCACTGTGTGTGTGTGTGTGTGTGTGTGTGTGTGTGTGTGTGTGTGTGTGTGTGTGTGTATTACTCATGTTGTGGGGACATAAATCTGTTTACCCAGTCACATTGTGGAGACTCATCTCCCTTATGGGCACTAAATGCAATTCCCCATGACTTACAGTAACTCATTAAATTTTAGGATGAAGACTGGGGATAAGGTCAGAAAAAGGTTAGGTTTAGGTTAAGGTTAGGGTTAGGGTTAGGCAAGTAGTGGTTATGGTTATGGTTCGAGTAAGTCTCCAGGAAATGAATGTAAGTCTATGTAATGTCCTTTGAAGTGATGGAAACATGACTGCGTGTGTGTGCGTGTGTGTGTGCGTGCGTGCGTGCGTGCGTGCGTGTGTGTGTGTGTGTGTGTGTGTGTGTGTGTGTGTGTGTGTGTGAGAGAGATTGTGTGTGTGCACGTGTTACATGGAAGTCCACCGTAAAGCAGATTTATACCACATTCATAAAGCAGATTTATATCTCTGAGCAAGTCAGCAATTTGGTGTGATTGTGTTAATTTATGCTGATGCACCACAACATGATGCAGCAAGATAAAATACACTGTGATACAAATCACTGTATGATGCAAAACAACATGATGTGATACAATACAAAATGAAATAATGTTTAACAAAGACACTATAGCCATAACATAATGCACATGGCAGAACTAACCTCCGTGGGAGCAGCATTTTGCCTTTGGGAAACTAAAACTCTTGGCTAAGGTTGGTGAAAGATCGAAGATCAAAAAGTGAATATTAATTGCAAGTCTATGGCACACAGACTATGATCTAGTGCATGAAAGTCTCACCAGCCTACATTTTGGAACCACCTCTTCCTGCATTTTCATGGGCCCTGGCATTGGATGTACACTGTGAGGTATGGAAGTGTCCAATATGAACATAATTTGTTGGGACGTTGTGCTGCTCTACAAAACAGGACTGCAGAATTAGGTAAATAATTCTTTTTAATTTTAGTAGTGCAAATTACCCAATAAATGTTATTTAAAGTTGCTTAGTTCAAATGACCATCAGGGCAGCTTTGTCCGGTTTGTAATCCAGCCTTGATACAGTACGAAACCATAGGTGCAAATCAAACAACCCATTGGTACTGGGTGAAGTTAACCCAGTGCTTTGTTGGTGATGTATTGACTCACTTGAGGTAGGCCACATTTTTAACCCAGTGCTTTTTAGTGTTTTAGATATATGATAGAATAAATGACGGTATGTTTGGATTTAAGAATTGATACGCAATGTATATGTTATCAGTATAATGGCACAATATGATAAGACAGGCATTACAGTGCACTGAAATGTGTTGCAGTAAAACCTGATAAGTGATACAAGACTAAACAGCATTCTTCCACTTCTTTGAGTCAATGAATTGTATGTGCTGTCACTTTGTTGCAATTGGTTGTAGTATCTGTCTAAAGTAATGACTGCAACAAGAGACAAAATCAAGCAAAGACAGTATGCATGAAATAGCACTTTAAACTATGATGCAGACATGTCAGGCGTTGTATGACACTATCAGAAACAGAAAACATTCATGATCAGTTACACATTTTTCTGAATTTTGACATAGATAAACTTGCCAATATATATGTCCCACTATTAAAAGCAAAGGGGAACTGTGACTGAAAGCTGGAAATATGAATATCCTTCATTTAAACTGTGCAACATGGAAAACAAATCTATAGACACTCATATTGCAGTTGTTCATTAAAATGTATGAGCAGCAGTATGTGGAAAACAACCCAGTTTCTTTGCAAATCTGTGTGCTGGACAGTAGCCAAGAGTGTTTAAGGAGAGATCTTTCCCTTCAGCACATATCAAAGTGCATTAAGGCTGCCAGCTGTGGAGCAAGAAGGCCTGGTGGGTCAGTAAATGGTAGGAGCTGTGAATAACAGGTGATGATAGTGGTTGAGCCGTGGCCTCTCCAACTCTATTGCCTGTGATCCATCCATCAGCCCTGTGCTGTCTTCACATGGTAATACCCTGACAGAGTGTGTAATGCAGCTATAGGACTGCAGAACTCTGACTCTTTTTGTCTGACTACCAGCTCAGCATCCACTCTGCCTGTGTGTGTGTGCTTTAACAGCATATTGGCCTTTCAGGGCCGTAGCTGATTGATTTTGCATGCCTTCCAGTGTTATCTCTCTCAGGAGGGGCGGGGGTGGTTGGTGCAGCTCTGCCCACTGAGGACAGAGGAAAACACTGGCTTTCTGAGCAGGGCCAGTTGCAAGGACAAAACGGGGCAATTGGCAAGGGAAATCAGGGTGGTGCTTAGAAACCATGTGCATTCCGCTAGCGAGGGAGTATTATTTTTTTTTCACAGAGAGGTTTTAAATTCAGGGTGGGGGAACACCACATAGTTCATCTTTTAGTTCATTTCTATTGGAATATCTGAAGAACTGCATTACTTGGAGCAAGGGGAACCATCTCCTATCTCCAACACGTGAAAAAAAAAAATCTTCCTTTCAGTTGTCTTACTGAGGTGTTTTATTAAACATGCAGAAACAGAAGAATTAGTCATGCTGCTTGGAACAGTTAGCATTACAGTCCAAAACCCAAAGATCTTCATTTTACTGTGCTACAAGGCAAAGGATAGCAGCAGATTCTCACATTTCTGAAGTTTTAACCAGTTAATGTTGAAAATGGTTGTAGATTAACTCTTCCAGAATCTTAATGGAGCTTTGTGTCAAATGATAGTTACCATAATGACCTGGGGCCTCATTTATAAAACTTGCTTACGCACAAAACGGGGCTTGACAGTTACGTATGCAACTTCCTATGCAAAGGTTGTGATTTATAAAAATAAACTTAGCGTGAGAATGTGCGCACCGCTACGCCAACTTTGATGCTTGCGTACGAACATTTTGGAGACAGGGGGAACTGGCGGTGCAGATAGTGAGGTGGTGAATTGCAGCCAGGTTGATTTCATACATTTAATGTCATCACATATCAGACTTATAGACCCAATCGTAAACACCCAAGTCTGCAGTGTTATAGATGTGTTCCTTTAGTGAGCCATTAGGCCTGCTACTCTATGCACAATGTTCATATCAATCAATCAATCAAACTTTACTTCTATAGCACCTTTCATACATAAAAATGCAGCACAAGGTGCTTGACAAAAAAATAAAAACATAACATAGCAATATAAAAGCAACTACCCCTCCCAACACACCCGCAGACATACGTCATGCACACACCTACCCGCACACAACCACACACATACACATACCCACACACACCAACCCCAACGAAAATGGCAGGGCACTGAGGCATCATGAGAGGAAAAAGGAAATCTCTGTGGTCCCTAAAACTAACTATATCATACTTCCATCTTCAAATGATACAGAATGGTGGATGGAACTGATGGATTAGTATTAATTGCGACAAGGTGTGTAACAATCATTCAATTTGCTGAGTAAGCATATAAATAGTGCGGTGACAGTCGTGTGTAATGCTGCACAATGGATGCGCTGGCACTGCTGGAAGATCACGCAAATGGTAGGATCAGGATGGAGAGAAGTTTTAGGGACCATGGAGATTTCCTGGCCCATGATGATGACTGGCTAATAAGCCGATTTAGATTCCCTAGAGCGGTGCTCTTGGATCTATGTGCTGAACTGGGCCCAGTGTTAGATAGTCCCACCCGCCGGAACCGCACCATCCCGGTGCATATCCAGGTGCTGACCACTCTGGGGTTTCTGGCGACTGGCTCCTTTCAGTTGGAATTAGCCGACAGGAAAGTGTTTGATATGATTAATATTATATAATGTTACATTGTCTGTCTAAAGCCCCTTTTGGGTATGATATAATTCAGTTAAATTATGTCCTTAGGTCTGGGATATCACAGCCATCCCTCAGCGCCATAATGCCAGCCATTTTGGATGGCATTATAAAAATGACCAGTCCATACATCAGGTTTCCTTACACTGTGGGTGAACAGGCCAACATTAAAAGGCAATTTGCCTGGGCGTGGGTGCGCCCTTGCCCCCACCAGTAGCAGATGCGCTTCGACGGTGCCATCCCACTTTCTTCTTGGCCTCCACCTTCACATCCGACCACTTTTTTTTAATTTCTGCCACAGATCGCTCTGTGGCACTGGAACTATTCACTGCGGTGACGACGTGCTGCCACCCATTTTTTTTTTTAAATTTTATTCGTGACACCACTACTTGGACCACCAAACGAAGGATCCTTTCTGGCCTCTACCTCACCCACAAGCACCTCGATTTCATTCTCTGTAAAATTTCTTTTTCGTTTCTCTGCCATGATCGAACGTAAAATGCCATTGATCAGCAGGCATATTTATATGCAAAGACATTCATGAGGTATTTTGCATTGACCATTCATGGTAAAATGTGGGTGTGTCGGGGGCGGGATGTGAGGTGAATCCACCTGCGCAATCTTCCAGGTGGAGTGTGATTTATAAAGGGAAAATTGCGTGCAGGTGTGAGTACGCACGGTTTTATAAATCCGAACATTTTTTGGCGTACGCCATTTTCAGCTTTTGGGCGCACACACACTTTTAGTAAGGTTTCTACGCAATGTTTTATAAATGAGGCCCCTGATTTTTGAAATCTCTGATATATTTGAAGTCTTTGATAAGGCAAACAAATTTGTTCGTTCGTTCGTTTTTCTATATATTGTCAATGTACAATATTAGACATATTGATATATGTATTATTTTACATGCCTAAGTCTGCAAACCATCTTTAGTTTTCTGGTTCAATGAATGCTTTCAATGTGTCCCATCACTAACAACCATTCCATATGATGTAAGAACAACATTAGATGTCCTGAGGGAAAGCATTGCTACTCTACTGCTGAGAAAACTAGCACATACGTACAAAATGTCAGTTTCTAATGTCTTAGATAAGCTGTCGTTCTAAATGACATGGCAGGGCCTGACAGGAGCCTCTTAATTTCATTTAAATTCATGAAATATTATTCTCTCTATATTCTCTGGCTGCATGGGTTGGGTTGACAGAGAGAAGAAGGAAGTTGGCCTCTGGCTTCGCTCCTAGACAGAGTTTATCTAGCAACACCCAGCTGTCACTAAGAGACACACACACACACGCACACACGCATGCACGCACGCACGCATTAAGAATGCCGGGAGCCTCAAAGTTCAGCAGTGTTTGTCAGTATTTAGCAGACAGAAAATTGTTTATGAAGATTCACTAGTGAGGCTTTAATCCTTTTTAGTTCTCTTTGTTGTCTTTTAATCTTTCTCAAGTGTGTGTGTGTCTGTGTGGGTGTGTGCAGGTTCAGATGTGCCTTCATTTGTGTGTGTGTTCATTTATGTAAATGTGTGTGTCCTTTAATCTGCAAGTGTGTTAAGCATATCACAGCTCTGCTCCTGCTGGGGCTCCACACCATGTCACAGGATTGTGGCTTTGCCTCTTAGCCTCCTGCCTGATTTAACATTTTACATTTCGCACCTTAACGTTGACTTTAAAATATGTACAAATATAGATTCTGATGTGAAATGGACATGCTGATAATTACACACTGACCCACAGCAGGTTTAATGATTGCTGTGTCTTGATCAATAGCCTGAGTGCTCGTCACATTAGACCCGATAAATCCCCTCAGGTCAAAGTCTATGTCTGTCCCACTTCAATTACATCAAGTTGGCCCTCACAGTGTCCTGCAGACACAACATCAACATACTGTTTGCTTTACTGTCATGACCTCAGTTGATGTTTCCACTCTTTGTGGACAGTCCAACAACGTCATGGTTACTGATGTTAATCATTAACAGTCGTTAATGTAAGAAATCACCTACATTATTTATGTAACATGACTTTTATCTTGGTAAGAACCTTCTGGAAACCTTAAGATACACACTTAGATACATGTTCATGGTCCCCTCAGGATGAATTGTGGTTTGGCGATCCTCTGACTTTTCATCTAGCGGCATTATCAGGTCAACATTTCAATCAGTCCAGCCCTTTAGTTAATGAGCAGATACCTGCAAAACAAATGACATTCCCAGCAGCCTCAGCTGTACATTGTGTTTACTGCCAGTCAGCAAATGTTAGCACGCTGACACAATAAGTTGGTGAACATTTTAAATATTATACCCGCAAAACATCAGCTTGTTAGCACTGATATTAGCACTGAGCACAGAGCACCGCTGTGCTACAGCCTACTAACTACAGCCTTGAACAGCTGCTCATTAACTGACTGTAAACTGGGCTAACAGTAAGTTTCATGGGCTTCATGCAGCTTATTTGACTTCAAATTCGGAGTTCAAAATTCAATTGATTGGAAAAGATCTGTTGTGTAAAGATTTGCACAGCCTCTGATTGGTAGATGCAAAGTTGACAGCTGATTAGCAGCTTCATGAAGCCAGTTATTCAGGATCACTTGGATGTTGTGTTTGCTATCAATGTTTGACTAAGTTGAACTTTTGAGACAGGGCCCCTGGAAAAGACAACAAATAACTTCAAATCAACTTTTTAGCATTTAACGTCCTCTTGGTATCTTGCTGTTGGTGCATGTAGTGAGCAGGAAACTCATGCAAGTTTTTTGAGACTTTATAGAAAACCACAAACCAAAAACCAAAATATGACATCCAGAAATTATTGTTCCCAGGTTTTTTTTTTTTTTTTTTAAGTATAAGAAATCAAGCAGAAATCATATTCAACTGTAAATACTAAATCAAATTTCTTTGGTGAATATGCCAGAAGCTTTGTTTTGCTTAACAACTCTGAGTTTGTCAGAATTTTCAGGATTTTGTGGTCAGCTGGTTTTTCTTTTCAAATGTCTCGACTAGTGAAATCGCTGTGCTGTGGGAGGATTTGCAATGAGTTGAACACGTAATGAATCGGTCTTCACCTGCCCTGAGGCCCTGCGAGCAACTCAAACTGTTTCATTAGTCTGTGTGTCAGTGGAGAGTTTTGGCCCACTGTGGCCTAAATGGCGATTTTCAAGGTCTTTATTCTGATATGACTAACACTCTGAGGAAGAGACTATGCTCTTATCAGTTCTGAGGCATGAAAAGGTTATTATTTAAGAATATTGGTAGCTTCAGTCCAAACAAATCTTTAACACTTGTATCTGTTGTTTTATCTGTTGGTCTGTCCTGCTCTCTGTCCCGGTATCTTTTCATGATGTAAGGTTTGTAGCATGGAGGTAGGTGTGTGTGTGTGTGTGTGTGTGTGTGTGTGTGTGTGTGTGTGTGTGTGTGTGTGTGTGTGTGTGTGTGTGTGTGTGTGTCCACTGGGTTTTTCAGAGTGGAACTACTATTATGAGCCTTTTTTTCCAGCAAGGATATTGATCAGCTCAGAAGGGTTCTTTGAAAAGACCCCTCCCCACTGTCATTACTGAGCAGCTTTTTCAGGCTATACCCCATTTACTTGATTGTATTCATTTATATTCCTGCTCTTCTTCTGCCAGTACTCTCAAAATGCAACTTGCACACTTTTGAATAATTTAAAATGTGATAATAGCTCTATAAATTGTAACTATTAACCACTAACCATTCTGCATATTCAATGAAGCACTTAACCACTTAACCATAATCGGGTTATCACAGACATATTGTTAGCTAGACATATAGTGGAAATTGTACATTTTCCTTTATTTGCCTCAGCAGCTGAGGGAAGCAGGTTAGCCACAGACAGCATATTTGACACACAGTGTTTAGATGTTGTTATGTAGAGTTTAGCAGAATATTTTATAACTTGGCACCAAGACATTAAAAATATGCACGCAAACATGTAGACAAGACTAACTTCACGTGACGTGGTACATACTGGCAGGTTTTGAGTGTATAGTGTGTTCACACTAGAAAAGTGGCAAAGTGAATTGTATTCAAAGCTGACATTTTGTGTGTGCTGTTGACTATACTCCCACAATACAGCGTGAAAAGAGTGGAATACAGGAAATTAGTTTGCAGGTGTGTGTGTGTGTGTGTGTGTGTGTGTGTGTGTGCGTGCGTGCGTGCGTGTGTGTGTGTGCTGTAACAACAAAAGAACCAAAACTTCTATCAGAAATAATATACATATACATAATCCAGCACTTAACCTGTAGTTAATCACATCTCATTCATAAATTACCTCAGTAATTAATTCATTGGTCAAACACCATAATGCATCACTAACTATCATGGTAGCATTAACATGAATTAATTTACCAAGAAGAAATCAATACAATGCAATTAAGTATTTACATATTTACACATTAAACACTTCCAGTTACCCACGTTATCACTGCTTGCACAAACAATACTCGCGGTAGTGCCGCACTCACAGCTACTTCAAACTGCACGCAGATGTTGGATATACAGCCCATCATCAAAGGCAGGAGGAAAGGGAACCACACTCACGTTTCAAAGACACACACAGGATTATTTCGCAGGCCAGGAGATATGAGAAGTGTTGGGGGCTCAGGCAAACAATCTGGATGCAAACGGTAGCACATTGCACCCAGGCAGGTTATCGTCATCAGGTGTGTGCATTACGCTGCGCGAGTGGTGGTCTGGTTGCGTGAGTAGCAGAGCTGCTCAATTTGGAAATTAAATTGAAAATTAACTGGGTGTCGATGAGACGGCTCAAAAAATCTTGGAAAACAAAAAAATATGTATTAAGTCCGAGAGAAATAATTTTTATGTCTCTGAGGTTTAATTGGTAAGGAGCTTTCCAAAGTTACAGTTTGATTGACATCCATCCGTGTTGACAATTTGCTATATTAAATGTCAGAGGATCACCACCAAGCTGTCATCCTGTGGTAACCCTAAATTCATGTACAAAGTTTTGTGCTAATCCATCCAATAGATGTTGAGATAAGTGAAAACGTTAGGCCATTAGCGTTCATCCTCTGGGGACCATGGAAGCTATACCAAATTTCAAGCTATCCAAGAGTTGTTGAGATTTCTCAGTGATGGATGGACAGACAGACAGACAGACAGACAGACAGACAGACAGACAGACAGACAGACAGACAGACAGACAGACATGACCGCCCCCAGAGTCATGGCTCTAACATGGCTAAAAACTGTAAATCATTAAATATTTCTGTGTAGTGGAGGCTGTCAATGACTACCTGGGGCTTTTGACTCCAATGTTGAGTAAATAAACATAGCATTTTGTCAAGGGTAATAAACTAGCTATTAAAAAGATCCAATGTCATTTTGTTTTTATTTTTTACTTCTTGTCCTGTAATTTATAACTTCATAATCTCAATAATCATTGAAACTTTTGTCTTGATTCTGGAAAGAGCAAAGAGTTTGCAAAATCTCACCATGAGGTCCATTTAGCAGCTGTTGTTAGCTTATTATTCATGTATAATTAGAGGTTTTTTCAAAACTTATCACGTTATAAAAAATGTGTTGCTTCAACAGTGCAGGCTGAGACGATAGGACAAAGTCAAACTTTATCAGACTGACACTGCAGCTGCTTCAGGTTGCAGCGCCCTGATCTGTTGATGTTGTTGCATTTCATGTGACCCTGGATGTTTATCTTATTCCATGTTGTTGTGTTTCGCTGTCTGAATATAAGAGGGTGAATTTGTAACCACCTGCTACTGCCCAGTAACATCTGAAAGCCCTGCGCTTAGTTCTGCCCCAGTTCCCTCTATATTGCCAGTGGGGGGTGTTAAAGCAGACAGTTCTAACATCATGTAGCAGCATGAGTGTTTTTGAACATGACCATGGATAATATATGAGCATTTACACCGAGCTGCTAGAGACCATCAGAGAGAGTGAAAGATGTTACAGCTGAGGGGAGGGTCAGTACTCGAGGAAGCTTTTTCTCCTTTATGGCAATCCATCAGTGTGTTGAGTGGTGAGACCAGTGTTTCAAACATGGGCTCAGAACCCAGACTGAATTGCTTGATGTGCAGACAGGATGTGAAAGTCACATTGATATTAGTTTGATAGATTTTGTCCCTAAAAGGGGAGTGTACATATTTTCCACATGAAGATCAGTTTACCACTCGGCCTGTGAAAACAGTGTTGTCTTCTTCTTCTTCTTCTTCTTCTTCTTCTTCTTCTTCTTCTTCTTCTGTGGCCCTGAGCACACTTTCCAAGACAGTAGCATTGATGATGTCATAGTGATGTCATCTATCTGAGCTTGGCCTCGAGCTGTCTCTTAGAACAGAAAGCCTTTGTTTCACACTGGGGGCAAAAAGATTAAAAGACGGGGGTGTTTACTGGGCAGGAGTGGTCTAATGAAAACACTCCAGTCAGATGCATTAACCACAGTGCAGGATGCAGTGTTTTTGGACAATCAGGCATAGTAGGAACAAGAAATTCAGGATAAAAAAAATCTTAGATATCCACTTTTATTTAGACCAATTTCCTTTAAGTCCCTCAACTTGTCTTAATTGTATCTCCATAAAGAATGTTTCCTACTGACTTTTAATCATTGAACTTACTGAGCACGTTCATGTACCCTTTCCATTTTAGAGTTTCTCTTGCTAACACCACCTTCAAGCCAAGTCTATTTTATAAAAAATGTTATCGGAATTGGGATAAGGATGCCATTTAATGTGCTGATCACATTTGTACAAGTAATAAACTCTTTTGATTTTATAACCCTGTTCCCTTTCCTGTAGCATCACCCTCAGGACAAATGACATACTTTAGACGTTGCCGATCATTGATTTTATTAAAAAAACAATAGGCAAAGGCACACATATACGCCATGTTTAAATCAGTGGCGCTGAGGTGGAGTGGGTGAATAGTTTTATGTTCACCCTGGTAATGAAAGCTCAGAAACGACTGTTTTTCTGAAGCAAACTTACGAAGGCAAAATTCCTATGGTGAGGTCTTGGCAACAGAGGAACGATAATAAGCATCCTGTCTGGAAACATTACAAACTGCCATGGTTTGTGCCCAGGCTCTGCAGCAAGTGATTAAAACCACACAGAACATCACTACTACCCACCAACCAAGCATCAGTGAAGGCGAGAAAGATAGTAAAAGACAATCCCCAGACCAGCCACTGCCTGTTCGCACTGATGTCGTCTAGCAAGCAATACACAAGTATCTGCGGCTGTACCAAAAGAATACAGAGCAGCTCCTTTCCTCAGGCTGTTAGACTCTTCAACTCATCCTCTGCACTTCACCTCAAAAATAGTTTTTCTTGTGTAGTGTCAAGGGACTGCAACTTGCATTTGGTTGTTCAACTCTGTGTTGTAGAATGACAAAGAAGATGACCTAGAAAAGAACCTTGAACTTCGATAGGAATTCTAGAATAGCATAATTGTTAGACTGTGGACAGTTTGTAAGGCTTTTGACTTTTGGTCTTTCTCAAATTAAGCAGCTTTCTATTCTTTTCTATCTCTGCGTCTATCAATTTGAAAATAGAACACAAAAGTCAACAAAAATAACCAACCAAATTGCATTTTTTTTATGAAATATCAAATATGGGATTAAACAATAGCTCCACTAATCCTCACTTGGAAATGATAATGATGCAGTGACCTCATGACTCGTCTGCCATGTAGTCACAGAGCAGTACTGTCATGAGTCCATCAAGACAAAATTGTCCTTTTATTAAATGCAATCTGATGGACTTTGTTCTCATGGATGTGATACAATTTGTAAATTTTTACTGCAGAGCACTGCAATGCCAGTGGTTCTGAAACTTTTTTGGTTTGTGATGCCGTAAAACAAAGTGACGTCCACCCTGTCAAGGCGTGCATATGGTGAACAGCTCAACCAGAAAATGATTTTGCCTTTTCGCTTGTTTGATTTGATTCATCATCACCGAAGGCTGGGAGGCTGAAAACTCTTTAATATTTAAAAAAAAAAGAAAGAAAAAAAGAGACATGAAGTGAATTCATAAAGTAGACAGTAAGTTTTTCTATCTCATTACATTATTTCACAGAGGGCCCAGGGCTCAGACTGAAGAGAGCTGCTTTCAATCAAGACTTTCAGTTTCCTATTGTCTAAATTGTGTTGTGTCTTGTATGGAGGAAAATCCAAAATTTTTGTCTCAGTGGCGGTCAAAGTAAAGTTATTGAACATTTCCTGTCATACTGAATTAAACACATGACAGTATTAACCTTGTTTATCTATGTATGTTTATGGTGGCGTTGCCCTGCATGTTTGCGTCTAGGGCATGCGCATGCGCAGTTGGAGGAATCGCCAATCAATTACTTTCCCCTGCGACTTGACTGTGACCTCAGTGACGTCATTTCAGCACTTATCGAGTCGTAGCCGTGAACTTGAATTCGTATCCACAGTGAAGACTTCGTAGTCGTAGAAAAATGAGTCATATTCTCAAGACTTTGCACTCACAGCTTTTAGACTCATACTCATATAAAAACAATCGTAACCCGAACCCAATTTCACAGACTCACGTATATGACAGCAGAATTTTGTGTAAAACAATTTTTATGACACACAAATTGTTAACTTTACAAATACGAAACTTTAATTGTGGACACGTCTTTTTGACAGCGATCTTACACCATAGTTAAACAGTCAATTTGAAAGAATTGGAAAGCAGGAGCTTGCTGCACACTACAATACTGAGCTCATGTGAACAAACTTGCTGTTGGTATTTATTCAGCCATTTTCTGAAAATGGAAGAGAGACTAAAGCATTTTGCGCAAGTCTCATCAGGTTACATAGATCACCAGCTCCACATACATTATCGTGATGAAACTGAACTTTATTCACACTGAGCACATTGTAGTCTGATGCATTTCAAATATCAGATATGCAGTTATACAAGAAACACAGAAAATCAAGAGCGCAGTCATTTGACTTCCAACTTTGCATTTTTTTGGTTTTCTTTTCTCTCTCAGTCTCTCCTCCTATCTCTCTCTTCTCTGTCTCATAAGTGCTATTTCCATCCAGCCATCAAGCACATTTCAAATCAACTTTAATGACACTGCTAAAAATAAACTGTGAATTAGGTGTGTTTCTATCAGCTGAAGAAAGTGAATGAATTGTGAATGTGAAAAATAACCATTAAAGACATAAATAAGTGCTGCTGAGGATTGTCGTTTAGTACCATACAATACATCAATATTTTCATGTTTTTTCTTATGTCATACAACTCAAACTGAGTAGAGCTGGTTTATGAGAGCCAGTTTTATTTTTGATCTGGTTGCTGGTTCGCAAAATGTCTGGATTTTCTAAGCACTGATAGAAGCATCGTAGCTGCTATCAGATGGCAGTGTCTGTGTCTGTCTGTTGATTGGTCAGGGTACCACTTAGCGTTGAGACTGAAACATCCCAACAACTATTGGATGGATTGCCAATAATGTTTGTAGAGGAATGAATGATATCCACACAGTGCATAGGTACAGACCTGAAGAGCCACAAGAGTAGCTGTTGACTATCAGTCTTGTTTATTAACTAAAAATGTAGCCTACAGAACATACAGGTGACATCAGGCTTCAGCTTTAGCTGCCACTGTCTCTTTCAGCAGTGGAGATGGGAAACGTACTGAGTGGCAGATTATATCAGCTGTATTTAATTAACCTTAATGTTGTAAATTAACTTGATAATACGTCAACAAGAATATCTTCCCTGTTGCCAAGGTGCCCTCTCCAAGCTGGTGTCAGAAATCCAAGATCATTTGTGAGGAAAAGGAACAGTGCTCTGTGTCACTGCAGTAAGACTGCGAGTGGACCGTGTTTCTACACTTCAAATAGACTACAGTAAATTAGTGCAGTATCTCTGCCTTCTCAGCCAAAAGCAGATATTACAGATCTAAACTGCATCCTTCTCAAATGTGAATATTTGCTGATTTTCTCTATTCTGTAGTACTGTAAATTGGATATATTGGGACATCATGTAATTTAACGATGTCACCTTGGACTCTTGGGATGAGCATTTCTCATCATTTTCTTTAATTTTATAGATTACTTAATTAATTGTATTCCACAGATTATTCTATACTAAAATGAGTCCTTGAAATCACACTGGAGACTCATCTGAGGCCGTGTTAGACATCGTCAGAACAAGCATAGAAACATTTTGTATGTCTGTGAAAATGATTTCCAGCCTCCTTTTCTAGTTTGATACTCCATCACTTATCACAAGAAGTAGCTGGACAGAAACGAAAGCTGCATCCTTCATCCCTCTCTCTCTTCTAGCTGAGGTGGAAGAAGCCATTCTGGATGCACTGACTTGTTGGTAATGTGCCGACTGTGATGAGCTGACATTTGCCTTTGACAGCTTTGTTCTGCTTGAGTGTGCTGTGTCTCTTCAAATCACATTGCGGACAAACTTACGATGATTTCCGGAGAAATGCTGTCACAGTGCTGCGTACTCCCCCCCAGCCATCACAAAAGCTATTTCCTCTCTGAAGGTAGGCTATACTTGGCAAACAGATAAAGAAGACAGAATTGCAGGGAGAGGAAAGCCTGCTGTTCCTGCTGAAAACTGGTCCCATTTCTGCCCATTTAAGGTTTTACTTCTGCAAATCCCACTTCAGCTTTGGGATTTACAAGCAGGCTAAACTCTCTCTGGCCAGATCCATCGATCTTTGCGCTAATGCTCATCTGAAAGCAAGTCAGGTTTTACATGACTTTTTCTTCACTCTGTTACTCAGCCATTTTTTTTCTTTAACCTTTTAAAAGCCTTTTTATCCCTTAAATTTCCCCTTAAGCAGCACTAAAGGAAGAAAAATACTTTTTCTGCACTGTTTGACAGCTTCACATATATATTTTGTATCTGCTTGTTTCTTCAAGAGAAAATAATTCAAAGTCAGTGTTTTGAACTACTTTTTTTTTTTTCCCCAAAAGTGCAGTCTGACATATTTGATATCGTGGGAAATTTGGGGGGCTTGATTGGTTGACTCATAGCTGTTGAGGTGTGCCAGGCACAGGTAGAAGAAGACCATGGAGCAGACCCAGAGCATGCTGGGAGATTACACATCCCATCTGGCCTTGAAACAATTTGAGATCCTGAGGCTGCTTTTCACAGTTTGGGTGTGGCCCCTTAGTTCAAGTGAAGGTATCTAGAAGTGCAACTGGACTTGCTTTAGAATCTTTGAGCCGTTTTGAGTCTCATTCAAATTGACTGGTGGGTAATCTCAGGCAGGCAATCTCAGGTTCCCTTTTTTTAGTGGGTCCCTGTTTTGTCCATAGTCCAGCCAGTGGTTTCACACTACTTGATTGATCTACACATGGCAGTAAATACACAGCAATATGCCAACAAAGACAGGGAAGAACAAGACTTTAAGGTATTAAACACAGATGTAAATAATTCAGGATTCAAAGTCTGCACATCTGCTTTGCAAATGTTTTATGAGGAAGGAAATGTGTTCAAGGGCTGCATGGTGGCGTGTTGTGTGTTCAAGGGCTGCACGGTGGCGTGTTGTGTGTTCAAGGGCTGCACGGTGGCAGCGCGTGCCTCACAGCAACAAGGCTGCCGGTTCGATTCCCGCGTCGGGCCTTTCTGTGTGAAGTTTGCATGTTCTTCCTGTGCATGCGTGGGTTCTCTCTGGGTACTCCGGCTTCCTCCCGCAGACCAAAAACATGCTCATTAGGTTAATTGGTGACTGTAAAATTGCCCCTAGGTGTGAGTGTGAGTGAATGGTTGTGTGTTTGTGCCCTGCGATCGACTGGCGACCAGTTCAGGGTGTTCAGGCCTCTCGCCCGTTGACAGCTGGGATAGGCTCCAGCACCCCCCGCAACCCCGAAAGGGATATGCAGTATAGAAAATGGATGGATGGATGGAAATGTGTTCAGTACACTCAATAAGTATTGCTGAGCAACACTGAAGGCAAACATAACTTTTGTTTATTTACAAGAAAACTCCCAGGGCACCTTTGTCCTCTGCAGGGTCTTTTGTTGAGGTCACATGAAGGTTGATAGTCCACCTGGCTGTCATGTAAAGGTGTTGGAGTTTTTTCGATCCATTGATATTCACTTTCCTGAAATTTTACCCAACATGTGGTGTCTGTGTTAAATGCTGATGACATCTTTAAATAGAGTAAATGGAAATATGTGAACATGAATTCTCAGGATGCATGCAGCAGCGTGATGACCCATCATCATGCAGGTGGTTGATGGGTTTTTCTTCTCAACCTCATGTCTGTCTCTGTCCTTCTCTCTTAGTGAGCTTCATGGACTGCGGTGGAGGGAAGGTGTGGTTTGAGGTTGGAGATTCTTCTGATTTCAGAGTGAGTGAGGATGGTGTGGTCTACACCCTGCGGCACCTCAGCCTAGTTGGAAAGGGAAAAGCCATGGTGGTGGTCTACGCTCGAGACTTGCAGTCCAAGCAGGTCTGGAAGACCAGAGTCCACCTCCACACAGGATCTCAACAGGTAACACAGCTGCAGAAGTAGAGAGCTGCTTCCTTGTAAACCCACATTTTCAGCAGGGCACATGGTGTGCACAATCTGCTTTACTGTGAATAACCAGAAAACTGTTCTTCCATTTTCCATTCATTTGACTCTCCTGAGCTGACAGATGTTTGGTTGTAAAGGTTCCATAACTTCCCTGATGAATGTGCATTATTTATGTGCAGATACCACTTCGTAGTAAAGAAAGGGCTTCTTGTGTTGTAAACTAAAATTATATCATTACTGTCCCCAACTTTGCCGCTGGGCTGAATCTACTGGTTATTGAATCAGTTACTGTGAGATGAATGTGAGAAGTTGTTATGTTCATAATTAATAGTGTTACTTTTGAATACCTTAAACTGTTGGTCAGTCTAAACATTATTTAAAGATGTAACCTTGGGCTCAGGAAACTTGAGATGGACATTTTTGACCTTTTTGACATTTTCAGATTAAATGATTAACAGATTAACAGAATGTCAAAAACATCATTCATATAATATAATGAATTAATAATAAACAATCAAAGCCCTAATTTGCTCATTAATGCATGTGTTAGCTTGGTTAATAAGCACGACTGGTTAACAATACATAGTAACATAGGATGAACACTGGGCAGTATAAGTACTTATTCTATTTATCATGTTTTGGAAATGTCAGTGTTATTCATCCACTGTAAGTACACCACCCTCACTGTCTTTAGTTATTATACAGTGCATACACATCTACCTTCACTGAGTCATTGGGCATCTGAATAACTGTGAGCTCATTAACACATGCAGAAGCTGACAGACTGAACACATACCTACATCTGAGTCTGAGGATGCCAGTGTGTGTGAAGCCTTTCTGAGAGAGCTGTAATTTTTGACAAGCAGAATCATTAAACAGTCTGAGCATAATGGGCTGTTATTTCCCCCCAAGGCTTCAGTAATGTTGGATGAACTATGTACAGATATAAAATCAGCTTTTCCAGCCCAGCAGGCGTCTGAGGTTGGCCAAGTGCTGATTGCAGAGACAAAGCGAGTCAAACAGCCATCTGTGAGTTTGTTTGATGTACAACAGCGATAATAAGGCCCTCTGCATGTATTTAGAAAAGACACTGGCCTTGATTGGCTGTTCTTCTAAACACAGCCTAGAAATAACTGGCTGCCATATGCTTTAGTTGCTCTCAGCATCAATTGCTGCCGTCAGTGAGGAGGAGAATCACAGAGAGTGAAAGAAACTGTCAACAATCCTTCATAAGGAAATCTCATGAGGAGCAGCCATGGCAGTTAACAGCCACTCATTTGGCAGGGGAGCAGTGTCAGCACTGTGCCCTTCAACTGAGAGGCAGGACCAGGGATGTTATCAAATGAAACTGAAGAGTGAGACAAATGGGCATCACATTTACAGCCCACCAAGCTCCAAATGTCAGTAAAATCAGTCTTTGGTTGACAGATCAGACAGGGTCACCTTATAACAACACCTTACTTATATGAAGTCAATGAAGTATGCGAGTCTTTGTCCTCGGTGCTGGCCATCCAATTCTTTGAAATGTAAAATGCACCTTAATTATCAAGTTGTTCTAAAACTTGATTCTCCAATGTATGGACCTCAACCTGAGAGAGAAGCAGGCCTTTATTTAAGAGGAGTATATTGCAGACTAGCTTTTGCTTCTAATTTACTGCAAAAGCTTGGGCACCTTTAGTCTTGGACTTAAGAGCAGCCAGCAGAGCTCTGCTTGAAGATCTGAGGCTGAGCTCTGGCTCGTAGGGGACCAAATTCAGCAATTTAACTGGGTGTCACACCAAGAAGTACTTTAAAGGTAATTACTAAAATCTTAAAATCAATTCTAAAACTTGTTACTGATATGATTTTGTCTTCTAGTATAGTTACTATAGTTTTTGAAAGCAGAGCAACTGTATTTTGTACCAGCTGAATGTATAAAATGATTTTTCAGCTTAACCCTGAGTACAATGAGTTACAGTAATCTAAGCAAGAAGAGATAAAAACATGAATGGCCTTCTCAAGTTCAGGACGATAGAGAAAAGACCAGATTTTTTTAGATACTCATCAATCGAACAACTTTTGTAATTTGTTCTTCAAAAAATAGAAAATAGAAGGTCACTGTCAAAATTACATCCAGGTTTCTAGACAGCGAGACAAGAATTTTTTGTAAAATAGGATTGGACTTTTGAGGATCAAAAAGAATAATGTAATAATAATCATATTATAGTTTCTTTTTTTTTCACTTCATTTGGCTGGAGAAAATGAAATCAAATTAAAAAAACTTTTCGAAACAAAATGACATGGCATAGTCATAGAAGAAAACATTGCATCAATGCAAGCTGAATATTCAGATATTCACATGAAAAAAGAAAATAAAGGATACAGATGATGCAAGTCAACAGGACAAAGGACAATGGTAAGAGGAACGGAGGAGTGCTGGCAGTTTTTGTCAATGATAGATGGTACAGCTCGGTGCAAATCAAGAACAGCTCTGCAGTAATGACACTGAGCTGTTAGCATAAGGCCATACTATCTATCACAGGAATTCTCGCATTGTTACTTCCATGGAGGTGTATCTTCCTGTGATGTCATGCACTCAGTTGTAAGCAGGCTGCAGACACAACACCTGCATACCCTTCTTATTTCTTCTGGTGACTTCAATCACACCTCTCTGGGTGGCTGTGGCTCAGGAGGTAGAGCAGTTGTCCACTAATCAAAAGGTTGGCGTTTCAGTCCCTGACCCCTATAGTCTATGTGTCGAAATATCCTTGGGTAAGATACTGAACCCCAATTTACTCCTGATGCTGTGCCATCAGTGTGAGGGTGTCTGTGAATGGCTCTACCACAAGTGTATGAATATGTGTATGTGTGGGTAAATGCTGACTAGTGTTGTAAAATGGTTTAGTTGGTTGGTAAGACTAGAAAAGTGCTATATAAATGCAGACCATCCTTCCACTTTGCCCACATTCACACATTATACTACATGCTGCACACAAAAATGGATTTATTTTATTCTAACACCAAGGAGGCATATAACTCATCACCTGTCCCATCCATGCGAAGATGTGATCACATCCTGGTGCATCTACTGCCTCTGTACAAACTTCTCATACAGAGGCAGCCAGCTGTCACTTCCGCAGTGAGAAGATGGTCCAACAAGGCTGAGGAGGCTTTGAAAGACTGTTTCGATACAACTGAGTGGGAAGTACATGATGCCCATTGAGAGGACATTGACAGTCTCACACACTGTGGTATGGACTATATCAACATCACTGTGGAGAATGCCATACCCACCCAGACTTCAACAACCTATCCATGATTGGTCATGACATAAATGCTCTCCTCAAGGAAAAGGAGAATCTTTAGGTCAGAAAATACAGAGGAGCTGAAGAATGTGCAGAGGGAGCTGAGGATGATCAGAGAGGGAAAAATAGCTGCAGGAGGGAGATGGAGGAGCATTTGGCACAGAAAAATATCAGCGGTGTCTGGAGGGGCCTTAAAACAATCTCTGGCTCCAAAGAACCCAGCTCCCACCCTATGAGTTCTGAAAGTGAGTGAATGATCTGAACCTTTTCTTCAATAAATTTGATCGGTCATCTTCCCCTACCACTGTCCAGTCCTCCCTGCTGCAGCTCACATCATCTGAAACCATGTGTACTGCCTCACCCCCATCCCACAAACTCCAAACAGGTAAGCAATGAACTTAGGATGCAGGTTTGGATGGCATCAGGTCAAATCTTCTTAAGTCTTATGCAAACCAGTTGTTAGTTGAGCACATGTTTAACCCCAGCCTGAAGCTTGGGAGAGCCCCACAGCTGTGAAAAAAATATCTTGCATTGTACCTGTGAGGGGTCTGGAAAGCATCCCCCCTCACTAAGGTGAAAACTGAACATTGTTGTCAAGTAAGAAAGAATGGACTAATGCAGGAAGTTTGAGATTTTGGTTTAGTGCTTTTATTTTGACTAACTCCTCTCTCTGAGGTCGACTTCCAGGGGGTGTGTTTTCATGGAGTGCACACATGAGAATGCAGCCACAGGACTCCAGCAGTTCCAAATCACTGTGTTAGGTCATACCAATGTGGAAGGTAGAGTGAGTGGAGCGAGTAGCAGGGGAGTTGTTAAATTGGGCTTTTGGTTTGTTGTTTCTTCAGTTCATTATGTATTTTGGGTTAACCTGTATTAGATTATAGTTCTTTACATTTTGTACAAAGTAATATTTGACAACATTAAATGGTATATGTATGTTTTTAAAGAAGTTTGTGTCTGGGGGGGTCCCTTCACATGGGTAATGGTGTGGGCCAAATCAAATAGTGAGGATAGTTTGCAGGTGAGGGGGTCCTCTGTTTGATAGTGAGAGGAGGCAGGCTGGTAAGCTTTGCTACAGTGATCTGCTCAGCATTCGGCAACATTTGGGTGTGCATTTCTTTGCTACCCGTGTATGGCCACCATTAAAGAATAAAAAGAATTATAGCTCTGAAGAAAAGAAAAAGCCTGTTTGTCCAAGACTGTTTATTTTTACACCACACTCCACACTTCCATCCCACTGACTCTCATGCTGTTTGTAGAGGTTAACTACCATCAAAATCCTACAGTACCATTGCCAAAGACCTCAACAGCTACAATCCAGGGGCAACGACATCACACTTGATGAAGACCCTGGAGAGGCTGGTCCTTGTCTATATTGGGGTGGATGGTGGTGTCATCTACCTCCTACATAGATCCCCTCTCACCTGGAAAAGGCTGGAACCACTGTGAGAATCAGGTTTTTTATTTCTTTGGTGCCTTCACTACCATGCAGCCCACACTTCTGATGGATGGGTTGGAGCACACAGGGATGGACCACCACCTCACTGCATGGGTTATGGAATACCTCACCAACAGAACACAGTATGTCAAAATACAGGATTATGAGTGCAACATGGTTGTCTGCAGCACAGAGAACAGCCCTGGCTCCCTTCCTCTTCACCATCTACACTGCTGACTTCACACACAAATCAGCTAACTGCCACTCTCATAACTCTTCAGTCGTCAGCCTCGTCACAGAGGGGGATAACAGGGAGTACAGAAAAACTGACCTAGGGATTTGTGGAGAGGTGCCAGCAGAATTGCCTCCAGATCAATGCAGGGAAACTAAAGAGCTGATAGTGGACTTCTATAAATGTAAACTATCTCCTCCTACACCAGTGAACATCCAGGGAATGGACATTGAGGTGGTTAAAAAGACCATCTCTGCCCTGCCAGGCCCCTATTGACCTGCTGGATTGTAGGGAAAAAGGAAGATGATGGCTAAGCTATCACCCCTGATGGAGAACATGTTCCATTCCATGCAGGACATTCTGACAGCACTGGGCAGCTCCTTCGGTGACAGGTTGCTTCACCTGAAATGTGTGAAGGAGAGATACTGAAGGTCCTTCCTTCCTGCTGCTGTCAACACAGACACTCCACCAAATAATCTGCACACTGAAAATGACAAATTCTCTCATGCAAAGTACATCACTTATTGTACTTATCATAATGTCATATCTTGCTTTTTTCTTTCTGATGCCTCTTAATATTATCTCCTTTGCTGTTGTAACATCGCAAATTTCCCTGCTATGGGATTAATAAAGGATTACAGATCTCTTAATTACCCTCCTTATGTATGTGCTTTTATAATGTATCTATACATTCTTTATACCATACTATCCATTAATGATTGGCAATATGCGATTTATTATATTGAATAAATAAAATCATAGTTGAATCCAAGTCTTAAAAAGTCTGGTTAAAATACCCATCCCTATTTCCAAGGTCACAGGCTGAACTTGGCTTGAGCAGCAGGTGAATTGTTGGAGGGCAGAGTAGCTGAGAAGCGTTTTCTTTTCCTTATCATCGTCTGTGAATCCTGCAGTGTGGCTGCTCACTGACCAGTCATGCAGATCTGTGGTTGCACAGGACACCCGTGCACACAAACGCACACACAGACACACGCACATGGTGACAGGTGGTGGTCATTCATCAGACAGACTATAATGAGAGCATTAATCCAAGCCTCTGGAATGAGGTCAGAAATACCCTGAGTCACCAAGCCTTCCAAGCAGGAAGGCTCTGTAGCTCAGGCGTGCGTGTGTGTGTGTGTGTGTGTGTGTGTGTGTGTGTGTGTGTGTGTGTGTGTGTGTGTGTGTGTGTGTGTGTGTGTGTGTGTGTGTGTGTGTGTATATGTTTGCATGTATCTGTAGTCCAGTATACAATGCTTGTTTACTGTCTCTTCAGCTAAAGCCCAGTGATGCAACACTGACTCAGCGGGTACCAGAGATCTTGTTTCCATGGCGCAGCGTGGTTGTCAGGGGTGATGGCAGTCTGAGGAGGGTGAAGAGGGACTGGGTCATTCCGCCTATCAACGTCCCTGAGAACTCACGAGGACAGTTCCCAGAGGACCTAGTCAGGGTAAGAAACACACACACGCACACACACACACACACACACACAAATGCACACGCATACACACACAAACACTCTCTCTCTCTCTCACACACAAATGCACACGCATACACACACAAACACTCTCTCTCTCTCTCACACACAAATGCACACGCATACACACACAAACACTCTCTCTCTCTCTCTCACACACACACACACACACACACAAATGCACACGCATACACAAACACTCTCTCTCTCACACACACACACACACACACACACACACACACATACACACACACACACACACACACACACATGCCTGTCTCAGTGTTGCTGTGCTTTTTCTGGAGCCCAAAATCAAGGAAACAAGCTAAATAACAGTTATATAGCACATTCATTCAATGGGAAATACAATGTAGATAATGGAGATAAACATTAAAGGTATATGCACATAGAACTGTACAAAAAAAAATCTAATATAGTTAAAGAAAAAAATCCTGAATCTATGAGTAGGCAAATATGTGTCATTTCAGAAGTTTCACTGCTTCAGAGATGGTTCCTATTTCACTGAAAAGTCCATTCTCAGCATTTGTGCCATGCAGAATTTAAGTTTATCACACTTTGAACATTGGACCAGGATTGCCTAACAAACGAGTTGTGATGTCACAAATCATGCTTGTAGGCCCATCTCTTTAAAACTGGATTTTTACTGAGCACAGACAAAATTTTGTTCTGCTTTCAACAGATGGATGTAAAAACAGCCTTTTAGTGTCAAACTGCACATACATAATGACGCTCAAACATTCAACTGTAAGAAGAAGAAAAAAACAAGCAAACAAAAAGATATCCAGCATAATCATTCGAAGGGAAGTACAAATTGCTTTTAAAAGCTAATAATAATAAAGAACATGAAAGACATATACACATGCAACACTAACTGCAGTTGTAATCAAATGCAATTTATAAGGCAATTACAACAAAATAAAGCAAATCACATGCACAGGAAACAATGGAATGTCATGGGAATGGAATGTGTGCTTTCGTATTTCAAGTATTCTAGCAACTGGAAGCATAAAAAGCTAAAAGCATCTTCACCAACTTTGAATTAAAACCTTGAAACACTCAAAATGCCCATACCAGACGACCTGACATGCTTGTTATGTGTGGAGCAAGGTGATGCAGGACTTTTCAAACAAGAAGTAAAATGTAAGTATGAATTCAAGAATGCTGCAGACATCTGAGACCTGGTGTAACATGATGAAATTTTCTCTTCTCAAAACTCCAAATGAACCATAGTCAGTCTCTGTAGGTTACATAAGAGCATTGCAAAATGCAACTGAAGATAAAAGCATGAGCTTCACCTGTGACAAGAAGTTGCTGACATTGCCTTCAAAGTAAAATCACAATTAGCAACTACACGTAGGTTGCTCACTTCCTGGTACTTGAAGACCAATAGAAACACAGTTTCATGTAACTCAAAAGTGTCAGTTTTGTCAGTGTTGAGTTGCAGAACAACCAATGTCTTTAATGAACTCAACTGATGATATGATGTGGCCCATGCTTCCATGGGGCAGGAATGCTTAGCTGCACAGTTATACAGCATAGATCATGTTTTTGGATGATGTGAAACACTAATAAACTGAGCAGCAGACCAAGAATTGAGCCCTGGGAGACATCACATATAAGGTCTAACTCTAGACATGAGGTTCTTCAGAGATGTAGACATCTGTATACTCAGCCAGACAGGCCTACAAACTTCTCAGGCTTTTCAACTAATGAGTAGTGTCATGGCCTTTTCTTTCTATGTATTATTATGTATACAGATGGCTATGCAGCAGTGACTGCTACATTACAGATGACATGAATATGTGATACTTGATAATGGAATCTCATTCATGGTCTTGGTGAGCAGTATATGTTGCAAAATAATCTAAGATCAACTGTTTCACCAACTAGATTTGACTTTCAAATGTACTGTTCATTCAGCAAATGGCTCAGGTGTCGTCACCTGATCTTCAGATGCTACAGCTAGTGAGAAGACTTTTAAGCCAGTGGAGAATGATGACAGGAAACAAGGGAGAAGCAGATATAACAATGGTCCCTACCTCTACATTACAGGGTGAACTTTTGATCTTTGATTATTTTGTATGATAGACTTTTCCCAAAGCTCCAATGTGAATGTCCATGCCAAAGTGTCACATTGTTACTTTCTTTCTGTTGTAGCAGTGAGGCTAATGCCCCATAACAGTTGATTCCCTGAATTGCAGTGTTGGCTTGCTCTGTTCTGAAGAAACCAACTATTGATTAACTTTAGCTAATTGTTGCACTACTGGGAGTGATTGTTCCTGTAACATAACATTACATGCCAATTTTAGCTTCAGGAAAATTAAAATACCAGTTTTGGTTGCACTAACTATGACATGGCTGCCATCCTATCTTTTTTAATACATAGTGTGTTTATGCCTCCGGCCCAGCGACAGCCATGGCCAGAGGGATTATGTTTTCAAGTTTCATGCATGTATGTTCTCTTATCTCACGAACACCTTGAGGGAATTCCCTCACATTTGCCACAAACATTCACTTGGACTTGAAGGATGAACTGATTAGATTTCAAAGATCAAGGTTACTGTAATGTGTATTTGGCCATAACTCAGGAATTCACATACTCATTATGAGAAAATTCCACACAAATGTTTCATAGGATACAATTATGAAGTGATGACAGTTTATGTACAAAAGGTGTCCTTGGTTGTCCACCTTGAAACTGTGCTGATTGTATAGATCTTCTGTGCTGTTGAATAGCAACATCCATATATGAAGCACTGTAGTCCACCACAAGCTCTTTGCTTCTGCTGATATCGAGCTTCAGGTGATTGTCATTGCACCATAGTCCAAGTGAAGGCTGCATGTTTCTCACTGGAAATCATTCATCGGAATCATACATGGCAATACCGTGATAACTTCCATTTCACAAAAAAAAGACAGATTATACCTGGAACCGTATGTTTGATTTCTAATTGATTTGTTAATGTTAAGTGTTTCTGTTAGCATGAGTAAAGGAATATTACGGGGATTCTTTAGCACCCAGGACTGACCAGTATCCTGCAGATAACACTGTCGATAAAATTCGACAGCTCAACAGACAGACAACTCAATTATATCAACTCAGCTCAATATAGTTGCAGTTAAACTTGAAAAGACTGCTGTAGGTAATAGTGCTTGTTTTGAATTTGCAGCATATTCATGTTCACATTCATTTTTTATTTTGGAAGCAGGGTCCTCACAGTGCTGCCTTCCTCGTCCTATGTTTTGGTCATAATGACAATGCGCAGGATATTAATGGTGCACCATGCGTCACAGTTTATTTTGACTTCAGCTCAGATTTTCTCTAGTTATGTAGCAGCAGCCTCAAGCATTTGCTGAGCGTTGCCTGTGCAAGCCCTAAGTCATACCGACATATGAGACACATCCAGGTCAAACTCAGAAAGTTTAGCTTGACTTGTATATTATTAGATTTTTACCTTTAAACAGACTTACTGGGAAGAAATATCTCCCAAAATACACTGACAGCAGTAGATGCAGCAGATTGAATGAAAAAAAGAATTGTGCAGGTACTTTTACAAAGGATGTTCTCTTTAGTTTTTATTACTTCCACATTAATTATTTTCCCAGCTAAATTGTATGTATTCATATAGCAGATTAACTGGAAATTAACTTTTCTGCCATTGCCCTTCCTTCTCTCCCTGCGTCTGTGTTTCAGATCCGCTCAGACCGGGATAAGAACCGGATGCTGCGCTACAGTGTGACGGGCCCTGGGGCCGACCAGCCTCCAACCGGTATCTTCATCATCAACCCAATCTCAGGCCAGCTGTCCGTCACCAAGCCTCTGGACAGAGAGCACATCTCCAACTTCCATGTAAGACTCTCTATGTGGTGACAGCTAAGGTCAAAAAAAGAAGTCATATTGCAAGATTTCATGTCTAATCCTGAAATTTAGTTCCAGGTTGACTAACAAACAAATCTCTCATGTCTCTTGTCTTTCTCTTTACATTGCTAAAGAGCAAAAATGAAATATTGACAAAACAGATGTCTCTTTTTTTAACCAGTGCTGACTCTTGCCTTTGGGGGTTGAAATGTTAAATTTTCCAGTTGGCAGATAAAGAATGTAATTCGGTTGTCAAGAAGCCTTAAGGTAATGTGTTTTTTTTATTTAGTGAGTTTGCTGCAAGCATGCTGCTGTACTTTGCCAAAGATCTTGATTGTGAGTGAACTGTGTGTTTTTGAAGTTTAACACCACTAACAAATTGGTGAGTCTTCTCTGCTGAACTCAGTTAACTGATCAGATCACATCTGTAGCTGGACTCTCATTCGCTTTTTTTGTTAGCTTGTTTGGATCATGTATCTCATGGAAAATATGTTGTGCAAAAGCAAGTAGGCTACATGTGTTCTATCTTGTGCTGCTAGTCTGATTTTCAGGCTGTAGCCATATCTTGTTCACATTTATTAGCATCAGTCAAAGCTTTAGTGTTTCTGCCTTCTTGGCCCAAAGAAGGTGATTATAGATCTCAGTTGAATCTTTCCATCTAAGTACTGTTCAAATTTATGTTGAAAGTTGAACCTAAATGGGTTTAATAATAACTTCAAAACTTGATTCAGATTATTTAACATGCAGTTTAACCCCAACCCCAGCACTCACTCACAGTCTCTTTACTGTAAAAAATAAGCAGAAATACATTTCAGATGATTTAGGCTAGCTCATGCTTGGCTCGGTGGGTGAATGTGCTCCCTGTCTGCCTTGCCACCATGGTTGCATGTCACCCTCCTGTTTTTATTTTCATCTTTGCTGTCACTCTCTGCCAGATATATTCTCTCTCATGCACAGAGATGAAGAAATTCTTTACAAAAAGACTCTGGGTGTTTGCTCACTACAGTATATCTCATACAGTCACACACACCTCCGAGAGCAGAGTCTAACCTTTTGATCTGTAGGAATACACACACACTCACATCTCACACAGGGGAGTGGAAATCTGGAGTCGCAGCAGGGTGATTTGCATTTAAGCTGTCTGTTGAATATTCATGTGATTGGATGTAGTTGTCAGAGCTAGGAGCTGGGATTGGCCAGCATGTTTATTCATGAGACAGGCTTTGGCTCTTTGAGAGCCTCATACGGATGCTTCGTATGCTGTAAAGGAATGGCTTATTGAGGGTCCAAGGCCAATCAATAATTATATTCAGCATCTTTGACCATTTTATGCTAAGTACATAAATCACAAAGGCCTGCTGTTTAATTGGGAACATCAAAGATGCTTACAAGAAATAGATTCTTGATTTTCAAAGTGACATTATGTTCATTGAAGTTATATAAAGACTGGAAATGTTTTTGTTCTTGGACATGCTTTCATTGCTAAGCAAAAATTGGTCTTTTAAACTTTTTCAGAACTTTTCACAATTTTACATTCCATGTTTGAGCTGATATTAAAGGCTAATCTTGATTATACTCAAACCTGCTGGGACATGCTCTACTACAGAGCACATCCCGATGAACATCAGGCTGCCAACAAGTATAACTTCAGGAACAATCAGGAGCACCTAAGAATGATGTGTATGTTCTGAAGGAGACATGTCAATGAAACATCAGCCCATCAAATTAATTAAAAAAGTCTACGTTGCAAAGCTGTCATTTTGAAGCGCTCCTGCTATCTATGATATTTTATGCTCCACTGATTGATTGGCACAAAATTTGGTATAAATGTTTCTCACAGAAGACTTGTGACTTGACTTTCCCATCAGCCTCAGCTTTACTTTGTTTAAATTCAATGCTAATTAGCAAAGGTTACCAAGCTGAAAGCAAACATTATCTGTTAAACATTCACATGTTGACATTTTCATTGTTAACATGGCGTTTTTAGCATTTAGCTCAGAGCTTCTAAGTACCACCCCTCACAGAGCTGCTAGAATGCTGTAGGCATATGATCGACTTTGTTCTTAACCAGGCGTCTCAAACTCATTCCACAATGGGCTGTGTGGCTGCAGGTTTTTCCTCCAACCAATCAAGAGCATGCAGTCTGACCAATCGGCTGTCTGAAGACTGAGATCAGCTGATGAAATGAGTCAAGTCTGGTGTGCTGCGTGGTTGGAAAGAAAACCCTCAGCCACTCAGCCCTTTGTGGAATGAGTTTGAGACCTGTGTTCTTAACAGTCTGTCTTGCTTTTTTATCTCCTGAGATCTGGCAAACCTGAGTGAACTCATGCAGTTGTTTTAGTTTAAGGAATCTCTTCTATGTGTAATGATGTCTAACCAAACTGTTTAAAGCACCTAGAGTTGCACAGGTGATGGAGGAATACTCAGTATTCGTGTCAAAAGTGGCCTTAACTCCGCCACTTAACCTGATGGAGAGTGTGTTTGTGTTTGTGTGTGTGTGTGCATGTGTGTGTGTACAGTTGCGAGCCCATGCTGTGGATCTGAATGGGAATCAGGTGGAGAATCCCATCGATATTGTCATTAACGTCATCGACCAGAACGACAACAGACCAGAGTTCACACACACCATCTTCAACGGCTCTGTACCAGAGGGATCCAAGCCTGGTACCAGCACACACACTCTCAAACAGATACATACACTTTTAACTTGTGTTACATTTAATACATTTAATCCTTCTTCACTGACATGTCTGTGTTTACCTGTTTCTGTAAAGGATCATTTGTGATGACAGTGACAGCGGTGGACAAGGATGATCCAAAAACTGCCAACGGGATGTTACGATATAAGATCCTCTCTCAAAATCCCCAGAGCCCCTCCTCCAACATGTTCACCATTAACAACAAGACTGGTGACATCATCACTGTGGCAGCAGGCCTTGATCGGGAGGTGTGTGTGTGTGTGTGTGTGTGTGTGTGTGTGTGTGTGTGTGTGTGTGTGTGTGTGTGTGTGTGTGTGTGTGTGTGGCAGCTGCTTCTCAACCTGTGAATGTCAGCCCAGCCTGCAGTGTTTCCTGCAGTGTAAAGACAGCTTGTAGCTTTTTTTCTAGTCATATACTTACTTCAGTAGATTCTACAGAGCGTGCTGTGTTGAAACAAGACACTGAGTTCTTCAAACAATCAGAACAGTTCATCCAAATTATCTAAGACACATTAAAGTGAGCACATCTGAAATAACACTAATCATTCCTCATCATCCCTTTATCATGGTAAGAAATAAGATTGAAGTTATCAGCAAAACAGTCTGCACTGAAGGCATTTAAACTTTGATCTTCACAGTTCTTTTTTTTAGAATTTTAAGTGGACATGGACGTGAAGTCCTGAAGGTTAGAATAATTGGAAAGTATGAACATCTACTACTGAGCAAACTCAGTCTGCCAATGAAGACCATGTGATACAGTAAAAGCTCTAGAACTAGCAATTAAGGGAATGTGGTGATTTTCTTACTTTCTGTCATTAGGAACCTTTCCAAAGCCAAGACCAAACACTCAACTTGGTTGTGAACTGAAATATTGTTTCAGACATGTTGTTTGTATTTAAGGTCTCAAAGATATAAAGTCTGTAATGTTAGAATGGGAAGCATGAAGCTTGATCTGGGTTTCACAGGCTACTTTTTAAAGGTAGAGTGTAATCCAGATTCTTCTTTTTCAGAATGGATATTACATTGTTTTCACTTAGCTTTCTTTTTAGTCATCAGCTTTAATGGTGCTTTGACAGAAAGACATTCCACTTTTGTCAGATTCCTTTAATTAGATTATATCTATGATCTGTGTCGCAATATTTGAATTGTGGTTATCTTTGGTGCTGTTGACCCTCTTTGTTCTCTGTCTCTTTGCAGAAAGTCACCCAGTACACTCTAATCATCCAGGCTACGGACATGGAGGGAAACCCCACCTACGGCCTGTCCAACACAGCCACCACTGTCATCAAGATTACTGATGTCAACGACAATCCCCCTGAATTCACCACAGACACAGTAGGTCCTCACACAGTCTCATGTGTGCACAGAGGAAATCTTTTGGCTCTGAAACTGCTGGTGGGGGCGAAGCACTGTTCTTCTAAATGGCACTGAAGCTCTCTGACTTTTTATTGGTTGTGGCAGATGGTGGAGGATTGAAAAGCCAATGAAACTTCCAATATGTTTATGGTCCTCAGTAAAGCTGAACAGGTTGGACAGGAAGGAGCAGTGTTAGTAGTAGAAGTGCTCTTTATGTTAGGGAAATGAAGCACTTAGCTCTGCTGTGAGACAGAAACCATCCTCTCTGCTTTGCTCTCATTTCTTTACAGTAATTTTACCCAGATATTAATGTGTTGCTGCTTAATTTTTGCAGTGACATACTGGTGTTAAATATTCTGCAGAGTGTTAACAAGTCTGTCTTTTTCTCCATCTGTCAGTTCTTTGGGGAGGTTCATGAGAACAGGGTGAATGTGATAGTTGCTAACCTGACTGTGACGGATAAAGACCAGCCTCACACTCAAGCCTGGAGCGCTGTGTACCGCATCATCGCTGGAGACCCCACTGGGCGCTTCTCCATCCCCACTGACCCCACCACCAACGAGGGCCTGCTCACTGTGGTCAAGGTGAGATTTGGCCACTGCATAACACACACACACACACACACACACACACACACACACACACACACACACACACACACCAGAATGAACAAATTTAAAATGTAAAGGCCTAAACCAAAGCCGCTTCGGGATATAAATCATTTTGTAATAGGCTGCTCTCTTTGAGTTCTGGGTGATTTTACTGTTTTCTCTCTCTCTCTTTCATGTGCACGTCCTACACATACTGTAATCCTGTATGGATTTCATGTAGGTCATTTATGCCAAAGTGTCAATCATCAGACTTCTTGTACTTAAAGTTGTAATTCCTAACATGCTATTAGACAGCAAGCTGTTGCTGTCTGTTGTCTGCTGGTGTATGTGTAAAATTCAGGGAATTCAGATCAATAAACTCACTCCTATATTGTCTCCCTTGCTGCTGCTGTGGTTGCCATGGTCAAGCTACTGTATGAGCGCTGAAGCATCATAAACTCCCAATGCAGTAGAAAAGAGCTTCAGAAGGGCAGCAGCCACCCTCTCTCTTCTTGCCATTGTGTTTACACTGACAGTAGGAAAGACTGGGTTTACATCAGCTGCAACAAAGTGCAGTAAGATGCTGTAGGAGAGTGGACAATAAACATGGAGATGGATATCAGTAAGATCAAATTACAAAGTTGCATCATTGGTAGTTTCATATATAATATTCTATGAAATGCCTGTACATGCGTAAGTGACTTGAATCCAATGTGGGGATAGCAGACTGCACCACTAACAATGAACACTACTACTATATGGAAAAGTGATTGCTTAATGGAAAAAAATTGAATAATATTGCACAAAAAATATTCCAACCACAATTGTATGAAAAATTAGGTTAGAGCTTTTGTTGATCAAATATGTATTTTGGGAGAATCGTTCTTTTTTATGTTAGTGCAATAGGACAGTCGAAAAGTTGACCGATTAAACAGACAAATTGATGTAATGTAATATACAGATAATAACACATAACGGTAAGACATAAAAGAAGTTATGAGGCTTATGATTTGGATTTGGTATAGAGTTTTAGTTTTAGTTTTTTTACAGGGAGCACTGCATGTATGAATGTGTGCTGTGTAGATGTGCCATGTATTCATGTCTGCCTAAGTGATACTAATAATATAAGAAAAAGTGGTGAAAATGACAATGCTTATACATGCATGCATATGTAATATAACAGTACTAATAATAATATGCAACTTGGCTAGCTGGGGATCAGTGCAGCCAGGAAGGAGGCAGCCAGACCAGGCGGGTGGGGTCCAGCTTTTTTTTCCCTTTTTTTTCCCTCTTCCTCTTTTTCTTGTAATTCATTTCCTCATTTGTATCTTATGGGTTTCCTTGTCTTGGACCTCACCCAGACCTTTAGGAGAGAGCTAGCCCATTGCAGGTCATTTCCATTTTTCTCACATTGGGAGGGATCCACTCCATTGTGTGTGAGTCATGTATATATATACATATTGTTATTAATTATTTAGTTGTTTGCTTGTTTGTTGTTATCATTATTATTATTATTATTAGAAAAAAAAGTCATCATCATCATCATAATAAAGCACTGTAATGGACAGGAAAGCAAAAACCCACATTGATCAGTTAATTATGAAATGATACAATGAGCAACAATAATCACTGATGATAGCGAACATAATAATATTAATAATGTTATGATAATTGTTATTAATATGTGTGTATGTGCAATTGCGCTTATGCCTGTGAACCTATGAGTGTTTACTATGATTGGTGGTCAAGCAAAAGACAAGAAAGCAATGTTAAATATAATGGAATTAGGAATGCAGGAAGCTCATAAATGGTTGTCACATTGAATCATAATATATTGAATTGTTTTTAATGGAGGCAGAGAGTTTTTCCATGAAAATGTAATCCAGTAGAAAGTTTTCTAATGTGTAATGTCTACAGCCCAGTTTTAATATGGACATGAAGACATCCTTGACCTGAAAATCCAAAAATAAAGCTGGATGTCCTGTGCAGTGAGGAGCTCTATTTTCTGCCTGGAAGGATAACCTTATGGGACCCCCACAGACTGACCACAATTCAGTGCATTCGGGCTACTAAAGAAACCATTGCTATGATTGAGAAGAATTCTATGAAGGGTCTACAAGAACAGCATCGTAATGGACCTTGACCTACAGAAAAATAAATACTGAAAAAAAAAAAAAAAATGTAGAAGCAAGGTGTACTTACAGTTTTGGGGCATTTTATGCCTCTATTGAAGAGATTCAAGTAGATCAATAAAAGGAAACTAGAGAGAGAGTTATGGAGCTGTAAGTTCCCCAAATGGATTCCATCCAGAGATGTTCATGGTCAGCTTTAACATCTAGGCCTGCAGAGCACACTTTGTGGAGTATTTTACCCAGCTTTGTTTTTTTATTTGATTTGATTTGATTGTTTTCTCACTCATCACAGCTCTGTATGCTTGTATGGAGCTATGAAAACTCCCCAGGTTCCTGGTTGCATTCTGAAAGCTCAGAATGCAGCCAGCTTATACATAGCTGTAGTTATTAAGATCATAACATGTAAAGAGAAAACAATGGTTTGTATTGCACTTAAGGTCGCCCCTGTTGCATCTCGTGGCCATCCAGTGTATCCATGTACCCATCCATGTTATCTATTATACCCTTTTCCTGTCCAGCCCGTCGATTTCGAGCTGACTCGTTCCTTCATGCTGACAGTGGAGGCAGAGAATGAGGTTGCGCTGGCCCGTGGCATCCACCTGCCTCGTCAGTCCACGGCAACTGTCTCTGTACGAATCCTAGACATCAATGAGAGTCCAGAGTTCAGCCCCAACCCCAAGTCCATCAAACTGGAGGAGGGACTGCATGCTGGGTCTCTACTCACCACCTTCACTGCCCAGGACCCAGACCGCTTCATGAGACAAAATGTCAGGTAAGTTACCCCCTGGAAAATATGACTTTGGCTTTCATTTTGTGATGGTGAGTTCACGGAGTTTTATTTGGAAGTCATGTGTGGAAAAGTATAGTGTTTAAGTAATTAAAGAGTACATATAATTAAAACTTGTAATTTTAAATGTTGAGCAGGTTTACTTGGAGAGCTAAATGTTTTTTTAACTGTCTTCTTTTAAAAAGAACCTTTGGATATCGTGCATTTATTAATAAAATTCAAAAGTCATTGTCAAAGACTGTCATTGACAAGGTATGACTCAAAGGAAATTATCTTATTAGTATGTATTTAATTCAGCCTTGAACTCAGTTACAGTAATGTTTTTATCTATTCATACAATGCACATCTTTTTGTAGCTGGGACGCTGTGATTAGATTAAGGCATAATGAGCGTAAAACCCTTCTCTGTGACTGCAGGAGTTGTCATAGCCAATTCTTGACTTCCTAGTTTGGGAACATTAGCTAACATGCCTGCAGGAACAATTAGTGGTGCCACCAACAAAATATCTCGAATTATCATTAACATTTGTCAGGGTGTTTCAAAGTAGCAAAAAGGACTTGTAATATGGGAACCAACCAACCACTTCCAGGTTTACAGGAGCAATTAGTGCTGCTAACAACAAAACTCTCAATTAACTTCCTTTATAACCATGTTCTCCATTCTGTATCTTGTTTCAAAGTAGCATTATACAAAAAGGACTAGATTTTTTAAAGCGAAAACTGAACCTTTTTTCAAAATGAATGGTTTAAGTAGGTTCAAACCTATATAATATAAAATAGAAAATATCTAATATATTAGATTATAAAGAGGTTATATGATGATCTTTGGAGTAATGAACATAAACTCTTGAAGTTTCCCAGTCTCCCAATGAGGACAGTTTTCATTTGTCTTTTTATTTGTTCAGATTTCCCTTCAGCGACCATGCTCAACAACACAATTTCATTTGCTCAGTAGGATGAACGTTACTACTCAATTAGTGATGGTGGCATGCTGTTCTCTGTTGCAGCCCCATTTTGAGATAAAATCTGATAACATGGCTGGATTTTTTTTTTTATTACTGAAAACATCTTGTCTGCAGAAAGTGTGTTCCAGATCCAGCAGCACTGACAGCAACCAGAGCAGATCAGTGAGAGCCTGCAGGACTGCTGCCTCTTGTCCCCGTCCTTTCTTTTACATCCCACTATTTGTTTCTAAATGTAGTGCTGAAGTCTTTGTAGCCTAGCAACAGCCAATGGTGGACGCACACTGTGTTCACAAAAACATGCGAGTGCACTCACACACACATGCTCACACACACGCAAGTATATTGTGCACTATAGAGCAGGCCAGGGAGTACATTTTGGTTTCAGATTTTTCTTTTTTGTTGCTTTGTGTTCTGTAGTTGATGCTGCTACATTCATTCACAACTGTGTTTTCTCACCAATTAAAAATGTACCAAATGGACAATATTCCCTATTCATTGATGGTTTATGGTGGCTTTTTGGCAGCTCTGCTCTCCTTTGTTTGAAGCTGTGCTGTTTCCCTGTTTATTCCCATTATTTCTCAACTGCCTGGTCCATTTGAAACATGGCCTCTGCTGTTACAACAATGCAGGCATATAAGTAAATTCAGTTTGATAAATACAGTTCATCAGTAGGTCACAGGGATTTGGCAGGCGTCATTCTTTTCATGGGTTGTCTAAATCTAGAAAACATAACATATAAAAAATTTCCACTGATGAATCTATTTTTTTACACAATGCTCAAGTCTGTTAAAGGTAGAATCATTTGTGTTCAGAACAAATGAATGAGTTGTGGTTGCTTCATGAGAATGCTACAGCCTCCATATTATCAGCTCAGCAGTAGCTGCTTGGCCGGTAGCCAGGGAAGCAGATAAAGAAGCCTCTCTGTGGTAGTTTCTCATGCTATCTCTCTCTGACTGAATCCAGGTACTCCAAGATGTACGACCCTGCCAACTGGCTAGAGATTGACCCGGCTAACGGTCGGATTTCCACCATCGCTATTCTTGACCGAGAGTCCCCCTACGTCAAGAACAACCTCTACAATGTTACCTTCATGGCTTCTGATAACGGTGAGACAAGAGGACAGCGCTGGTGTCCTGCAGTAACCCCATCCCCCATATACAGAGGTGGACTGCATTCACTGAGCCTCAGTGCTCTTTCAGTAATTGCAGCGGTGCTGGTTTTAATGTGGAGTCAGTGTCATAGTCCAGCTTCTGCAGAGTATCTGCAGTGTTGGGGAAGCTTCTTAAAAAGAGTAGCTTGTGAAGCTGTAAGCTCATCTTCACTGAAAGTAGTTCAGCTCCAGCAACACCACTTTTTTATTGAAACGAGCTACTAGCTATTCAGAAAAAGTAGCTTAACACATTGAGGTTATTTTAATAAATAGTTTCTTGTTTCTTCAAGAGAAAATAGAATAGAGTGATGTAGTATTTAGTCACACTATCTGCTAAAGTAGCTCAGTACTAGAAACATTACATGATTTTGAAAATAGCTAGATAGATGACGAAGACGAGTTGTCCTATAACGCTTTAAAATCCAGCTGGAATTAAATAGTATTTTTTGTTTATCTGTTTGTTTGTTTTCTGTTTCACCTAGCAGACCTGCTCTGTAAATGACACTCTGTAATCTTTTTTGAGAAAAAAATCAAGAAAAATCCAAACCTATTTTTTATATTTTGCTGATTTCAATGACAGCAGCCTCTGTATCAACTAGTCAGATTACTTTCAGTTCTCTGACTATGACAAGCAGCAGTCATCATGATTCCATGATTACCTGAAGAAGATTAGATTTAGGATCACATCCATAAAACTGTACAGGAAATATCTCTCTTTCATTTCTACAAACAAAGATACATGTTGTTCTGCGCCTTCTCATGCTGAGCAAACGACCAAACAAACATCTATTAAAGAAATGTGAGCTTTAATGTAAGGTTGCAAGCGAGACCTGTTTGCTAATCTCAACTTCAGTCAGTTTGGATGCTGTACTGTATGGTGTATTTCTTTGTGTTCAGGACCACTTCACACAAAAATGTCTTTGGCTTGTGGGATACAGTTAGTAGTGCAAGTTTGTTGATAGCGTCTCAGTGCCCCTGACGGCTTAGCTGTCAATCTAAAATATACACCAGTCCACCCATGCAGAGGCTTGGAGACTAAAGAGGCATTTCTGATATCTGCAGAGACATTTGTTCTTGTCTCTTTAATAATAAAAAAAAATGGCACAAGCTTGAAAATGACAATGCCATGACTTTTGACTAGTAAAAGGAAAAACTTTAATCCAATAAGTGGAGGTTTTATTTTTCATCCAGTATCTATTTAGGCCTGTGTTGTGCTCCACAGAAGCCAGTACTGGAGTAAAGTTTTTAAAATCCGTTGTTCATAGATCAGCATTGTTCACTGTGAAACCTTTTGGTTCTCTTTTTAATGGGATCATCATTAAGAGTATTCACATTGTTTTAAAATATAAAAAGAAGAAGATTTTTAACTGCAATGAACAGTAGGATGTTACACCAACATTGTAGCTACACAATGACCAAACAATGCTGTGTCTTGTGGCTGAGACGCTTCCGTCAAGACGTCTTCCTGTGGAAAACAGACTACACTATCCACCCATTTCAATTCTTTATTCATGTAATCAAATGTCCTGATCAGGGAGGCTTATAGGATTACATAGACAGTCTTTTGGGCACAGTACCCCCATTGATTTCCGATGGAGACGTTTGTCTGCCTATTTAGTGCATGATTCCCAAAGTCCTGCTCTTGTTCTGATCACAACTGTTCTTTATAGTCATTGAAAAGAGGATTCTCTGTTCAAAGATGAAAATTGTTCAAGAGGAATGTCGTTCAGCAGCAGCTCCATCCATCCACTCTGCCCTGCACTCTCTTCATACAGAGACCCTGCTGTGCTCTGAATTTCCTGCTAACTGACTGTCTTAGCACATTCTCTGCCTTTGTCGAGCACACACACACACACACACTGCAAGGAGCTCGCTGATAAAACCTCCTGCTCAGACACAGGGACAAACACACTCAAGCTTGTGCAACAGGTTACATGTCTGCAGATTTTCAGCAGTCACCATTTGTACAACAGTCACCTTCTCTTACTGAGCATACTGTAGTTCATCCAAATAACTTATGTAGTGGCCTTGTCATTAGTAGTATATCCATACTGCTGAAATCCTGCATCCAAGTTGCATCCAAAAATCTACTGGGAAAGGTTTTGCTGTATAAAGTTGCACATTCTCACATTGTGAAGCTAAACATTCATTTAAAGGAGATGGTTGGTGATATTCTGTATTTTTTCTTATTGTCACCAAATCCCATGAAAAGACTAAAAACAACACTCTAACTGTTACAACTGTCTCTTAGCCGTAACCTCAAAAAATAGCTCACAGATATATTGTTTTATTTCTAAAAAAGACTCAGTACTTTCCTAAAACGGTGGACCTCTGTAGTTTTCATCAAATGTTACTCAAACTGGAAGAAATAGTGCTTTTGCTGGGGGCTGCTTTCAGCAGCAGGTGAATCCCCATTTGACAGTAGGGCTGTCCCTAGCAGGACAGTGTGTGTTCTGCCAACGAAGGAGCATGTCACACAATGCAACAGTGTGGCTCACTGATGTGTTGGTTAGAGTTTATGGACAATGGTGCCATATTCTCAGAGAAATGTTGGGATGTGGTCGGACCAGGTTTGGTTATTAGCCGATATCAAAAGTAGTTATTGATAACAATAACTGCAGTAATCTCAATAAAATTAAGAATGAGAATTAATTATAATGGGACACCACCATGAGATCAGGGACCAATAACCAAACAATGGATACAGTCTCGCAAAAGAGCTGTTCACTTAAAATACAAATGTTTAAAATACCATTTTACATTTATCAGGTGAACAGTGAAGGGTTGCATCCAAGCACTGATGCTTACAACCAGCTGTTACCACAACACAAATAATCACAGACCACTCTTTAGATGTACAATAGCGTTTATTTTATTTCAGCGATATTGATCAACAAGCAATTATCCTATCAGTGAACATCTATTGTCCAAGTACAACTAAAACTTCAAGACCGCAAAGCTTGGAGGACAATGGGGGACGTGTTTACACGTCTCTGACAACAAGATGCCAGCAAAGAAAGCTGAGTATGCTGCCGAGCTTATGCGAATGTTGGTAGAAAAGGAAAGAGAAAGGCATTCAGGGAAAGCAAACGAGATCTCAAAAAGCAGCCAGCGCCCAAACTCAGGTTTGCCATTTAATTTACTGTGTACATCATCCCATCATCCCCCCAGAGGTTGAACGCTTTTCATTTTGGACACTGCAGGACCTATTGTGCCTCTCGCAGTCTAAAATATGAACATACTTCATGCACATATTATGTGTCAATGTAAAAATTGCCTGTTCCATTACATTAATCAGCCTAAGTGATTAGTGGTTAATAATGGTTATAATGGCCCTAAGACCCCTTTTTCCGCCACAGTCCTCAGGACAGATTTTATTATTGGGTGTAATGTGCAGCTTTTGCTGGGTTCTCCACCCAGGGACTACAGATCGTAGTAAACTTTTAGCTATATTGGATGCAGTAAATGTATTGTGCATTGTAGCTGCTAAATAAACAATAAAATAAAATATAAAAATTATATACTGAACATGTTTTTATTCTGTTTGTACAGGTGTCCCACCTGCCAGCGGGACAGGCACCCTCCAGATGTATCTGCTGGATATAAATGACAATGCACCCCACGTGTTCCCTCCTGAGGTGGAAATGTGTGAGAAACCAGATCCCAACGCCATCAACATCACAGCCAGTGACCCTGACCTGACCCCTAATGCTGGACCCTTCGCCTTCGAGCTGGCCAGTCGTCCATTAGATGTACGCCGTAACTGGACACTGAATCGCCTTAATGGTCAGTCTGAGCATTAGTTTTGACATTTGTCTTCATTTATTCACTCTCTTATTTCCTGTGCCTGCTTAAATTGAAGAAACTCAGAAACAAAAATCAAGGTGTTTACAGTATATAGTAACTTCATGTCAGTGGAAGATCACACGACAGCAAACTATACCTTCCAGCAAGGTACAGAAGTCCAAAAGAAGTCTAGTTTTACGGCAACTCCAGAAATCCATGTATCATTCGTTCATCCGTTTTTCAAAATAAAACCAAAACCAGAAAAACGAAATAACGACTCGTTTTTTTCAATATTTGTTTCCAGACCCAAACGATTTCCGATTTTGTGCACTATTGGAAAATGGATAAAACGGATAACGGGCGATTCTCCAATTTGGAGAGTTTAATTTGACGCAAGCCGTGTGACCCAGAAGTGAACTTTGGCCTTGGAGACGAGAGAGAAGAACGGTGGCAAACAGAATGACAGAATAACCAGAATAACGCTTGGTATTGTGTTGTTAGTACATGTTAGCACCGCTTTGATTCAGACATTCACAGAACCTCCTCTGTTTTCTTCTTGCCATTGTTGATAAAAACTCCACGATCAGCCTCTGTGTTGCCTGCCGGCTGCGTCCTGCGCGTATGTGCAAACTCACTGGGCAGTCCGCAGGGGGATATCTCGGCAACCCATTGGTCAATTTTGATGATCGACACCTCTATCAACCAGTCAGAGTCATGAGATTGAGTCATGAGCTACCACCAGTTACCTTAAATGCCCATATTACAGCTTGGGGTTTAAATTGTGTTTCTCCCCCGTCATTTTGGTATGAAATATGTTGGGATTGGTGCTTCCTAGCGATGCCCAACCAGAAGGCATAGATCATCTGTAGCGCACGTGTCTGACACTGCCCCTTGTAAAGGGGGCTCTCGTGATGAACAGGCTAGGAATGCTGTTACTTTTGCCTATATTCATATGAAGGACCAGCCACATATGCTGACACATCAGTTCTACGCACCTCAGAATTAATAACACAACAACCCAAATAAAACAGAGCAAAATAATAGAAGACTTGTTCGGAGCCCTGGACCTGACATGGAGAAAAAAAAATTAATTCGTGCGAACAAAATACTAATTCGTGGGAACGAAATACTAATTCGTTCCCACGAATTAATCACAGGGTTATGCTGCTGCCGATCGCACATGGCACAATGCTTATTGTCAACAAAGCAGCGACACACAGCCACATAGGCAAGCACAGTCTTTGATATGTCATCAGATAAGATGGGACAATCAATAAAGATAATTTAATGTAGTAAATAGTGTTTGTTGTGGTTATTTTGCACAGAAATGCGCCTGACATCTGTGTGTGTGAAGTCTGTGTGTGTGGGCGTGTTTACACATGGCTGCTGACGCTGCTGACAGACAGGAGCGAGGGATCAGACGAGAGTCACAGAGTTGCACAGCTGACCATAGCTTTTATATAACTGTGTCTCTGGTGAAATTCATAACTTAAACTACAGCATTGGGTCACACGATAGTGTGTTTTGGTGCCATGTGTTTTATACCACATTGTAGAGGAGATCGTCCTGTTTAATTTGATATGCATATCGCCGACCTCCGCTATACAGAGACCTATTTAACACGAACTCAAACATGAGCGTAATTTTAACCGCACTTTGCGCATTTCGGTCCCATTGGGTTAAAAATGATGTTATGGTCAGTGCAGCGTGCAGACTTCAAAGAAGATGTCAGGCGCATTTCTGTGCAAAATAACCACAACAAACACTATTTACTACATTAAATTATCTTTATTGATTGTCCCATCTTATCTGATGACATATCAAAGACTGTGCTTGCCTATGTGGCTGTGTGTCGCTGCTTTGTTGACAATAAGCATTGTGCCATGTGCGATCGGCAGCAGCATAACCCTGTGATTAATTCGTGGGAACGAATTAGTATTTCGTTCCCACGAATTAGTATTTTGTTCGCACGAATTAATTTTTTTTTCTCCATGTCAGGTCCAGGGCTCCGAACAAGTCTTCTATTATTTTGCTCTGTTTTATTTGGGTTGTTGTGTTATTAATTCTGAGGTGCGTAGAACTGATGTGTCGGCATATGTGGCTGGTCCTTCATATGAATATAGGCAAAAGTAACAGCATTCCTAGCCTGTTCATCACGAGAGCCCCCTTTACAAGGGGCAGTGTCAGATACGTGCGCTACAGATGATCTATGCCTTCTGGTTGGGCATCGCTAGGAAGCACCAATCCCAACATATTTCATACCAAAATGACGGGGGAGAAACACAATTTAAACCCCAAGCTGTAATATGGGCATTTAAGGTAACTGGTGGTAGCTCATGACTCAATCTCATGACTCTGACTGGTTGATAGAGGTGTCGATCATCAAAATTGACCAATGGGTTGCCGAGATATCCCCCTGCGGACTGCCCAGTGAGTTTGCACATACGCGCAGGACGCAGCCGGCAGGCAACACAGAGGCTGATCGTGGAGTTTTTATCAACAATGGCAAGAAGAAAACAGAGGAGGTTCTGTGAATGTCTGAATCAAAGCGGTGCTAACACGTACTAACAACACAATACCAAGAGTTATTCTGGTTATTCTGTCATTCTGTTTGCCGCCGTTCTTCTCTCTCGTCTCCAAGGCCAAAGTTCACTTCTGGGTCACACGGCTTGCGTCAAATTAAACTCTCCAAATTGGAGAATCGCCCATTATCGGTTTTATCCATTTTCCAATAGTGCACAAAATCGGAAATCGGAAAAACGATTCATTATCCGTTTTTTCGTTTTGGGTCTGGAAACAAATATTGAAAAAACGAGTGGTTATTTTGTTTTTCTGGTTTTGGTTTTATTTTGAAAAACGGATGAACGAATGATACACAGATTTCCAGATCCAGTAAATATTTTGAAACATTGTAGCGCTTGGACTGAGTCAAACTTCAATCACAAAAAAGGAGCCATTTGAAATTTGATTTGGACATGACTGGGGTTATGTGAGACCTGACTCTCTGAAGACTTGAAGTGAGACCTGAACAAAACCATTCAAGTGTCACATTTTTAGCATGCCTTATTTAGTAAATGGGTCTATGCATTGAGAGGAGGTGGTTTCAGCTCAGGTCTCTAGAATGACAGTTTTCTTAATGCAGTCTTGAAACCAAAATGTTCAAATGCTGTTAGTAGTGAGCATTTACAGACCTGAAAGGCATCCTGACTTGCAGTTTGCTTATAAAGACTTGTGAATTGACTTGAGACTTGCTTAACAGGCGGAAGAACTTTGTCAAGTTATCTACTCACTTACTTGAGTCTTCTTTGGTAAGATATTCAAAATTCCAATTAATGGATTTTTCCAGAACTTACAGCCTTCTTACGTGAATGGGACTGGCTCAGTTGTCATCATGTGATGTATCTGTGGAACGTGATACCAGGTGGTCATATGTGGAAGGAGATGGTAACTCCTGTCTCTGTTCAAAGGTGGTCTCTTGTGTCAGATGTGAATGCCCTCCTTGATCCAGTCTACTGACTCCTGGTCAATGACCTCTTCCTGGTTGTTGTTGTGAGCAGTTTTGGTCTGGTCTTCACAGACAGCTGATACTATCTATTACAGATTTGGTCATTGTTGTATGTGATGTCACACACCACTCTAGTCTTCCTCTCAGGGGGATCCTATCTTTAGAGTGTACCAGCAGAGATGTTTAGGTATAGAAAGGTTTGTGGTGAGTGCTGACACCTTGTGACTTTTAAGCGTGCTGAAAGAGCCAATCAGTGAACCTTTATAGTTCACTGACAGGTAGGTGATAATATAGTGAAAACAGAGCTTGCCAAATTCAAATGTCTGTTGGACTGCTTTCCACTGACTGAGCTAACTTTGACACTAATCAGATCAAGAAAGCTGTAAGTCACAGAGGCCTTGTGGACCAGTGGACATGTGAAGGTGAACAGCTACAGGTTCAAGAACCTCAACTGGCCAGCTATGACTGTTACACATTGTGGTTGCAAACCAACCATTTTGCCTTATTGAACATGCCCGGTTTGATTTAGTTCCTTGTATGCTTCCAGATTTACACAGCAAACTGTTTTCTCTATCACTGCATGAAAAACCACATTTTCGACCCGTAAATCCCCGCGAATTTCATTGATTTTCGGCAATTTACGGCAAGTTTACGGGGAACTTCGCCGGCTCCGAAAATCGTCGGAAACGAACCATCTGTTGGCGGGGGGCGGGGTTAATCGCGCCTTCGCGAAGGTGCGAATAGCTCTCATTAGCACATGAATGCCACCGACATTGATCTACTCAGGCTGGCCTGCTGACTTCACAAACAACCATTGGATGATTCCACAGGCATTTTAAAAGGAAACCATCATGTGATTGGATGACAACTCTGCTGCTATTGGTCATCTGTGCGCCACAAATAATAATAATAATAATAATAATAATAATAATAATAATAATAATAATAATAATAGTAATAATAAATACATATTAAATTAAATACTATAGAATAAATTAATATATTAAAATTTGTTATTATATTGTTATATTTATATATATATAAAATATAAATGATATATATATTTTATTTGATTGATGATTCATTGATTTATTTTGCGATCCACCTTCTACACTACCGCACAGTAGAACACAGTTGACAGAAACATTTTGAAAAAAAGTCTTTAATGAAATCGTGACACACACATTAACAAGGATCAACCAAGTAAAATCAGTGACTACTGGGGAAAAAAGCAAGGAAATGTGCAGAGGGGTTCACTGATAAGAGTCTCTGGGTTGGGCCATGCCGCTGGTCCATGGTGCATGAAAAAGAGTCTAAGGCCTTTGGAAATGCTTCTTTGCTGCCTCTGGGTCATACTGAGTTGGCGCCTGTCGCTTTGAAGGGGATTCGATGCGACGCCTCTTGCGGTGTGTCGCCACATACTTTGGGTCGCTCTCCAGCCGCTCTTGCAGTGTCTGGCAGAGTTTGGAGAGCTAGGACACTCCTTCTTGCTTCCAGCAGCTGTAAATACAGGTGTTAATATAATATTAGTACTGCTAAGAAACAATAACACATGATAACATATGTGAGCATGTTTGTCAAAAACAATGCAGCTAATAAATTAAATTCAGCCCATTTTTACATTGTTGTGAAAATAAAGCGGCATTCATGGGACTCTTACCTGCTTCCTTCTTTGTCTGCTGTGAGCTGAAATCTTCACAGTTGCTGCCTGAACTGAAAGAGCTGGCTGGGCATACCTGAAGCTCCTCCACACCGTCTCATAATATGTCTTACAGGCCGCTGGAAGAAAATATATATTGGTTTGAAATAATTAAGGAAGGCTTCAGTAAAAACAACAACAAGAAACAACAGAAAGGGTTTAAAAGACTGCTGTCCACACCATCCATGTCTGGACTCCCAGTTAAAGTCGCCATCAAATATGACGTCACCGTTTCGTTGTGGGGCGAGTTTAGTCTGTAAAACACAAAAAGTACAGGTCATGCAAACGTTTACGTTTACTTATATTCTGCAGAATATTTCCTGTGCATTTTATTAACTTACCCCTGCTCAGGTTTATATTGCCTGTCGTGTCCGTCACTATTGTGCAGACGTCGCACCTTTTCCTTTAAAATACAAAATACATTGTAATGTTAAATGTAACGTGAACGATTACCAAACGTTCGGAACGTAGTGCAATAAGAATAATAAAGGTTTGGCGCCCTAAAAACTGCACAATGTGGTACTAAATGCTAACGTTACGTACGTAACTTACGCACCCGTCTCTTCGTCTCCGCAGCTGCAGTTTGGTCAGGGCTGCTCCTCCAGAGCGAGCAGTCTGGCTTTTTTCACGGTCATTCTCCTCGCCAACTGCGCGGTCAGCTGCGTTAGCAGCCGAGACAATCCACTGAAGACGCCCAGCAGTTTCTTCTCTAAATTGTTTGGACTTTCTGGATATGGTCGCTCCACAGCCAGGCCGTCCACTCGTCGCAGAGGAGTGCCTTCTGGGATGAACTGAAGACGACGTCCGGCCATTGCATGAACAGAGTTAAAGTTTAGCAGGACCCGAAACGTAACTGTTCTAATCCAAGCTCGATTCGCGTTCACAGACGCGCCGAGGTCGTTTTCAGACGTCATTGCGTCAGAGGAGGCGTCCAATCATATGCGAGGTCGCGCTCTCGGAATTTCTCGCGAGACCATTTTTGTTGCGTAGAATGAAAAACATGCTGTGATTTTGTTAGGTACTTTGATTTTCTATTTTTGTACCTGAATATTTTATAAAACATATAAACTTCTTTAAAGTGACATCATCGAAAATAAAAAAAAAGAAAAGTTACTTTGGTGTATTCCCTTTTTATTCCTACTTAAAGAATCATCAGTGGACTTTGCTGGAATTTTGCAAGCTAATCACACAAGCATTGTTCATCTGGTGTTGTGAAAATGTGAAAAATTGTGACCAGTGTCCAAGAACTGTAGATGCTTTAATTTTCACAATTTTGATTTAGCAATTTAAGTGGAAAATTAAAGACCTTTGAGAGTCAGGACACTTATCTTGTATGTATCCTATAAAATTATTTAAACACACTTTTAAATCCTCATGAAAAAAAAATCTTTGTATTCTGTAGGCACAGAACACACACACACACACACACACACACACACACACAAAATCCCAATTTGCATTTGTATAGCTTTGCAGTATTTACATTTGCATTTTAACACCTCATGGTCACAGTGGCTGAGAGAGAACTTCCACGGCAATTTACAGTGACGGAAATTGACGGAAATGTGACTTTTCATGCAGTGTATCTTTATTTTTCTCAGCTCCGTTTCTTGGTTTTCCTTTCCAATACAACTTTCTCCTGTTAGATTAAAGATACCTTACAGCCTGTTGGACTGTTATATTTTGTGGCAGGAGCTATTTAGAAATAGAAGTTTTATTTCCCTTTTCATTTAAGTAGTTTTGCAAGTTATCTCACAGTAACTGAGTGGTTTCTGTGGGTTCAGGCCTGGAGTAAGGTTTGAGTAAAATCTCTACTTCTGTATTTGTTGGTATTTTTTAAAATGTGTTTTGTGGAAAGTGCAAATATTGTTGGAATGCTTTTTGCAAAGTTAAGAACCCCTGGCTATTCTAGTGACCACCATTAGCACACTCTGGCAGTATTGGGAAGATCCCAGTGTAATTGAGTGGTATGAATATGAAACAGAGTGAAGTCTGTAAGTGAAGAATTATCAATCTCGTCCATCTTTCATTTTGTCTGTGTATCTGTCATTCCATTTTCATCTTGTCATACTCCAGGTGAGTATGCCCAGCTTCGACTACGGATCGGCTCACTGGCCAGTGGGATCTACGAGGTTCCCATCATGATCACAGACTCTGGTAACCTGCCCATGTCCAACACGTCCTACCTGAGGGTCAAGGTCTGTCAGTGTGATCACCATGGAGACTGCGTAGACATGGAGCGAATCATTGCTGCTGGACTGGGCACCGGAGCCATCATCGCAATCCTCATCTGTATCATCATACTATTAGGTGAGCCTACATTTTTTTGCCTCTCTTTTCACCTACATCAGTTACTCCCTTTTTCAACTTTGAGCTCCTATATTTACCATAGATGTGTCAGTGCATTTTTTAGCCGTGCTGGTGGCATTGCAACAGGGGTTCCCAAAATTTTCAGCACAAAACCAAAAAGAGAAGTTTCTCCCTGCAACCCAAACTTGCAAAAATCCATCGTGAATTGCCATAATATCTACATTTACAGTAAACTACTGATGAAGAACACAACAAACCATGAATTCAAAATACAGGTTTTTAATGATATGTGCACAGTATAATAATGAAAGTGAGGGTATTGTCATTAAAAATCAACACTTCTCTCTTGTCACCACCACTTTAGTCACACACGCATGCACTCACTCACACACACACACACACACACACACACATACACATACACACACATGTTGTTTTAGCGACACTGTGGTACTGACAGGTTAACCAATGTTATTTTACTTGATATTGATAGATTGATATTGTAGATTTGTTCAATCAAATTACAAACTGATAGATATCTGGGTCTCTGGGTTTGCAGGTAAGAAGCTACGTGGACAAGGCACGGAGAGTGGAAGTAGGGTTTGGTGTAGAGGTTCACAGTAGGCAGCGGCCTTTTTTTCCCAGGGCACCTGACTATTTTAATCCAACTGTAGTGTGTACTACCTTAATTTGATGTTGCATTCGTTGATAAAATGTCGGGGCACCACCTTCCTGAGCTAAGAAGGACTGCAGAAATTAACTGCTATAAGCTGATAAAAATTACTAACGAATGGACTAACAGTAAACCAGTCTGATAACCTGAAGTGTAAATTCTGGATACAGGGATCGTAGATATTCAGTTCAAAAGGACACCGTCTAACCAGGACTTAAATCAAAATATCATTTATTAAGCAGAATTGTGGATAATGGGTAATGTACCATGAATAATAAGACATAAGATGGGAGGTGATATGACAGAACACACAAGAAACTTATGGCAACACAATGGTAAATAGATTGGCGATAGTGAGAGGTAGTTGAAAGGGAATAATGGGGACGCGAACGCGGAGTTAAGGGAATGAACGATTAATGGAGAGAATATGGACGAATTGACCTACTCTTAACCTCACGGACCAACTCTTATTCAAACCCGCTTAGCGTGCCTACTTGGTTGCTGGCGTCCCGTTGTGCTCTGCTCCGAACTGACTCGAAGATGTTCCAGATGTTCGTCCGTGGCTCGATCTGCTTGGTGATCTGGTGGGAGGCCCAGGCACCAAGGTGACGAGCTGATGCTGAACGGGGCGTCTCCGGATGGTTGTTAACCGGACCAAGGATCAACAGCTGGCTGCAGGGTTTGGTTCGGTTGAGTCCGTGACGGCTTATTTTAGACTGATAGTACAAATTAAGAGTCTCTTCGATGGCCGGTCGAAGAAGGCTACAAAATTAGTATTACTTGCCTAAATTTACTGATGTTAAAAACAAAACGTTTGGCTAAAGAGAAAGTTAACTTTAAAGCTTACGGCAAATTATAAGAATACGTCTTCTGAAGATAATTTACGCTACTCAGAATGGCTTGGAGTAGCTCGAAGACGAAAACTTAAGGAGCAAAACGACTGTGCAAAACTTAAGACAAAAGTAAAGAAAAGAACTCAGCTGAGAGTAACTAGACAAGACAAAAACTAAAAACAAAACCTAACTAAACTAAACTTAAACTAAAAAAAAAACTGAGTAACGCGTACTACACGCTGCTTTTTAAAGGTCGCTCCGGGGCGTGTCGAAAGGGCAGGCCATCGAATCACGTGAGACGGTCTGTGACGCAATCGCCTCAAGGAGCTGAACTAATCAATGATTCATACGAGGGGCTCATCTGCTTCTCACTATGGTCAATCACATATAATTTCAATGACAAAATTTCAATGACATTTCAATATTGTTCACAGCATGCATTAGACACTTCCTATGGTTGGGTGACAACATTAAATGATAATTCTGGTACAGTTTCATCCCAACAGGTATAATTACTCAATACTGGGAGATACTGGGAAAACATCAATATTATGCGTACAACGAGTCCTGCAAGTTCAAAACATGAAAAGTTAAGTTTAACATAAAATCTGGTTATCTTGGAGTGTTGAGGAAAAGCACACAAGCATACACAAGTTGCTTCAATGGATGTCCGGTTTACGACCCATCAGCATTTGCTGATGTTTGTGGAGGTTCCTCTGGAGCCTGGCGTTTGTCTCTCCAGACGGTTTTATTGTCTTGATCTCTCTTGGGGCTATCAGGAGAGAATTAGCATTGCCATGAGAAACATAGTGAGGAGAAGGTGAGGAGAAGGCCAGCTTTGATGTTGAGGTGTATGTGTCCCTGGCTTCCCTGAAAAGAAAACATGGAGGAGATGTCTCTTGTCCAGACATCTTGTCTCTGAAATTAACACCTTCCCTGTAAACAGTTCAAATGGTCAATAGCTCTTGTAAGTTGGGATGCTTTACAACTCCATTTCTCCTGAAGGAATGCAGAAAGGGTAAGAGAAGGTCAGTTAGAGGCCAGTTCTGCTACACAACCATGAACACCTTTATGCCTCTGTTCCATGGGAACAAAATTTATTGCTCTTCTCCTTTTATTATTTGCAGTTAAAGGCAAAATTATTTCCTTAATGAGTGATCTTTTGTGAATTTTCATTTTAAATCTTGACAATTGCTATGGCACCACTCTTAAGAGCTGTGCAAAATTTTAGCCATTTTAGTTTGTGAAAAAGCAGTGTGTGAAGAGGAGAGAAAGGAGAAAGAAAAGAGACAGCAGAAGTAATAGGCTGCTGGCCCTTGGGCCTGGTCACCTGAAGACAAAAGAGTTAATTTAAAGCTCAGTATTTGGCACATTGACCACATTATGGAATGAGGCCAATTCTGGAGTCAGGTACAAGCAGCAGTCTTGTTATTTTAAATAGACTAGATGTGTTGTCTGTTGTCTTGTTGAAAGGCTGTGAGGCTGCAAGCAGCCAGCCAATGTTACTAATGGTGACAGGCCATTTTTCAAATCGCCCCTCTAGGGTTTAAATTGTCCTCACTTAGAATTTCACTCAGTGTCCTAATGTATTTTGGCCCCTTCAGGTACAGCAGTGCAGGTTTACAAAGACATGCACATGCACACCCTGAGCTCCTCTTTCTCATATATCCACCCAGATTAATATGATCAAAAGAAAAAAGATTCACATCTTGTTGTAAAACTCACCAGCTGTCTCAAAATAAGAGTTCTGTGTTTCTGCCATTCCTTAAAATACGTAGTCCCATGTGGGGGGATTTCAATTGTTGTTTGGTATTGAACTAGGACTGTCTAAAAGGTAGGCTGAGGATATAACAGAGGCTTTGAGGTAGCTGTGTTTCCAAAAGCTGAGAAGTTTAGGAATGCAGAGTGTTTTCCATCACACAGTAAAGTGCTAAGTTTCATGGTATTTTACAGCAGCGGTTCCCCAACTCTTTTGGCTTGTCACCTCTTAAAATGAAGAAATGTCGCAATCCCCTGTCACAATTTATGGATTTATTGTAGGTTGGAATGGTTCCATGTACCCTTTTCAGATTTAGGTTTCAGAGAAGAAAAAGTTAGAAAACAAAACTAGTTTTTTCTTTTCTTTTCTTTTCTTTTCTTTTCTTTTCTTTTCTTTTCTTTTCTTTTCTTTTCTTTTCTTTTCTTTTCTTTTCACTTTAATCATCTTTCAATCCATCTTATTGACCTTGGACTCACCCAGCACTGTCTGCAATAATTAAGGTGCACATACTGGCACACCAAGTTGAATTGCCAGCTGCAAATACATAATTACAGAGGTTATGCATAAGAGTGGACCTTGCAAAGGTCTGTAGAGTTAGCTTGATTATGGTTAACTGAATTGTCATGTATCCCAAGACTAGACTGATTTTACCGTGTGATGAAAAACCATGACTGAGAAACTGCATATCAGCGATAAAATAAATTCATTTATTAAATATCCACTAAGCAAACCACATGTAGTTACTAAAAGACAATCATGGAAATTAACTAGATATTTTAGATGTGATTCATGGAAATGTAGATGTCTCAGTCATTTTGGGATACGTGTTGATAAAGTCTCTTCATTTATTGCAATGTTTTGGTGTGCCCTTAGGATGTTGTTTTTATTGCTTTCAAAGAAGTCGCATGACTTGCCAAATTTGCTGTTGGTAATCAGAGACCCAGACAATGATTCAGATTTTTCTTAGTGAACCTCTGAACTTTCCTCTTTTTGATACTTGCCAAAATTTCCACATTGTCTCAAAATCTAATTGTCAGATCACTATATGTTTTGGCCTCCAGTACCACTGATGGGCCAAGTTTGTGTGCAAGATTAATGATAGCTAGATCATCATGAAACTAGCTTTGAATTTTGAATTTTTTACAACAAACTTGCACAGACTGAATGCTGGGATATTTAAGATATATATCCAAGAAAAGTATGTACAGGCTCCCAATAAGAACTGTTTTGAATCAGACAATTTCATGGGATGTTCTATAGTGCCTATATTTCCTACTGCAGTCACAAGGCTCTAAGAACAGAAACACTGTCAGTCGAGTGTTCTTTTTTAACTATGGTGAGGTGTACTGAATGTTCTGGGCTTTTTTTTAGCTGATAGTGGAGCTGTAGAATATTGGTTTGCTCATTCACAGACTCCTCTGGAACCCTCTCATGAACCTGACTTGTCCTTCATATTAAGTAGCGTCGTTATTGTTTGCAGTGCTGGTGCTGCTGTTTGTGATGTGGATGAAGAGGAGGGATAAGGAGCGCCAGGCCAAGCAACTACTCATTGACCCAGAGGACGACGTCCGAGACAATATTCTGAAATATGATGAGGAGGGAGGCGGAGAAGAGGACCAGGTACACATGCACGCACACACGAAAAATTGGCAATTTTTAACCTTGAGGCCATCTGCACCAATCTGGCTCAGGTTTCTCTCTCCATTGTTACTGTGTTGGTTTGTTATTTCTGATTGGCTGAACTGACAACAGGTTAGTGTTACACTACCTGTGGCTGGTAGTTTTGGCTCTAGGTTTACCTTACTGCCACTATTAATTGTGACAAAAATTGCCTCAAGCTGTATTTAAATATATGGTATACACATCGTTTTAACAATTCTTGCAACACTAATTTCTTTCACACACCCACACCAACAGACAGTCACACACACACACACATAGTCTTAGAAATGAACCATAAAAGACACAAAATGTTGCCACACAGACAGACACTGCTTCTCTACAGTTTTCAATCATCTGTCCTCCAGCTAAGATTAAGTGTACTACAAAAGAGGACCTCGAAACAGGATTAATTGCTTTCTGTTGGAGAACAATTTCCTGTGTCCCTCCCCACAACTCGTATGCTTGTGCCAAGTACATAGGCTGCTCTGCACTTGTGCTGGGAAAAATGTTTAACCCTAACTTACCCAGCCAACTCGACTGAGGACTTATTGCAGCAGAAGCTCATTAGAGAGGCAATAGAAGGCAGGGAGTTACACAGTATACTGTATGTACAAACATACACATATGATTGTATTGTGCAGACACAGGTGAGGGATTCATTTGCATAAAGCACCACACTATTTTACTGTTTGCTAACTGATTAATGCTTGAACAAAATGAAAAACAAATCTTTTGTACCAATTATTCTTGTGAGTAGGCGCATGCTGCTTCCAGGATACAGCCTCAGCCTTGCACTGACAAAGGCTTGCACCTTCACCAGCCCACCTGGCTTTTATTACATTTTCACATTGACTGCAAGCAGTCCCAGTGGAAACACTACAACCTTAACAGTATTACAGACTCACTCAGAGTAACGAAGTTTCGTTTCCTTTAAGCATTGCAGACGATGACTGACTGATAGCATGTTTTACCCTCAGGCCTTACCATCACTGTATGAGCTTCACTGCTGAAACTGTTCACTCCACAAACCCAAATACTTGACTCAACTTCTGCTCCTACAGACTCGCTGTGCTTGGCACTTCCTTTACACACTGAGCAACAGCCGGTATGCTGAAGAATACCAAAGAGACCACGTTTTCGGTGCTCACCAGCTTCGCTCATGTATCAGAGTCAGACAGTACACTTAGAGCTAGTAAGCCTGTGGTTATTTTTCCTGCTGCCTGCAGAGTTTGCAAGATTCACTGCTGTAGTCTGGTTGAGACTACTTTTATTGCCTGTTATTGTCCTAATTGGTTGATCCCCTGACTTTTCATGTATCGCCCCCAGAAAGTCATAGTTTTTACTGTAAACATTACAGCAGCCTAGCATTAGCATGTTAGTAGTGTCACTGGGGGCATGTTGCACCTCCGCTGTTCAGTCCATCTTCACAGAGCCACTAGCGTGGCTTGAGACCTTTTGTAATATTTTATGTGTGACTCAGGTGACACATACAGCAATAATCACACTCAATCTGACATTTTCAAGTCTGATTGGGTCTACCTTTCTGTATGACCTTTAATCTCATACATATCTAATCTCATATCAGAATATCACAATTTATGGGAGAGTATTATCCCCCAATGTGACACTCATGACAGTCATACATAGTGTTGTAGTGAGGGAGGTGAATAAATGGGGGAAGATGGAGCTTTGTTATACAGTGTGGTGTTAGAAGGATTTGGATCCCATGGTTTACATCAAGCAAACCTTGAAATGAAGTGAGAACTCTCTCTCAGCAGAGTGTTTAGATTAACATGACCATATTAAGTGGAATATCTGTGTTATTGTCATGCAGGTCAGTTCAACACACCAACACACTCTTTCATGTACCTTCCTTTTTCTTCTCTGGCTGTTTTTATATTTAGACAGACAGTTCTTCACTGTGCCTCCATGATGGTGCCAGACTTAAGCTTCTGTTGTTGGCAACTGAGCATGTTCCACTGATATAGGGATTGTTATGTTAGGGGCTGTTAGGATCTTACTGAACCTGGAACTTACAAAGCAGTTGGAACTAAAAATGGCCCCAAAAAGCTTTGTAGTTTCTCCTAAAACAAAAACAAATGTTGGATTAGAAGACCAGGAGTGGTGGGCTGCCATCCGACCGGCGCCTGGGGACCCAGTTTCCTTTGTCACCATTGGTCAGGTGGTGATCTTCTTGCATGTTTTTAGTGGGGGTTTTTTTAAGGAGGATACCCCAGGTGAACACCGGGAGAACATGCAGACTCCACACAGAAAGGCCCCTTTCCTCGAGCAGCAGGCACTGAAGGCATGGTGGAGGTTTTGATTAAATTCTGTTATTTTCTAAAAGCAATAACTTTCCCGAATATTGACAAAAGTCAAATGTTAAAAAATGTCTTGCACACCACTTTCAATGAAACATAAAATAAAAGCTTAGCTTAGTGGTTGTGCTGTTTGACTTTGGTTGTGTTAGTTTCCTCTCCATGAGTCAATACATAGGAGTCTATGTCATCTCTCAACTGCTGTATTAACAGTAAACACAAGTTATTGAAAAAAAATCAAGGTTTGCTTCTCCTGTTATTACTGCTATACTAACACATTGCACAGGTTTTGGAATGTGTTTTAGTAGATATTTATGTTATTGAGTTTTTTACTGCAGACAGCCTGGTTGGATTTAAGCTTTGGATAAAAACAGACTCAGTTCCCAGGAACACACTCTTACTTTAAGCATGCGAAGGATGAGAAATACACGCACACAGACACAGACGCACGCACGCACGCACGCACGCACGCACGCACGCACACACACAGTTTTTCCCTGCGACTTACCCTGTCCATAACCATAACCACTACTTGCCTTACTCTAACCTTAACCCAGGTCTTCATCCTAAAATGTAATGGTTTACATTATGGGGACTTGAGTTTTGTCCCTATAAAGAAGGTGACTGTGTAGATTTATGTCCCCAACAGTAATACACAGAAGAATAATACACACACACACACACACACACACACACACACCGTACACAGAGATTATTTGTCCTTCATTCATAGCAGTTGTTCCATCACTTCTAATCCCCACCTTTGACTAATACTTCTTTAACCTTAAAGGCTGATTAAAGGTTACATTATGCAGTGACATTAAATTATGAGTATACATGTCTGTCCTGGAGAATATGGCTGGTAAATACCATCAGAGGTTTCTGATTAGTGAAGAGTAACACAAAGTAAAATACTTGTGGAGAACTGTCATCAGTGAATGCTGCATTTCAAAGCTCAGGAGCTGGTAGAGGTTGTGCTTTTATTGTTGTTCAAAGGTCATTGTACCCAAAGGCCCCCATACATTATGTGATACCTGGAATCTTGCAGAATCATGTCACATCATATCACACTGTGTGAGGTGAGTGTAATAATATTTTGGTCACACTCTGTGTCACATTGAATGAAAGAATACTTGCAAGCAGAGACATATCATCAGCTCACATTATCTGTATGCGCTGCTCATGCGCTGTGCAGCAAATTTTGCACTGTTTTTCTTTAAACTTTATTCAGAAGTTGCTCTTAGCAAAGCACATTTTCATGCTATGTTGTTATCAATGTGTATGCATGTAGTGTATCTATGGTGACTTACATGTTAGTGCTCACCAATGTCCTGTATTATGATATAGCATTCCAGTTACTTGCTTTGTAGAGGTGTGTTATAGCAGCAGTGACATTATGAGAATTGGGTTCTACATTTTGGACACTGTAAGGGTTTTGACACAATCTGGCTTTACCAAAGTCACTGTAGCTCGTAATATATAAATACAGTTCCCATATGTTTTTTCTGTAGGGACTTAAGCCTTCTCTGGGCATGGAGTGCTCAGCTCACACTTACTTATATGCAAACTAGGCAAACTACACATTTGTTCTCCTGAAAACTACAGAATTAGGCTAATAAAGGGATCAGTAATAAAGGGATTCCATTTTTCCCCCCAAATATTAGGTCTTTCCAAATTTAGGTGTACAAAAGTCTTCCAAAGTCTTAAGTCATTAGATTTTCCAAGCTCTAGTAGACCAGACTAACCCCCTATTCGCACACAAGGACTCAAGTATGCTTGAGACAGGATGGCAGTCATTGTGAATTGAGCCTCAATAGACATAATGTCACCAGCTGCAGAGACTCAAAGATGTCCAGTGGTATGACATGAAGGAGACAAAGTTTAAACTTAATGCAGACGTTGTGTGATGTGTGGGAGAGGCAGTCAGCAGTGCTTGAGTTGATACCTGATGGCGCCACATGTGGAAAATAACCCGCTTAATCTACTTAAAAAAATTAAGGCAACTTTTTGCACAAGATTATTATGTAGTTCACACAAGACTTGTCTTTGTTTTTCAACTTCAACAAATCAACTTAGTTTTTCTATGTAAAGTCAACTTAAAATCACATCATATAAATTTTACTTGAAAAAATAAGTTATTTTACAGCCAAAATCAGGCTAACTTTAATTAAAAATGTAATTTTTCCATACAAATAATTAAGTAGTTCATACAAATACCAGTTTTGCTTGATCTGCACAGTAACCTCATGCAAAAGTTGCCTTAATTTTAATTAAATCAAGCACGACATTTCCCAGTGAAATATAACAGCAATCAAGTATTACATTTTATGATACCTTTTGTATAAAGCTAACATTTTGGTCACTCAATATCTGCCCCACAGATTTTGAGCTTTTTGTGTATGACATAAAAAAAAAACTTTCATGGAAAAGTCATTAAGTCACCAAAACTGAAAGGTTTATTGTCTGTATATCGTGTTCACTCGTGAACGGACACGTTTCTTTTGATACCCTCGGTGTTAGGCTGGGCCTTAATTTGGAAGTAGTTGGACTCAATATACAGACCGGAGACAAGAGTAAAAAAGGAAACAAGTTTATTAATAAAGAAAACAACAAAAAGCGCACTCATAAGGAGTGGAACAAACTAACCAAAAGCGCACTCAAACGGGTGGAACAAACAAAACTCTACATGGGAGGTTGAGGCTGAGCAAAGGCTGGGCGTGGCTGGTAGGCACTGAAAAAAGACAGAAGCACACATGAGGGCAAAAGAAAAAAACACTTCAAAAAGTGCGCAAATACTGAGACAGCGACTGGCAATCAACTGGAGATACTCACCAAGCGCAGGTTTTGGAAACTCATGGGAAAGATCAGGATAATCCGACGACAAACGAAGTTGAGCGTCTTCCTTATATACTGAGCCCTAATCAGGCTCATGCACTCCAGGTGCGCTGCTGGAGAGGCGGAGCCAGCTAGGTGTGGGGAAACACTCAGCTAGTGGATCCTAACACTTAGGCCTTGGTGCAACAGGACTGTACGATTAGACAGTTGTGCTATTGATTTCAACCAAGGGTGAATATAATACTTGCAAATCACTTATGTAAGTCACGTATTCAAGAAAAAGTTGGATTCTCAAATTAAAGCACATCCCATTGAACGAAATGAACTTCACCTCACCTGGTCAACACCACTCATTATAGCTTGCGGCTAAGCTAACATTAACTTAGCGCCTGCTGGCAAAGATACTATGACTGGACTTTTCACCGACATGTTTTTAGCATATTGTTGTCAGAGTGGAATCGCACGGAGACTCGTGCATACCTAGTTACATTGATATAACCTAGAGGCTAATAATACAGAGGCATAAACTGCTCAACACTCTGTTGGAAACTAAAGGAGGAAGAGAGTTTATTGTAGCACACACACAGTTTTATACATATGCATCACATGTCCCTATCAACACATATGATTGGCCATCACCTACTCAAAATATCCATCCATCCATCCATTATCTATACCGCCTATCCCTTTCGGGGTTGCGGGGGGCTGGAGCCTATCCCAGCTACAATGGGCGAGAGGCGGGGTACACCCTGAACTGGTCGCCAGCCGATTGCAGGGCCACATTCAAGGACAAACAACCATTCACACTCACACTCACACCTACGGACAATTTAGAGTCATCAATTAACCTAATGAGCATGTTTTTGGTCTGTGGGAGGAAGCCGGAGTACCCGGAGAGAACCCACGCATGCACGGGAAGAACATGCAAACTTCACACAGAAAGGCCCCGCCTGACCCGGGGATCGAACCGGCAACCTTCTTGCTGTGAGGCACGCGCACTACCTGCTGCACCACTGTGCAGCCCTACTCAAAATATGTTTTATAAAATAAATGTTCCTCCTGTACAATTGAGGGCATATCTATTCCATGCTTGTTAACAGTTATTGTTTTACATTTTACATTACATTTTACCATGCAAAACCAGCAATTACTGACTAACAGAAACCCTGTTACATACATCACACTACAGACCTTCAACCGTTAGCCATAAAGTCAGATACTAACATGGTCTTAACAAAAAGCCTACGGTTATGTTAAAGTAATTTTTGCGTTATAACAATACGAAAAGTGAAAATACGGTTACACACGTCTACTACTTTAACTTTATTCTTACCTTAAAATGTCCGGCGGGGTGGTGGTGAACCCCTGGCTGCTACAATGGCAAACTTCACAGTAACAGCATTGATTTGAGTGACAGGCAGTTGAAAGGGAATCACGTGACTCCACTCACTTTTCAAATTAAATATTACAATAAAATGTTTGTTGTGTGAATGGACATGAGAAGATTGGCTGAAATTACATGAACACATCTACATTAAGTCCAGGCAAAAATTGTTCTTTGTAGAGAGAAAAACTAACATTTTATTGTTTATATGATTTAATTGTGTTATATTTACATCCTCCCATGAATCATTTTTCTCAGTGCAGAGACAAGTTCAATTTTTTCTGCTTTTGTGTCATTTTTCTACAATATTTCAAGAGCATATAGTACACAGAAAATATAGCCCACTGCAAAGATATGAGCTAATCTGTATGTTAAAGTGAACTGCTTCATCTTAAGCTAGTATTGAGGCAATGTCAAAAAACAGCTGCTCAATTGGAGCTGAGTACATAAATTATATGTTTAATGCTAAACATGCCCAACAGCCTGCCATTTTTGAATCTGCATGAGTGAACAAGATCGAGTCATAAGCTTCTTTTTTGGAGCCCCTCACTGACTCCAGCATTGTTTTCCATTATTCAAACAGCCACCAATTGTGCTGTAGTTGTGGAGTAGGATTATTCTACAGCTGATCAAAATTACAGTTTTGAAAGCCAAGACTTTACATGTGTGTACTTCTCAGGTGAAGGGCTTGTTGCATAGGTCTAAATGTCTCAGTAAAAAATCAAAAAATAACAAGCCTCCTTCAAAAACACCAAGGCACACTGTAGAGCTTGTGTGAAGTTAAAATGCCTTTATTTTACATGACAAAACTGGTCCAAAAGAGTTAAAAAAAAAAAAAAGAGACCAACGCGTAGCGACCAACATAGGTCTTCATCAGGGTCAGACTGGGGTAACTTGCACACCTATGCTGTGTTACACTAATGAGTTGAGTAGGTGGGAAGTTCCCTGTCAGAACACACACCCACTGGCCAGACACCAAGTATATCCAAGTGAAGAAATGGGGGTGGGGGACAAGAAAATAAAGAAAAAAAGAGGGGGAAAAGTAAAAAAGAGAAATGAAAGAAGAAAGAAAAAAGAAAAGAAGAAAGAATATAAAATAAAATAAAATACCTATCAACCATAACCATCAACACAGTTTAGAATTCATTTCATTAACATTTTTATAAAAAAGGAGAAAAATCAATGTCATCGTTGAGGCCAGGATATTCTGTTGCTTTTAGCTGCACAATCCAAAAGGTTTCACGTTGAAGGAGCCTTTTTAAGAGATCACCTCCTCTGATGTCCTTTTCAACAACTTCCAACACTATGACCTTCAGTGTATTTGGGTTGTCGTGTCCAGCTTCCACATAATGTAATGCCATGGCATAGTCAAGATTTTTTGTGCAAATGGCATTTTTATGTTCTGCAACTCTGTCTTTCAGCCTTCTTTTTGTTCGTCCAATGTAAAAATAACCACATGGGCATTCCAGTCTGTAAATGACATATGTGGTGTTGCAGTTGGCAAAATTTTTCCACTGTCTCCTTTTTGTATCCACGCTCAGTGAATCGGTTTGCCATATCTATAGCCTTGTCATCAAATTCTTCATCTGTGTCACAGATATGTCTTAGTCTCTGAAACTGACCAAATGGAATGTTATCTATAAGGGTCTTAGGATGGAAACTGTTTGCCCTTAAGATTGTATTTTGATCTGTGACTTTCCTGTAAATGGTAGTATGTAATATTTGTGAAAATCACAAATATTTGAACAATACTAACAGAAGTTTGAAATTATCTTTGGAATACAGCAAGAAGGACATCAATTTCTTAGATTTGAAAATCATGAAAACAGACGATGGTGATGTATTTACCAGGTGTACATAAAGAAAGGATTAAGTTAATTTTGCATTGATAGACACATTACTTTCATTCCCTTTTCCTAATGGTCTGGATTTACCTCCAACTTCATTTCCCTTCTCTTTTACTACTCACTTTCTTTCATTCCTTTCTTTCCCTAGGGTGTTTTTTCTTTTTTTCTTTTCTTCTTTATTATTTTATTTTATTTTATATTCTTTCTTCTTTTCTTTTTTCTTTCTTCTTTCATTTCTCTTTTTTACTTTTCCCCCTCTTTTTTTCTTTATTTTCTTGTCCCCCACCCCCATTTCTTCACTTGGATATACTTGGTGTCTGGCCAGTGGGTGTGTGTTCTGACAGGGAACTTCCCACCTACTCAACTCATTAGTGTAACACAGCATAGGTGTGCAAGTTACCCCAGTCTGACCCTGATGAAGACCTATGTTGGTCGATACGCGTTGGTCTCTTTTTTTTTTTTTAACTCTTTTGGACCAGTTTTGTCATGTAAAATAAAGGCATTTTAACTTTAACCCCTTTAATAACACACAAGCTCTACAGTGTGCCTTGGTGTTTTTGAAGGAGGCTTGTTATTTTTTGATTTTTTACTGAGACATTTAGACCTATGCAACAAGCCCTTCACCTGAGAAGTAAGTGCAAAGTACCTGAAGTATCCAAAGAGCACCTGTGTTGTAATCAACAAGAAGACCCAGCAGCGCTTCCACTCTGTTGTCTTCACTTTACATGTGTGTACTTGAGATCCCAAGAATAAGTACTAACTTTTTACAATGAGCTATAGCAGCGTTTTGCATGTTTAAGTACAATAATGAAAACATTATAGTGCTATCAATTTCCGAATGGAATTTCCTATCATCATGGTCTATTCATTGCCATAAAATATGAAACTCAGCTATAACTGTTTTTATTGTTAGAAATTTGTCTGCATGTGCAATTGTGTGATTGTGAACAGTGAGTTTTGTTCTTCCTGAAACTATAATATCCAAGACTTAACATGCTCTACTAAATGGTTAATAATGTAAAATATACATCATTTGCTGGAAATAAGTGGAAAAATACTGCTATAGTTCTTTAAACAAAGTCCTTTAAGAAGTGAAACTGTCCTTGCTGAGATGACTATCTGGTCCTTGTAAGTATAGAAATACAAGAAGCGCACAGCATTTCCTTTCTCCCTGCCAGGTTATTTGAGGGCTCTCAGCTGCTCTTCAGTGAAAAGTATTCTGCCAGTCGGCCATTATAGTGAAAAAAGTCCAAGGTCAGTCCACAGCATGCTGTTATTGTCCTGAAAAGGCTGCTTTAGTCGATTTCCCTGGAGACAAGGGACCACGAAATGGTTTCTGGATGGTTGCTGCAGTGACTCAGACAATACTATTCAACATAAACAGATCAGAGGCTGTGACACACATTTCCTGTCTGCCCGCTGACTGTGCAGATGTTTTGTAAGAGAAGGTGAAAGAGAGACTAAAGAGAGACTGTGTTTCTCTAAGTGGATGCTAATTAGATAGTCGGGTTCATACCTCCCTTAGGACAGATGATGGAGGAGAAATGGTAGACGCTGGATCAGAGGAACACTGTGCTGCTCGTTTGAGTCATTGAAATTCTCACTACATCAACTATTTCATGCAGCTAGAACCTGAAGGTAGTGATAGGCGAGTTTATTAGAAGTGTGTGAATGTATGTTCTTCCAACCTGGCATTAAGAAGAATGTACTATTATACATTTATGTAGGTTTGGTAGGGTTTGGAATTGAAATCCCATCCCAGAACTAATTTTTCTGTCAGCTTGAAGTGTGAATTTACAGCAGCCCAAATATTCTGCCAAGGACAGATAATGACTTTCAGGAGAGGTGTTTGAAGTTGAACTTATGTTTTAGGACAATACGGAGGTCACCATCTCCATGCATAATCATGCAATTTTATGTGAGATCACAATAATCCACAAAACAACCATGTTTAGTTAGTAATCACACTGTAGGACAGTAAAAGTGTTTTGCAGGTTGTTTTACTTTAACAGTTATTGAGGTTGAATTCTAAAGGCAACAATTAAGTCAGTCCTGCCAGCGTATTACTGCCTTTACATCATGCCTTACTGGTCAAATCTTGTAATAAATTTGACATTTCAGAAGAGTGTATTCTTACTCTCATCTTGCTTCACACAATAATGTGTTTTAAACCGTATACAGCCATGATTTCACCATATCATGCTGTTGCAGCAACAGGTCAGCTTCCCTTGCGAGTATTTATGTGATGCATACGAAATGACGTGGACATTCCCTGCACCAGCAAAACACCACACCAGTATAGACAGAAATAGATAAATCCTTGCTTCTGCTTCACTGGCACACATCCACGTAGAAAAGTCTCCACAGTGATAGAGGTATGTGGAAGGTCATCCATACTTTCACTTCAACATTGTCACGATAGAGTAGATGAAAAAACCTTCACCAGCTTCAGAGGAATTTATCTGAAAAGTTCAGCAATTCTACCTTATTGCTTTTACTTTTCCAGCAGATGGGTGGCGATAGAGGTTGTATTACACAATATAGGCAAATTATTTTCTAAATTCCATATGAAATCAGGAAAAATAATATTTAGTCAGTTATATCTCAACAAGTAATTGACAGATGCCATGAGACTTTGGTTCAGACTTTCTTGGCACTGAGGCAATGAACCCACTTGACTTTTCTCTGAGACTTTTCATCTAGAACCCTTATCAGGTCATCATTTGAATCTGTCCAATACGCTGGTTTATTTTTTATGAGAGCTCACAGATGGTCACTATGTTCTAACATCAGCTTGCTCACATTGTTATTGTGAGCGTATTGGTGTGCTGACATTGACATTTAGCACATTGCACAGAAGTGCTTTAGTGCAGCCTCACAGAGCTGCTGATGTGGCTGCAGACTCTCAATCTTGTTAGTGTGCTTCACCTAACAGATATTAACCAGAAATAATTTATTTTTCCATAGTCATGATTGTTCGTCCTTTTCAATTCAGCTGGACTGGAAACCAAACAAGCAAGCAACACCAACAGGAATGATGAAAAGTTTAATACATGCAAGCCTCCTGACTATTTCCTCCAGGATCTAGGTATCCCAGTGGTGATGGGGTTTAAGGACAATGTTGTGGATGTGTAGTCAGTGTGGAATGTCCTTACAGTTAATTGAGGGTCTAGGGATAGAGGGCATGCTGTACAGATCGTAAAGCCTCTTGAGGCAGATTTGTGATTTGTGATACTGGGCTGTATAAATAAATTTGACTTGAGTTACTGTAATGTCAACATGTGTATGTGTGGTTTTGTGTGTGTGTTTAGGACTACGATCTGAGTCAGCTGCAGCAGCCTGATGCCCTGGAGTCAGAGTGTGTCAAGGTGGGGATCCGACGTTTGGATGAGAGGCCCCTCCATCATGACCACCAGTACCCTCTCCGTTCTGCTGCCCCCCACCCAGGTGACATAGGAGACTTCATCCATGAGGTATGACAACACTCAGGGATGGATTGTTTTGGATATATACAACTGGAATCCACACATCTTATGGTGTCTTTTACCAGTTTAAACTTCTATGGTAACATGTTTGTGTAAAATGTCAGTGTTCTCGTCTGTCTAAACCAGCATGTGAGCACAGCAGAGGAGGGTGTCCCATCCTCACTAACTGACATTCAGTCTGCTTGCCCAGATTGAATTCTGGTGTCTGTCACATGCCCTTCTCAGCACACAGGAAGTGATGAATCACAACTTGAGTGAAATACAAACTGTCTATTCGACAGCAGTAAGCAAACACTTTGTCCAGAAAAAGCTGGATTTGCCAATGTTAGATTTTTGCTTCCCTCATCCCTTTTCTATCCTTTACTATAAAGCATCAAAGACTGGCTGGGGTGTGTGCAGTTTACCTCACCACCTTACAGGATTTAAGGATATTGAAGTTCAAATGTTTTTTTCAAACAGTTGCTATTCAGAGCTGCCAGTATGGGGACTAACCCAGTGTAACATTTAAAGACTTTAATTACTGCTAATTAAAACAGAATGCAATGGCTGTTTTCAAACAGGGAAGTACAGGCAGAAATTCTGAAACAAACAATGCATAAAAGCATTTGGTTATGGGTTGAGTTGTACAGTCTGTTTTTCTGGTGTATCCACAATATAAAACACAAGTATCAGTGGTGTATCATTGATATGTGATGGTGTGTGGTTAGCAGGAGGTTGCAGACAACACTGGGTTTTTGAGGGAAAATAGTGTAGCGAGAGAGTGAGAGGCAGAGAAACACAGAGTACAGTGTCTGTAATTCTTAATTGTCTTTGCTAATGGTCAGGATTAGCTGGCCTCAGACGTGGCCACAGCCTGGCTACCTAATTGGAGGTAAATCCACTGAGTTTAGTTAATCCCACAGACTGGCTACAGGCCATCCTCAGCTTCTTGAAAGGACAGTTTGTGGTTTGGGGAAAAACTGTGTTCTATTTTCTCTGATATTTGCCATGATATATAGAGTATACTAGTTTCTGTTCTTATAGGTATACATAGAACAGGTTGTTTACAGTCGCAGGACATTAAAGTCAGACAGAGAGTCGGAAGTGAAAACTGCAATGGACAATATGCCTGCCTGCTACTGAGGCAGTGGATATGCCGTGGATATAACCAACTACCTTGTCATTCTGCTGTCGCTCTACTCAAGACGACAAATGAAAGCATACAAAAGTATGGAGGCATGCCACTTTCTTGTCAGCGGCCAGGTCCACGACCTCGATGCCAAAGTGCTCTGGGATGACTGTAGTTTGGTTTTGTCCAGGCTGTGTAGATTGTATTGTCTTGTGGATTAACCGAGCAACAAACGTTGAGAGCCGCGATGCTGAATATTGACATTTCCATTGCAGTTGTTTGGTAGGTTTACCACAAAGGTCTGCGGAATCAACAATAAGATGTGAATCGTGGCAACAAGACAAGACAGACTGCATTATTTACGTTCACCTGTCTTATGTGAAACTGTTAATGCTGATTTAATAAGTGTCAGTCTGTTGCTTGTAGCCATTACTTTAAATCTATCATCACTGATCTAAAACAATAATGTTTCACCATTTCTGACTGCAGACAGTTAACAAGCCATTTTCTCCAGCGTTTTTCTGTAAATTTCTTGCATTTTTCACCCTTATAAACAACAACTTTTGGTACTCAACAAAAGCTCCTCATGGTTCCTCGGATTGATCGGTCTGAGCAACCATAAACGATGCAAAACGTATGCATTGAGTGTGAGTGTTATAGTGCTTCCTATGCAGAAAATCACTTCTGACCCTCCATCTGCAGTTTGCGCCACGACAAAAGAGTGACGTGACATCATGTGCAAACAACCCACAGCAGAGAGGAAATTACAGTGTTCCATTTTATACTAACAGGAAATGAGACAAAGCGTGTACCAACAGATGAGAATCAATTGATACCTATCATATTCGTGAACTTTATCTGTCTGCTGTTTCGTGCTGGATAGATGCAGGTGCAGAAGATTTATCAGAGCATTTTCACTAAAAACAGCTGCCTGCTGTTGCTGGATACCAGATTAATGGGAAACTGAACCGAAATCATGTTGGGCAGTTGTGCCCTAAAGGTTCAGTCCCACAGACCAGCAAGCTAGGTCTGGATGGAGAAAGTGAAAAGCACCTTTCATCACCATTGCACTTGAGTAAGGCTCTTAACCCCAACTGCTCCAGTGGAGCTGCTCCTTGGCTGGCAGATCAGACTGTGGTTGTACTAAGCAGCTTCCAGGTGTGGATGTGAGAGTTTTTCCAAGGATTTATGCTTCAAGTGAACTAATTCATAAGACAAGAGGTCCTACCACATTTGAAGACGTCCACAGGTGAGGTGAAAAGCCAGCCATCAAAGCCTTCACCTTGCTACATCCCACTGCCTCCCTGATCTCCTCTCAAGATTTCTCTTGTTTGTCTTTGTCGTTTTGATGCAGTAAATATTTGTAGAACAGCAGACAACTTTTTCTCAAAGGAATTCATGGTTACACTGGAAAGGTGACAAAAGCCCTCTTCACACACTCCACCTACCATCAGTCCTGTACTGCCCTATGTATGCATTTAGCATGTTTTATATGAGTATCTGTCATTGGTTTTTCATCTGTGCTGTCAGTGTGTGTGTGTGCTCTACCTTTAAGCCTTCCTAAAAATGTTACACTCTCTCAAATGAATTAACGGGAGTCTCAGAGTTAATTAGATAGGCCTCCTGAAGAGACTGAACTCTTCTTTTAACAGGGCTGATAACTGTCATTACATCATGAGTGCATGGCCAGCTGGGCATCTTGGGTGTGAAGAGTCATCATTGCTGGTGCATGTTGTTCTTTGTGTGCTAGCTGCTTCCATATTGTTTGTGTGCACGAGCGTGTGTGTCTTTTGGTCGGCTGCATAAAGACATCTGCCAAGCGGAGCTATGAATAATGAGCGGGAGCTGTCAGACAAGGCAAGCTGATCTAGACAGCTTAATCTGGCAGACATGACAAGCTGATGCTTCTTGCCCTGCCACTCCCTCTCTCTCTCTCTGTGCTAATTCTCTCCTCCTGTTGAGTTTCAGAGTGACAGGAGTGTCTTGAGTCAGATGACAGATGTGGCCCACAAAACATTTCCACAGCTTATCAGATTTACTGCTTTCATTTCAACCATTCTGAATAGCATTGAGGAGCAAAAACCATCCATTTTCTGACTGTTAGTTTGGGCAAATGTATTTAAATGTTAATTTTAGATGGTACTTTCATTTTACAAATGTTCTTTGAATGAATTGATAAAAACTGCGTATATGTCTTCAAAATATGTGTGTGCATACGTGTGTGTGTGTGTGTGTGTGTGTGTGTGTGTGACTGCCACCACACTCTGCAGCCAAACTCTTGCAGCCCTAAATCTTGCTTTTCTTTTCTTTCACGGAGCGACAGCTGGGGTTGCCAGAAGCTCGGCGACCATTGTTCTCCGCTGCGATTAATTCTGTGTGACTAATCTGGGTGAGGCTTCCCAGAGAGACCCTCAGACCCTGTCGTCGTAACCCACCCCTCCTCTCTCCTGGGATTTTTGTCCCCTCCTCAATGGCCCTCAGTGCTCTCTCTCTCTCTCTCTTCTCTCTCTCTCTCTCTCTCTCTCTCATTCCCCTGGACAGATGGCATAGGGTAGATGTTCTCTAACCTGCTTTAAAAATGGAGACAAGGACTTTCATTTTGTCTTCAGAGTTTGGTATTTAAGGTTGACATTTTGACTCCCAGTTCTTTGGAAAAGTGAACTTTCAGATGGTGTTCATAGGTCAACAAGGGTCATCAGACGTGGTTTTGAGTCTAACACTTCTCTGCTTTGGTATGAAAGCATGTACACAGGTTTCTATAATACCCTTTTAGGTTTACTGTACAGTTACCATGGAAATATTATAGGATTACTATAATCCTGCACTAGATATCCTCAGAGTCTTGTAGCTCTCTCAACCATAAATTCTGCTTTTCTCAGTCTCAGTGATACTCTGGAGTATGGGTTATTGCACTGCCGTGTGGAAAATCTCTGGTGCAAACATGGCACTGTTCATTTTTAATGAACTGAAAGTTGACAGCTCTGCCTAGCAGAGATTTCAAACAGTGTTCTCTGATTTAGAAGAGATGTATATGGAACTCCAAGGATTAACCTGTGTCATGAGCCTGATATGAATATGCATGTTGTTTATCCCTCATCAAACACAGGCTTTGTGTGTGAAGGTTTTATCAGCGATATTACTCCCCTGCCTCAGCAACCACTGATAAGGTGACATCAAGCAACTGAATCCCCAACTGATCCACTGCTGATGTGTAGCCACCAACAGTAACCAAGCGTTGACGTGGTTCTGGGCGTCTATTAATCAGTCAGCGATAATGTGTGAATTTGATACAGGATCTTTTCCATATGCATATTTTCTAATTCTCTCTTTGCTTACTTTCCTATCTCCATATTTATTTAATCTATAATGTTCTTACAAGACTAGAAACCCATATTTAGTATTTGGTACCTGTCCTCCACACTCTGTTTTTGTAGAGGTAGTCTTTTTCTTTCTCAGTGGTGCTAGACAAGGATGCATTCTCTGCTACTGTTATTTTACATTGTGATTCCCTTTGCTCAGCTTCCTCTCTCCTCCATTTGTCTTTCCAGGGCCTGAAGGCAGCAGACAACGATCCCACTGCGCCCCCCTATGACTCCCTGCTGGTGTTTGACTATGAGGGCAGTGGCTCCACCGCTGGCTCCCTCAGCTCCCTCCACTCCTCCTCAAGCTGCGGAGACCAGGACTACGACTACCTCGGCGACTGGGGGCCACGCTTCCGCAAGCTGGCTGACCTATACGGTGGAGGTGATGATTAGCACCCCAAACCCCCACCAACAGCAACCACCTCTCCACCCCACCCTTGCTTCAAGGCTCAGGTGGTGGATGGGATTGATGAAAGAGAATATGGGATAAACATGGGGTATGGATTGGCACTTCTGTATTACCACAGGACAGCTTGTAAAGAGACTTGCTGCCCCTTGACGACGGTTGATGACACTAGAGACCATTCTGACTCCTGGCCTAGCAAGGCCTGGCACCGGCTAGCATTCAAGCTAATGGACGTTATCATGTGAGTGTTAGCCCTTGTGCTAACAAATGTGAGCAGCCAGAACAATGCACTCAGAAGAGACGTTGTCTCTGTGATGGTTAAGAGCTACGACAGCCATGCTACAGACGCTCATTTACACTTGAATCTCACAGTACAGGAGCACTGGGGTCAAATGTGCCTTTTTGTACATTCTTTTGATTGTGTTCAGTCTCGATTCTGTATGTTGCTTTAAAGCTCCCAGTGTTTTGCAGCAGCAACTGGAGGAGCACTTCGCCATGATGATGAGTGTGTGTGCTTGGGTTCCACGTCATTACCTGTATGTGTGTGTGTGTGTGAGAGTGCGTGTGAGTCATTTCCACAGAGACACACTGGATGGACACTCTAAAGGGCAGAGCCTACTATGAGACACCTTGGATGATCCTACCAGCAAAAACATGTCTTTACTGTACAGTTCTGGGTATTAGAGGTTTTTTTTTTAATTCAGTCAGAAAATGACCGCTTCACTCACATATAGCACAATGTGTAGATCTCAATCAGTTAGCAGAATCAAATATACATATTTAGGTTTGCTGTGACTAAGTTTTGTCTTAATGAGTAACATACACACTGAATACTGAATCTCTGAAGGGACATTCTCCTCCGGCCAGAAGCTGACTCACAACTGTTTTCTCTGTGATACGGCACATATATTTGGTACACGTCTCCATGGCTTTTTGAGGTGCATATCTGTATGCATAAAAGACAGGCTCATTTCACTACATTGCTCTGGTGTTAATGTGACTGACTGCCCATGTTAACAAAGCTAGCTGAGATCAGAAGTTTTAATTTCTTTCTGCTCTCCCTCACTGATTTTCCTCTCCAAACTCTGATCAGTCAACATCACATAACGTCAAAGCTTTGATTGAATTGCTATAAAAGAATGTCTGCCTCTCCTGGCTTTCAACACTGTCAGAGAGTCGAGGACATTTAGTGCTACAATGAAATTAAAAAACTTCTTCTCTGGATCCAGGAGGTTTTTACAAGCAGAAAATGTTATTTGTAGTGCATTTTAAATAGTATGGTTATGTCCTTGCTGCACCTTCACAAATGGGGTCTTTAAATGGGATGTAGTTTAGCTCATTTGCAGAATGACAAAAATACAGAAGCAAAGTGGTGAAAAACAGTGCTAAAATATCATTTCCATTTATGTGTTTGTGCAGATGAAAGAAAACAGAAAGCATAAACAACAACAAAGAATCAAGGCCACAAGCAAAGAAAACTCAATCTGAAAACACTTGAAGTGCTTTTGGTTGCAGAGCAACAGTAAGATCTATGAAATAACAAATAAATTAAAATTCCCATCATGAAGGAAATTCATTGAGAAATTAATTTTGTAATGAATATAACAGAGAGCAAGAGTGATTTTGTGTGTGTGTGTAGGTTCAGGAGACACATTCTGGAAGGAGTTTATATTTACAGATGAATGTGTATTGTATGTTTGATGAACAGGTAGTGAACAGAATATAAAGTGACTGAGGGATGACTAATATTCAGGTCTGCAGCTTAAAATGACCAATCCAACACCTTTCCTCTGTAATGTCTGGATCTGCAGCAGAATGGTGCGAAGGTGGAATACCAGAATGTGAAAAAGAGGCAGAGAAGCGATTAATCAAACTGCTATCTCTGCTTCTGCAAATACATATTTCTAACAGTTACTGATAACACACATGAATTTCAGGAATGACGATGTAACTTCACTAATTTTGCATATAGCAGTGGAACCGTGATGTTGTAGATTTTCTGTTTTACTTTTTTATTATTTTGGGTCATCTGGAGATATTTTGCCGTGGTAGCAAAAAAATTCAACAACAGTTTAGTCGAGGGTACATTATTTTCAGGGTACAGATTTTCATGACATTTTCCATAGATGTCCATGGTCCCTGGAGGACAAATATGAAGATGAAAAGTTCCACTTGCACAAAACAAATATTAAAGCTACAGGATAGAATACACAGAATAACATCTCTTTTATAAATCTATGGTCAACCCAACAAAACAAAAACAAATGGAAGGCGTTTGTTCACTTTTGATAGTCAATATTCCTGAGTAACAGACAAGCTAATGCATCATCCCAACAAATGTCGACAGTACAAGCTCTGTTTTCCAGTTTGTATATGGGAGAGAGATTACTTAATCAAACTTGAGAAATCTCCCCCCTTTAGTCTGGATGATATCCTTCCATTAATGAAAGTCCCTCCTGTGTTTAATTATATTTTCATGTGCAGTTAATTCTTCATTGTGTTTAGCAATGACACTCTCACTCTGCTGGCAGGCTTTTGAGATGGTCAGAATGATTTTGACAGTTAACATGCTGCAGACTGTGTTGGACAATGGGAATTCTTTGCAGATTGACCGATTCACGCTTTTGTTTCCTGTACCTTTAAAATCAATTGGGCAAATTGCTGTAAAGCTTTAGAGCAGCTTCATGCTCCTCTTTTGAGTTAAAAATCCCCTGTATCATATTCAGCGCCGGGTGGTTAGACTGGATGAATTGCACTTTTTCCTCTCGAGTCACAGCCTTTCACAGTGTTGTTGAGAGCTTCTATTGGTGGGAGGCAGACATTGGTCAAACCCAGAGCTGTACAAAAGAGCTGCATATTTTTGCCAGTGTGGTGTTCCAAAGCTAGTGAGAAGACATGTACAGTAATGCTAGACTTTAGATAGATACCTTCTGTTTTTTGTTTTGCTTTTATCACAATGTAACTTATGCAGCTGATTGCTAATAAAGGCAAACATCAGTCCTTGTTTTGTAGCAAAAGTACTTCTTGATACTCTGCTGTGGTGGATTAAATACAAAAAAGGCAATGTTTCTTCTGTCTGCTGATGATTTGCCTTAGTGTTCTCTGGTACTCTCCAACTGGCTACTCACTGTAAACTGAAATATGTACAGATTGTATTTTTTTTTTCTCTTGTTGTTCTTTTGGCTGTGGTCTCTGAAAATGACATGCTAATATCCTGAATCCTTGTATATGTGTAATTTGGATTACAAATTAAAAAGTTTTTGCATGTTTTTATCTTTTCATTATGGGAAAAAAGTATTTTTCAAATCTTTTGCTAATACCTTCAACACCAAGTACACACACTCAAACACTCAGTAGAAGTAGGACATTTTGAAGCAATTGATTTCAAGGGGTGTAAGAAAACCTGGTAACACTTTATATTAAGGTGCACATAATCACCATGCATTAGCTGCTCATTAGCATGCATATTAGTAGCATATATATTATAGCATAGTCACTGTAAACCACTTATTAATGCCTTATTCCGTATGACCATATTCTACAACTACTAGGACATTAACTCAGTGTTTTCCCTCAATAACCTTGTAATTACTGATTATTGATATCAAGTTGTTAACCAAATTGCTTATGCACTTATTGTGTTCACTATTTGGGCTCATTCTACAGTTTATCAGTTATTCTGTACTGTTATTTTTATGCATTCAATATAATATGAAATTCACATAATGTCACTTAGTCAGGAGTCATCAGTTTAATCAATAATAAAGAGGGGTCCCCCTCAGGAAAAGGGTTTGGAATAGCTAATTTACACATCCAACAGACATAGAGCAATGTTCTCACAAGCTTTGAAACCTAAAGTGTGTGTAACATGAGTGTTGTCACAGTTGCAAATGAGCAACATTCATAGAGTTAATTGATGTTGTTGTGTCAAATCAGCAGAGTGCCCCTTCAACTGTCATCTCTGAAAGTGCAGATTCACTCTAATCTGTGCTAGAAAGCTTATGGATATTTAACATTGATTTCCACTCCGGGATCAACACATGTTGTCATCATATAGAGGACAGTACACTCATACACTGCATGACATCATTTTGTAGTTTCATTTTTAGTTTCATGATATCATTTTTTGTTTTCATTTTGAAGTGACCCAGGAGTATTTGGATCTGAATGATGCATTTCAGGTGTTGTTTACTCAGATGAAGTCATTTTTAGAATTCAGTCTCTACAACATTCTGCCTCTCTCAATGTATCCACATGGCCTCCACCAGATTCATGTAAATGAATCTTAAATATCTGATATACAGATAGAGCAGAGATTTTTAGTCAACTAAAGAACTTTGATTATGATATTGTGGCATTAATGATTTCATGACCATTCAGGGGCCCTACAGCAGCAGTCCCCAACCTTTTTTTTTGCCATGGACCGGTTTCAGGTAAAGCAATATTTTGATGGACCGGTATAGAAACAAATACAAAAAAAATATTCAAAATACAACTCACCATTACCCTGAATGTAGTTGTAATTAGTGGGGGCCCTGCGCTTGTTTCTCTTCAATGAGGAGGCTTAGTGCGTGAGAATCACCTGAAGCTATAAACCCATATTTTAAGTAGGACTGCTGATGTTGTCTCTTAAATGCAGCTTTCTTTTTCTTGGAAGTTGTAGGCTCTTCTTCTCCTGTCTCATCATTTGGCCTTTTCCTCTTTCAAAAGAAGCTCTCCAAAGACGTTCAAAACTTCTTTCAGACTCTGATGATCAATAAAATATTTTTTGTTCAGTCTTTCTGTGCAGCCCGGTACCAAATGACCCATGGACCAGTACCAGTCCATGGCCTGGTGGTTGGGGACCACTGCCCTAAAGCATAAGGAATGTGGGACAGTCAAGTTGAACTCTTGTACACCTGTTCTCCATTCCGACCTCCAGCTTAAAACTCTTACTGCATTAGTCCTTGAGGATTATCATGCTGTGTTCATGTAAGTTTTATCCCACAGTCCTATTAAAGTGCCCAGATACCCTGAAGTCCACCGGACAAATCTGCTTCATGCTCTGGCCATGATGCAACTGCATCCACAAAACACCAAAAAGTCAGTCTGCTGAAGAACATATAATGCAAACACAACCTGTGGACTCTTGAGCCATGATGGAGACATATGAGGAAGCCAGAGTACAATCAGAAAAGCTTGCTCCTCAGTAGTACACATTCCAAAATAAACATAAATCACAAGGTCTGTCTCACCCCGACATTGCATGTTTGCTGGGTAAACTGGTTTCATTTCAATAGTTTCAGTGTTTGTTGGTGACAGTACGAGCACTGAATCACATATATTAAACACTTTAAGAGCAGATTAGGAACGGAGTAATAGCAGGTCTTGTGATTACACTGGAACAAACTATGGACTGACACAAATCCCAGCACTGTTCTTCCACTGTAGTCCTCAGAAGTATCTTGCTTCTTCGTGGCAGCTTTAAATCCTGTTTGTCCTCCTCTGGCCTTTTATCCCCAATCCGACATGAAACACACAGTCTGTAGTTTCAGGGCCCAAGGGCACTTCACCAGTATCTTTTCCCAGCAGCCAGCCATTCATATAGGCACAAGAACAGTGATGAGGTAGAGAAAACAGGCAGGAAAAATCCAGTTCCTCTCCTGAGATCACACACAATTAAACAAACACATTCTGTCTTCTACACTGCTTTCTCAGTGTATTTGCCATCATCACACATCACATACTGTGTGTGTCTGCCGGTGCATCAAGCCTTTCCAGATTCATAAAAAAAAAAAAAAAACAACCATAAAACATGGATCCATAGCTGGAGAGCTGAGTGCAGCTAAATGAAACAATTTGTGACTGTTAATTTTATGGAAAAGTAAATAGTGTGATCAATTAGATTGACTTCCAAATTGAGTTTAGTGTGACAAAGTGATTTATTTTGGTAAACAATATTAATGCTGATATAATAATAATAAAAATAAGATTAGTATACAGCACTAAGTCACAACTAGCCCACTACACTCAGAAAGTAGTATAATAGTTGTCGCCAAGTGCTTGCTCATGGGGGAATTGTTGGTTTCTTTGTAGATAAAAGAGCTTGGTCTGTACCAGCTCTATATGGAAAGTGTCCTGAGACAACTTCTGTTGTGATTTGGCGCTATACAAATAAAATTGAAAATAAAATTGAATAGTTTTGATGGTTTGTATGTTTGCAGCAAGAGGTCAGTGGTTGTGAAAACAAAGTGTGTGTTTTAATGTGAAACCAATTTGTGGGACATATTAATCAATTACACCAATTACACCAGTTTGTCAAGTAGTTTCCATGTTATACTTCATAAATCACGCTTGCTTGCTGGTTCCACCTCAAAAACAAAAATATCGTGTTTTACATATCTTTTATTTATGTATTTATTTATTTGTCCTAGCAGTTGTAGTTTTTCAGCCATCAGCACGGAAAAACCCCTGTTGTTATGTCATGCAGGTCTTTGTCATTTCCACCACACTCCCAATACAGTGGAGGTGAGTAGAATATGATTTGTGGCATTCAAATTAGGTATTGAATTACTTTGTTTGTTAGTTAATTTAACATGGATGATGCAGATAAACATTATAATACAATTTGAACAGACATAATGTTTTAGGGCATCTAACTGAGGCAATTTGCAGTCACTGTCTCTGTTTTGGCTTTTAAATTCAAGTTAAAACAACAGACTCAGAAACAGCCCAGACAAATTCAGCTATGTCCAATTCATTTCATTTCATTCAATTCAATTCCATTTTATTTATATGACAACAAAGTCATCTCTTCTAGAACAGGTCTAGACCATACTCTTTAATATAGAGAGACCCAACAATTTCCTCATGAGCAAGTGCTTGGCAATAAAAGCGTGGAAAACCTCAAACAGAACTGGCTGTGGGTGGATGGCCATCTGCTTCGACTGGTTGTGTTTAGAGTATGTGGAGATCTGTTTTCCCCTCTTTTTCCTGTGTCTTTGTGTTTCCCTCTCCCCCTGTCTCCTGTCTGTCTCTCCCCTCTCTGTCTGTTGTGTGGGTATGTTTCACTGCAGGGTGTGGCTGGAAGGTCAGCTCTGGCCTCCTCCTCTCCTGAGCACACCTGCTCTCTATCAGACAATTAAGACTCACTTGCTGCCACAGTACATAAGCATCAGCCTTCTATCAATCCTTCCTGACTCCTGTCTTTTTGTGCTCAGGTGCCTACCTTCATGCTCCAGCCTACGCCGTGTCAGTCTGCTGTTATGAGTGAACTGGAACTGGACTCTCTCCCTGCCTGTTCACTCCCAGTAGACGCACCTGCTTCACTGTGTGGATCTCTTAAACTCGATGTACATTTTTGAATTGTTTGTTAAACTTTTGCCTTTTTTCACATATCCCTGCCGCCAGGTTGAACCCTATTAACTCACAGCTGCCCTACATGTAGTAAGGTTGCTATTACACATATATATATACTATATATATTGACCAGTAAATACATTTTAAATGTACATTTCCAAGTGTGCTGTTACAGAGTGGTTGCAGGTAGACCCAAATGCAGGACACAGACACAGAGGTAAGGTGAAGTAAAGCCGTTAATTATCCAGAGCTGGGGAATGTGGGTGAAGTGGAGCGTGGCTGGCAGGAGAGGTGCAGGGATAGCAGGCAGACAGGCAGGCAGATGAGACGCGATCCACTGTGATTGCAACAATGATCCAGCGACAAGTGGAAGTAAAGGCGAAGGTGAAATCCTGCCAGGCTGATGAGATGATGGACAGCAAGTGGGCAGGTTCAGAAGGTGTGCCTCATTAGCAGGGATCCAGGAGCTAAAGGAGTGAGAGAGGGTTTGCCACACCTACCACAGACAGAAAGGAGCACAGGAGACCCAGGAAAGAGGGAAACATAAGGAAAGGACAGGGGGAAAAAAGGCCGTGGCTCTGATATGTAGGTTTTTTGGAATTGAAAAAAGGATGATGAAGTCACAGTATCTACAACGGGAATAAATATTGAAAGGGTGTCCCAAAATCAGGTGTCCAGTGGGTGTAAGTATAGACCACATGGAGGCTGTGCGAGGTTCCCTTAGTTCCCTTAGAAACCTCACACAGCTTACTTAGGACACAAATATTGCAATTCTGAACAAAGCAAAGTAAATGCTGGAGCACCTCAACATGCTGCACTCCCCACTTTACTGTGGTTTAGTTGAGAACATAAACACCGAATATCAATCCATTATATATAGCGAAGACAGCAATTAAAATTGTAGGTGAGGTAGATTCAACAGACTGTATCAAGTCAAGGGTGAGAAAATGCAGAGATTGAACTGAATTATAAAACTGATAGTTGTGCATAGATCCCAAAATAGGTTAGTGTTTGAAAACGGCTGAAGCCTGTTTGTAGAGGCCGTCTGTGATGCATCAGATTGCTGAATCAACATTACTCCATAATTTTTCACTGTTTATTAGCACCCGTTGGGACCCTTGTAAGTTCACTACAATCACACAGCTATTAAGCATTATAGTACATGTTAAAAGAAAATGCAATTATTTTTTTCAGAAAATTTAACAATTTTATTTGAAAGGAATAACAAAAAAGTGATTAATAATTTCACTGTCCTTTGAAAATAATAACAAATATATTTATATTACAGACCTGCCACTTGCATGCTGTTTTGAGTCAGGCAGATGAGTCAGAGTTGGATGTTTTGCATATTATGTGTACAATATTCACAGGAAATAAAGCATAATAACAAACAATTTAATATTTACACTAACACTCTATGCCGCTATGCCAGCTACATATCAGAGACCATCTACAGTACATATTCCATATCACCACATAGCAGCTGAGGACCAGCTGATGTTGGCATTAATATTAGCTACAAAGCATTAATGTTAGCCACTAAACATTACAGCTAATAATGGCGAAGGAGTGAATTGTACCAAGCATTAGCCCTAACTTGCTCAGTACTGAAGGGTAGACTTAGGACTAAATGGAAACAAAGTGGTAAAGCTATCATTACTGTTTGAGAGCATATTAGACAACATACAACACAGAACATGAACAACTAGACAATTTCTCCTGGTGATATTTTGAAAGGGCCACGGGGGCTACAAGTGTGTACATTATGACAATGCTAACAGCGGCTAATGCTAAGCTAACATTAGCATGTCAAATAGCACATTAAAAAGGTCTGAAACACCATTAGAATGCATTTTACTGTAGGTTAGCATGTTAGAATTAGCATGCTAATCATTAGCATATTAACACAACAACCTGACATCAAAAGTCAAACCTGTATGCACCAACAAGTTCATAGGACCTCATGTTAGCATTAGCCACTGTTAGCATTGGGGCTAATGCTAACATTAGCATGTCAAATAACACATTGAAAAGATCTCAAACACCATTAGAATGCATTTAAGAATCATTTTACCGTAGGTTAGCATGTTAGCATGTTACTTAATGCTTTTTATTCTATAAATTAGCTGATACTTATTACCATATAAATGGTTCATGGCAGCTTTATAAGTTATTACATAATGTATGAATTCATACCTCAGTTAACATGAGCACCATTAACATTAAATTATAACTTGACAAACTAGTTAGCTGTCAGTTAAGTAGTTAATGCTTATTGCTGCATTAACTATTGTAAATTAATGTACCCTTAATGAAAAGTGTTACTGATTATGGCTTGTATGTAGTGTTAAAACCATGCGTTGGAAGTGTACGCTGAAGTGATAAATTTGTGAACCTTTTATGAAAAAGATGTTACAAAAACTTGAACTGTTGTGTGGTGTAAAGCTAATTAATATCCTGACTATATAGAGAGCATCTGTGGCTCAGGAGTTCATCCACTTATCAGACAGTCGATGGTTTTATCCCTGGATCCCCTGCAGTTTACATGTCGAAGCATCCTTGAACAAGACACTGAGCCCGAAATTGCTCCCAATGCTGTCCCATCAGTGTGTGTGTGCATTTCAGTGGTTATTGCTTGTAATGAGCAGGTGGCACCTTGCCATCACTGCATGAATGTGTGTGTGAATGGATGAATGCTGGATCGAGAAAGTACTTTGACTGGTCTGTAAGACTAGAAAAGCACTACATAAATACAGTCCACTTATTGTTTACTCAATTCAGCAAAATGCCTGCAGTCCTTTCCAGATACATTCTGATGCACCAATTGCCAAGTTACTTATCACCATTACATCACAACTGATAACAACAGGGCTTTAATACAAATAGCCTTATGTGTGAATGGCACTTGTAAGGGTGTGAAAAAGGAAATCCAGTCATTAGGTGTGTAATAACTTCTTTCCTGCTTCATTACCTCTGCTAAGAGAGAGCTGCAAAGGTGTCATTTCATGCCCAAACCGACTGATGTAGTAAAGTTTTATAAAATAGTTTTACATTACCATGTAAAGCAATAAGGCTGTCGGGGATATTACTCCATATATTACACTTACATTGGACTGCTGGTGATACAGACAACAGACTGGTCTCACATAGATTGCAACTTGAAACTATGACTATGAATATTCTATATTTGGATACATCTGGATATACTCTACTTGCTGTCTAGACCTGTAGGTGGTTTAGATTTGCAGTGTTGCAGCATTGCACAGTGTTATTGGGCTTTCAGTTGTATACACACATGCACACACACACGCACGCACGCACGCACGCACGCACGCACACACACACACACATTTTCCATATTGTCTACTAATACTGGCTTGTCTACTCTGTGTGGACACATCTATTGAATGTCTGTGGTATGTTCCAGAACAGACTCTGAGTTGACTAACCCTGAGATGGATACTATGGAACAATGTATGTTGTGATTGTGTGTGTGTGTGTGTGTGTGTGTGTGTGTGTGTGTGTGTGTGTGTGTGTGTGTGTGTGTGTGTGTGTGTGTGTGTGTGTGTGTGTGTGTGTGTGTGTGTGTGTGTGTGTTTTGTGTAACTTGTAATTCCTCCCAAAAATGTTCAGTGGGGTTGAGGTCAGGGCTCCGGGCAGGCCAATCAAGGTGCTCCACATCAAACTCATCTAGCCATGTCTTTATGGACAGAAGTCGTGCATTAACCCTCCTCCATCCCTCAAAATTTATTGTGGGCATTGTGCATTCTGGTAGGTAGGGTTCTTCTGACATCAGTCAAACCCTGATTTGCCCATCTGATTGCCAGATAGTGAAGTGTGATTCATCACTTCAGAGAACATATTTCCACTGCTCCAGAGTCCTGCTGTCATATGCTTAAATCTGCTTTTAACAACTTTTGGCATCGTACATAGTGATATGAGGCTTACATACAGTGATCTTTCAGTTCACCCACCCACTTGATATAGTGTTGCAGAATTTTCCAAAACTGACTTCTGAAAAAGGTGGTATCCTGTGACACTGTCATGTGATTAAAACTACTCAGAACATCATAACTACCCATCTACCATGCATCAGGGATATCAATGAAGTGAGGTGTGCAGAGCCCAAAGGTTATTAAAGACAACACCCACCCCAACAACTGCCTGTTCGCTCTGCTGTCTGGCAAGCGATACAGAAGTATAAATAAAAATGCAGACTCAGCCACTCATTTATTTACCTGACTACGTCATACAGTCCACCCTAAAGACAGTAAATTTGCTGAGGCTGACTTCATCAGTTGAGACAGCCTCACTGAGCAAGATCTTGGTCAGAATGGTAATAAAGGCATCCCTAAAGTCCCTTTAAACCATGTATTTTATCTTCACTTTATTCCAGAGAGACACTTGACAGAATGATGGAGGGAAGATGTGGTCTGAAAGATCATTTTCTCAGCTTGTTGCATACTTCTCATTATCCACCTGTTTTCTGCAGTTGAATGTCCTACTGGAGGACAGCAACTGGTTGAGTCTTGTAAATGGTAGAAGACCAGAGTAGGAACAGCTCTTTCCAGCCACCAGATGAATAAGGTTGTCAAACGACTACAAGACGTGTTCAAAATGTGATGACTGCATTGCTACATATATGTTTTTATCTCTGTACAAATCATCTAAGTGAATCCCCTCTCTGACCCTTGAGTGTCCCTGAATATCCCCATGAGAAAAACATACTTTGATATCCAAGCCTTGCCTCTTCTGTCTTCAGTTAAGAATCTAAGGAAATTTAATGGTCCTTCTAATGTGTAGATATATAGATGAATATAGATGCATTTGTGTATATGATATATAACATTTCCAGTTTGTAAGTTTGCAAGTCTCATGTCATTTCCTGCACAGTGTTTGAAGGTGGTGCAGCACAGATAGTGTCCACATAAACCTCTCAGTTCTGAGTGCTGGCTGCCTCCACAGAGAAAACCCAACAGAATGAACTCCTAAGGGGATGAACATACCACATAGCTTCTATCTTAATCCTCTGTTCTATCTCTCTGTTGCTGTCTTTGTCTCTGCATGTGTGTGTGAAAGTTTTACTAATATGGGTTGTTGAAAACAGATGCTAATGTTTTTAAGTGAAACAGCTGGTACATGATATTTCTTGCAGATGATATTCAATATCTTTTTCTGAACAAGGAGGAATTTTGTAGCTTTATCCTTAAAATGTGAGCATCGACTGCAGTAATACTCGGGTTATTAAGTGACAAATGAGCTGTGTCCCACTGGTGCTTCTCTAACTGATATCCTGGTTTTAAATAAATTAAGTGGATTATTTCTTTTTTTCCTGTTAACACTGAGATCCATCTCCATCATTGTGCTTTTCTTTTCCTGACTCCTCTGTTTGTGGGAGTTTTTCAAATACTGCTGCCACTGAATAGAAATGACCTATTGCTGCAATTTTTTTCTGTGTTTCAATCTCATTCAGATTTCTCTTTTTCATGTTGAACTCATCCAAATGTGATCTCCCCAAAGCATTGTTCTTCTCTCAGCTCCAGAAACAGAATTCAGGCTATCGTCGAAGTACAGATTGGATTATACAACTGTGTCTGCATAGCCACAAAGCTGTCAGGGGCATGTAAATTTTGTCAATTGCAGATGAGGGTCCATGCCCAACTGTACACTTGACATGCGGAGAGCCGTTCAATTTGGAGCACATCTGGCCTTAAATCCACACATTGCAACTTTTGCTGAGCAGTTGCCACTGTGGCCACAAGTGACAATTACAGCATAATGGTGAATGTTAAGAAAAGATTGATTCACAAGATTGACACTACTAATATGATGTCTGTCTGTTAAATTAAACACTTTAGCGAGTGGGCGTATTGATTTGCACAAAGACTGGAAACAGGGTAAAAACAGCTAGCCTTGCTCTGTCTTAAGGTAACAAAATGCCACTACCAACAACTCTAGACCTCACCATTAAAATGGTATATGTTACTTGTTCAATCTCTACAAAAACCTAAGCCTAACGACAATATGTAGTTATACAGGATGTTGTATATCAGATTTTTATTTCTTGGCTCGAGCAGTTGCCTGGCAGCCAGCAGAGACTCCAGGACTTAAGTCATGGGCCGTGCTACTTTCCCCTGTTTTCAGCATTCGTGCTAAGCTGAGCCATCCAACTGCTGGCTGTAACATAAACATAAACATGTAAACATAACAAAGATAGGTTTTTACCATCTTAAGAATATAGCCAGAGTCCGCCCGTTTCTCTCTCAGGCCAGCACGGAGGTGCTGATGCATGCTTTTATCTCTTGTTGCTTAGATTATTGTAATGCCCTGCTCTCTGGTCTTCCCAAAAAGAGTACTTCAAATTTTCAACTACTACAGAACTCGGCCGCTCGCGTGCTGATGAGGACCAGAGGGCGGGAGCACATTACACCAGTTTTAAAATCGCTGCATTGGCTCCCCGTGCGTTTCAGGATAGATTTTAAGGTTCTTTTATTAGTTTTCAAATGTCTTAACGGTCTCGGGCCTTCTTATTTATCTGACCTTCTTTTACCATATCAACCCTCGCGGACCCTGAGGTCCTCCGGCTCCGGCCTCTTAACCATACCAAAAGTAAGAACTAAAACACACGGGGAGGTGGCTTTTAGTCATTATGGCCCCCGACTGTGGAACAGCCTGCCGGAGAACCTCAGGGCCGCAGAGACCGTTGATGTTTTTAAAAAGAGGCTCAAGACTCATTTCTTTAACCAGGCTTTTAATTGATATGTCTGATTTATCTCATTCCTTTAATCAGGCTTCTTATCTTATCATATTTTAGTTGTATGTTCTTACGACATGACTATTTACTATTTATTTCATTTACTCAGTTTATTACTAGTTTATCTATAGCTTTCATTTATAGTTTATTTACTATTTATTCCTTTTATTCCTTTACTCATCTCATTTCACTCAATGTTCATGTTTTATATATTGTATTATTTTACTCTATCTTATCTACTTTACTTATTGTCTTATGAACTTTTCTTCTTTTAAATGATTATTTATTTATTTATTTTTTCAACTTATTTATTTATTTATTTATTTTTTAATTCCAGTGTTTCCTCGGCGGGTCCTCCACACTGAGAGATGTGTCTGATCTGTTGCAGGGGGGGCTGTCCTCGGGCCCTCTTGGCCCGGCTGGTTGGGGGACTCCCTACCTTGGTGTGGGGCCCACCAGTCTGTCGGGCTCGGGTGGGCCAGGGTGCGGGTGCCCCCTGTGCTCACAGTCCCTGATGTCTCTCGGTGTGGACGACCCGAAAGGTGGCCTTTTCCTCAGTCATTAGTGCCGTGCCATGTCTCGTTACCCCTGCCATCGTCTGCAGTAAGAATGTGTATATGTGTGTGTGTGTGTGTGTGTGTGTGTGTGTGTGTGTGTGTGTGTGTGTGTGCGTGTATGTGCGCATGTGTGCGTGTGTGTATGCATGTAGTTGAGGGTGGGTGCTTGTACATACGGAGGGTGGGAGGGATGGGTTTTTATTGTTGCTTTATTTTGATTTCTATTGTTTTTAAATCCTGTGAAGCACTTTGTGTTACATTTTAATATGTATGAAAAGTGCTATATAAATAAAGTTTGATTTGATTTGATTTGATTTGTAGTCTTACATTTGGCAGACAAGTACGAGAGGGCCATCAATCTTCTTGTCTCTCCACCAGAAAATGAACCAGCATACTTCCAAAGAAGCTTGGTCATTAGCTAATATTAGCCACCAAACACTACTGCCAGATCAAGTAAGACTGCAGCAACAAAGTCCCTCAGTGTGTTGAACTGAGCAAGAGTGGATTTTATTGTTTATGAATTCTTTATTTGCTGTAGGATGAATGTGTTTTCAAAAGCTAAATAGTCTTCTGTCACACAGCCTAATTTTTCCATTTCCATTATGCAATTCCCTTGAATCAATGTTGGTATGTATACTGAGCGGGAGGCGCACATGATCAACAGTTCTACATTATGAGCCATGAACTTGTGATATTTCAGAAATGCTTGTTCACTAGTGTTTAGTCTTTCTGCTCATGCAGGTTTTCTGCATGGGAAATTTGATTCCTTGACCTGCCTGTTGAACTTTTCAGCAGTTGAAATCATTGCTGTATAGAACGTACCTGAAGTAGTGGGTATATTTTGTGTTTACATTTTATATATGTTAATCAAACCAGATTACTGTAATGTTGATCACTGTCTTATCTCTCATCTTACTTTGAGGTTTGTTTGATTATAATTTCCTAATCTGCGGTCTGTGTGGGTGGAGCACGCGCAGTTTACTAATGCTGAAGTTTCAGTTCATTTAATTGATCGTCAGGACCAGTACGTCTTGTTGGTAGGTGACTATAAGCTGGCATTGCTAGTGTATCAAAACATGAATGATTGTAAACTTTCGTTGGTTAATTCTGGGTTTTGTTTTTGTATTTGCATTACAGGTTTACAACCTAACTAAATGTCTAACTAACTGGCTGATTAAGCATCAGTAGGCTAGTGTAGCTGTAGTAAGCAGGCTAACTAGCGTGTGAATGAGTGTGCGTGCAATAAAAGGAAAAAGGGAGAAAAAAAAGAGCCTCGAGTTGTATCTGCCGTACTTGTTCTGATTATCCTTCCAGAAGGGAGTTTATTAAGCTATAGTAGGTGGTTTAGTAAAAGTCTGGACAATGCCTGACCCCTTAAGAAGAAGATGGAGCGCTCTAACCTGTCTTTGTAGATTTTTTTTCTGCTGTAATGTTAGTTAGTTTCAAAGAAGGGAATGGTGCTTGTTTATCAACTTCACTAACAATATGTTAGTATGTTTTAATTATGCCTCTTGAGAGGGTGAATTCAATTAATATTTCTGTAAAAGTACAACTGAGTACTATTTAGCTGCTAACAAGGGGAATTTGATGCCATCTGGCTAGTACTGGCAAGTACTGGCAAGTGGCACTAATTTCAGAGACCCATTCATTTGCCAAAGTCAGCAGGTGACAGGTTGTAAAAGGTTTTTGAAGACAGCAAAACTGTTTGTATCTCTCCCCTCGCCCAGAAAATGGAGGGTAGGTGTTTTGTGTACCATGAAGATTTTTTTTCTAACTAATTATCTGCAGAGGCTCCTAAGTGACAAACCTAATGAATTTTTTTTGTTCTCTGTTTTCTTATTTTTTATCCTGAAATTTCAACATTTGCTTGCTGGTTCATTCTTCCCACACATACCAATCATCCTCAAGTACAAAAGTTGGTGGCAATGGTGGGATCGTATGCCTTTGTGAAGTGGAAAACCGTGAAGGAAATAGATCAGATGAACTGGGTCACCAGGCAGAACCCAGCTCAACAGGAGAGATGAGAAAGTGAATAAGAGGAGCATGCAAAGTGAGCCTCCACTAAAAGGGGCCATCCCTTCCATTCGAGAACCACCATTTAGAAATGGTGTCTGCAATGAAACCTTGGTGTGAGGGGTATAGACCAACACATCCAACAGACTGGGGTTGGGGAAAGGCCTAATCAATCACAGCCACAAGATGAACTCATGGCCCCCTGACATGACTGGTGCAATTGGCAATTCAGATGCAGCTATAAGTTTTATGAACAAATCAGCACACATTCCAATGGAATATGGCGGCGTTGCCCTGCATGTCTGCGTCTAGGGCATGCGCATGCGCAGTTGGAGGAATCGCCGATTGATTACTTTCCCCTGCGACTTGACTGTGACCTCAGTGACGTCATTTCAGCACTTTTCAAGTCGTACCCGTAAACTTGAATTCGTATTCACAGTGAAGACTTCGTAGTTGTTGAAAAATGAGTTGTATTCTCAAGACTTTGCACTCACAGCTTTGAGACTCATACTCATAAAAACAACCGTAACCCAAACCCAATTTCACAGACTCGCGTATATGACAGCAGAATTTTGTGTAAAACAACTTTTATGGCACACAAATTGTTCACTTTACAAATACGAAACTTTAATTATGGACACGTCTTTTTGACAGCGATCTTACACCATATTCAGGCACAGTAGCACACACTTGAGACTAATCACAATCAGTGCTACACTATACTTTAGCTGCTCCATCACACTCACTCTTTGCCAGATTGTTCTTCGCCTATATGCAAGACTCTCCAGCAATTAGTATCGGACTGCTTTCTTGTTATCGACCCTGCCTGCTGTAAGTAATGTCAGTTTAATTTACTTGAAATTTGAAAAGTAAAAGCATGGTGGTCAGTGGTCAGTTGGTCTATGGTCAGGTTTGCTCTTACATATGTCGTCTTTGGATTAATTTTATTGCTGAATTTAATGTACTACTTTACTGCTGTAGATATTTAAGTTTGAGATAATGTTAGCTTCTTCATAATCTTTTGGGTAGTTTAATCTGCAGCAATAGACCATAAGATCATCATATGTTTGTAGCATTGCTGTCCTGTGAGAACCACACATCTCTAAAATATCTGCCATCATAACTCCAAGCATCCAGACATAGGTTATATGTTAGTTTCAAAATGGCCGCTGTACTCTGACCTTTCGATTGAGGACCCACAGTTCAACAGCATCCTCACCAAGCACAGTGAACACTAAGAACATGCCAGAAACAGGCTCCATCAGTCAGGTGCTGGTTCAGCTGCCTCATGTGTTTCAGATGTTCTCCTCTGACAGCTTCATGGACCATGATGCTCAGTTTCAGTTCTTTTTAGATAAAGTGCTGCCTCAGTACAGGGACTCAGTTATGTCCCACACTTTGATCTACATCCCGACAAACTTTGACTACATCCGGTTGCGCAACTATATGAAGAAAGAAGAAATCAACTGTGCCAGCCTCTGCGAGTATTCCAGCAAGTCAGAGGTGTCCAGAGCACGACACTTCTTCCAGAAAGGGGATAAACAGCCTGGCTCATAAGCTACAGATTGAGGATCACTTCCACAACAGGCGACCCCAGCCACATGTGGCAGGGCATCCAGGCTATCACAGACCATCAGCCCCACCAACCAGCAATGCCTCCCTCTCTGATGAGCTCAACAACTTCTGTGCTTGCTTCGACCGGGACAACACACAACCAGCCACCAAAACTGGTCCTCACCCAGCCCCTCACGCTCTCCGCTTATGACGTGTGTTCTCCACTCAGCAGGGTGAATGTCTGTAAAGCTGCTGGCCCTGACAGCATACCCAGCCGAACAGCTGTATATGAACAGCAATACATAAATTGCCTTAATATAAAGATGTATAGCCTACATATAAGCATAAATATCCAAACTATTACTATAGATGACCTTAATATAAATTGCCTGAATATAAATATTGATATTTATTTAGTTAAATACAATAAATTCGCCTTTGGAGAGGGACATAACATTGGAAAACAAATGTAAAATCTTCATTTTCTGTGGTATTGTGTTCGTAATCATGACCACAATAGTTCCCCAACTTTAACCAAGCAGTTCTTTTAAACATGAGGACAAAGTTTTGTTAATCTTAATGTCATAGTTACTGGAACCCAGAAAACCATTTTTCCCTTTTGTGTTCTAAACCTAACCAAAATTTAACCATTAAGTTGGCAGATCCAAATATGCTAATATGAATCATCTTTGTAACAGTGATTTGTAATGCAAATACAGCATAAGGAAACATTGTTTATTTTTGTGCCATATTTTGCCAATTACTTTGGAGAACTTGTTGGATAAACCCACTCCATGTTACCTACCAAGGATCCACTGACACACAGACAGAGATACATTTCTCCAATTTGTGTGGACAAAAACAGAGCTTGGAGGAGAGTTAATATTCTGATTAGATTTTTCAAGTGGGCTGCACGGTGGTGCAGCAGGTAGTGCACGTGCCTCACAGCAAGAAGGTCACAGGTTCGATTCCCGGGTCAGGCCTTTCTGTGTGAAGTTTGCATTTTCTTCCCGTGCATGCATGGGTTCTCTCCGGGTACTCCAGCTTCCTCCCACAGACCAAAAACATGCTCATTAGGTTGATTGGTGACTCTAAATTGCCCCTAGGTGTGAGTGTGAGTGTGAATGGTTGTGTGTATGTGCCCTGCGATCGGCTGGCGACCGGTCCAGGGTGTACCCCGCCTCCCGCCCATCGACAGCTGAGATAGGCTCCCCCGCGACATAAGCGGCATAGAAAATGGATGGATGGATTTTTCAAGTTTTTTGATTTGCAGCCAACTTACATTCATACATTTTTCATGATTGTCCTTGGTGTGCCAGCTTCAGCATTGGGTGACAAAGGAACATTTAGGTGGCTATGCAGGTGTTTTAATCCTTAATGCTCTTCAACACAGAAAGGCAACAGAATTTGAAGCCTGGGCTTTTCTTTTTTTTTTTTTTTTGGACCAAAATGGCTTGGGAGTAGTGGTCAGCTTCTCTGCTTTAGACTGAAGTTTTACATATAAATATCTTTCAATCCCTTGCCAAATGACTTCACACACTACTCATTAAGCCCAAGCCTATCACCGCCAGGTAAATCTCTTTGTATTTCACAATCTTAAGTTTTGCAGTTTTCTGTTCAGTCTTTGTTGAGTCATCTGCTTTGTTTGCCTGCTCCTGTGTCTCAGATTTGATGTTTTCAATATAGAGTTCAGCATTTGATCCTGTCTACTCCACCGTCCCCTGGATATGGGTCCATTTGCACTGCTATCATTATGACAGAATGACTTGACCAGAGATGGACCCAGCAGTCATCAGATTTCTAACGGTGATTCCAGTGGAGGTGAGATCTGCAATGTATAATTTCTCCTGTTGTTTAAACAGTAAAATGGACATTAAGGACCAAAACCTCCTTTGAAGTAGCGATCTACTCTAAGCCCTGGTTTTTGGAAGCTCCAGGTATGGTTGAACTATGGTTGTCTGGGACTGACAATCTTGGAAAGATCATGTTGGCCATTGTGGATTCCTCCAGTGGCTCCCATGCTTGGTTTAACATAAAGCCTGATAGCCTCCCACCTGCCCCAATTTCCGAGTATACTGTCTTGGATTCTGCAACTCGATTTGCTATCATCCAACCCCTTAGCTTCCTGTCTGTACCTCTGCCTGCTAGCATCTAGCCCACCAGCCTCCAGTCTGCATCCTGGTCTTACAGCCTTCAGCAAGCTATCTCCCAGCGGCAACTCCAGCCCCCCCCCCAAAAAAAACTGGGTTTGTAAGCCTGCATCCTACGTGTCCTAAATCAACCCTCTTGGACTACTAACATCCAGCCAGACTCTCTCCAGCTGGCTCCAGCTCCTGAGTTGGCTAGCCACAAGTCTGCTACCATCCAGACAGTTCCTGTTCCTAACTAGATTAGCTTCCTGCCTGATTTCACCTTTTTCTGTAAAGCTAGACATCCTCCTGACAGCTAGTTTCCAGCTACCCGGTTAGCTAGCATGGAGCCACCCAATTTCCTGCCTGATTCTGCCCCGGCCCCACTGTCTGGGAAGCCCTTTAGAAGGAAGTGTGACTCTCACTCCCGCGGCATTCCACCTTTTCCCACCTGCCCAACTTGCAGAGGGGTTCCATCTTTGCCACTGGCCTACCAGCCCGACCTCCAGAGGGGTTCCACTTTTGTCAACAACCTCCAACCCAATCTCCTCAGGAGTTCTGTCTTCACCACCAGCCTCCTGTTCAACATCCGGAGGGGTTCGGTTTTCCCTGCCTGCCTACTGTCCAGGGCCCTGATGGTCTACACATTCTCTTGGCCTTCTTGCTTACACTTGGCCTTACACTTTCACCACCAACCTCCTTCCCAACCCTTGGAGAAGTCCTGCCTTTACCACCAGTGGCATCCATCTGCTCAGCCTCCAGGCCAACTACTTGAGTGGTCTTACCTGTCTACTCAGCCTCAGAGCACTCTCGTCTGTCCACTCAGACTCCAAGCCACCAACCTGAGTTGAAACGAGTGGGGAACACTCTAAGTAAGGTGAAACACTGGGACACTTTGGACAGAGGCAGGGAAAACCACGGTCAGATGATTGGGGAGTTCGAAGCATTTATTGATAATTCTCTTTTCCTTTCAAATGTTTTTTCTTTAATGTTCAGTTTACAAGAAATTTGTTTTCATTTGTGCTGTAACAACAAAAGAACCAAAACTATCCATCAGAAAAATACATAATCCAGCACTTAGCCTGCAGTTAATCACATCTCATTCACAAATTACCTCAATAATTAATTCATTGTTCAAACACCACAATACATCATTTACTACCATGGCAGCATTAACATAAAATAATTAACAGAGAATAAATCAATATAATGCAAATTAAATATTTACATATTTACATTTTAACTACTTCTGGTTATCAGCATAGTGCCCACCTTATCACTGCTTGCAACACAAACTATACTTGTGGTAGTGCTGCTGTTATGGTTTTCACCACGGTTTTAGAAGGACGCAAAGATGCAGACCAGAGAGAGGGCAGGTAAAAGTAACACAAATTTATTATAAACAAAAGGAGTGGAACAAACGATGAACAAAAAACGCATTCTAACAGAGTGGAAAGAACCAAGGGAGCTCCGTACGACGACAGGCAACTGGAACACACCATTAAAGGTGGAAAACAATCATTAGCACACTCACAATGGCAAAAGACGAAAGTACTTACGATCATGATATTCAAACAGGCCTGGAAGGATCTCGGGAGGAAGGAGACTGGAACAATCCGGCAACAGGTAAAGAAGCACTCTCTCCTTTTAAACTGTGCCTGATTAGCCTGATCAGGAACTGTTTTGCACAGGAAGGCGGAGCCGGCCAGGTGTAAGACACACCCAGCTGCACAGGTAGGTGAAGACAGACAGACAAAACACACTGGGAAAAGGGGAAAAAGGAAACAAAAGGGAGAGACACACTGCCAGGTCCTAACAGCCGCACTTGCAGCTACTTCAAAAAGCACGCAGATCTCTGATATACAGCCCATCATCAGAGGCAGGAGGAAAGAGAAACCACACTCACGTTTCAAAGATGCACACAGGATTATTGTCGCAGGCCAGGAGATAGGAGAAGTGTTGGGATCGCGGGCGAACCCAGGTATGTTATATTGCATTTCTAATCAGATGATCATCATCAGATGTGTGCATTACGCTGCGTGAGTGGTGGCCTGATTGTGTGGGTGCATTTGGGGCAGGGAATGTGAAAGCAGCGCGATGGCGTGGTCCTGCCACTTCACCCTGCCTTTGTGCTGCCTTCCAGAGCAGTCACACCAGTTTTCCCTGCCTGTGGGCCATCCTCATCCTCTTCTAGTGGCCTCCACTAATCTGCCTCACCACCATGCTGTCCGCCTGAGATTTTACGCCTCTGCTTGGTCAGATTCATCTCCTCTTCCACTCTGTTTTCCTGTGCCCTGGAAGCTGAGCAAGGTTTTTCCAAGCTAATGTCTCTTCACCTTCACTCCAATCATGGTCCAACCTGATCCCTCTCTCTAGTTTGTCATTGAGGTAGATAATTGCTGTGCATTGACAAAAAACTGCATCGGCAAAGTGAGCACGAGCACAGGACCCTGCAACCAACGGGGCCCTGGACCTTAAAATTTGTTATCTTTTTTTGTGTGCAGTGTTTTTGCAAATGTAATATGGTAATGTTGTAGTGATGGCTGCACGATGGCGCAGCAGGTAGTGCGCGTGCCTCACAGCAACAATGTCGCCAGTTCGATTGCCGGGTCGGGCCTTTCTGTATGAAGTTTGCATGTTCTTCCCGTGCATGCATGGGTTCTCTCTGGGTACTCCAGCTTCCTCCCACAGACCAAAAACATGCTCATTAGATTAATTGGTGACTCTAAATTGCCCCTAGGTGTGAGTGTGAGCGTGAATGGTTGTTTGTGTATATATGTTGCCCTGCAATCAGCTGGCAACCGGTCCAGGGTGTACCCTGCCTCCTGCCCGTTGACAGCCCCCCCCCCCCCCCCCCCCCCCCACGCCCCCCCACGACCCGAAAGGGATAAGCGGCATAGAAAATGGATGGATGGATGGATGGATGGATGGATGTCACCGCCAGGATTCAATTTCATAGTACGCACAGACCCCCCACCACCACCACCACCACCACCACTTGTGCGGCCCGCCAGTCCCTGAGCAGCGGCTTGCGCGATTCACAAACAAGCCACAAGAACGCAGAGGCCATGGCTCTGCTCCGAGTAGTACTTTAACTGTCACCCGGTTCAGCACCCTGGACAGCTGCCAGAGCAGCTGAACTGAACTGAACAGGATTCATGAACTAGATGTGGGAATTTGATGCATTTGAACCCACGACATGTAGGTCAGAAAATTTTGTTTTTTTATTAGCCTACCTGTTAATTCAAATTTAGAATTAAAATGAAACACATAGCGGCAGTGCGCACTGCAGACCAGCATTTGTTTTCATCCAAACTTTACAAATGTGGTCGAGATTTGTAGAAAACATATGTATGCTGCTCAATATAAAATGCTGTTACTATAAATAAATAATAATAAAGTGATCCATAAGTCCGCGCTCCCCCCTGCGCTAAGAAGAGGGAGAGAGAAATTACACAGCCTACAGGTGTTTTTGTTTTTTTTTTCTTGTGCAATATGACATTACAGTGACAATACAGGACAGACAAACCAGTTGTGAACAACAAACAACAACAACAACATTTGTTGTTTTGTGTTTGCGTATGTGGGTTGTGTGATATGAAAGTAAGAAAAACAGTATTATATATATGTAGTATATATAATAATATTAATAATAATGATAATAAATATTATAATTGTCAATAATAATAATAATTATAATAATAATAGAAATGACTAAACAGAAGGAAACAAAAAGAAAAAAAAGAAATAAGAAAATTAAAGAAAGTAGAAGCAAAAGAGCAAAACAGAAATACCACAATGTAAACATAATTTTTGCAAAAATAATAGTACGAATAATATCAATAATAATAATATTCAATATTAATAAAGATGAAGGGGATGAGGGAGGGTGGAGGAGGAGGGGAGGTCTTTTAATTTATGGAAAACCTCAGGTCCCTGCCCACCCGTACGGGACCAGCCTGCAGCCCCCAAAACCCCTGGACCTCGCCCTCCACTCCCGCGTGCCCCGGACTGTATGCGGCACAACACCTTACCCTATGTCTAGATGTGTATATATAGTCTTTATTATTATTATGATTATTATTTTTATTATTTAGTTTATTTAGTTTTTAGTTATTTTTTTATATATATGAGATTGTCTGTAAGAGGTGTGTTTGCTTTCTAATGTGGTGCATTAAAAACGAGGAGGGGGGTTGTCATGAACTGTAATCTGATTTGATTGGGTCCCCTTTCCTCTTCCTAAACTAGATGTGTGATGTGCATTAAAAAAAATGTGATGTGCCACCTGAAAACAGTCAAGGGTGGAGAATTGGGGGAAGGGGGAGGGGGAAGGCCAGGAGGGATAAAGAAATCAAAGGCCATGGCCCAACAAGCGTGACCCAGCAGGGACCCAAGTGTTAAGTGGTAAGTATAAATATAAATAAATAAATAAATAATAGAAAATGACAGTGACAATAATGTTAATCATAATAGTTACAGTAATAATGATGGTTTTATCAATTACCCCCAGTTTTTCCAGTGTATGATGTGTATGGAGTTCCGAGACTTCCAGTTCAGGATAGTTTTCTTGGCGACAGCCAGCGCTACTAGAAGTGAACAGTTTAATTGTGGGTAGGTCTCCTAATAAACAGAGGGAAGGGGAAAGTGGGATGTGGCAGCCCATGATCTGGGATAATGTTTCTGTAATGTTTCTCCAGAAGTAGTGAACAGGTGTGCAGTGCCAGGTTGCATGAATGTAGGTATCAATGCAGTTTAGTGAGCAGTGTGAACATTTTCCAGATGATGAGAAGCCCATTTTTTGCATTTTGTGTCCAGTCAGATGAGTTCTATGGAGGATTTTGTATTGTGTGAGTTGTAAATTGGCATTTGTTGTCATGAACAAAATGTTCTGGCAGATTTTGAGCCAGAAGTCGGCATCAGGAGCAATGGCGAGATCAGTTTCCCATTTTTCTGAAGGTATGGAGGGTGATGTATTGGCCTGTGATAATAAGTTATATATTTTAGATAAAAGTTTTTTGAGGAAAGGATGTTAATGAATGTAGAGGCTGGAGGAGGGAGGTCTAAGTTTATATTCTTGTTTTTCATTGTTGATTGGATGGATGATGTAGATATTGTAAAAACTGATGGCTCCTAATGCCGAACTTCTTGACCAGAAGGGAAAATGGAACCAGGATGTTATTGTTGAAGATATGTTTGAGGTGAGTAATCCCTATATCCACCCAAGTGCTAAAGTATAGTGATTGTTTATTGCTGATGAAGTCCGGGTTGTGCCAGATCGGGGTGAAAAGTAAAGGTGTCAGAGTGGAGTTAGTAATGTTGTAGAATTTCCACCAGGCTGTCAGGGCCGATGATATTGTGGGGTTTTGGAAACACGGGTGTTTTTTGATAGTTTGACTAAGGAATGGTAAATCTGAAATATGGATGTCTTTGCTAACTGTTTGTTCTATGTCTAACCATCTGACTGAGTGGGGTGGGTCCATTTGTAGATGTATTGAAGTTGATTTGCTAGTGAGTAATAATGAAAATTTGGAGCATTGAGTCCGCCTAATCTATTTGATTTTTGAGTGGCCAGTTTGATTCGTGGGGGTTTATTTTTCCAGTAAAATTTGTTGATGGATGAATCGAGGGAATGAAACCAGGTGAGAGGTGGATGAGTAAGGATCATTGAGAAGAGATAATTGATTTTGGGGAGGATTGTCATTTTAACTGTTGCTATTCTGCCTAGAATGGATAGTGGAAAGTTCATCCATCATTGGATCATGAATCCAATCATGAATTGTTTTTTGTAGTGGAGTGAAATTCAGGTTGATCAACTCTGACAGCCTGGGGGAAATGTGGATGCCTAAATAAGTGATGTGACTTGTGCAGAAGGGGATGGGTGTTGTAAGGGCTGCCACATCCAGACTGTTTGTGTTTAATGGGAGTATGGAGGATTTGTTCCACTTTATTGAGTAGTCAGAGAGAAGAGAGAATGATTTGATGATTACTTCTTGTAGTGATGATTGTGGATTCTCAATAAAAAGTAATATATCATCTGCATAGAGGCTGATTTTATGGTGCATGTTGGGGGTTTGGATTCCTGTAATGAGGGGGTTCTGATGGATGGCTGCTGCTACTGTAGGGGTTCAATGAAAATGGTGAACAAAAAGGGAGAGAGTGGGCAACCTTGCCTGGTCCCCCTGTGAAGAGTGAAGCTTTGTGAGGTTTGTCCATTAGTAATAACTGTGGCTGTAGATGTAGATGAGGTGTAAAGTGTTCTAATCCAATTAATAAATGATTCCCCAAAGCCAAAACTGAGTAGGGTGTGGATGAGGAATGACCAGTTAACTCTGTCGAAGGCTTTTTCTGCATCTAAGGTGGCTATGATTGAATTATAGTTATGTGTGGCTGAGTGGTGTATTATATTGAATAGTCTGCATGTGTTATTGGATGAGTTTCTCCCTTTGATAAATTCTGTTTGGTCCGGGTGAATAATGGACGGAATGATTTTTTCTAATCTGTGGTGAGTGCTTTGGTGATAATTTTAATGTCAACATTGAGGAGTGAAATGGGATGGTAATTTGAAGGCAGGGTGGGGTCTTTGTTTGGTTTGAGAAGGAGTGAGATGGATGCTGTATTCATGTTGGGTGGAAGTCTGGAGTTTTGTTGTATTTCGGTTAAAATTCTGTGGAAAAGTGGAGCTAAGATGGACCAGAGGTGTTTGTAGAACTCAGCAGGGAAGCCATCAGGACCGGGTGCTTTATTGTTAAGCATTCTATTGAGGGCAGATTGGATTTCTTCAGTTGATAGTGCTGTGTCTAATGTCTTTTTTTGTTCAGGGGAGAGTTGGGGTAAATTGAGGCTGGCAAGAAATGGTCTGATGTCTTCTACCTTAGGGTTATTATCTGAGGAGTACAGGTTGGCATAAAATTCTCTGAATATTTGATTTATTTCGTTGGTTGAGTTTGTTGACTTCCCTGCTGAGTTCATAATGATGGAGATTGTGGATTTTTCCTTATTTCTTTTCATTTGGTTTGCGATTTTTATTGTGATGGAAGTTTTCCTGTCGGAGTCTGCTGGTCATGAAGTTAGTTTTCTTGTTCAGGATTTCATTCATTTTCTATGCCGCGGGAGGGCTGGAGCCTATCTCAGCTGTCAGTGGGGTGCACCCTGGACCGGTCGCCAGTCGATCGCAGGGCACATACACACAACCATTCACACTCACATGCACACCTAGGGGCAATTTAGAGTCACCAATCAACCTAATGAGCATGTTTTTGGTCTGTGGGAGGAAACCGGAGTGCCCAGAGAGAACCCACGCATGCACAGGAAGAACATGCAAACTTCACACAGACCTTCTTGCGGTGAGGCATGCGCACTACCTGCTGCGCCACCGTGCAGCCCTATTTCTAGTTTATATTGTCTTAATTTCTTCTCATTTTCTTCTGTTGGGTTGGTTGCATTGACAGTTTCTAGCTGTTTGATTTCCTCTTGTAATTCAGATTCTTGTTTGTTTTCCTTCTTTTTTCTTATAGGCTGAATATGAAATGATAATTCCTCTGATGACGGCTTTACCTGTTTCCCATAGAAGTGTGGGGGATGGCTTTGGGGAAGGATTCCAGGAAGGATGCCCACTCTCTTTTGATGAGGTTGTGACATTCAGGATCTTTCAGGAGGGATGTGTTAAAGCGCCATCTGGTGACTGGTTTGTGTGGTCTTGGTGGGTTCCATTTGAATGATACTGGGGCATGGTCACTGATGATGATGGGGTGGATTTGATGATCAAAGATATCTGAGATGATTGAATTACTGGTAAGGAAGAAATCGATGCATGAATATGAATGATGAACTGATGAAAAAATTGAGAATTCTCTTAGAGTTGGGTGTTATAGACGCCAACTGTCGCCAAGACCAAAATCACTCATGAACTGGATTATTCTTTGTGTGGATTGCCAGGTGCGTGTATTGCTGGATGTGTTAGATCTGTCTATTACTGGGTTTATTACTGTATTAAAGTCGCCGCTGACTATTATTTGGGAGACAAAAAAGTTGGATATGGATGATAAGAAGTTATGAAAAAAGGCGGGTCATCAGTGTTTGGGCTATATAGATTACCAATTGTCAGTGGGCTATTGTTGTTTGATATGTTAATGATGATAAAACGTCCTTCTGGGTCTGTGATGGCGGTCTTATGGATAAATGATATTGATTTACTGATTAAAATTCAAACTCCTCTTTGTTTTTAATTGAAATGTGATGAAAATGAGTGAGTAAAGTGAGATGATTGTAATTTGATGTCTGATTCTGAGAGATGTGTTTACTGTAGTAAACAAATATCTGCATGGAGTGAGGTGAGATGATTAAATACTTTACTTTTCTTAGCCACGAATATTCCAAGAAACTGACATTGCTCATATTGCTGACATGTTGGGTGATTGTTATCAAAAGGAGAGGGATTCATTATGCTGAGTGTGTGTGTGTGTGTGTGTGTGTGTGTGTGTGTGTGTGTGTGTGTGTGTGTGTGTGTGTGTGTGTTCTAGAGATGTGATTACAAAACAAAAAGGGACATATACAGTAAGGGTTGCAGACATAAGAACAGGGAACAAACACAAACATTTAATAATAAAGAACATAGAGAGCGCATACTGTGTGGACTGAGATGTTGGTTCGTGACTATTTATGATTGTCCTTATGAGTTATAGTTTCTGTGTGTGTGTGGGAGGGGGGGGGGTATAAGAGAGGAAAAGAGAGAGAGTTTGTTTACAAGAGAGAGGGGGGGCTAGTATAACCAGGGGGTGATGTCCTTGCTGTGGTATAACTGTCCTTTTATGTAAAATTTGTCCACTGAGATGACTGCTTTCTTTCCTTTTGAGATCACTTGTTTGCAGATGGGGAAGAGTTTTTTGCGCCTGTCCATGATTTCTCTCGGGTATTGATCGTTTAGTCCATAGTCCGTTCCTTTAAGCTGTTTTCCTTGATGTTTGACCAATTCCTTCTGTTTAAAGTGTTCGAATTTGTCGACAATCGGGTGGGGTCTGTTGTTGGTGGTGTTTTTCTGTCCTAAACAATGACCACGGTGAAATGTGATGTTGTTGACTGTGTCTGTGGGGAGTTTGAGCTGGAGTTTCATAAAGTCCTTCACTGATTTCTCTGGGTCGTCTGTTCAGGGATGCCGGAAAATACCAAGTTATCTCTCATACTGCGGGCTTGTAGATCCAGAATTGTTTCTTTCATTGTTTTATTTTTGGCAGTGATGGTGGAGAGCTGGGTTGTAACAGAGGTGAGCTGGTCGGTGATGGTGTTGACGGTTTTATGGAGGGTTTTGTTTTCCTTGGTGAGTTTTTCGATCTGTTCGTGGCTGTATTCTAAGCTTTGACGGAGTGATTGGAATTCTTTGTGTAGAACTTGTGTAGAACTGCGATTCTGGTGTCGAGTCTGGAGAGTTTTTGGTTTATAGAGATTAAAATGTTGCCTACCTCTGAATGTTGGGGTGGGTTCAGGGGTGAGGATGGAGATGTGTGTGTGCTGGGTAGGGAACCTGAACAGGGTCTTTTGTAGGCTGAAGAGAAGCTGGATTTCCCGGGGGTGGTTGAAGCGGCTGCGTTCATTGTGCAGTATGTGGTAAAGTAGTGGTCGATGTAGTTCTCTAAAGGGTCCAAGTCGATGAATGAATGAGGTAGTCCATTAGTAGAGATGGAGCTGAGGTTTATGGGGAGTGAAAAAAAGAGCTTGCAAAAAAGAAGAAAAAATAATAATTTTAAAGTCCGGAGTCCGAAAAGAAAAATTTTGTTTTAGCAGCTGGTCGCCGCCATGTTGAATCGCGCACTGTCCATCACGTTTGCATCACGTCCCGTCACGTCTGCAGCTACAGATGCTTAAAGGTCCAAACAAAAAAATATCAACAAGAAATGATTCTTAATCTTAATTCTACATAATTCAAAGGAGATTTTTACTCAACGAAAAAATGAAGATCAGTTAGGCTTTACAGCAGAGGATGGTGACAGCGTACAGAAACACAGATGAAAACAGCCCAGCAAAACATTATGGTGACGGTGCACCAGGCAGAGACACATAGTAAAAACACACAAAAACACACTTTATAGTAATAATAATAGGCTAATAATGTTCCTACCTATTTGAAATGAAGTCTACGCCTCCCCGACCTCATCGAACTCCTGCAGAATGGCCTCAGAATCAATAAGAATATCATGATGAATGTTCATCAGGGCAAGTCATGGTGTTCCGGAGGTATGTTTTCAAGTGACGTAAACAGCTGAATGAACACTCAGCACTGGCAGTGGACACGGGCATTGTTAGGAGAACCTTCACGACAGTATGCACGTTGGGATAAAAGTCTGCGGTTTGTCTCAGAACTTGGAGAATGTCACTGGTGACAGGTGTATCATCCTTCGCCCTGTTGTGCTGCCTCCATAGATTCAGCTCCATGTCTGCAGTGTCAACACTGGGCATCAATGCACCATACTCCTCCTTTATCTCCATCCATAAATTGTCTGTCAAAAGTGGCAATTTGCCGGGGATAAGGTACTGGGCTTTAAGATGTGGTAGTGCAAGGCATACTCTGTCTCTCATGTCTGTGGTCAGGTGGTCGATGAACGGCAAGAAAATGATCCTTTTCCAGTACTCTTGTGGGTTTTCTGCAGGTGTGTTAGACCTTTGAGCTTATTTTTTGGCAATGTGAGGCAATGATGAGACGACTTCAACAGGCGCAGCCAACAAGCATGCTTTTTCCCATATTTTGCCGTATGTGGAGTCATCTCTTTTTCTCTCAAGCACTGTCACGAGATCTGTGGCCATTTACGCAGCCATAGGCAGCTCACATTTTGGGTTCTGTAGCCCATTGATCAGTGGTGTTAGGCAGTGAAGAAGCTCCTGAGTGCTGATGAGGCAGACGATGAACTCAAATGTCTCTGTGGCCTGAGTGAGCAAGGATGCGGTGGAGCTGCACTTGGCGTCAGAGTCCATTTTCAGCTCAGCCAGTGTGGTTAACACGTCCTCGTAGTTTTTGATTACTGTAGACAGGCACATATCATACTGAGACCAGCGTTTGTCTGAAAACTTTACCGCATGATTTCTGCAGTGCACATACACTGCTGCGGGATACTGTTCTCTGATGATCGCCTGGACGCCTCGCACCTTTCCACTGACATTCCCAGCCCCGTCATACCCCTGTCCAACAATATGAGTAGGGTCCAGATCCAATTTTCTTAAACGTCTCAGCAGGAGTTGGGTTAAGGTCTCGCCTGTAGTGTCCACGCAGTTAACGCAGTCCACATATCTCACTACAAGAGCTACTTGCTCAACATTACTTATATCAAGAGTCTCATCAGCCAAAAGGGAGAACCACTCTGCATCCCTGCATTTGTTCAGAATTATGTCTTGAATTCTGTGTTTCCTACACAGCTCAATCAACTCGTTCTGGATCTGATGACTGAAGTATTTGGCATTGCTTGATGCATTTTCGAGATACTCTTTCAGTTTCTCATCTCCTGTAGCACGGTAGTTCAGAAGCACCTGGAAATTACTGCACTCATCAGTGTGGCCACGAATGGGTAGGTTTTGCCATCCACAAACAGCGAGTAGATAAATGGCTGCTTTCAGCCCATGTTTAGTGCGTTCTATTGCTTGTTCATGTGAGCGATCTAACTTAGAATAGATTGGCTGACTCTTTCCCAAAGCAACATCAACAAATTCACCTGCACGCAGTTGGGCACTACTGTGCGCTGGAGTTGACGTGTCTGGAAACTTTTTTTTTTTTTTTTTTGCATTACTCTAGACAGTAAGTGGCTTCGTTCTCAGAACCATGTCTCCTGATGAGAAAAGTATGCAAGTTACACAAAAAATGCCATAAACGCCTTTGCTGTAATGCAGAGTGGGGTAAATGCTCTCATCAAAAAACTTTTCCGGTAATTTCCGCTGCTTCCCACATATGACTGGTAAACTACATCTATGGGGGCACCCACCCTCTGGGAGGCTTGAATCTTGACTGTATCGCTTTCAGTCAGATGCCATTATGAGTTCATCAGCCTTAACACAGCCAAGGTCATCTTCATATGCAGCAGCACTCAGCACCATTTGCTGCTGCTGTGTGTCCTCGGCGGGCTCGTGGCTTGGGTCTGCACTGGCTGCAACTGCCAAAGAGGCAGAAGAGCTAGCAGCATAGCTAGCTACCTCATCTTCCCGTCCTACCTGACTGCTGCTAGTGCCTTCATTCTCACTGCTCTGTGTGTTTGTAATAGTAGTAGGCTTAGTTTTTTTTCTTTCAAATGCCTGGAAAAGGCTCAACTGTCTTTTCGACATTTCCATAACATTACCGCGAACCGTAATCACCACATAGGCGGTAGGCTACATAATGTAGAAGAAGAATATAGCTGGCGCCAGAATTCAAGATCACTTAGTGACAGATGACGTAAATGACAATCATTGGCCTTTATGTTAGGCTTCAATTAATTGGCTTAAAAAAAAGTGGACTCAGCATGTTTAGCCTATTACAAACCAGCATCTTTATTATCCCCTCCCCAAAAACAATAAAAAAAAAAACCCTTTAAAATATTTTTTTTTGTCACACCTTCAAAAAAAATTGTATGCACAGTGCGTACAGGATTCCAGCTGGTGGCGCCACTGCCTACTGGTAACAGGTAAATTTGGAGAAATGTACCTCAATTTATTGATTTGCCTCAAAGTCTGTATTAGACATTTGAGCTGTACACCTCTATAGTTTTACAGTTTTTATAGTTGTAAAATTTACGGTAAAACCAAACAAAGAAAGACCTTCCACAGTATACATGCTAGAATTCAGTCTCTTGCCCTGGGGAAAAATGTTTGACCCATGACACCCCCAAGCTCAACTTCCATTTGCAGAAGGCAGCAGGGCCTCGCTCTCTATGCAAAGTTAAGAAAGTCATTGGCAGGAGATGAAACAGACGTTTCATCTCATCACTGCTCCTCTGCTGTCTGTGAAGTAGGAGGCTGATAACAGGACACACAGGGGTTGCTGTTTGGGATTTGGGCCACTCTTTTTACTATCTAGAGGAAGGTTTAAGAAACACACTCATTAGCATGCTAAACTGAGAGTCCTTTTCTGGCTGCTATACTTCAATAATCCTATCTAGAATGAAGAAAATGGTTCATTTTATTTCTTTTCCCAGCACTTCACTGTCCTGTGATGGTCACTACCTGACCTTTTCTCTTTTACCACATTTGTGAGGTAGCATGTAATGTTGGTGACCTACTGAAGCATATCCACCTCCCTTCACTTGCCAAGATAAGTGAAAGCAAGTCAAAATGACTGACTCCATTCAAATACATGTTTTTGCTGAATACTTAATGCTCTGCTAAGAGTGTCATTCCTTCTCTTATTCCATTCAACACAATCGCTACAAATTCCAGTCCAGCTGTTCACAAGAAATATGAAAATCTGCGATTAAATCTACAGAACACATCCATTCTTTTCAGAAGATGAACCCTTTTGATTTAGGTGATTGCCTAAACTGCTATGTAATGCCATCCAGAGGTCAAACAGAACATTGTTTTTCATCAGTGGTACGGCTTTGGCAAGGTTCAGATTGAATTTGAAGTGAATTTTTATCTCAATTTATCTGTGCAAATTTGATCACTGCACCTTGTGCACTTGTGAGACATCTGACATGCTACATAGCTGTGTATGTATGTTGCATTGTGACTAATCTCAAAACTAAAGGTGGGAACACATATGAGTTGGTTGAGCCTATGAAAGGTGAATGTAAAGGCCAGATGAAAAAAAAAAATCCACTGCAGGTACATCTCCATAGTTTTAGACCAGCAGCTGAAGAACATCTTGATAGGAAATATTGAAGTGTCTGAGTCGTTTGCTTATCTTGTTTAGCAGCAAAAGGAAAGGAGATAATCTCATCCCACAATTCGTTGTAGCAGCAACATTTAAAGTGATGCACCATTCAGCCATTCTCCCAAACAAATCAATCAACATGTTGATTGATTGAAATAAACTGTTTTAAATGTCGAGGATGGTTGTAATCAACAAATGTATCTTGCATTGCAAGAAGCAGCAACACTTCTGGCATTTCACTGTAGCACATTTCTGTGTAAGATTTGTATTGTTGACTTGCAAAGTTTTTCACGATTTTGTTATACCTTATTGTTTCATTTGACCTATTTCAGTTCATAATGTATATGGACTGGCTCAGTAATGTCATCCATCCATCCATTATCTATACCGCCTATCCCTTTCGGGGTTGCGGGGGGCTGGAGCCTATCCCAGCTACAATGGGCGAGAGGCGGGGTACACCCTGAACCGGTCGCCAGCCGATTGCAGGGCCACATGCAAAGACAAACAAACATTCACACTCACACTCACACTCACACCTACGGACAATTTAGAGTCATCAATTAACCTAATGAGCATGTTTTTGGTTTGTGGGAGGAAGCCGGAGTACCTGGAGTGAACCCACGCATGCACGGGAAGAACATGCAAACTTCACACAGAGAGGCCCCGCCTGACCCGGGGATCGAACCGGCAACCTTCTTGCTGTGAGGCACCGGCACTACCTGCTGCGCCACCGTGCAGCCCTCAGTAATGTCATATGCAAAATAATTTTGCATTGGTTTTGTGAAACAAAAGAACTGAATCTGTCATGGTCTATTTCTCTTTCTATATTGGTTAGCCCGATGTCAGTCTTCTGTATTAGCTAATCAGTGATGAGAACTGAACCTGTGATCTAGCAAGTTTCTGAATGGATGGGACTAGGCAGACTGAGATAATGAAGGGAACGAGTGGGAAAAGCTAATACAGACCAAGCTAAGCAAAATGCTAGTCTTAAGTGTGGTAAAGTCTGTTAAATTACTGTTTAGTTATTCAGTTAGAAGCCCAAAGTTGTTGTGTTTTTGTAACCCTCTGAAATTAGAAAATAAGCCTGGTTTAAAGCTGTTTTGTTTTGGTAATTTCATTTAACTGGCACAACTGCAGTTACCACACCATGGACGATTGCTAGTTAGTCTGCAGTGTGGTTCATACACTTCACTGACAAACCACAGAATTGTAGAGTAATATTAGGCTTCAAAGAAAATTTATATATCACATCAGTGAATTCTCACTCCCTTTCTCCTACTCATCCATGAGATTTCTCTCTCTTCCTTTCAGCTGCAAGTCTATGTCTAACCTTTGTTATTAATTGATGGTTTTCACAGTGCCCCCTAAGCACCCCTACTTTTATTTCAGTTCAAACATTAGTAATGAAGTAATATTTGTCACTGGATCATTCACGTTGATATAGCATACATGAAACATCATACTAAGAAGGCTTCGGGCAAGGTATCTAAGATGCTTTTAGTACTCCATCTTCAGAACTCTGTAGTTTGACTGAAGCAGACCCACATCGATAACATCCCTCAGTGGATGCAATGTAGCCTCGTGCAGTTGGATTCTCTTAGCAGCACAGTGGTATTTTACTAAGTCCTTATGAGTTCTCTTTTTTTCCTTGACCTCATGACGTTTTCCAAAGGTCAAGGATAAGTGTTTCAGGATTTTCACTATTTTTATTAACTATTTGAGCCACCCCAGCAGTGGTCTGTACAAAGCTGGTGGTAAAGACACTGAAAAGTTGGAGCTAATTAAAAGTAGTGAGCTGTCTCTCTACCAGTCATATACTGGAGTGAACCTCATCACAGTTTAACCATGCTTTACTGAGATTAATCAGCCAGTATATTCATCCTGTGACTGAATCAACATTAATTTAGCATGTCATGGCCTGCTGTACAGTTATCTTCCTCTTCATCTCCTCGCAGTTCTCAGTTGTTGTGGCTGCTTTGACACATACAATGTTGGTGTTCAAGATTGCTGTTGTGTAAAATGTTCTCAAATTATTGTAATTGTATGAGACTAAAAGTTCAGGCAAGATTATGCATAAACCTGGCCTACAAAGAGGTCTACAAATCTACTACTGTACATATCATCACTCTAAATTTTCACCCATGTTGAATCAAAACATCTGGCTAAAAACATCTCGTATTGCTTTTTTGACAGACAGACTATGTTATGGTTGATAAGCTGCTTATGATCTGATTATGAGCCTGTGCATAGCTTTAAGAAACACCACACAACTTAGTAAAGTTAGTACTTTGAAGTTGTGGATATGTATTCTGACATTTCAAGTCAAGTCAAGTCAAATTTATTGTCAATGCTGCTATATGTACAGGAAATTAACAGAATTGAAATAATGTTTCCCTCAAATCCCTGGTGCCAACAGCAATAAACCTGAAATATAAAATGTAACAGAAAATATAAAATAAAAAAATGTAAAAGAAATATATGCAAGTTAAAAAGATCTAGTAAAAATATGGCAATCTAAGATATAAAATACAGTACGATATGGAAATACAGTATGATATGGAGATATGAACAGTAAAAACAGTATGAAATGTATAACAAAAAATAAATAACGGATGCACAGTACAGATTGTAAACAGATTGTGTACAGCAATTGACTGCACATAGTGCAATTAGGTTTGTAAACGAGTTTTTGGGTTTGTAAAGTGGCTCGTGCATGGTGGTGCTGGGGGGTGGGGGTTCAGTGTCCAGAGTTTGTGGGGGCAGGGTGCAGGGTGCAAGGAAGGAGGAGGGAGAAGAGCTGAGAGGGAGTGGAGCATTCTGATGGCCTGGTGAATGAAGCTGTCTCTCAGTCTGCTGGTTCTGGCCCATAGGCTCAGTCTTCCCACTCAATCTGCGATCAGTGTACACTGCCTCATCGCCTGACCCATCACATCATCTGCAGCCACAGGATCCACATTTCCAATCTGCCGTCCACGTACAGTAGTTGGTTCCACACCATTCCTCAATGTTGGGGTGACGCTGCCAAGTACACAAAGTACCTGTAGTATCATGTGAAAAAAAAAAAAAGAAGGTGCGCTTCCCTTGCATCCTAGAGGGATGAGACAAGTAAGCTAAGGTTACCTAGTTTACGCTCTTTTTAGCTAGCAAGTTAGTTGGTTTACTAATGTGGCGCTAGTAAACGCCACAATAAACCTAATGTTACCACAGTGGTAAACTTACTGGTGTGACATGAGCCAGCCGGTTCATTAGCTAGTTAGTGTGTGGCGTTACGCTACACGGGTTCGCTGTGGCATTATGGCTACATGAGTAAGCTAACTAGCCAGTTAGCTGGCTAATGACACGCTAGCAGGTTTACAATTGTGGCACACAAGTAACTTAGCATGATTAACCTGCAATTTTGATGAGGACATTAGCCAGTGAACTATAATGCTGCTAGGGCAGACTGTATTCTGAACATAATGGTTGAGCCTTTCCAGCTCAGCAACTAATGTTACTGTTAAATAACCTGCTGTTAATGGGGTGCACCAAGGTCTCAGCACGGACGTCTTTCAATAAAACCATGGCCACTCCCAACACTTCCCTCTTACAGCAGAGCATCTGGTAGGTGCGGGATAAAGTGATGCAGGGAAGATGTCCCACGTTCAACAACAAATACACTCTGTCAGGGTGGGGCATTTCCCTGCAGTTGCCACACCCGCACCACGCTGTGTTGCCCACTCTCTCAGCACCTGCAGAAACCATCAGCTGCTCGTCCTCCAAAACAACCAGTGGCTGTGTTTGAGGTGTTTGTCTACTCAGTGGCTCGAAGGTGTATGCCATCGGGTGTGATGGCATCGCTTTGAAATTCTGCTCAATTTCGTCCTCTTCCATTCTTTCTTCGTACTGCCAAGCTATGTATCCAACCTGATCCAACCAACCAACCTCGTGACGTAGCTAATGACACAAGAACAACATGGTGGCGCACTATTGCTGAAGCAGTTGATCAGCATGAAAAAAAACTCTTCTCTTCTCTTCTCTTCTCTTCTCTTCTCTTCTCTTCTCTTCTCTTCTCTTCTCTTCTCTTCTCTTCTCTTTTATGTAAAACCACTTTCCATCTTAAAAAAATCACAGATGTATTCCCACACACTGGAGTGCTCCTTCAGCGACAGACTGCCTCACCCAAAGTGTGTGAAGGAACGCTATCACAGGTCCTTCCTTCCTGCAGCTGTCAGACTTTACAACCAGCAGTGTTCCCAGTAGACCACATACTCACTAGACTTTCAATATGACTGCACTATAATACCTATTAACTGTGTTCATTCATACTGTGGAAATATTTGCTCAGGTGAATTTCAACTTAAGGTGCAATATATCAATTCCTGTGTGTAATATAGGAACCTATTCACTATCAATACTCCAGTCAGGAGTACTACCATTCAGTGTGTAATATCAGTACTGATTGTTCATATTCATATCAGTGTGCAATCATATATATCATATCAATGTGCAATGTTCATATCAGTGTGCAATATCAGTATTGTTTGTTCATATTTCATTATTCCTTGTTTATATTGTTTGGTTTGATAATTAATGTCTTTTTACTGATGCTCTCTATGTTTGCGATCCACTTTTGCTGCTGTAATACCTGAAATTTCCCCACTGTGGGACTAATAAAGGTATATCTTATATCTCTTATCTTATCTTATCTTATCTTATCTTATCTTATCTTATCTTATCTTATCTTATCTTATCTTAATTCTGTGTGAAATAAATAAGTATCGGAGTGTTTCATGTCCTCTTTAAGCACACGACCAGGAATGTTGTCAGGACCTGCAGCTTTGCGAGCGTTGATCCTGGAGAGGGATCTCCTCACGCTGGCTGGAGACAGGGACAGCACCTGGTCATCTGGAGGGGGTGGTGTCTTCTGTGCAGGGGTGTTGTTGTCAGCTTCAAACCGTCCAAAGAAGTTATTTAAACTGTTCAGCAGAGCGATGTCACTGTCACAGGTCTGTGGTCAGGATTATTGTCCGTGATGGTCTGTTTCCCCTGCCACAGGCTCCTTGTGTCTCTGCTGTCAGTGAAGTGGCGAGTTATCCTGCTGCTGCACTGCCTCTTTGCTAGTCTGATGCCACAGGGCAAGTTGGCTCTTGCTGATCTCAGACCAGCCACATCACCTGCTCTGAAAGCAGTGTTCCGGGCTCTCAATAGCCTGTGGACTTCCCCCGTCAGCCACTGTTATACTGTGATGGTCTTGGTGTCCGAGACATCATCTATGCATTTGCTGATGTAGGCAGTAACAGTGTACTGTAGAATACTCCTGCATGTTGATCTGATGGTTGTAGGTGGCTGCCTGCTTAAACATTCTGTGGTATTAACCCTCCTGTTGTCTTGGTTTCCTGTTCACTATCTTTGTCTTCCCGGTCAAAGTTGATCATTCCCTTCTAGCTGATTATAAATCCATGAATATATATATTATCACCTAATGTTGTGTTTCATCTTTGTATCAACTCAAATTCTTGTGAACAATACCAGTTTTGAACTTCCATTTGCTATTAATGGCCTGACATTGACCCACCATGCCCACCCACCCATGCCAATTTGTGGTCAATGAGCATTAAACTGTATATAGATTAGATTAGATTAGATTAGATCAGATTAGACATGTGCTACTTTTCACAGATTACCCAGTTTCAATGTCTAGCAAGGACTTTTGCTTTGAAATAACTGAAAATGATTAGATAGTGAGACAATATACCACATTCCCAATCAAAACTGACTGTAAGATTGATATAGTAGAGAACAAAAGCATGAGAACAAAATCAAACCCAAGCAAAAAAACAGGTCTTATTCTCTGTTTCTCTGGGTCCTTTTGAAAAAAAAAAGAAAAGCAATAAAAGATAATTACAAAAATATCTTCATAATATATCGTGTCACATGTTTTCATGCATATGTTGGGCTGTGTGTTGTGATTTTGGCATGTGCCTTGCAAATAGATACTCTACATTTGTGGCATACAAGACTGGTTTTGACGTCTCTTGGTGCACACAGTTTGCACCTCTTCCTCTTCCTGGTGGCTCTTGCTTCTGATGGCTGAACATCTCTCACTCTCTTGTGTCCCAGTCGTCGAAAATGCAACACCCAGGACACTGAAAAGTCTTCAGGGGCATTGTAGCTCGAATGATTGCAAACTTCTACTTACTTACAGAATCTTTATGCCATAGGCTGAAGGTGGATTCATTGTTGGATCTGTAGACACTGGACAGAATCAAGATATCCGTGCAGGCTAGAATGTCCATTCGGTCTACCTCCTCCCAGGCGTCTTTGTACACTAAATTGTCCTCCAGGTTGGTCATATTTATGACTATTGTTTGTATTTCCTATGTCAGGAACAGTTCAAAGCAGGACTTTACGTCATCCGCCCAGGATATGGCATACCTTGACACTGGAGTCTTCTGCTGACAGCCGACCTCTCCTCTCAGGTGGGGATGAACACCAGGACAAAGTCCCAGTCTTTGACTGGAATGTAACCACAGCAGGAGCATCCTCTTTATCACTGGATTGTTCCCCATCAGTGGTCTCTTCATCTGGATCATATTCTGTGTCATCCTCATCTTCTGGCACCTCTTCTTCAGAAACATCTTCAATGTCATTCCCCCCCCCCTCTTCCCCTCCTCATCAGAATAATCTGAAGCCTCAGCCATTGTGCTGGCACAGAAATGGATTAAGACACACACACACACACACACACACACACACACACACATACACACACACACACACACACACACACACACACACACACACACACACACACACAACCATTAACATTGCTATTCTGACACAGGCATACTTTTTGATTATTAAACAAACTTATACACACAACATGGATAGGGCACAAACAATATATGAGGCCTACCTGCATTGCTCCAGCACAGCCACGAGCTTCTTCAGTTTCTCCAGCTCAGCAGCTGATGGCATGGCGACGGTGGGTGGGCGAGTGACTCCTACTTCTGATTGTGGCCGACTTGCTGCTGCTTAAGCTCCGCTTGGTTTGCTGGACTATGCTTAAAGTGTCCCACGACTTTTCTGCATTTTGCCAGTGTGCTGTCAAACGGGCTGTTGGTCAGAGACACGGTGACAGCTCGATGCAGAATATGTGCGGCGCACGGCATGTGTACAAAGGGGAGCTGCCTGGCCCCCTCTATCATATTACGTGCGCTATCCGTGGTTAGTGAGACAACTTTGGACTCGATGTCCCACACACTAGCTACCTGCCTGAAGTGAAATGTCTCTCTTCTGTCTTCATAACAATCAGGGCATGCGAGCGAAGCTCCCACTCAGGGTCAAAATAATGGGCTGTTACCCCGAGGTAATTGTCGTTCCCGAGGGACATCCAGTAATCACCCGTGAGCGCAACTGCTTCTGTCTTCTCCAACGACACCTTTACCTTAGCCTTCTCTGTTTCATGCAAATCCTGAATGCGGGTTGCAATAGTGGCTCTCGAGGGCAACTCGTAGGTCCAGTCGTTGGACGAAATGCGGACTATTTCAACTTCGTCCTCCACAATGCTAATAGGCCTACATGCAGTGGCCACCCACTTAGCTATGGCTTCGGTGAGTCTCTTCTTAGTTGCTGTATCTATTTGTTTCTGTCGGAAATGATCCATGGACGCCTGGGTTTGACGAGGGGCCGGAGCATTTGCATCGACGTTGTGCTTCGCCATCAAATGGTATTTTAAACTTGACGTGCTGCGATGGTAGCTCAGTTCACGATGACAATACACACAAATGACTTTGCTCTTGTCAGTGCCACCATTGGGTAACTTTTTAAAAGTGAACTTTCCATTCAGCATTGAATCCACGTCCTTTTTGCCACTCGCCATGATGCTTCCAGTCGCTTTGCAAGCCCAGACAAATGTGTGTCACGTGCTTGATGTTTTCTTCCGGTCTAGCAATGTCCGGTGTGATGTTGGGTGTTGTAGTGTTTCTAACGTTACTAGCAGTGGCAACAGTATGTGAAAAACTACAAAGTTTGTTAGTTTGTTAATGAATATTAATCGCGCAATAAAAAAAATGACAGCGTTAAAAGGGGGTTGCGTTAACGCCATTAATAACGCGTTTAACTGACAGCACTAATTAAAACATTTCCTTTAATAAATTTTGTTCCTTTAAAAAAAAAAAAAACAACATTGATGTAGTTCCTTTTGTTCCTACAGCGTATGATGTTCAGCTAGTGCAATAACCCACTGATTTAGCTAGGAGGAAAGGCAGGCCACAGCTAGTTGTGGCAGAAGTCCCTGCACACTCAAATAATCACACAAAAAAATGAAAGAAACTAAATAGAATATCTATATACAGATTAACTAGTAATTCAAATTAAACCGAAAAAAAACAAAAGACATGCACCCATGCAGGAGTTCGGCAGGCCCCTACCTACAACTGCTGTGATAAAACCTGAATCCTGAAGTCACAAGCTGAATAAGCTAAGCACACTTCAACTACAACACTGTATTAAAAAGAGACATCTACGTAACAAAGGTGGTTGGGTGGCTACTCGACCATGAGGCAACACGAGGCAAGAGACCAGAGAGGCAAAAAACAAGAAGATGAAGGGGAAAAGAAGAGGCAAGGCAGGGCAAACAGCAGCTTAATGCCAGGCAAGCTTTAAAAGAAACAAAGCCAGCTGTTAGTGACTTTACATGTGCTTTGGCAGATAAACTTAGCCCTAAGCCTGCGCCACAGTTTAGCTGTGTGTTAGCTGTAGCCTGTGCACATCAATACGCTAGCTGTTAGCAGCTACAGTGGGAGCGGCAACTAATCGGAAGGGGACACACACACACACCATCCAGGCCCAACACACCAACCTAAAAACAGAGGACTGTTAACACAGCACCTTATAACATTTCACAAACTTCACCAGACTGTGCTACATACCTGAAGAACAAGCACACAGCACATACCACGCCAGGATACTACAGCTCACGCCAGCCAGCACCCGCTTCAGAGGAGGAGAGAGAGAGCGACTAACCAGATGTCGGGGGTATTTAAACAGGTCTGCATTAGCAGCCAATGATCGTGACTGCACTACTGGTGCTGGTAAGGGGCGTGCCACACACCTGCCGTGATCGCCATGCCTGCTACACAATAAAACACAGATGGAGGGACACAGAAGAGAAATGCAACAAAATATTAACATCCGGTTACATAAGCAAAAAAGACTATTTGACCACAACCTACGAGTCCTGCCCAATGGTTTTCCAGATAAACAGAGTAGACTGAGAGAGATCGCCTTGCTTAATGTGGTGGTGTGGACCAGAGCAAACAGGAGATACTATTAAAGGCCCTACAGCCTTTTTTTTTTTTTAAAATACATTAGTAGATGCTTTTATCTGTCTCTGTCAAGGTCACATTGAAAACAAACAAATAAATAAAAAACAAATCCAGCAAATTAAGCAGGCTTTTCGTTGGACTATGTCATTAGACCTCACTGAAGCACGTCTGAGCACGTCCGAATCTCGGGATATAGAAGCACCAGACCTCCTCGCGGAGATGAGGATACTCATCCCAAAGGGAACAACTACAGCACTTAAAACACTTTGATACCTCAAAGGGATTGAGGGAACTTTCCCTAACTGTGAGATTGCGCTCAGGATCCTATTGACTTTTCAGTAACGGCGGCAGCAGGTGAGCAAAGCTTTTCAAAGTTGAAACTAATTTAAAACTATTTGCGCACCTCCATGTTACAGGACAGACTGTGTGGGCTTGCTCTGTTATCAGTTGAAAAGGACATTGCATCCAAACTGGATTATAAAGATCTTATTGCTGAGTTTGTGGCCAAGAAGGCAAAGAAAGTGACTCTGACATGATCAGTTTCTGTACAATTTATGCATGGTGAGTCTTATTTGTTAGAGTTACAGTGGTTGTGTGTAGTTGGAATGAAAACGAATGTATATTATGAATGAAAAGTGTCCTAACCTAGTTCTTTAAAATGTCAAGATGCCAAAAATAAAGTGACTGAGCTGACTTGATGTAAACCCACTTGTTGCACAGTTGATTTTTTCATCCTTTGAAATAAATAGCAAGAAGTCATAGCTGATACTATGTGTATGATTATGCTGTATTATTCTACTTGATAAAAACATATTGCAGCAGGATTATGCGTGCAGTAGAACTAGAATAGCTGTGTCTGTGTGACTGTTATTCATGCGCAATTGTGCATCCATGTCAAAGAGCAGAGCCTCGCATTTCAAGTTTGCACAGGGCCTCGCACCCCCCGCCACCCCCCCCCCCCCGGGATGGCCCTTCCCATACATGTTACATCAGTCAACTGTTGCCACTCTCTGTTTAATCTGTTCACCTGCTCAGCCTGCAACCTTCACCAGCCTTCCACACCCACTTGTTCAATCACTGTTCTGTGACACCCCCCCCCCCCGACCAAATGCAGTGCTGACTGACCATTTAGTCAGCACTGCATTTGGATCCTGGTATCTCCATTACAATACAGGTGTTTTCATGTAGACCTCTCCCCAGATCTGTGTGCATGTTTCTCTCACTTTTTTATTTTTGGACATCTTTACTGTTGATCGTGCCAGCATGCTGCTTGTGACATAGTGACAATAGCAGAAAAACACACTTAGATTGATTCTGGTGACATATGAGATAACAGGTATAACACGTTATCCCTACCACTTGATAATGAAACAGGAGCAGATGGTGGAGATGATGTGGTTAACTTTAATTTCAAGTCTTTATAGCTTTTGAGCATTGGCAGAGACACTACAGTAGTTTTTTTTCATTTGTACTCAGCTTGTATTCAGCCACTACAAGCTATGTGAAATGTGTTTATCAGTCTGGATTGTTTAGGATTCTGTTGGTACATGCATACAGTGTACAGTGTAATTTTGTTGGTAGCTGAACAACCATTAACCGGACTGCATCTCCTGGTCTAGTGTCCTGGAAGATTTTCAGTGTCTGGGGAGAAATTCTGGTCAAAATGTTTATGGACCCTCTTTTCCCATGTCTTTATGTCTAGGTGAGTAATGGCAACAACAATTTTTGAAACTGGTCCAATATTGAAAGAGAGCGCTGCAGCCGGCAGCTGCAATATGTATATAATACATGATGTAATCCCTTCGGGCATTTGCACACCATCATTATGGAAAGTATCCCTTCCTTTTTTTCAAAAAGTAAGATCATTTTGTTTTTTTATCTGTTATATCCCTCTCAATGAAAGCCACCAGACTCCATTTACAGAAACAGTAATTTTATCATTGCAAACCACACTTCATTCAAATTCAACAAAAACAAAAATAAAAACTCATAAACCCTTCTTGGTTCAGATCTCAATCATCCAGCACACCAATGTCTGTCCAAACTGTTTCTTCCCATTAAGGTGGTTCCATGCACATTTTGAAATATTGCATTCACAAAACTTGATGAAAATGGTAAAATGTGAAAAAACTTACTCAATTTTGCAAATAAAGTTTTTGCCTTTTTTGAAGAAGCGTTAATGTGGTCAGTTGGAGAAGGAAACACATTTGCCGAATAAGCTCTGACATAACCAATACTAGTGGTCTAAAATATGTCTGATTATCGGTTAACTACTGACATCTCTACCTGCTGCATTAACCGTATATTCTAGTCAGCATTGGCGAAATGTGGAAAATAGAAATGGACTTGAAACCACACCCACATAGCTTTAATTGGCGCTGTATTTTTGATGACCTCACCTTAAGTGTTTCCTGTTTCCTGCTACATTAATATACCACCAATTAAAATGCACCTGCGTAAGTTTGATGTAAAAGTTTATAAAAGTGAAGAACAAATCAGCTCTCCTGTGATGTTCCACCATGTTGCATGTAGCTCAGTAAAAGCAGCTCAGTTGTGACTTACAACACAAGGGCTTTGCATCTCATTAGTAGTCAAAGAACACAAGCCTGTATTAGTGGATAATTAAGAAAGGAGGTTCTCACAGTCACTTGGCCTACTAATGATTTTTAAAGACTTGTGCTGGTTCACTCTCCTTCATCCTATCTCCTTCCCTTAAAAGGTTTGCTGCAGCTGAAAACTTCAATGGATAAAATTCTAAACTAATCTGCAACCAATTCTAAATCGTACTCGGCTAACAATCTGTTTCCAGCCACTTAAACACTTTTCTTTCTGCCAGCTACCACATCGCCTCACTCCCACACAATTCCTATAAAGCAGCAATAAGCAGCACCTCTGTCAATTGCAATTGGCTCAAATAGCTCTGCTGGCCAATATTCCTGGCCCATAACATGGACAAAACCCATTTCACACAAAACACACGCACACACACAGAGAAGGATTAAAATGATAAAAGGATTTCCTCATATGTTATATTGATATTGTCGTTTTCCTAAAAAAGCCATCTGGTCTAGTCAACTCTTACAAATCTTCCTTTCTTCTCTTATCTCAATACTTGAGTTCTGCTAATTACTGATAACTGATAACCATATCCAACCAATTTCATTGTAAATGTAAATAATGTGTTCACTCTCAGTTGAAAGTACACGCTTGTGAACTGCTCTGTCACACACTTTGACCTCTTGCACCTATTTATACATTTTTCAACAAAAGAAATTTGACATGAAAGTACATAAACACCATTAAAACTAAGGAAACTAATTTCACACTTGGTTATTATTCCATACAATTTATTTAATTTCAATGTACAAAATACACAGTAGCACTGTGTATGTATATATATATGTGTGTGTGTGTGTGTACGTGTACGTGTGTTTGTATAAAAATGTAATGCATGAAGTATGATGCATTTAGCACATCTCATCCTTAACATTTTATTACCTATTATTTGATATTTCAAAGTGTAAATTAGAATAGCACATGTCCTGTTTACAAGGCCGGCTTCACTACTCCATGCAAACTATGAATGTTTTTGTATTATCATTTGATTTTTGACCATTTATTTTGACATGGACCAGTCAACCGTGTGTCCATCTTTTTTGTCTAAAGCATCTGAACTACAGCACAGATTGACATGATCTGATGTATGGATATTCACGCTCCCATGAGGATGATTCAGTGGATGTTTTTTGTTGACTTCTGACTTTTTGTCGATTGGGATTACCAGATCCAGCTTTCCACTCAGTCAGTCAGTACTTTGGTCCATGACAAGGTATGCTGAAATATAAAGGCTAGATTTCCAAGATAGCTGTCATTTTCATGCTTCACAGAGGATGAATTCAAATGATTTTGGTAATCCCATTGGTGACCAATGGTCACTCCAAACAAGACCTGACTGTCCCAATGGGTGGTGCTGTATTGCCACATGTCAGTGTGTTAATAACCTTAATGCACAAATGGATCTAAGCTAAGTCTGTCAGCTTTAATAATATGGTGAGAAATGTCTTTTTTTGAACAAGCCAGAGTATGAACTGCTGGGAATAAATGTGCAGATTTTCTTTTGAAATGCTGTTAATTGGTGTAGCATCATACTGTTGAATTGTTGGTGTCAGGCTGTCAGCAGACCTCATCGTCACCATCACCACCCACATCTCAGATTTGCTCAGTGATACAAAAAAGTCTGATGTGTCCACAAACAGTTCTTTCTGCCAGTTATAGAAGCAGTAGACGAGTCAAAGTGTGCTTGTTATTGGATTTGCACATACAGAAATAACTGCTCAACACATCAGTTATCATTGTCAAAAACTTTAACAAAGTCTGAGTTGACTGAAAATGACAGGAGTAGGATGTATATAATGCTTGCTACTGGTTGGTTAGGTTAACTCACCCTGCCAGCAAGAAAAGTGCAGGCTCCTTTTGGGTTTGACCACAAGAGTACTTGTATCAGGTCTGTTTGGATTGGCTCTGACTGGCCCCAAGTCCAAGTCTTTTGTATTTGAATTAGCTCTATTTAGGCTTTCCACAGGCACTAGATTGGGTCCAATTTTTTTTTTCTCCACAACATCCACTAGGCTCAATAATACTCTGTATAATTTGTATAATTTTGTGTATATATATTGTAAAGCATACAAATACAGTACAACTACTTTAGATGAATAAAACATTAATTCAGGAGAGAGGAGCACAAACAAAAGGGAATCAAAGAAAACTATTTACTGGATTAGAACAACATTGATATAGATCAATGTTATTCAGAATGTCAGAAGTTAGAGTGCTAAATTGACTAAAAGGTACAAAATGATTAGTGTTGGTCTCTGATCACCAGGCAGGCAACTCTCTGATTCAAGAATATAATCATCTGACTTTAGACATCTACGGGGTTTACAGTATAAACTGAAATTATGTCTGACATGTAGTTTGGAGACATTAACACCTGGGGTTGCATATTACAACAGGTAACCAATGGACAGGATCCATCAAGACAGAACTCCACTAATCCAGTCTACTCACAGCAGAAGGCCTGGATTATACATGATTTTGTCATACTCAGATGAGATAGAAATGCTTTGGCTTTTGAAGTATTTCTCACATGGTAAAGGATGTCTGAGTGATGCAGCTAAAGGGATTATGAAATGACCATGACTCCAAGTATCCACAGACAGGTACCTAGTTATCATTTAAGGTAAGAAATAAAATATGAAGAACACAGTCTGGATGGAAATTGGACCCCATCATCCACTTTGACTGACAGATGGTCCGCTGGCTCCAGTGCTCCCCTCTGGGATATGATTTTGCTTTTTTTTTTTTTTTTTTTACTCTTGGAGGATTTGTTTGGACACGGCAGCACTGTCTGCGAGGCAGTGCAGCATCATAATCTGTTTTGCATAGCATACTCAGAGAGTGACGGGAAGGATGGGAAAGAGAGGGCAATCTAGGGACAGCTGTGCATTTCTTTTTATGAAAGACAAAAGAGGACCATGGGGCTTATTTGAAATCACTGACCCACAGATAACAATAAAATTATTATTTTACTATTTCCTTTTCTTCGTCTTGCACACACTAATCATCAGGATGGCTAAGTGATCACTGTGATAATGATTTGATGGTGTTTGGATACTGTTATGTAGTTAGTGGTTAGTGTGGTTCTGAGTTCAGATGTTTGGGTTTCATTATATACCTTTGATGAGTGGTTCTATGGATGACAATATCATTCAGTCTGCCCACCATTTTTACCCAGACTGAATTTTCTCAGTTTCAATCGGATAGGCTGCTATACATTTTTATATAGACATTAATGGTCCTCGGAGAATGACTCATCCATTGATTTCATGTTGTTGGTTGTCAGGTACATCATCTGGGTCCACATTGATAGCAAATATATTTAATTCCTTTTGTTTACTTTTCATGTCCTGAAACATCTCACCAAATGCCTGAAGGAGTTCTTACACTCTGCAGCATATTCAGATGTCAGAGCAGCTTTTGTTCTTGCAAAGTAGGAACATGCACAGTGTTTCCTCTTTCCAGTTGCTGCAGCTTTAATTTCACTTCAAATGATTTCATGTTTGAAAGCAGAGAGCTGAGAAGCTGGCTGAAGCTTAAGGTACAGCTTTAACAGGTACTCGGTAATGTCCACCATGAAGGCCAAATCACACAGACACTTGCCATCATGACAGGTTTTCCTTCATCTCTATGAATTATTCCAGACAAACTGACAGTTTGGAACAATTTTACTTCGTCCGGTGCTAGCAGCTCTGCGGCAGTAACAAGGCACTCCTTCTGAATGCAATTTCAGCTTCTCAGCTATGAGCTTGCTCACCACAAAATGGTGGTGAATGAGTCATACCACAAGTTCTGCACTATTATCAGCAAGTTGGCGTCTGGTGTGTTTTCACCATTTAAGAACCATGCATGCTCATTTTAGGTGTAGGTCAGTGCATGTTTGGAAAGATATAGTGAGTTTGTGACATCGTGCAAGAACATTTTGCTTCTAACATTTCTTTAATCATGACTCATGATAATGAATTTGCAAGTTAGATTACACATGGCTCTCCCTCTGAACAATAAGATAACAGTGGGGAGACTTTTGAATTGGCACTGCATCTTTGATCCTGTTGGGATTTGGTCTCAGACTTATTGCCCTCCACTTTAATCGTGATCGTAAGTAGAATTCTGCAAGGTTCAGTTCTTAATCCCTGCTGTTTTCTTTGTATATGTTACCATGGCACATATTTCTACTGCCACAACATCTCCTTTCAAAGCTATGCAGATGATTGACATTTATATTAGGGGTGGATTATGATTTTCACATTTTTTTTTACTGACTAAATTAAATTCTAAAATATGGATTTGTCTCAAAAAACCATTGTTCCTTGCTTTTAACGTGTGTCTTTGAAGAATGGTAAGTAAGTAAGTAAATGTATATGTTGAATATTTTGCTTGAAATGCCCATCCCTAATTCATATCCTTCTTCAGACTTCATGACAATTACAAACTGTAGTGGTCAGACATAGAGTCTGATCATTGGCCCAAAGCACCACCAGTGCTATTGCAGACTTGCATCTGTTAATTTAGGAATATTTCAAAAATGACAATACTACCATTCAGTGACAGACAGAATTTCAAGCTTTCGTTTTGTTACACCTAGATTGCTATAGTGCTGTGTTCATCTGTCTTAATAGTTGAGTTATTACATACTTTCAAAATATGCAAAACTTGGCAGCCAGGCTATTAGTCAATACACAGCATTTGTTACGATCCTGCAGACCTGCCTGTTCCTAATGTTATCTTTTTCCCTTTTCTCAGTGTTATGTGTTATCTGTCTGCTTCCCCTGTCTGTCTAGCTGGGTGTGCCTCTACACCTAGCTAGCTCCTCCTCCTCAGGTGCACACCTGATGCACATGACCCTGATTAACGCACGGGATAAAAGGGGAGAGCTCTCCCTTTCCTGTGGCTGGATTGTCCTGAGTCCCTGGCAGTTTCCTTGTTCATGCAGTGTGAGTACTCTGTATTATCTTCCCTCTCCTTGTGTGTCTCATTGTTAATGTTAGATAGCTTATGGACTGCCACTCATAGTGTGCTTTTATTTCAGCGTCTTCTTGCCTCGTCAGTGTGTGCCTTGCCTCAAACCTGTTTCATCGGAGCTCCCTTAGTTAAATCTCCACTCTCAAATCTCACTTTTTTGAGTGTGCTTTATGTTGTTTTTGTCCACTCCTTATGAATGCGCTTTTTGTTGCTCATTTATTAAAATAAATTATTATTTGTGTTTTCTAAATGACCTCTGGTCTGCATCCTTGGGTCTTAAAACAACTCAAGCAAAAAGCCTAACAGCATTTTCCCCACATCATCTATATTTTAGCACCACCTGCTCCTATTCTCCTTTTCAATACAGTATTGCACCTTTGGCTTAACACCTCTTTAAATATCTGAACTTTGAACTCTGAACTCATACTGTCCTCAAAGACAGCTCAGGTCTGCCAGTGTAGGCTATTAGATTTTACAGAGTAACAAAGGATGATGATGTTTCTGCTGTGTGGGCTCCTACTGGAACAGTCTTCACTCAGTAGCCATTCAGCAAATATCTCTGTCTCTGTTTAAATTTTATTTTGAAACTTGTTTTTGAAGCATTATATCACTGAGCAGCTGTTATTATGATGATTGTGACTATTATTTTACTATTATTATTGTTACTGAGAGTATAATTTTGTTCTTGAAAGATCATCATAAAATAATAATCTGAAGAAAATTATTCAGATTATAATTTTATGATTTATTTTAATGATATATTATTTTATTTTAGTTCATTTTCCCGCTTCTGGAGAGTTTGTATCTTGCCGAAAAGAGTTCTATCAGTAACAGCACTGATATATGCACCACAATGTGGCTATTTGCATGTAATTTGCACAAAATGCCTAATTAGAATCAGTGTAGATAAATACCAGCCACTGTATTATTGATAATCTCTACAATAAATGTCATCAATCAAATGATGTCATATCCACAATATCATACAGAACAAAATTGCAAGAGATTTTTCACTATAAAACACTGGTTTCAGAGAAGAGGCAAGTCGTCTTTTTCTTGTACCTGAAGTCGCTGAGAATGGCCTGACACACAGCACAGTATGAACATGTCCTGTACGCAAACCCTTATATACTGTATTCATTTCAAACCTTCAAAGTCCCTGAAAGATGAAACAGGACACATGGCAAGTCTTGCTTTTCTGTTCCTTAACACTTGCCTTCATTTGAGAATCTAAAAGAAGCATTTTATCCTTGTGCGATGCGAACATCATCCCTCTCATACAGACTTTTTAACATTACAGTTTGACTGTAGGCAGAGTGGGACGTCAACTCTGTGAACTCTGCCACAGGAGGTCATGATTCTGTCAATTTAATTACACAAGACAATGGTGAATTCAGTTGCCTGCTGCTGCTTCTGTCAGCAGAGGCAGAGCCCAGCGTATGCCTGGACCATAGCACTGACATTTACTAAATTCTGTGTGGGTGTGCTGGTCTGTGTGTATGTGAGAGAGAGCCTAGTGAAGCCTATTCTCCAGGCTAATGAAGGAGGTTGACAGGCTTTTTAGCTTCTGGACTCCAGAGGGACAGGAGGCTGCACATTATGACACTAATTGCAGGTATATAGTCACTGAGTGGACCAATCAGAGCTCATTATCTCTGCTGGTGTGTGTGTGTGTGTGTGTGTGTGTGTGTGTGTGTGTGTGTGTGTGTGTGTGTGTGTGTGTGTGTGTGTGTGTGTGTGTGTGTGTGTGTGTGTGTGTGTGTGTGTGTGTGTGTGTGAGAGAGAGAGAGAGAGAGAGTGGGTATGTGACTGTGTGTGTGACTGTGTGTGTAGGTAGAGCATGGTCAGGAGTTGATAGATTACAGGTTAACTGTAGGCTGTGATCCAGTATTATTTGCTCATCTTACTTTTATTTTACATATTTTAAAGGTAGAGGGATCCAAAATTTAGTGAAGTTGAGAATTCAAAGGACAAAAAAATGACTGAGTAGGTAATTAAGCATAATTAATTACACTTTAAATGTGACAATTTAATGAAAATGTTCCTATCCCTCTTTAATATGGCAGAGGATATGAAAAAAGTGTTGAAAGTATTGAATTAGAATTTTAATGTCACAGGCTTTGACTGCTATAACTTACATGGACCAAAAATAGAAAGCTATTATTGAATTAAATTTCATTTTGTGAAATAGAATAATTTAAATAAATTCAGTGGGGAAGGTCTTAGAAAATAAAAGGTCATGGCTTTTACATTTCCAGTCCCACTACTGAAGAATGTGTACATGAACAGTGAAATGCAATTTCTCACCTTAAGTGTCCCTCTACGCTGTGGGCTAATAGTGGTCTTAGGTTCCTTGCATGTTGTATTATGCAACAAAGATCTAATAAAATTTGTGTCAGACTGTAGAATGAAAATTGTTCATGTGATATTGTGCGAATATCACATGAACAATTTTCATACAAGTCAATTATATTACTATCAAGTAAGATGAAAAACATACATCTAACAACAAGTCATGATCTGTGCTATAGGGTTGAATGTCAGTAGAGATCCTGGAATTTCTTGCCACAGCCTGCTCCCATTTCCTGGAGCAACACCACATTCGTACAGCGGCTCAGCCACCTGCTCATTATGAGTGCTATTGATTCAAACACACACCGATGGCACAGCATCAGGGACATTTTGGGGCTCAGTATCTTGCCCAAGGATACCTTGGCTACCGATACTACTCCTGAGCCACAGTTGTATTAAAGAGTATGTACTCAAACAAAGACACCTTAATCAGACCTCATTAATATTACAGCCTAACTACTGAAATACAGTTATTAAGGGACTATAACTGCATTTTCCAGCTGTAAGTTTCAGCTGGTAACAAACAGATCAGTTGTGTGTTTGGATGTTGTTAAGAATGCAGGGTTGCACTCTCAGGGCACTTTCAGACCCCTTCAGACCCCGTCTCACACTGGCCAAACAAATCCATCCATCCATCCAACCATTTTCTATACTGCCTATCCCTTTCGGGGTTGCGGGGGGGCTGGAGCCTATCCCAGCTGTCAACGGGCAAGAGGCGGGGTAGACCTTGGACCGGTTGCCAGTCGAACACAACACACATGACAAACAACCATTCACACTAACACTCACACCTAGGGGCAATTTTAGTGTCACCAATTAACGTAATGAGCATGTTTTTGGTCTGTGGGAGGAAGCCGGAGTACCCGGAGAGAACCCATGCATGCACGGGAAGAACATGTAAACTTCGCACAGAAAGGACCCGCCCGGGGATCGAACTGGCCACCTTCTTGCTGTGAGGCACACGCACTACCTGCTGTCACACCGTGCCGCCCTCCAAACAAATCTCTCACAAAATCAAAGAAGGCCACAAGTCTTTTTTTTTTTTTTTTGCACCTGATGAAAGTCCAATATTCACACCATTTAAGATCTGTTTTTTGGTCTTTACCAACTCTTGAGAAAAATATTTGGCTTTTTACCAGCTGAATGCTCCACAATGTTTACCAGCTAGTCTGTGACTGTCTGCAGTTTGGTGCTGAGCAGGTAATGTACAGTGGACTTTTAGAGTTTTCTCTGAGAACAGCTGCCTGCTGTGGCCAAAAACATTGCTGCTGGATAGCTAAACAAAGAGCTCAAACTGACTATAAAGCTCCAGATTCAAGTTTTAATTCTTCGTATGCGTTTTAACATTGCTATTTGATACAATGTTTTTATAAAAATGTTGATTACAGCTACTGTATTTCTAGAAAGTTATATACTGCTGCATTTGCACAGAGGACAATGTTTAAGCATAAGGCATTTCTCCATATTTCAGCAATGATATTGGCCCATAATACAAATGTCAATGTATAAAAGCCACAATCTCTGTGGCTTTAATTGGTGGCGATGCACACACACACACACACACACACACACACACACACACACACACACACACAGAGAGAGTCCTCTTTGAAATTACAAAGGCTGAGCCTCTTTCATATTTCTCCTCATTTTGTGGGCATCACAGACTGAAATATCCATTAAAATGTAACTTTCAGTGTGATTAGCTCAGAGTCTTTAACGGGCAGATTAATGTCTGAGTCACTTCATGTCACTGAATAATCCATGATTTTGCAGAAACATCACTGATGATGTTCTCTTTGTTGCAAACAACTGCTGTATTCTTTTATATGATAAAAAAAAAGCCTGTAGCCATCACACAGTTGCAGACTCAATATGTAAATCTCTAAATAAAAAAAAAAAAGTTTATTAAAATAATTAATAATTAATCCACAGTCCTGTGGTTAAAATGTAGTTTAATATATGGTGAGAAATCCCAGGAAGAGAGGGATATATTCGCAGGAAATCATAGCTGCATGTTTTAAAATGAAGCAAAACGAAGGCTGTCTTTGGTCGCTAAAGCTGTAAATTGGCTGACATTGTATATGTCTCATGGTGTGATCTAGGACCACAGATTTAAGATAAGATAAGATAAGATAAATCTTTATTGATCCAACACCGGGCAAATAAGTATTAAAAGACACGGGATATAAAAGAAAAAATCCACTATGTTTATGTACATATACAGATTATTAAAAAGACTGTTGCTATTTTTATTAAAATCTACCAATGCCATATCTTGAATTGCCTGAGTCAAATATGGATAATAAATACAGTGTTTGTACTATTGCACAATTGAAATAATAAACAATGCTGAAACAAATTGCACAAGAGGTAATGGATGTGAGCATATATTAGCATCAATAACAACAGTGCAAAAACAGTAGGGTTGTGATGAAATGGGAAACAGCATCAATGCAGTACTACATTTAATGATGCTGCAGTTAAACAGTCTGACCGCTGTTGGAATGAAGGACCTGCTGTAGCATTCTGTCCTTCACAATGGATGCAGTAGTCTGTTGCTGAAGAAGCTGCTTAACCCCCCAACCGTCTCATGCATCATCTTTATCAGCGTGGCTAACATCCTTCTCTCACCCACCTCCTCGATGTTGTCCAGGGAAAAGTCCACCATCCTCACAGTTGTCAACATTCTTATGGGACAGCTCAAAATTGCACAGTACATCACAAACAAATTGAAGAAAATCTCCAAATAGGGATACATTGGTGGAGATTCCCCAAACACTTTTGTTAAGGTAGCAGCATGAGTATTAAATGTTCAGTGAGTAGGGTTTAGAACAGGGTTGGGGAGCCTCTGGCCTCCTACCGTTTGATCGAGCTGTGAGACAATTTCTAAATATAAATTCTAAATATTTATAAATATTTTTTACATGATAAAGAAAAAGAGAATAGTAGATATGTGAGGTAAACTTTCAACATAAACTACAATAAATAAGAAAACTAACATTCAGAACTAGACTTTTTAGTGGTTGTATCTGCAAAGTTCATTCTGAACAAGTGCAAAAGTTGACTGACAACTCATTCACCTGTGGAAATGATTAGCATGGTTCTCTTTAAGTAACTCAAAGCGCTTGCATAAATTGAAGCCAAGTGCAGACTATAAGACTCTCTAAGTTTCTGTGCAACTCACACCACAAGATATTTTTACTCCCAGTCCCACATGTTGAAGTATGGGTGTACAAACTACATGACTGATCTTAAACCATACTAATTCCACTTGGATAAACCCAAATTCGGATTAGATTACTACAATATTACAAGGAAATCATGCAGAAAGTCTCTGTGGAGCAGACTGTGGGAGATTTTCATGTGCAGATGTGATGCATCCTTCCCCAGACACATGCAGTGTCAAACAAAACAGCAGATGAAAAAAATGCGCAGACAGGATTCACACTTGAGGTGCAGGGCTAAGTCACACCAATGAAAAAGACGGTTAGTCCAATGATGTCTTCTCATTTGTTATGAAAGGTCCTCCTTTTCTTCCCTGCAGCATGAGAACATAGCACTGTGTGTTTCCTCCAAAATGCATTTGGTAAAAACCATTTACTAAACATCATTTTTAGGAATGAAGGGTGGAGATCAAGATTCTTTTATTTTCATGTTGAACTGATAAACTTCTCCCCCAGCCTGGTCATTTACGGGATCATCCAACAGGCCTGCAAAGACCTCTCGAGCACATCAAATAAGAATTACTGACAAATAGCTAGATCACTTTGAGATGGAACTCCAGAATCTAATTAAGAGTCAATAATCCCCATCTCCAGATGCAACTGGGGAGTTCACACCATAACGTAAACTCAAGACGTCAAACAAGAAAGAACAAAAGGACAGCCTGGGGCACATAGAATGAAATGTGTATGTGTATCACACCACTACCACTTTTTAATAGAAGACCATAAAACAAACAGCCCAAAGATTGCTCTCTGCTCTTCTGTGGTTTTGCTTCTAAACCTCTGGTGGCTGACCCCCTCTTTTGGACCACTGCTGGTACAGCCTGATAAGTCGAGTTCAGCAATGGCCCAGCCCACAACTCAGTTGCATCCTGAGCTGCACAGAAACAGCTGAGGGGCAGCATCCAGCCAGCTTTAAGAGCACAAACTTTCCAAAATACACCTGCTCAACTTCTGTGTTTGAACACAACAAAAGTTAGAAGTGAAGAAACTCTGAACCCTGCACACACATCCATGTGATGTGTGAAGATGCCTGCTGCAAGAGATGAAACAAGGAGAGAGAGAGACAGACATGGAGACAAACTGACTCCAGCTGGGACATCGTGTGGGAGCAAACACGCCTTTCCAGAGCAACTTGCCCTCGATCCACTTCACCACCAGGTGAATTTTATTTTTCCTGAGATGGAGAGGTTTTTCCCATATATTTATAAGAATATTTTAGAAGTGATAGATCAAAAATACTATTGCCCAATAACATAACCATCACTCACTGCTTATTAGGTATACACTAGTCCTTATTCAGTCACTGATTGGCATTGCTGTATTCATTGCATTTATTCATGGTTGTATTTACTCACTCGTTTGTATGTGTAATTTCATTCTTCAGTCATTGTGATATTAATAATTGTTTTATATATATGAAGTCATTGCCCTTTTACGTATCATATGTGCAGTCAGCATCTGGTTCCTTTTCTGATGTCTACCTTAATTAAAGTTGATTCTTGCACCAAAGTTATTTAGTGCGTTACAAACCCTTTTGACACCCAGAGAATAGTGTTATACTTTGGTTGGCCAAAATATCAGGCCCGGCAGTGAGAGTGGGCACACTGTCGGGCCAACACAGTTGCGCCGCACCCATGCATCCTCGTTTAGAGCTGCAGGCCACGTTGACCACCGATAGAGGCACTTTGTGGATTCAGGGGCTGAGGATAATTTCCTCGACGCTGAATTTGCCTCTCAGGTAGATATCCCCCTCATCACAGGTGGAGCTACGGGCAGGCATGGGCGGACGTACACCCGCCCTGATTGACAGCTCAATCAGAAATTCAAAAAAAAAATAAATAAATAAATAAATAAATAAATTATATGATTTTCACAGTTAAATGTCCCATATTATGAAAAACTCACTTCTTTGGGTCTCTGGTGCTGCCACACACAAAGTGTGAAATAAGACCATCCGCGTTTTTCTGAGTGAGATATGGATCTTTGTAAGCACCCTGCCTACAGCTTCCACACTAGCCATTTGAATTCGGTGCTCCCGATGTCTCTCCACCCAGCGCCACTTTCTCACAGATCCGCTGTTAGGTTACCGAAAGCGCTGTGGTATGAATCATGTCCAGGCGCCACTGGCCTTGTTCTGTTGTTGGCTGTAAAGACGAGCACAAATCGGCTCCCAGCCGCAGAGGACAGAAGAGCACCGTGGACTGAATTCATTTTTGAAGGCAAGGAGGTGCGTGCCATGAACTCTTTTTGGAGTTTAAAATATAGATATTCATTAAAGGTGCATAAACTGCGTTCACATGTGTTTCCTCCACTCCAGCCATCCACTGTTCATGTCAGACAAGATGATTGCTCTTCCTTCCTTCAAACTCCCTTTAAATTGCATTTTTAACAGCCCAGTTTAATAATAATAATGATAATAGTAATTTGGGGGATTTATCCCAAACCCCCTATTAGGTAGGTGCTGATTTAGGTCTGAACACTTTCTATCATAACACAGCAGTGATGTGTCGGTCGCAAACGAGCCGCTCTTTGAAGTGAACGATTGGAGCCAGAGCACGGGCTGCTTTGGGTTTTATTTTTGTTTTTCTCTCAACTTTTTTTCCGTTCAAGTCGCACGTCAACTACTTGATGTGTGGTGGCTTCAATGTGTAAGGGCGCGTGTACACACACACAGAGAGCCGCGACAGACAAAACGCTGGAAAGGTACGAGAGTGAGTGACCGCAGGAAATGCAGTAAAATTTGATATAAAATATATCTGGTGCATTAGTAATTAATTTTACACATAATTTTACATTATATAACATGTACACAAGCAACAAAAAATCTGAGGAGCCACTTGGGAGCCGTGAGAATCGGCTCTGTTAAAAGAGCCAGAATTCCCATCACTATAACACCTTATCAATTTTGGTGAAGTGGTGATCAGGCCCACCCAGACTTAATCCACGCCCGCCCATCTGTCACGTTCTGCATCCGCCACCGCTCCTCATTCCTTTGTCCGATTGTATTGATGTAAACGCACTAGACGGTAAGCTACTCACTACCATCACCCATCATTCTGCCCCTGTTCAGCTGGTCATCTCTGGTAATCACCATGAGACGTCGAGTTACAAAGTCTTGCCTTCTCCCTCTGCCAGCATTGTTTTAGGTCACCCATGGCTCGTGAAACACAACGTGCATATTGACTGGTCCGCAGGCAAGATAGTGAGCTGGAGCGCATCCTACCTTGCCACCTGTCTGAGCTCCACCATTCCTCCCTCCACCGGGGGCGAGAGACCGGGGAACACCTGTTCTCCCAACCTCTCGTCAGCCCCCTCGTGCTACCACGATTTGGTCGAAGCCTTTAGCGAGGATCAGGCCCGTTCTCTGCCTCCCCACAGACCCTATGATAGTGCCATAGACCTCCGGCCAGGAGCTCCGCTGCCCTCCAGTCGTTGTACAGCCTTTCCAGGCCGGAGCGGGAGGCTATGGAAAATTACATAGGTGAGTCTTTGGCTGCAGGCATCATCTGGCCCTCCTCTTCGCCCTTAGGGGCTGGTTTTTTCTTTGTCGAAAAGAAGAACAAGACTCTTCGTCCATGCATAGATTTTCGTGGGTTAATTAATATCATGGTTAAGAATAAATACCCCCTTCCATTGATTTCGGCCACTTTCGAGCCCCTTCAAGGGGCTACTCTCTTTTACTAAGCCGAATCTGAGAAATGCTTACCACCACCACAGCGTTTAATACACTGCTGGGGCACTTTGAATATTTAGTTATGCCATTTTGTCTCACCAAAGCCCCAGCGGTATTCCAGGCTCTAGTTAATGAGGTTTTACGTGATTGTCTAGATCATTTTGTATTTGTCTACTTAGACGACATCCTGTGACTTGGATGAGCACATTCAGCATGTGCGCCTTGTTCTCCAGAGGTTACTGGAGAACAGGTTATTTGTTAAGGCTGAGAAGTGTGGTTTTCACCAAAGTTCTGTGTCTTTCCTGGGTTACATAATAGAGAGGGGCCAGATCAAGGCCAATCCGCTGAAGGTGCAGGCGGTGGCTGACTGGCACACTCCCGGCTGCCGCAAGCATCTTCAACGTTTCCTGGGGTTTGCTAATTTTTACAGACGTTTTATCAAGGACTACAGTCGAGTGGTGGCACCGCTCACCCGCCTCACCTCCTCCAAACTGAAATTCTCCTCATCGGAGGAGGCGGAGCAAGCGTTTTAATGCATCAAGACTCTGCTCACGTCAGCACCTGTCCTCCTCCAGCCCGACCCCACGGAGCAGTACTTGGTGGAGGTGGATGCTTCTGACACCGGGGTCGGGGCAGTGCTGTCCCAACAGTCGGGTCTGGACCGATGACTTCATCCCTGCGCGTTCTTCTCCCGCAAGCTCAGCCCCGCAGAGAGGAACTACGATGAGGGGAACCGGGAGCTGTTGGCTGTTAAGCTGCCGTTGGAGGAGTGGCATCACTGGCTGGAGGGGGCTGAGCAGCCGTTTTTGTTCTGGAATGACCACAAAAACTTAGCTTACATTCAGACTGCCAAGCGGTTAAATTCCCGTCAGGCCAGATGGGCATTGTTCTTCAGCCGTTTTGACTTCACCATGACATACAGACCCGGTTCGCCTAACACAAAGCCTGATGCCTTGTCCCCACAGTTGTCCCAGCCAAAGGTCAAAGTCGCGGAGGAACCGGAAACCATCCTGCCCTCTGGGTGCCTCTTTTAGTCTTTCCTCAGGCTACCATCCCCAGACTAATGGGCAAATGGAGCGGGCGAATCAGGATCTGGAGGCCACTCTGCGGTGCGTAGCAGCCCAGAATCCCTCCGACTGGGTGGAACATCTCCCTTGGGTCGAATACGCACACAACGCCCTGACCACCTCAGCTATTAACCTCTCTCCATTTGAGACTTCATTGGGGTTCCAACCAATGCTCCTCCCAGATCAGGAGGGGAGGATCCGTCTGTCCAGGAACATATCTCCCGGTGCCACAAAGTCTGGAGGGATACGCGGGTTGGCTCTGCTACGCACTGCCGGCAGTAATAAGAGGATGGCCAATCAGCAGCGCCCGACTATCACGCTGGGCAGCAGGTTTGGCTTTCTTCACGCAATATTCCTCTCCATATTAAATCCCCTAAGTTGGCACCTCGTTACATCGGTCCATTTCCTATTGACAAAATCATTTCTCCCTCTGCAGTTTCCACGTCTCCCAGTTAAAGCGTGTTGCTTCCAGTCATCTGTGCCCGCCGACCGAGGCCCCTCCTCCCGCCCGGCTTATTGACAACCACCCGGCCTTCGGGGTGCGGCGCCTGGTGGGGATCTGACGGCAGGGTCGGGGCTTGCAATATTTGGTAGATTGGGAGGGTTATGGTCCGGAGGAACGCTCGTGGGTTCCCTGGCGTTTTATTTTAGACCCCGATCTTATTCGGGACTTCCACCGTCTAACCCTGGCAGGCCTGGTGGGACGCTGGGAGTCGTCCTTGGGGGGGGGGGGGGGGGGGTACTGTTATACTTTGGTTGGTGTTATGTTTTGTTGTACCTTTTTCTGTTGTTGTTTGGTTGTGTTTCGCTGTGTCTGTGTTTCCGCAGGGGAGGGGTGACTGGACTCCCCCCTGCATTTAAGCAGCGTGGCGGCTCTGCCTCGCTGCCAGATTGTTTAAACTTTCCAGCCTTGTACCTTGCTTCATCAAACTTCCTAGTTCGTGTGTAAATTTTTCCTGCCGCTGTAGAGTGAGTCTTGTTTTGGTTGTGTTTAGTTTTCGTGTTTTTTGATAGATTTATTCTTGTGCTTTAGTTCCTTGATTCTTCGCTAGTGTTATTATTCCTGCCTCCTTGCCACGGTGTAGTTGATTTTCCATTTGTTTTTCCTGGCTTTCATTTGATTGAGTTTTGTACCCGCCATTGTGGTAAATAAACCGTTGTATTTTGTAAATGGCTCTTTGTGTTTGTGCCTTTTTGATCTGCCCAGGGGATCCAACTAAAACTCATACGATCTTTAGATCGTATCAAATAGTATTATTGTGTTGACTATGAATGGATAAATAGTTAAAGTGGTTTGTGTGATAATTCTGATTAATGGTAAATTTTGCCCCCAGAAGACAGGGTTCTACTGAGGTATATTGTACATACTGTAAGTTTGTACTACACTTTTTTTCAGTCTCTGTCTGGTTTTGTTCTTCCTCTTTTCATGCTGGGAGTGAGCTTGATTTTTTTTTTTTTTTTAACTTATTTTCCACGCTTGTTTCACTTTTTGCTGCTCTGTTATTTGGGGAAACAGTGTTTTGTGGAGCAGTTCTCTCTGTGGATGCAATGGCTGCTATCATAGCTGGTCAGAGTGGCTGCAGGCGGTGTCTTGCGTGTTTAGTAGAGTCTTGTGTAGCCTAGCTATACTTGAGGCTGTTAGGTATTTAAGTGTTAAATCTGCATGCAGAATGAACAGAGAAGTTGTGATATTTCTAGACAGTACAGAGAAAGTGAATCAGCTGTTTGAGAGCAAAGTAGTGATTAAAGATCCTTTCCTGTGTCATCCCTAGTAAGTCCTGCTTGGAAGGTCATTATTAATAAGCTTTTGAGGGAAGAGCTAGTGAGACACAGACAGCTAAAAATTATTCCCATCGGAGATTTACAATCTCCTCATCTAAAACATACATCTTTTCAGAAACAAGCTTTCATGGATCTTAAAAAAGACCAACAAGAAGTTGAATCTGATGTTCAAGTTTAAAGTTGATGATTTTAATTAGACTGTGCATGTGACCTCAGAAACAGTATTTCAGGTGTGGAGCTGAGGGGCATTTGAATCGTTAATGCCCAGAGAGAGCCGGTAAGAGACAGTCAGGCGCTTCTGCAGCAGAGCTGCTGCCTGTCAAAGCTGATGATGGAGCCTCTCTACCAGCTGAATCACAGATAGAGACACAGGATTCACAGCAGGAAAAACAGTGAAGGTCTAATGAGTCACCAAGGTGAACAGAAAACAAATGAGTTAACGAAAATATTAGTTGCACCAGGACTCAGGTGGTGGTGGAGCCAGTGTTCTATGATGAGGAAGTCATGATTGATGAAGCTTCCTCAGTGTCATTCAAAAGGAAAAATCCAGATAACAGATCAAACAGTGTACAAGCTGCAAAACTTTCAAGAATAAACCAGACATGGTCTTCCTCTCAGTCAGAAGATGAACATACGGGAAAGTGAAAGTGATATAACTGGAAACATACACGTTGATGTGGGGAGTGTTTACTTCAACAGAATCTGGTCTTCTTTAAAAAACACAAAAGGCATAAAATTTATTTAAGTTGATTTCTTGCCCAGTTGAAAGCTGTCCCTTCACCCAGTTAGACTTTTCATGAAAACACACAACCCACTGGCCAAACAAGCTTTTCTGGCTGAGAGGCTATTTGAGACTAACTCAAAAACTTAAGTCTCAAATAACAAGTTTTGTCTGCTTGCTTAAGGTTAGGAATTTAAATGTCATTTATCTACAAGAAACACACAGGACAGCTGTGCACAAACCTGCACAAAGGAGCTGGGATGGGAGGTTTTCCTCAGCAATAAGAACAGTGATAGAGTGGGTATCTTATTTTCTAGAGCTTTTTACCCATTTATTTTGTCACTGAAGGAATAATTAAGGGTTGCTCATGCTAAAGATAACTATTTATCTATAGCTAGGCTTGATAGAAATTTCTGTTTCAAATGTCAGACCAATGTACTTCAAAGTTGCTCAATACACCCAGCAGGTATTTCAGATCACTTTCTTATGCAGTTTCTATTTTTGGTAAAAATGTAAATTGTAGCAGTGCCTATTGGCATTTCAGGGTGGTCTTGCTGTCTGATAAAGTTTTTGAAAATGTTTTCTATCTATTTTGGAGTAATTATACAAAGACAGAATCGGAAAGCACTTAATTACAGCAGTGGTGGCATATAGACAAGGGTTAAATAAAATAACTGTGCCTGCAGTACATTAATGTCACATGGGACATGGCCAGATCTATGAAAGCTCTGGAGAAAGAAGTAATGGAGCTGTGATATTTAGCAAACTCCACAGGAGAAAGAGAACATATTAAATCACAAACCTGTTTTTGAATTACTGTTATTTAAGCTTGCACATGCTCATATCCATTACATCTTGTGCAATATGACACAACAGCAATGTATATTTTTTCTTTCTACTGTGCAAACACTGTATTATCTTTTGGGTTTTGCTGCTCAAGGTGCTCTGATTTGCTCCTGTTTCCAAAATGTTGGCAGAATGGATGCTCTCTTTCACTTTTTCTTTGGCATTGAAAAAAAAAAAGATGGAACATGTATTTCCTGCATTCCCTGGTCCAACACTGGCCAGCTGCTGCAGGAGTCTGCAGAGATTCACAGATTTGCAGTCACCTTCTACGAGGGGCTCTTCAAGACGGAATTCCAGGAAAAACCTGAGGTGGCACAGTCATTCTCTGAGGATCAACCCAATATTCCTATGGAGACTAATGCAGACTTGGGTGGTCAGATCTTTAGTGATGTGCTATATGCAGAGCTGCAGAGCTAAGAGTGCAGCAAGGTTCCAGTCATTGATGGCCTTCTTACAAACTTCAAAAGGTTTTCTGGCCTGCAATTGCTAAGGATTTGCTGATTGTTCTCAGAGCCCCATTAAAGGACCTGCAGGAGAGTGGTCCTCACCCTTCCCACTATCCCTTACATAGGGGATAGACAGAAGATCAAGAGCTGGCAACCAATATTCAATTCATGTATTTATTAGTGCTGTCAAAAATATTGCATTATTAACGCATTAATGCAGATCAACTTTAACAGCGTCATTTTTTTTATTGCGAGATTAATGCTTTTTGTGACCTGGTGAACTTGTTTTTTATAAACTGTGGCCACTGCTAGTAATGTTAGAAAAACTACAGGCATATGGATACCGCAACTAAGAACAAGCTTACTGCAGCCATAGCCAAGTAATGTTCATTCTTTCTGGAGAGAAATAAGAGGCTGGGTTGATCAGCCTCTGGTGAATAAACAGAAGAGCATTATAGTCTGACTGCTTGTATATTAAAAGGAAAATTAAGAAAGGAAAGTTTAAGCCATGGTTTAACTGCACTATAGGCTGAGTCCCAGTTTACAATGAGGTGCACTTTGTAACTTTATCTTGTATCATCTTGTTTTGATCCTTAGAAAGGGTTGTTGAAGGGGATTTTTTGTAACCAAGTTTTTTTTTTTTGTCATCTGTTTATTGACAGTGTTAAATTGTGTGAGATTTTGCTTCGAATGTGAATGACTGCTCAAAGAGAGAATGTTAGTAGAAATGATAATTAATGGGACATTTAGAATAAATAAAAATGTGCGATTAATTATCATTTTAATACTCTTATCAACATGGAAAAGTGGATAGGCTTGCTTTGTGTAAATGTTTTTTCTTGAAAACAACAACGTGTATTGTTATATTTATGTAGCACCAAACCACAACAGAAGTTGTCATTACAATTATAAATACCGTTAGTAATTTGGCAGCTGCTTTTATCCAAAGTGACATATATATGAATTCACACATATGGCACAATGGCACAGCATCGGGGGCAGTTTTTGGGGTTCAATATCTTGCCCAAGGATACTTCGGCATGTGGACTGCCACCGAACCACCAACCTCCTGATTGGTGGACGACTGCTCTACCTCCTGAGCCACAGCCACCCCTCTGTCTCAGGACACTTTACATATAGAGCAGGTCAGGACCATCTACAGAGACTCAACACCCTCCCCTGTGAGCAAGCACTGTGCAACACTGGCAAGGTTTTTGACTGAGATGAACACCTGTACTTGGGACAGATGCTGGATACCTTTGGATCCAGCATATTAGTAATCAACAGCTTTGTGTCTTTCATGTTATGTTGACCAGGATAAAGGCAGTGTTGGTGATTTCCTCTGGGACAGTCTGCACTGGGTTCCAGAGAGCATGCTTTTCACCCCAAAGGAGGAAGGAAGGCAGAGGCTTGTTCACCTGGCCAGCAGGAGTGCTGCTTTCCAACTACAGTTCATTCAGAGACTCCAGACACACAGACCTCATCTGGCAACCCATATTTGGCGCCATGGCAATGGCTTGGGTCTTGTTGAACCTCTGTTCCTGATGAGCCTAAGCTCTTCCAAACTGTCCAATTTCCCAAAGTTTTACCATGAACTTTATCATGAAGAGTCTACCCAAGGTTCCCATGGGTAGACTATTAGAGTCCACTGTGTGGAGGATGTTTCACAAACAGAGACTGACAACTGAAAAGTGTGCTGAAAGCTCGCCACCCCAGACCTGGTCAACTCTGTGTGCCAGCAGCACACTGCTGGGCAAGTGGATTTTCGTAAACCAGCGGAGTCATGTGCTCACCTCACCAACACCACCAACACAGGCAGGTTTCCACAGTGTCTGGCATTTCACTGCGATCAATAATTAGCAAGAGCCATGATTCAATGCAGCTATCTGAGTCAGCACATACAGTCAGACCTAAATGTATATATTTTGATCAGTATCTCATCTGACCACATTGCAAGCGCGTTCGGCACGCGTAATGGTCATTCAACCTGACTGAATGTACACAGGTGAAACAGGGATGTCTGGTGATCTGTGATTCAAATTGCCTGGTGACAAACATATATGCCACTTTCCCCGGGTCGGCACGTGACTCGTTCATCCTGGCAAATTCTAGCATCCCTACAGTCTTTCGGGGGACACCCCTCTGGATGGGTGGCTGCTAGGTGATAACAGCTATCCACTGAAAATGTGGTTGATGACGCCATATATCACACCTTCAACAAGACGGCTGCGTGGTTTTAACGGTGTTTTCAGCAGTGCTCGGTCAGTCATCGAACGCACATTTGGGGTTCTCAGAATGTGTTTTAGATGTCTGGACCGGACAGGTGGTTCATTAACATACAGCCCTCAGAGTGTCGGTGAATTCTTCATGGTATGTTGCATTTTACACAACATGGCTGTATGACGTGGATGTCACTATGAACTCAAGGAGGACACATGAAGGGACTTAAGACGGAGAGAGGCAGAACTTCATGTGCTGTGTCGACTGGGAGAGAAGCAGAACGCACGGGAGAGGAGGGAGCATCTTGCTGCCCAGCTTTGTCATTAAGTGAGTATTTGCGGTTACATCAGTTCAAAAAACATCTGACGATCAATAATTTTCCACATTAAACAGACAGACAGTATAGAAATAAATTTCGTGAGGCCGTAAATAGGGCCACTGTGAGCCTAAACCTCTCGGACCAGAACGTCAGTCTCCTCCTTGGAGAAGTTTGGGCGTCGGACAGTTTCCTGCGCAGGCTCAGTCATCCTCGAAACTTGCCATGTGCCTCGCCAGCGGCGTTTTTAAAGGTAAGGCGAGGAGCTGGTGTGATTGGTGAAGATTGGACTCGGCTGTGTCAAACCCACTCCACGCCTTCTCCCCTCCCTCCTTCCAAGTTGCGCTGCTGGGTGGGACTGAGATGAGAAAGGGGAGGAGTTGCGCCAGCAGCGCAGTGCACGAAAATACCAAAGTCTGCGCCGCCACGCCCCATCGGCGAAGCTGACCTGACTTTACGCTGCGCCTCCGCTGCGCTGGCGGCGGAATCGAAAATAGAGTCCCTGGAGTGTGAGCTGAAACAGACTGAAATTTCTTGAACTCTAGATTATCATTTCCCTGCACTGACACTTGGTGCTCCAACAAATAGATTAAATATCATGGGAGGTAAAATCTTAGTTTTGTTAAAAGTTGTAAACAAGGAGAAACTAAATGGTTGGGCTGACTTGTAGAGCTCCTCTAAGGCTTAATAATGACATCAAGCTTGTGTGGAGAGCACTATAAGAACCACCCTCAACCACAAGCATTGTAGATCTGTGCAGAATTCTGCACAGAATTGTGACTGTCAATTGTTCTGGTCACAAAAAGAATACATTTTAAAATGTATTCGGGGATTGTAGCAGGCTGTGTTCTGTGTTTCATCTGCTACAGCAAATATTCAGGATGTCCAGGTAAATGTTTTCTAAACACATGATCTAGGGTCTCTCTCTCTTTCCACCCTCCTTTCCTCAGCTCAGACAGTTTGGTCAGCTGAAGGTTTTTTTTTTTTTCTTTCTCAGCCAAAAAGGATTATAGATTCCACAGCAGCTTCCATCTGCAGCAGCAGCTTTTGAAGCATCAGGTTCAACCAAGGGTAATGATGTAACAGCATGTACTCACAGCAAAACAAACACACTTGCATTTACATTCATGAATACTGTATATCCTCAGTAGATGCTACTTATGTCTCACATGCTTGCTTGAGTCAGAGTGTTGTAATGTGTTGTTATTTGTTCAAGTAGTCTTTGTTCCCATGCTATGGAGCTGTCTCAGCAAGCAGTTCAGGTACAGCAGAGGGTTAAGAATAGTTGGGATTTGAAATGGTGCTGCTTGTTGAGAGTAATACAGATCCTGCCAGTAGCAGCTGGGTAAGACAACTTCAATAAAAACAGAAAAAGAAAACAAACACAAAATCTTTAAATCCTTTAAGCACACTGGTTGGTCAGTCGTTTAAAAATGAATGCTGCATGGCAAAACATTGTTCTAGCCCACAGATGTTTATTTTAGCTCTACTAGAGACCCCAAATTTTCCAAAGACACCAAATACGCTAGGATGAATTTGGGACATGTCTATAAAATTATGCAAAATAAAAGAGTGAGTAAGATGATTTTAAAGCTACGTGAGGAAACAAATAGGAGAAACTGGATATTAATATTTTAAGCATTAACATGTTTGAAAGTAAGATGGTATTTTAAGGTAAAAGTTTGATTTTATTTCACCTGAGCTTGTACCAGTAGTGCCTTAGTGTATTATTTTAAGCACAAAAGGGTGATGGTTGATCAGATTTGCAAGAATTCTCGCAGTTTGACAATTTGTGTGACATTTTGCAGAGACTAAATTAAATTGTCAGAACATGATGTCAAATTTGACAGAATTTGCCTTAATGGTTGCAGGAGTGCAGTGTCATGGAGGGACATGCAGCAGAGCAGTGTTTAGGGTATTCACCCTCACTGAAATCCTCAAAGCTGCTTGCATAGGCAGACTCATCAGGCACATAGCCTCCTGTGCAGCAGAGTGAGTGAAGCTCTGAACACCACACATCCTATGGAGAGCTGCCACAGTGGGTTACAGCTGCCGTCCACCACTGTGGATGGAAGGAATATCTGGCAGTTATCTATTCACACCAGACTCTGCCTCCTCCTCCTCCTCCTCCTCCTCCTCTCCTCCTGCCTCGCCTTGACTTCCTGTCAAACACAACACCTGACAGCACTGACAGCTGCTCTGGAAGAAGAAATGTTCACTCATTTCCAAAGTAATTTGTATGTTGTTTGCTGTGGATCTATTTTGGAGTTTTCATAAACAGAGTTGTTAATGAAGTGGAGCATAAACCTACTTAAAGCACTTACCTGTAGAATTTTATATCTTCTTCTATATCATCGTTCAAATTATTCTAATGGAAGCAATATGTATTCACTGAAAAAGAAGTAAATGATGGTGAACTTGTGCAGACTGTTAGCCCTATTCCACTAAATTTCACTGATGAATTTTAAAGGCGTCAGTGTTTTTGTGGGAGTACTGCTGCACGTATGAAAAAAGTTATATAAAGCCTTTGTGTCTCCAGAAAGAGCTGTGTGAAATTTGAAAAATGTCCTTCACTGATGTCACTTGAGAAGTGCAAATTTGCAATAGCTATAACTGTGTACCCGCTTGTATCCATACATTTATGTATTTACCTTCATGGCAAATTTCAGCCTTACAGGTATAAATTTACAGTTACTGTTGTGTGGATAATGAACAGAGAAACTTTTGCAGACCTACTGGGTCCAATGATACCTCAAGCAAGGCTGTATAACACATGGCTTATGGGTTATGCAAGGTGCATAACAAAAGTATGGGCACAGGGCTCTGCTGAGTCTCATGATGCTTCCCACAAGAGTCTGCCACAAATGACCTGCAAGGCTGTATGATAAACTGTTTATGAGTTATGAAAGGATGAGGGGTTAAATCATAAAGGATGGCAAGTATGCCAAGCAGTGTTAGGACCTGGCAGTGTGTCTCTCCCTTTTGTGTCATTTTCCCCTGTTTTCCCCAGTGTGTTTTGTCTGTTTTGTCTCCCCCTGTCTGTCCAGGACCGTGCAGTAAGGCTGCACCTGCCAGTCAAGCTCCACCTGCCTGCCTCCTCTCACACCTGCAGATCATCAGCTCATCAGAACTGCTCCTAGGTGGCAAAAGAATTGTTGATCCACCACTTGAGTCTGCATCATAATCTTCTCCTTGGTCACTTGGAGAGAAGTCAATGTGACGTCTTTTGGTTGAATGGCTTCTCTCTGGTCGGGGCCCCTGTCTCTTCTGTGGGGACTTCACATTCAGAATCCTCTTTTGAAGATAACTGTACATGCTCATATGTTTGATGCATTCATCTTTATCCTGTAGCATGGGATAATACTCCACTAGTCTCTTAGCCATGGCAGTGACCTCACGCTTTGAAGGGTACTGGAGCTGACTCTCAAGATTGAAATCATGCTGGTGACGGTGTTCCTCACCAGCCTGCATCTCAGCTCTTTGGACATGGCAGATTCCCCCTCTCTACCAGTACGGGCCATCTCAAAGTAGTGCTTACGAGCTAGTTCCAACTCAGTGTCTGTGTAGATCACATATTCTGGAGGACTAGGAAGCTGAAGGGTCTTCTTTGGGGTTTTCTTCACCACAGGAGTGGATGTGTGGGGGGATATGGGAGGTGATCCTTGAAGTGATGACACAGTTCCTGTTTCATCAGGGCCAGCTTTGTCTGGTAAAGTGGTATTGTCATCCTCTTGGCTAATAAGAGTCCACAGTTGTTTCCTCATAAGAAAGTTCTCTGGCCCAGGAAAAGGGTCTCTTAAATCATCCCGACTGAGGGTGTGGAGTAAGGCCTCATCAATGTTTGCAGCATTTAGAACCGAAACAGTAACATCATCCAATTCTTCCATGATGTTAAAGTCCTTTTAGTTGCTCACTCTGCTGGAAGCTCCAACTCCTCTCATGACCGAGGCTAGGCTGGGCTGAGGGCTTATCCACAGGGCAAAAGGCTCCACGGAGGTAAGCAGACGATCTGACGAGTACTGGAGGGAAAAGCCTGGGTTAAATGCAGCTGCTGATGAGCTGATGATCTGCAGGTGTGAGAGGAGGCAGGCAGGTGGAGCTTGACTGGCAGGTGCAGCCTTACTGCACGGTCCTGGACAGACAGGGGGAGACAAAACAGACAAAACACACTGGGGAAAACAGGGGAAAATGACACAAAAGGGAGAGACACACTGCCAGGTCCTAACAAGCAGTTCATGAACTATGAAAGGGGCGTAATTAGAACGAAGGATGCGGGGCACACCATCATCAATGGAAAAGGAAATCTGCTTAGTCCAGTGATGCCTCCCACAAATGTCTACTACACCTGGTTCATGATTTATGAAAGGAGGTGTGGCAAAGCGGTGTATAACTGTGTCTTTTCATTTAGAAGTTATCTGCCTTTTTGTTATGGGCCACTACCACTGCTACGATTCTTTTTGCCAGTTCGCATGAACAGTTAATCTGCTGTCTTTTGGCTCATGACCAACCTTTCCACAAAATTCGTAATTTAGCAAATATACGGAATTACATACATTTTTGTGACTTCCTTTTAGCCATGTCACCTCCACTTTTAGCCATTTGGCATAAGACAAACCACACCTTCTCACACACACACACACACACACACACACACACACACACACACACACACACACACACACACACACACACACACACACACTTTACATCTATGCCAGATTTCATCCTCCAAGGGCAAAAACTGTGGTCATCAACGGGTGATGAAATTTTTGTGGACAAATGGACCAACTGACAAACCATCCAGTTGACAGAGTGAGTTATAGGGCTACCAGTCACAGTTAAAAAATATCAGAGTGTGGAGCCCTTAGATCTCTGTAGCCCTTGCCTCATCTCTGCATGAGGTTAGAGGCTGCAGGTTACATTAACCACTACTGCTACTAGCATAACACACCTTAATTTCAGATGTAACTCTCGGTGGTCGAGTTGCATTATGGGTAATGTAGGCACCATTCTTGTGCTTCTACATTTCGACAACACATAGCTTTTGTTTCATACATCATTCTTAGCTGTTAAATACAGGAAATGGCCAATCAGACTATACCAAGTGCCCACTACATCATGGGAGTTACTGGGATTTGTAGTTTAGAAATATCATTTATTTCCTTAGAGTATATTAGTTTGTTGGTGCTTCCCTATACATAAGAATTATAATTATTATATTTTTAATATTTTTTTTAAATAATTATTAATTACCCCTCTATTTCTAAAATGCCTGATCAGCAATTATTTATGAAATATATGCCTTGATATAATTTAATATATTGACTTTTGTGTTTATAATAAGTTAGCTTAACCTTTCTAACCATTCTGTTTACTCTTTTATGGGCCCTTAATTTTGTTGCATATTTTGTATATTTCTTGTTGTATCTTTAGGTTAATAATGCCAGCCCATAATGCTATTCTGACGGGACGGTGGGTCATGCTAACTTTGTGCTGACCAACTCCTGTGAAGATTTGGGAAATATGACCCAGCAAAATAATGAATAACCCTAATTCCAAAACAAGCTCATGTAATAATATTCTTTTTACAATCATGCATTGTTCAAGGTGGTGAACCTCACCCCGTCCTTGCTTGTAAATGACTGAGCCTTTTGAGAATGCCCATTTCATGCCCAATCATGATATTATCACGTGTTACCATGAGCCCATTCTCACCCAAAAGAAAGAAATAGAGTAGTTCAAAGATTGCATTCCAACCGAGGTTGCCAATCATATTGCTGAGCATGGAGTAAAAACTGCATCTGAATTTATTACTCTGGCAGATGAAAATGTGCTGGCACATGAAGGTAATTTGGGAAAAACTGGTTTGGACAATGCTACTGGTACTCCGGAGTGTATAAACATAATTTTTAAGAAACAGAGTTGATTGTGTCTCAACTCCAAAAATGTACAAATTAATTAATTAAAAAAACATAACTCAGAGTTGGCCTTTAACATACAAACGTAAATGCACAAGAGGGAAAAAATGAGATAAAGGGAAATGAGCTGCGCTTCTTTGCCAGCTTGGATCGCAGCGTTAAAAGTCATGTGCTGCACGGCCAAAAATGTCAATGTGCCTGACAGTTATAATAGCCCACTTCTGAATTATTCGTTGTTGCTCTGTATGTTATGGAGTGGAATTAAAGTCCAAGACTTGGCCTGCAGATGAACAGAGAAACAATTTGGAATATATTTGCAATACAATTATCTCAATATCCCATATAGTGTAACCAGAAAGTTCACCAAATTTATTAATGAGTTCTAACAAAGGAGGCAGGGATTCTCCAGGATGGGAGAGGAACAAAGCCACGAAATCTGGACAAAGTAAGAGGTGATGATCAACCTTACCCGAAAATAATGAGCAATGGAGGAATGATTTCTTATACTAATAGCAAAGGGCTCCATAGCCATTGAAAAAGTAGTGGACACAGAGGGCAGCCCTGTCGACATGAGCATTGTCATGAGAAGGAGGGAGATTGCCTATAGTTGGTAAGAACTGAGACAGTTGGGCAGACATATGGCATTTGACCCAGAAAACAAAATCGTCACCCAGCCAAACTCTTTTATCACTGCAATGTATTTTTGTACGATGATAACAATGGTTATCGCATCTACTAGAAAATAAAAAAAGAGTAATCTTCTTTTAATCTCTCTGTGCTGTAGCCTCCAGACATCAACAAGATTAACAGAATCAATTTTAACATTTAAAACCATGGTGGCATTAGCAGGAACAATAACCTATCCATGAAACAGTCTAACGTGGCATGAAATTCTCCTGCTGCGATTACGTGAGTGGATAGAAAATCTGGGATAAGATCAAAAACCTGCGTAAAAAATTGGATGCATACATATTTTAAAAAGTTACACGTTGTGACAAAATGTGACATGTTACAATGAGGTAACAGCAGTTGGGGTCAGAGATAAATTAATATGGCTACACTCCAGCCTTCAAAGAAAATATTACTGATATACTTGTTATATCCAACTACATTTTAGGTTCCACTGCTTCATGTGCTTGACATGAATTTCTTACATTAAAATAATGTCCCCAGATACAGATGCCAAATTAGAGAAGACCTTGTCTCTCTTGTCCTTAGGCCTCTGACATTCCAGCTAAGTAAGGTTAGCCACCATGTAGCGAGGGTTAAGAACACTACTTATATTTGGAATATTGTGACGTGTTAACAAAAATGTTGCCTCTAGAATAGAATAAAAGAGCAGAAAAGAACAACAACAGTTGCAAAAGAAATTAGCCCCATCCAATGTCCAAAAGAAGCTTGGCAAAGGCCCATTATGGCAGGTGTAACATACCTGTCTTTGAAAGAATCCTTTATTTACTTTTCATGTCCATGTTTTGTTGACAGTCAGCATGATGTGTTGACATGATATCACTGGTAGGTGTGTGTTGTGTTCAGGGACCATTCAGAAGAATGTGTTGGTCCACTACTTTGTTATTTTCTTTATCACTGAAAAAAGTAATTGTTTTTTTGTATTTATGAATTGCCTTGCGAGCCTGTTCAAACAGTCTTGTGGTTCATGTACAGCCAGAGTCCAGAGGTTCCCCAGCCCTGCTTTAGCATCTGAATGAGATGCCCCAGCCTTTCAACTAACTCCATGACCACAGCAGTTGCTCTGGACATCCATTATTGCAGGTTGAAAGCCAGGTGCATCTCAAACAGATAAAGGGTACCTTGGATGGTCGGAAGAGTAAGAGTAAATATCATTCTTTAGGCAAGGTCATTTTTATTTGAACATATCAGTATGTCCTAAAGTGCTTGTGTGTGCAACCACACACACACACACACACACACACACACACACAGTCTCTTGAAATCTGGGACTGGGACTGAATGGAGAGAGCAAGTGTTGCAGTCTGGGGCAAAGAACTGTAATTCACATGAAATACTGGAACACTAAATGTAAGTAATGGTGAAGGCAATTGTCATTATTCTCATCCTTTTTAGACTGAGCGTTAAAATGGAGAGTGAAAAATAGGTACTGAAAATAACAAGAATATATCTCTATATCTTTACATAATAGAATTAGGAAATATATAATGTAATTATATAACCTGAGCAGTGAGATCCCAAATGAGGCTCATTAACGCTGAAAAATTGATGGATCTTTCAAGGTAATGGAGAAATTCTTTGAATCCTTTGAACAATCCACTTAGAGAAAAAGACTGGCAGAGAGTGGTTGAGAAAGGGTGAGAGACATGGGGAAGAGAACGGAGAGAGTGACGGGAAGAAGTAGGGTGCATGGAAGAACCTGTTGTTTGAGAGAAATGTGAAGAGATAGAGACTTAGGAGGACGGTTTTATCATTTAGGATTAAAATATAATCATTAAAGAGTACTTTTTTTGAGTTGTAGATCTGCAATAATTGTAAAAATTAGTAGAATACAGGTTATCTTTCAAAAAAATTGTATATGTACATACTGTATACTAGTACAAAAACAATAACTCCTGATGCACATTTAAGTCAGTCAGTATAATTGAACACATTTTTTTCATCCTCTGCTTAAAATCACAGATTGTACAGAGTTATTCATGATCAGTTGTTTTGTATTTCATTTAAAAAAAAAAATAAATTAAAAAAAAAAAATCTGTCATCAATCAGTGGAGGCAATTAATAGATTTCAGCCTGACTCAGCCTGCAGGGTGTTGCAATTTGTGGCCGAGCAAAAGGCGAGTGAACTCAATGATGCAGACTTTACTAAACGCTGAGAGGAAATAGTCCAAATGCTTTATTAAACAAAAATAAGGGCAAACTACTCCAAATATGTTCAAAATTCAAAATTCAAAAAAAAAAAAGAAAGAAAGCTACAAGGGAACAGGACACAGATACTAGACTGGGATTGACATAGGAATTACTTACAAGGATTTCAAGGAACCAGGAAAGCCACATAGAGATGATGCCCCAAAGACAAAAGGAACACAATGACTTAAATAGACAGGGGAGGAGAACTAAATCAGACACAGGTGAATAGTCCAGATCCTAGCACAGGGTAACAGTTTAAAATGTTCAAATAAAAGAACAAAAAAAAACCCCCAAAAACAATAGAATGTGAAAAAGTAGTCAGCAGGGCCAGGGTCCTCCTTGTGGCACTGGCAGGTAGTTGAGAGAGGCCTCCCTCAACTACCTGTCAAATAGGGCTGGGCCAAATTTCTGTACATGATTTGTTGTGCTACATTTGTCGTATATCTCTCAAACTTTTTTTTTTTTCATTCTTTTTATGTAATTACTTCTGAGACACAGGTTATGATTTCTTCCATTCAGTTAAATGAAAACAAACATAAATACACTTTACTAATAATTATTTTCTCTGCGTGGTTTGCTGTCATTGAAGGTCAGCAACTTTAAATCTGTTTTAGGATGGTTATTGAGCAAACACGTTTTCTTGTTCATTGTTTTTTTGTAATTATTTCTGCCACAAAGGTTATGATTTTGTCCATTTCGCAAATAAAAAGGAACAAAAACCCTCTTTTTACTAATAATGAGTTTTATACTCATTATTAGTAAATAGTCAGCAATCAGTAAAAATAATGAAAAAGAAATCCTCAGTTTTATCATTCTTAAAAAAATATAAAAAAAAACACACTTTACTTCAATATAAAATGAAAATATGAGGAAAAAATTCAGCTACATGCATACACGTTTTTAAAAACCTTGGCTGTTCACAGTTTTGTGTGTGTTTCACTTCTTCATAATATCTAAGCAGCATCAGAGTGACAGCAGACACCCATAATTAAGTGGCATAAAACATTTAGTATTTATATTAAATATTCTAAATATATAAATTTTTTTTATGTTAAATTTACAGTTGTGAAAATATCTTAATATCTGCCACATGAACAGAACAGAATACTGAACCAAAACCATATAAAGTGGCAATAGGTTTGGCAGTTATTTCTATAGAGCAACGGAACAAAACTAGAACTTTTTGGGTCTCCTGACAAGTGGTTATGTCTGGAGGATGAAGAATGAAGAATACCCTGAAAGGTGCACCGTGCTTAAAGTGAGGCATGGCTATGGCCAGGTGATGCTCTAGGGCTATTTTGCTTCCTCTGGTGCTGTAAATCAGTAAAAGGCAAGGTAGAAGATTGATTTATTGAAATATTTGGAAATCCAAGGAGAAAACATTATGCCTTCCATAGAAAACAATTGAACTGTAATGTTAGTCAACCTAACATTACAGTTAGCCTATTGTCCTTTAGAAATGGACTGATATTTGTCAGGAATGCTACCAGAGCTGAAGTCTGACTACCCATAACCTTAACATAAGATTCTAACAATGGGAAATGTGCTTTTATCAGTACAAAAGACAGTTTTTGTGAAGGGGTGTCAATACTCTAACCATGCAGTTTTCATTTCCTGCAGCATTTTGGTGGTATTTTGTGTTGAATTTGGGGAAACCAATTGTGTTAAGTTACTGAAATGATCCTGGTTTGGTTATTTTATCAAAAAAAAAAAAAAAAAAAAGTCTGCAACTTTTGCTCAAAAACCAACACTTCCAGAGGGGTGCCAATACTTTCGTCCATGACTGTATATGGTTGCAGTCGTGTGTGTTATGCGTGTGACAGAAAGGTTTTTTTCTTTTTGACGTTTTTTGAGTCAATGTTGAAGTTTTTTCTACTCTATAGATGTTTTATTCTGGTGTTTTGCAATTTGCAAGCAAAATATGGGGCCAAAGAGGAGTTGTATGAATGGACGGGTGGATGAAGCTTGCTACAGTGTAACTGTGAGAGTCAGGTTGAGGTGAGAGAAGCACCACTGCAGCTTTCCACTTTTCAGGCTCAGAAGACTCTGGCTCTGTTCGCAGCTTCAACACTTATCTCCCCTGAGCAGGTGTGTGTGCGTGTGTGAGTGTGCGTGTGAGCAAGCACGCATTTATCTGACTTGCTTTTCTTCACATTCAGATGTGTGTTTGCATATTTGTGCATTTTGTGTGGATTTGCGCGCGTGTGCAGATGGTTTGGGGAATTTGCTTGCACGCTGTTTGTCCATGTTTGCATGTGTGTGCACATTTATATGTGGATTATACATGTATTCTGTATCTGTGTTTATATAGTAATGACTGTGTGCATGGAAGTATCTGAGTTTGGAGTTTTATGGAGAAGAAATCATGCTGAATTGCTGGAAGACTGCATATACTCTTACCACGGTGTAAGTGGAAGAAGCTGAGGCAGAAATGGAAACAAGGTAAATGAGGAGAGACACTTCAAAAATATATGCTTCTCTCCTGCTTTTCTCTCCTGCAAAAATTCCACTGTAACAGGCCTTGTAATTTTCCTCAGTGGACAATGCAGCACTGTATTGTGTCAGTGAATGCTGCTTCATAGCAAGTCATGCAGAAGCCAGGAGAGCCCCTGGAACAGTTTCCTTCAGATGTATGACTTCTCTACAATTTCAACTCCCACTGCTCATTGAAAACTCCACACACTGATGCTGTCATGTATTATTCTCACTATGACACACAGCTCCACCACCATGCTCATTCCATTTGAAGTAAAGTTGATTGTCGTGGTGGATAACAGAGAAGACCCACTGGGAGCAAACAAATGGTACAACCAGGGCAGGAATTTCATCTGTCCCAGATGCCCTTCTGAAAATCTGATGCCCATTGGCCGCTATGGCCTTGGTGCCCTACTCTCTGCCTGTTTTGCTTTTTTCTTTCCCAGGGTTTTTCCAGCCTCCCTAACTCAAACTCAACTTATTGACCACTGCCTTGTTGACATTTCTGACCCTCTGAACTTCCTGTCCCACATCACTTTTTTTTTTTTTTTTTTTTGGGGGGGGGGGGGGGGGAATACACATAGTTTCAACACAAACTGTGCAGACATTTGTATACAGTAAAAAAAAATGTGGTCAGTCCTGCATCAGCTGGAATCCCACAATGCCTTAATAATAATAATAATAATAATAATAATAATAATAATAATAATAATAATAATAATAATACATTTTATTTGGAGGCCCCTTTCAAGTCACCCAAGGTCACCTTACAGAAAAAAAAAGCATAAAAGATTACAAACATCATTAAAACAAAACAGCAACATAAAAACGAGTGAAGTGAACAGTGTCCAGTTAGAGGGAATATGCCAGTTTGAACAGTTGAGTTTTGAGTTGGGCTTTGAAAGATGTATTGGAGTCTGACTCTCTTATGTGTGTGTGTGGGGGGGGAGTTCCAGAATCTGGGTGCTGAGCAGCTGAAGGCTCGAGCACCCATGGTACTGAGGCATGACATGGGGATGGTTAGCAGTCCAGCAGAGGTTGAGCGGAGGGTGCGGGAGGGGGCTGTATTCATGAAGGAGGTTACAGAGGTAAGTGGGGACTAGGTTGTGGAGAGCTTTATAGGTGAGGAGAAGGTTTTTGTGGTGGATGTGGTATTGTACAGGGAGCCAGTGAAGTTGGATGAGAACAGGGCTGATGTGGTCAGATGATTTGGTGCAGGTGATGATCCGGGCGGCCGAGTTCTGAATGATTTGCAGTCTGTTGATGAGTTTGGTGGGGGGTCCAGTGAGGAGAGCGTTGCAGAAGTCAGGATTTTGGTGCTGGATTGGGACAGTGATGGGCAGAGTCTGGAGATGTTGTGGAGGTGGAAGAATGCAGTCCGGGTGATGTTCTGAATGAGAGGGTGTCTAGGATGGCACCGAGGCTCTTGACTTGGGGGGAGAAAGGTACAGGGATATCTATCAACAGTGATGGATGGAGCTGGGGTGTGTTGTAATTTAGTGAGGGTGGATTTGGAGCCGATGAGCAGGGCCTCGGTTTTATTGCCGTTTAGCTTCAGGAAGTTCCTGTTCATCCAGCTCCAGTTGTCTTCAAGGCAGGTGATGAGGGATGTGGGAGGGATGGCAGTGGTGGGTTTGGAAGAGATGTAGACCTGTGTGTCATTGGCGTAGCAGTGAAAATGTCTTGTCAGTTTTTCTTGGAAGACGTTTCGCCTCTCATCCGAGCATGCTTCTTCAGTTCATGCGTTCCAGACTAGATAGGACAGCTCTAGTCTAATGAAATGGTGTTAGGTTCAAGTATTTATCCTCTGAGTGAGGCCAACCCCCAAAACCAAGGATGGTATCACTCTATTGTGATCCCCCATTAAGGCGGGGTAGGGTGTGACCATTGGGTGTCAACGACAGTCGTCTGCTTCGTTAGTGTCCCATTCTTGTCATTGGGAGGCTCCTTGAGCCATGTGTGAATGGCTTTGTTGTTTATTTTCAGAGGCTAAGGTTTTGAATCTCTTTGGGAGAGATGAAAGGACAGCATTGTATGTGGGAGATAGGTGGTGTCTCAGACCTCCCCCTCTGTTCAGAGATGGTTTTTCAGCCTTGACATGGATGGCTTCTCTCACTCCTCTTTGAAACCATCTGTCTTCTCTGTCCAGAATATGTACATTTTTATCCTCAAAGGAGTGTGCTTCCTCCTTGAGATGCAGGTAAACAGCTGAGTCTAGACCTGAAGAGTTAGCCCTTCTGTGTTGTGCCATGCATCTGCTCAGTAGCTGTTTTGTTTCCCCAATATATAAGTCTGTGCATTCCTCACTGCACTGGACTGCATACACCAGATTGTTCTTCCAAGTATGAGGTGTCCGGTCTTTGGGGCGCACCAGCCTTTGTCTGAGAGTGTTCCCAGGTTTGAAATGTACCGGGATGTTGTGTTTGTTAAAGATTCGCCTGAGTTTCTCTGATACACCAGACACATATGGAATGACAATGTTATGCCGTCTGTCTCTCTTTTCTTCCTCTGTCACCCTGTTCTTTCTGGAAGCGGCTGAACTTTTCACAAAAGACCAGCTGGGATAACCACAAGTTTTGAGAGCATCCCTCAGGTGTTTGTGTTCCTTGTCTCTGGCCTGTTGGCTGGTTGGAACATTATCAGCTCTGTGCTGGAGAGTTCTGATAACACCTAGTTTGTGTTCCAGTCGGTGATGTGAGTCAAAAAGGAGGTACTGGTCTGTGTGAGTAGGTTTTCTGTAAACCCCAATATGGAGGCTCCTGTTCTCTCCAATGTGGACATCACAGTCCAGAAAAGGCAAACTCATGTCCTTGACATCCTCTCAAGTGAATTTGATGTTCTTGTCCACTGAGTTAATGTGCTGTGAAGGCTTGCACTTCTTGGCTTTGGATTTTAACCCATGTGTCATCCACATATCTGTACCAATGACTTGGTGTTGTTCCTTTGAAGGAGTTCAGGGCAGTTCTTTCCATGTTCTCCATGTACAGATTAGCCACAATGGGGGATACTGGTGAACCCATCGCACACCCATGTTTTTGCCTGTAAAACCTCCCCCTAAATTGAAAATAGGTGGTTTTTAAGCAGAGTTCCAGTAAATTGCATATTTGCTCTGGGTTAAGGCCACTGAGCAGACGCATGGCACAACACAGAAGGGCTAACTCTTCAGGTCTAGACTTAGCTGTTTACCTGCATCTCAAGGAGGAAGCACACTCCTTTGAGGATAAAAATGTACATATTCTGGACAGAGAAGACAGATGGTTTCAAAGAGGAGTGAGAGAAGCCATCCATGTCAAGGTTGAAAAACCATCTCTGAACAGAGGGGGAGGTCTGAGACACCACCTATCTCCCACATACAATGCTGTCCTTTCATCTCTTCCAAAGAGATTCAAAACCTTAGCCTCTGAAAATAAACAACAAAGCCATTCACACATGGTTCAAGGAGCCTCCCAATGACAAGAATGGGACACTAACGAGGCAGACGACTGTCGTTGACACCCAAGGGTCGCACCCTACCCCGCCTTAATGGGGGATCGTTTGCCTCACAATAGAGTGATACCATCCTTGGTTTTGGGGGTTGGCCTTACTCAGAGGATAAATACTTGAACCTAACACCATTTCATTGGACTAGAGCTGTCCTATCTAGTCTGGTGCGCATGAACTGATGAAGCATGCTCGGATGAGAGGCGAAACGTCTTCCAAGACAAACTGACAAAGTCCAGTTTTGATCGATTGAATGCCCTGAAGCTTACAATGACCTGGATGAATGAGAATATTCATAGGGATGAAGGAGGAGTGTGCCCAGAGGGAGGAGGAAAATGATGAAAAGAAGTGGACCCAAGACTGACCCCTTGGGGACACCCAGTGAAACACCCAAACACCCAGACTTGAGATTCCTCCATTGCACCAATTGTTGCCGGTCAGTGAGGTATGATGTGAACCAAGAGAGTACAGCATCAGTGATCCTAATGCCAGCCAGGCGGTCCAGGAGCAGTGGGTGGGAGATGGTGTTGAATGCTGCACTGAGGTCAAGGAGGATGAGAATGGTAAGTAGTCCGGAGTCAGCTGCTGAATCAGCTGCTGATTTTGACCAGGGCTGTTTCAGTGCTGTGTTTTGGACGGAAACCGGATTGGAAGGGTTCATGGAGGTTGTTTGTGTCGAGGTTGGACTGTATGTCTCGCTAGTCCACTGTATCCTTTCAAGTATTTTGGAGATGAAAGGGAGGTTGGAGATGGGCCAGTAAAGATAAACGTCAGCAGGGTCAGCACTGGGTTTTTTCAGGATGGGTGTGATAGCAGCCAGTTTGAGAGTGGGGGTTACAGTACCAGTGGTGAGGGAGGTGGGAAGAGGATCAAGCTGACAGCTGGTGGTTTTGGTTTTATGGATAAGTTCAGAGATGGTGTGTTCTGGTTCTGGGGTGTCTAAGTCTAAGTCGGAGAGGGAGCTGATGAGAGGTTGGCCAGTGGTGATCATCCAGGATGGACTGTTTGAGGAGGTGCAAACCAATTCATGTCCCATAGAAAATGAATGTTTTAGTCATGCTGCTTTCAGCGGGTCTGTTTTTCCTATTTTACCAGTAATAGCTGTTTTGTTTCAGTCCAAAAAATTAATAGTTTAATAGTGCTGTGTTTTGGCTTGCATTCGTGAGTTTGAAGGTAGTTTGCTGGGGTCATATTCATGTCACCATGTATATAAATAACTGGGTCATCAGCATGTAATTGGATTTCTACATTAGGACAAACAAACTGATTATTGATATACAGAATAAATAGAACTGTACTGTATACTATAAGTCCACCATTTAGACTGTAATAATGTTGATATTGATATTCAAACACAGCTCCACATTATTACTGGTTATTTGTCAAAGCAGCTATCATGTGGCTATGGTGTGGGTAGGTACTGGCAACAAACTGGCTTACATAAAGTCAGAGGACTTGAAAGAGACAGATCAAAGCAGCTAGCAAGATATCCTCATTTCAGTTCCTGGTATGAGCCAAGCAAAACATTTCCAACTCAACACTTAATGCAACTCAATAACATCATTTTGTTAGACCCTTCTTGCACACATGGGCAAAGTCAAAGCTCCCCAACCACAAAACAACTGTTTCCATAACCTTTCAAAAAAAAGTTCAACATTTTTGCGAGATATTTTTATTCACTCTCTTTATGAGAGTCAAATGAGAAGACTGTATCCATGACAACAAACTTTTAAGGTTAGGGGCAGTACATAATTTTACCAGACAAGAAGACTGATACCTCTCTCATGCCTGTATGCTCTATGTTAGCCCGCAACTGACTAACCTATCTTCAGAAAAAAGACTGGAAAAAGCTAACTTGACTCTGAGGTAACAAAATCCATTAAATAACACTTCTGAAGCTAACAAATTAACATTTTCTATCTCCTTTGTTGAATCCATTCAAAAACTGAAGTTAAGTTAACTGGCTTCTGGGGGCAGCTTCATATTTAGGCTACAATCTGTGGTATTGAGATCTATCAATTTCATCCAACTCTCAGCAAAAGGATATGCATAATTCTCAAAATGTCAACTTTTTTTCTGATTCTGTGACTTTGATGTGCAAAATATTGTAGTGTAGTAGTAAATGTAAAAAAATTCTTAATTGATTGTTGGTATGGGACCGGGGTTGGATGCACAATGCCTCTACATCACCCTGACCTCTACACTTTGTGTTACATGTGACCTGTGATCTACAGAATTCTCCAGTATGAGCATAATTTTTAGGGATAATGGGCTAATTATGGTTATGATTCATGACAACCTGGTTTCTGTCATTTACACAATAGAAGTATATGTCTTCCTTCTTTGTATCACTATAATGGTTCACTATAGTAAAAGCCTGTCATTCCCCAAGAGCTGCATGGTAAAGGCAAGAATTGTCAGTATCATGCAGTTTGCAGAAATGTATACCCATGTTTTGGCATTGTGTGTGTGTGTGTGTGTGTGTGTGTGTGTGTGTGTGTGTGTGTGTGTGTGTGTGTGTGTGTGTGTATGTGTGTGTGTTTGTTTGTTTGTTTGTTTGTGTGGAGCAGATGTGCGTGTTTCTTTTAAGAGATGTGTTTTATTGGAGAATATCAAAACTCAAAAGTATCCCTCTCTCTCTCTCTCTCTCTCTCTCTCTCTCTCTCTCTCAAGCCCACAATATCACCACGGCAACCGAACCAATCAGCTTCACTGAATATGCCAGATAAGTCAGACTTGAAAGACTAAGAAAATCCCTCCTTACCTCTCCTCCCTCCCTCCTACTCTCATCTATTCCTCGCTCTCTCTCATCCTCTTTCCCCCATTCACACTCTCCATGCAATTTCTTCTGTTTATCTCTCCCTTCCTTGTACACATCTCGCCATTCTCCATTCTCGCCTGCATGGTTCTTCCTCCTCCTATCTCATTCCCTCTCATCCTCTTTTCCTCTTTCTCCTTGTCTGCTTTACTCCATGCATTTTTCCTCCCTCTTCTTCTCTCTTTCCTTCCTTCATTGGATTAAAAAGACACACCCTGACATTGTGCAAAAACATCTCTCTTCATGGCAGAGACCCATAGTGAGATATGAGGACTGGCATGATGCTGACACTCACCATCTGTCCCAGAGACATAGGGACCCACAGAGAGAGACAGAGAGAGAGAGAGAGAGAGAGAGAGAGAGAGAGAGAGAGAGAGAGAGAGAGAGAGAGGAGAACAGGGCAGGCTTATAGGAAGCTGCCAAGACAGCCCTAATGATTTTTGCCTCTCAATTTGCATTTACACTTCAAGGGCAAAACTCCTGCTCTACTTACATTATATGAGGCAAAGCTTTAAATTTGGCACAGAAAAAAGGCTTCATATTCTTCCACCGATATAAGAATTGAAATGAATTGAAATTAAAGTTAACATAGTGGTGGTTGCATGCTTGCCAGTTGCAAGTCCAGCCATTTGAAGCGGGCAATGAAACATTTGTATTCGGTCCAAAAATGAGAATTGCTCATCAACCAATCAAGCTCACTCACAGTTAGAATCCAGGACTGTACTGGTAGTTTTTCCACAGTCAGTTCAGAATATCCCATGTGCTGACAACTTACATTACTGACACAGTTTATCCTACAATATACCAATTAATCTGAGTGGAGTTTTTAAATTTTTAAATATGTTACTTTCTGATGCCCAGCAGATTTAGTTCATTCTATTATTCAATTTGCTAGTTTTTATTCTTATTGTATGGGACTCAAATTACATGTCCATGCACAAGAGAATCCCAGGACACAGTGCCTGCACATAGTCCAATGTTCATGTTCCTAATATTATTGTATTGACACTTTTTGACCAAATCGTTCTCACTATTGTGGAGCCACAAGAACTGAACAAGGTAATAGTGCCTTTCGCACATTCCCACTCGCTAGTCCACTGTATCAGAGGAGCATTTCTGTTTATTCATTTGGCAAACACATTTTTTCACAGTGACCAACAAAGAGGTACAATCCAAGGCACAGTAGATCAAAGAGAAGCCTGAAACTTGCAAGGAAATGACAACTTTAGTCTGGAGAAAGAAGGATGCAGAGATAGAGAAAATGCTAAAATTAGGCAAATTAGCCTGATAGCAGATTTAAAAAAAAAAAAAAAAAAAAATGACAGCAACAAGTCATTGTGTTGCTCTTTGTAATTACTGTGGCACGCCTCTAATGTTTGAGTGAATGTAAAGGAACTAAAGGAGACATGCAGTGGTAAAGAAAAGTGGACTGAAAACTCCACATCTGTCTCCACAGTAGACAATCTAATGAGTGTATAATGGTTATATATTTGTGTTTCATATGTAATGGTGATAAATAAGGAGCAAAATGACTTCTGTTCCTCTTGTTCAGCTCCAGCACAGTGCAAGCACACTTTATCCGACTTGAAAGGGCAATCAACACCACCAATGTTTTTTCATCATTTTTAACATTGGTCTGCTTCCAATTTCTCAACTATCACAATCCACACACTGATTCAGAGAGATGCATGTATGCAGCCTGTCACTACAGTGAGTAAGTTTCTTTAAGGTCTGTTATCTCCAAGTCTTTCAGATCACACAAGTCTCCTGCTGTTTGTATGTTGTTAAGGTATTAACCATATCTATAATCAGAGATGGGCAGTATTTCAAATTAATATGTAAGTAAATTAATTTTGATTTTTTTGTAATTAATGACTTTGGTGTACTTTGTACATCAGTAATACCTATACTTGCTTAAGTTATGTCAGCTAACTGTAGCCAATGTAAATAAGTTACCGCCACGCACACACCAAGGGAAGCATTTCCAGTGGACTGAAGATTGTCAGCAGGCATTTGAACAACTTAAAGCCAGTCTTATTACTGCCCCTGTGTCGGCATATCCAGACCCCAGCAAAACATTCATCTTAGATACTGATGCCAGTGATGTGGAGATTGGGGCAGTCCTATCACAGGAAGATGAGGATCATGAACAAGTTATTGCATATGCCAGCAGGGTGCTTACCAAACAAGAATGTAAATGCAACCACAAAGAAGGAGCTGAACAATCAGTACTGACATTGCACATTGAATGATAGTACTCCTGACTGGAGTATTGATAGTGAATAGGTTCCTACAGATGCAGCAGCCTCGAAATTCCCCTCCAAGCCAGAGGCTATCCAGCTCCCAGCCGGCTCCCAGCCGGCTCCCAGCCGGCTGCCAGCCAGCTACCAGTCCCCCACCTCCTCTTGGGGGTGTGCCCAGAATCCACTATAAACACGCCTCTTCATTCAATTGCAGGGTGTCACCAGGAGATGGCGTGTCCCTCACAGGAACACATCTCAAGGGCAAAGATTTTTACTCCACTACATTCATCTGCTTTAGTAGGCTTATTTGTAGTTAGGCAGTCACAGTTACTCAACTATTTTACGTTGATTATTTAAATCAACTTAGAAAAATATTTCTTGCACAAAGTCTTAAAAAAGTCATAAATGTGTGTTTCCATCAGCCTGTTTTAATGCATATTTTCGATAACAGTTTTAACTTGAGAATGAGAAGCATCAGCTCAAAGTTACGAAATCATGTGGCAGAGATTTGGCGCAGTTGGTAGAGCGTCTGCCCCATGTATGAAGTTCTCTGCAGCGGCTACGGGTTCGATTCTGGCTTTCAGCCCATTGCTGCCCGTCATCTTCCCTCTCCTGAACCACTTTTATGGCTGCTCCTCAGCTGTCCTATACACTAATGGCCAAAAAGCCCAAAACATAACTTCGAAAAAAAAAAAAAGTTACAAAATCATTCTTGAGTCATAAAAGTGATGTAGCTTTACAAAACAGCCTGTGACTCTAAGAATAAACAGGCTCCATCTGTTTACATAGAGTTTGCTTTTGATAATTATCAACAAAAATGATGACCTAATTTTACTTTACATGCGCTGGAACAGAGACAAAGCTGCAGGAGCAGAGCGCGTCATCTGGAGATTCAAGGGATCGCCAATGTTTTCCGCAACAGGCGCGCGGCTCTCGGCAAAAATAGACCAGGAAGTGGCCAGTAGACAGTCATATTAGTATTGGTTGAATATGCGCTAATTTTTGCGATCGCAAGATTTCCTGGTCGGACTGATAATATACATTTTGATGCATGAGGGAGGTGGGAAAGTTGGCTTATCCATAAATGTAATTAAGTGTAATGGAAACATTTAGTGAAGTCTATAAAGTAGCCAGCGACACAATATTAATATCTGTGGCACAAATTGATTTTTAATTACTGGAGGTACGCGCTCCCCTCAGCCCTCCACCTATTTTACTGGCCATAGCGAGTCTGTGGGACAGTGGGGGCTGGGAGCCTGTTTGGCTGGCGACCATCCATTGAGTTAGAACAAAGGATACACTGTAATGCATGTGTGTGTGTTAACTGATTGGCCAATAAAAACAAGTAGATTGGCCCATCTACATCGGCCCATTGGCCCTTTATGCCCCACAACATTGTTTTTTTTTCATTGGTCTGATTGGCCCATTAGGATTATTCATGATTGAATGTAGGTGTTGTGCGGGGGATGAGGCTCGCTGGCTGCGGAGGGAGAGTTGATGTTGTAGTAAGAACCTGTCTGCCTGGTCTAACATGATGAAGTCATGTTGAACATTTCTGTTTCCCCAAAAAAAACATTTATTTGAGGTGCAGCGGCATAATATTAATATCAAACACGCGTCCACAACGCCTGACGTAAAAAAATGCATTCTTGGTGTGCTTCTGAGTACTATGTTTACCCGCGACTATAACTTTTTTTCAATAGTTACTGTTTATATTCATTGCGTGAACAGTCTGAAAAAAGAGACAGAGACACAGAGAGGAGGACACAGACAGTCACACAGACAGAGTGATGAAAAAGATCAGTGATAATTAACTACAGTATATTAAGCCTATGATGTTGAACATCGCAGTGCGAGCCGTCTGCTGCGCTCCGCAGCCGCCTGTGAAGGCGAACGAAATCTGGAACCTTTCAGCTCAATGACATGACTTTGAAAGCACCAAGTGACTTGTTTTAACGAATTTCGTTAGATTAAAATATGTAGAACTGTAAAATATCACTTCCATGAGGCTGTTCAGTCAGACATTAACAGATCACAGGCTGAAATTGGCATTTCATCCTCCCGTCCCTCCCTCTTCAGCGCACTGTAAATGATTTCTGTCCAGTAATATACAGTACACACACATACAGGACTCTGCGTATTGCTGGTCACTGCATCAAATAGCGACCCGCAAATCTAAAATGCGCTACAAACAGGAAACCCACCAACTGAAAAGCAGAGTGGCTCCGCGAATCAGGCAGAGTATTAAACATTTAACTGTTTAGCAGTTCAGAATGCTAGAAAAACGCGACGCACAACTTCTGTTATTCATGATTAATTTTCTGGGCACAAATCACTTGGCACGCAGAGATGCGCTGGGAGCCTCTCCAAAGGTGGAGAGAGATGTGGAGGAAAAGGCAGGACGGGCAGATGAGCAGATCCAAGAAGTTTGTGAACGAGCACTACAATAATGTGGATGATTAAGCATAATTATATTTAAAAAACTGCACAGGGTGCTCTTTTGACAAGCAGTTTTTCTTACAGCAGTGGAGGCTATGTGCAGATCTAATGAACGACTCAGCAAAGCTGACACGATAATAATGACTGCTCCTCCTGGTGGACTGATCGAGCGAGTGCAGGTAGTTTCCGCACATGGAGCTTAGGGGCATTACGAGTTGGCCCCGCGCCGATGACGTCATCGCGGGGGATCTCCCGGGAACCCGCCTACTGCAGAGCAGGGACCGGTCACGGACCCGCCAGGGCCCCAGCATGAAATTAGGGGAATTTCGAGGCCGCTACATCTGTATATTGCACATAAGAATTGATATGTTGCACCTTAAGTTGAAATTCACCTGAGCAAATATTTCCACAGTATGAATGAACACAGTATGAGAAGTCTGCAGTGTAAAGGGTGAAGTGGAATGGAGCCAGGACTGTTCCCTGCAGGGCCCCCGTGCTGCAGACGACCATGTCGGACACACAGTCCCAGGTCCTCACATACTGTGGACGGTTGGTGAGATAGTCCAGAATCTAGTGTGTGAGGTGATGGTACACCCCGGTGTACTTCAGTTTGTCCCTCAGAAGTGCAGGCTGAATGATATTGAAAACACTGGAGAAATAAAAAAACATGATTCTCACAGTACTCCCAGGTTTCTCCAGGTGAGAGAGAGCTTGGTGTTGAAGGAAAATGACGGCGTCGCCCACCCCAATGCCAGGCTGCAGGGCAAACTGAAGTGGATCTAGTGATGGGCTCACCAAGGGGCGGAGATGAACAAGGACCAGCCACTCTAGGGTCTACATTATGTGGGATGTTTGTGCCACCGGCCTGTAGCTGCTGAGGTCCTTGGGGTGCGGAGTCTTAGGCACCGGTACCACACAGGATGTTTTCCATAGCTGTGGCACTCTCCCCAGCTTCAGGCTCAGATTGAACATGCATTCAACAATCCCACACAGCTGATCTTGACTTGGGGAGGACTTGGGGAGCCTGGAGCTGATGCCGTCTGGGCCTGCAGCCTTCCTCGCTTTGATCCTCCGGAGCTGGTTTCTCACCTGGGTTGTTGTGAGGGACAGGTTAGTGCAGGGGGGCTGTGTGCTGGAGGGTGTGGGTGGGGGCGTTGAGTTGATGAGGTGAGCAGTGGGGGGTGGCTGTGAGCTGAGTGTTGCAGAGGGGGAAAGGGGTGGCTGCAGCATGGAGGACTGGGCCGGGGGAGGGGCAGATGACTGATCAAATCTGTGCTGTAAGTTCAGGTCATTCTGCCACTTTTGGTCCCCTGCAGCTTGAGAGTCAGGTTCCTTGTGGCCAGAGATGGTTTTTAGGACTCTCCAGACTCCACTGACATTTTTTTTCCTGCAGCTGAACCTCCATCTTCCTTCTGTAGTTGTTTTTCCCCTCATGGATCTTCCTTCTCAGCTTCTTTTGCACAACCTTCAGCTCATCCTTATTTCCTGACTTAAAGGCCCTCTTTGAGGAGGAGCCTTTACGTCGGGGTTAATCCACGGTTTGTTGTTGGAAAAACACCATACAGTCCTGGTGGGTACAGTGTTTTCCACACAGAAGTTAATATAGTCCGTTATGCAGTGTGTGAGACCTTCAATGTCCTCTCCGTAAGAATCACAGAATTCCTCCCACACAGTTGTCTCAAAACAGTCCCTCAGAGCCTTGTCAGCCTCTTCGGACCATCTCTCTTCACTGTGCGGGACACAGCTGGTTGCCTGTGCACGAAAGGTTTGTACACAGGCAGGAGCGTGTCGCCGGAATGGTTCAAGTGGTTCAAGTTAAAGTTTAAGTGATGGGGAGGGACTGGGTCAGGAGATCCCATACAGCAAATTGTTAAAAGGTGTTTCAAGAGTGTGTGCTGTGCAGGAATCTTCCCATGTATATGGATGAGCTCGCCCAAGCCCAAATGGATGACAGTGTGTATAATATATATAAATAATAATATAAATATGCTCCTGTTTGGGATCAGCTATATGTGCGTGGCTCTAGGTTGTGCGCGGCACATTCTGATGCTGAGTCTCAAGTACAGGTAGTTGCTTGCTCTCTGGTATCAAAGGTTTTGACACAACTGCATAATGACACCACAGGAGGCGACTTAGGAGTGCAGAAGTTACAGGGGAAGGTAAAACACTGGTTTTACTGGCCGGGGTGGTTCGGGGATGTAAAGCAGTGGGTGAAGGACTGTATAGATTGCTCCTCCCGTAAAACCCACGCTAAACCTCCATTTGCCCCTTTGCAACCTTCATCCACATCCAGACCCTTCGAACGAGAGGCACCTGGATAAGTTGGGCCCCCCCCCAGAAACCCCTTGTAATAATGGGTATATTTTAGTGATCGGCAGTTATTTCTCAAAATGGACTGAAGCCTTTCTGATTCCTAATCAGGAAGCCAGCAGCATCACTAAAGTGCTAACAGAGGAGTGGGTGTGTCGTTTTGGAGTTCCCCGCAGCATTCTTTTGGATCAAGGCCGGAATTTTGAATCCACCTTATTTAGGGAGTTGTGCAGGCTTTGCAAATTCATAAGACTCGTACATCCCTTATGTGATGTTGGCATACCAGTGTAGTGTTCATGCTAGGACTGCATTTACCCCCTACAAAGTTTTGTTTGGGCGGGAAATTGTGCTGCCCATTGACTTCACTAGACTTCAAGGAACATTTTTTCTCTGTTGAAGATGATTATGTTGCCAGACTTAATGAGACATTATCTACAGTTGTAGCTGCAGTTGAAAGACACCAAGCCAGGGCCTCAGAGAGACAGAAAAAGTCCTATGACCTCAGGGCCAATTTCCAGTACTACTCTGAGGGAGAGCTGGTCTGGGTCCATAACAAAGCTAGGAAGCAAGGAATTTGCCCTAATTTACAGAGGAGATTGATTGAGAGGTTCACAGATGTGCTCTATAGGCTAATGCTAGTGGAAGGAGGTCCTGTGTGGTGCATTTCAACAGACTTAAGCCCTATACCTCTTCTTTAGCAGCAACAAGTGATCCATTGTCCCAGAGGGCTGACCAACTTGACCTCCAGCCAACCAGGCCTCTGAGGCAACGGCGCCCTGAAATCTAGCTCGGAGCAAGTTGGGTCAATCATCGCCATCCCAGCTAGGACACCCAGACAGGAGTGAGGAGACAACCAATGAGACAGACCATTTGGAACCCCACCTCAAGGGATGCCAGATGCACACAAGGGGGGGGCCGTTGGGGGTTCCATCGGCCTCTGGATCAGCTCCTCCCTCCAGTGTGACTGTGTCCTGTCCAGGACAAAGGCAACAACAATTTCCAGGAGGCGTGACATCATTTGAGGAGGGACGTCCAGCACGCAAGCAGAGACCACCAGTTTGGTCTCGAGACTATCAGATGTCACCACAGAGACTCGAGGACAAGTCCTTTTCATCAAGGGGGGAAGTGTGATGTGAATTGGTGAGACTCAACAGCTGATGACATCAGGAGCAAGGACTCCCCAGTTACTGGTTTCATGCAGATGTGAGTGATTGGCAGAACAGAGGGAGACGAGCAGTAAAAAAAACTGGCAGATGACTCTGCTTTCTGCTGCAACATTGACTCTGCTGTCTGCTCTAACACTGACACTGCCGCCAGCCGGTTCTTGTTCTCGCTGTCCAGCGAAGCCATTTCCCTGGGGAGTTGGACGGCGACACAAGCTCAGACCCCAGGGGAGGGTCTCGCCAAGTTGGCGAATTAAGTACATTTTTCTGAACACTGCATATCTTTCTTATATTGTATAGGTCGTCTTATTGTGTAACATTTTAATAGTGTGGAGTGGGAGGGTTGCTGTGGGGGAGTGACGAGCCTACAGGTGGGATACTTTATGGTTCTCCTTTTAAGGTATATTGTATTGCAGTGCTTCCAGAGGGTGTTAGCATGCCTGGGTGGTATTGACTTATGCTAAAAGTTTAGCCATGTGTGTAGTGGTCCTTAAACAGTGAGCTGTGTTCACAGTTGTGCCTTGAAGCTAGTGAGACTAGCCTTGTTTGTAGTGGTTCTTTAACTTGTGTGCTGTGATCAAATAGCGTGCCTTAACTGTGTGTATGTGTGATTCAGCTTAAAGGAAGCCTAGCATGTTCGCCCCATGACCTTCATCCTTACCTGGTTGCAGCTCTCCACTCATTTTATGAATTAGTTAAGTGTTGTTAATACAGATTATCCCTTTTTGTACACCACGCTCCTCTCTCAGTGTATGCTCAAGGATTCTGACATTTCTGGCATTCATTACCAAAGGTAAAACCCACATTTATTACACAACAATCGGAGCCGGCTCCTGCCTGGTAGCTGGAGCGGGAGCCGCTTTGATTTTTTTTCTCGACTTTTTTTTTTTTCTGTTCAAGCCACACGTGATTGGTCAACTACATGATGTGTGGGGTCTTCTGTGTGTACGCACTGAGCAGGGGGAATTTATGTGTCATTTATCAGATCAGAGCCCCCCGCTGCCGCCAAAATCTCACTCTGAACTCAGGTCAAAACTTGAAAGCCCTGACTATTGCATAACAGGAGACATTAAAAAGAAAATCTTCAGATTCATTCCTTTAGACCTAAAATATTAGGAAACTATATCCTCTATATATATGTGTGAATTTGGCAGGAATTTGTTGTGATTTGTAAATCAGTGTATTTTTAGTAGGACCCAAGAGGCAGATAATCAGCAAGAGAACCAAGGGAGCCATTTAACACAAATGGTGTATTTAACAATAACAAAATAAACAAGAGCTACAACAACCCGATATGCAAACAAACATAAAATCAGCCCAAGAAAACAAAACATTCACTGCACCATGGGGAGTGGGTAGGAAGAAAAACCACACCACTATGGAGGAGAAAAAAACTAGAAAGCTACACTACATGGGCGAACTGGGTCCCCAAAGGCCACCGGGAAAATTCTGACGCACCGGCCGCAACGCAAACAAAATTTATGTCATTTTACCATACTAAATCTTTATTTATTTTTTTTTTAAATCTGGATAAAGACCAAGATTATGTCATGTTTCTTTGAGTGAAATTTCTCCATCTGTTCTAACATCAGCCAAGTCTATGCATTTGGGAAGGATTTAATTGAAGTATGAAATATGACCACTAGATGGCACTAGGCAAATGCACATTATTGACAATGAAGTGTAGGTTAAAGCTTTTATGGGTTTTCTATAAATAAACCTTGACCTTGACCTTGATCAAAAGCATAAATTATAAAAGCTGACATACATATTGCGGCACGGTGGAGCAGCAGGTAGTGCACATGCCTCACAGCCACAAGGTTGCCGGTTCGATCCCCGGGTCGGGCAGGGCCTTTCTGTGTGAAGTTTGCATGTTCTTCCCGTGCATGCGTAGGGCACTCCGACTTTCTCCCACAGACCAAAAACATGCTCATTAGGTTAATTGGTGACTAAATTGTCCATAGGTGTGTGAGTGTGAGTGTGAGTGTGAATGGTTGTTCGTCTGTATATGTTGCCCTGCGATCGGCTGGCAACTGGTTCAGGGTGTACCCCGCCTCTAGCTCGTTGACAGCTGGGATAGGCTCCAGCCCCCCTGCAACCCCGCAAAGGTTTAGTCGGGTATAGACAATGGATGGATGGATGACATACACATTGTACATTCATCAATTCCAGCATTGAATATTAGCATATTCATATGAATCAAAGTAATAGCATTGTATACATGTGGGGAAAGGAACCATGGATAGAGCTAATGCAATATATCAAAAATGGTCAATTTACAATACTTAAGTTTAAAAAAGGAAGTACACAATGCCCACCTAATAACACAGGTAATTAAACAACAGGAAAACCAGGCACTTTGAATAGGTTTCTAGAGTACTATTAAAGTATGTACATATAGACAGTTCCAAAGAGTTCCACAAACCATTAACCAGGAATTTTGAGTAGCCTATAGGTTTATAGTGAACTATAACAATCTGATTATAAACAGAGGTAAGTGTCCTTTCCCTGGGGGGAATGGAGAGTTGTGTCCTTTCCTCAGGGCCACAGAGAGTACCACCTCCACCTCCAGCATCCGCTTCTTCTTGTTACTATTTGTGGTGAACCAAAACCAAAGAGAGAACCCAAAAGTGCAGACCAGACAAAAGATCTTGAGCAAAAAACTGTCCATGGTGATTTATTAACAAAAGACGCAAGGGGAAATTCCGATTTACAGCAGCACCAGTAAAAGATAGAATTAGGTAAAAAAAAAAAAACAGCAGGTATATACAAAAGAGTGTAATAAAAATAAGCATTATCTAAATTGCGTTTGTGGACTGTTATGTACAGGATGAATTGCACAGATTATTGCACCAGTTATTGCCCAGATTATTGAAAAGATCATTTACAAATAAATTACAGATAAATGCACAGATTATTGCACCAGTTATTGCCCAGATTATTGAAAAGATAATTTACAAATAAATTACAGATAAATGCACAGATTATTGCACCAGTTATTGCCCAGATTATTGCACAGGTAATTTACAGATGATTTACAGATAAATTATCAAAAAATTACTTTAAGCAGTTCTTGTGTAGTCTGACAGCTGCAGGAAGGAATGACAAAATCCTGGATGAGTCCTCTGTATGACCTATCGTCCCCATCTGTGATGAGGCCGACAATGGCAGAGTCATTAGAGAACTTCTATAGGTGGCAGGTGGGTGAGAGATGGGAAAAGTCAGTCGTATAGAGTGTGAAGAGAAAAGACCTGAAAATGGCTGTCCACCAACGAGAGGATCTGCAAGGAGGAATGGCAGATGATCCCCAAATCCAGGTGTGAAAAACTTGTTGCGTCATTCCCAAAAAGACTCATGGCTGTATTAGCTCAAAAGGGTGCTTCTACTAATTACTGCGCAAAGGGTCTTAATACTTATGACCGTGTGATATTTCAGTTTTTTAATAAATCTGCAAAAATGTCAACAATTCTATGTTTTTCTGTCAATATGGGGTGCTGCGTGTACATTAATGACGAAAAAAAATGAACTTAAATGATTTTAGCAAATGGCTGCAATATAACAGAGTGAAAAATTTAAGGGGGTCTGAATACTTTCCGTGCCCACGTTAAGTGAGCCTTGTGTCCTGATTGTAGAACACATTATGACATGCCTATTGTGCTGACATTGTTCTGATGATAGAACAAAGTCACCCTGTCTACAAAGATAATGTATTGTATATAACTTCTCCTGCTCTGGGCTCTTTCTTGTCATCTCACACTCATGACACCAAGGAGGGGGTCCGTCTGCAGGTGTCACAAAGACAATGACAGTGCTTTTTAGTACAAAATTGCCAGAACACCGCTGAAGCTGCTTGCGGTTGGTAGGAGTGGGCCACTCGGCCACCGCCTGCACCTTCAGTGGATCAGCCTTGATCTGCCCGCTCTCAATAATGTAGCCTAGGAAGGGAACTGATGACTGGTGAAATGTGCACTTCTCCGCCTTGATGAACAGTCTGTTCTCTAGGACTCTCTGAAGCACCAGACGCACGTTTTCGTGAGAATAAATCAAAATATCATCCAAATAAACAAGCACAAAATGGTCCCTCGATACGTGGTTTACCAGGGCCTGGAAAACAGCAGGGGCGTTGGTGAGCCTGAAAGGCATAACCAGATATTCGAAGTGTCCTAACGGCATATTGAAGGCGCAGCAATTTATCCTTCTTCTCCACAAAGAAAAAACCTGCTCCATGTGGAGAGAAGGAGGACCGGATGATGCCTGCAGCCAGAAACTCACCTTTTCACTTCTCCGTAGCCTCCTGCTCAGGTTTTAGATACACCGAGCTCCTCTGTCCTTCTGTCCCTCTCCATCTGCACGCTTTCATGTCCTACCACGGAGTGTTACTAACTTAGCTCCTTCCCCGGAGTCTCTGTGCTTTGTCATCTTGCAGGTTACACAGTGGCTGAATCTGGATTGTGGATTGCAGCTGCGTCTCCTGCCTTGGCCCTGCCTGACATACACTGCAACTGCTATGACTGTTATTACATCCACTGTCACTGTTACTGTGATTGCATGTCTGTCTCTCTGTCTCTGTCTCTCTCTATCTCTTTCTCTCTCTCTCTCTCTGACTGCATTTCTGTCTGTCTGTCTGTCTGTCTGTCTGTCTGTCTGTCTGTCTGTCTGTCTGTCTGTCTCACTCTCCCTCTCTTGCTCTTCCTCTCTCACCCAACCGGTCGAGGCAGATGGCCGCCCACCCAGAGTCTGGTTCTGCCCGAGGTTTCTGCCTGTTAAAAGGAAGTTTTTCCTCGCCACTGTCACCAAGTGCTTGCTCATGGGGGAATTGTTGGTTCTCTGTAGATAATCAGAATCAGAATCAGAAAAAGCTTTATTGCCAAGTACGATTTTACACATACGAGGAATTTGCTTTGGTGAGGTTGGTGCATGACACATCTATCAAGAAGAAGCAATTAAAAAGTTAAAAATATGACAGTAAGTAAATAATATAAAAATAAGAAAATAAGTAAAAAATACGACAATAGAAGAACTGTAACAGTAGTAAAATAAAAAATCTCACAATATAAATATATGTACACAAGTCTTTTTTTTTTTTTTTTTAAACAGAGGCAAACAGAGGCACTGTTTTTTAAGGGAGTCCAAGTAGAGCGTTAATGTAACGCATATGGTTGTGGCAGTGTCACTGACAGGTAGAGTCAGAGGTGAAGTGTGAAGTGTCAGTGGGGGTTCCGGGCCTTGTTAATAAAGCTGACAGCAGACGGGAAAAAACTGTTCTTGTGGCGTGAGGTTTTGGTCCTGATGGACCGCAGCCTCCTGCCAGAGGGGAGTGTCTCAAAGAGTTTATGTCCAGGGTGGGAAGGGTCAGCCACAATCTTTCCTGCACGCCTCAGGGTTCTGGAGGTGTACAGGTCCTGGAGAGACGGGAGATTGCAGCCGATCACCTTCTCTGCAGACCGAATGACACGCTGCAGTCTGCCCTTGTTCTTGGCGGTGGCAGCAGCGTACCAGATGGTGATGGAGGAGCTGAGGATGGACTCAGTGATGGCTGTGTAGAAGTGCACCATCATTGTCTTTGGCAGACTGAATTTCTTCAGTTGCCATAGGAAGTACATCCTCTGCTGTGCTTTCTTGATGAGGGAGCTGATGTTCGGCTCCCACTTGAGGTCCTGGGAGATGATAGTTCCCAGGAAGCGGAAGGATTCCACAGTGTCAATAGTAGAGTCACAGAGGGTGATGGGGGCAGGTGATGCTGAGTTTTTCCTAAAGTCCACAACCATCTCCACTGTCTTTAGAGCGTTGAGCTCTAGGTTGTCCTGGTTGCACCAGGTCACCAGATGGTCAACCTCCCACCTGTAGGCGGACTCGTCGCCATCAGAGATGAGTCCGATGAGAGTGGTGTCGTCCGCAAACTTCAGCAGCTTGACAGACTGATGACTGGAGGTGCAGCTGTTGGTGTACAGGGAGAAGAGCAGAGGAGAAAGAACGCAGCCCTGAGGGGATCCGGTGCTGATGGTCTTTGAGTCGGAGATGTGTTTCCCCAGCTTCACGCACTGTTTCCTGTCAGACAGGAAGTCTGTAATCCATCTGCAGGTGGAGTCAGGCACGCTTAGCTGGGAGAGCTTCTCCTGGAGCAGGGCTGGAATGATGGTGTTAAAGGCAGAGCTGAAATCCACAAACAGGATCCTGGCATAGGTTCCTGCGGAGTCCAGGTGCTGGAGGATGAGGTGGAGGGCCAGGTTGACCGCGTCGTCTACAGACCTGTTGGCTCTGTATGCAAACTGCAGGGGGTCCAGGAGAGGGTCGGTGATGTCTCTGATGTGTGAGAGCACAAGGCGCTCAAAGGACTTCATGACCACAGAAGTCAGGGCAACGGGTCTGAAGTCATTAAGTCCTGTAGTCCTTGGCTTCTTGGAAACTGGGATGATGGTTGAGCACTTGAAGCAGGCTGGCACGTGACGTCTCCAGTGAGGTGTTAAAAATGTCTGTGAACACTGGAGACAGCTGATCAGCACAGTGCTTCAAGGCGGATGGGGAGACAGAATCTGGTCCAGCTGCTTTCCGGGGGTTCTGTCTCCTGAAGAGTTTGTTGACATCTCTCTCATGAATGGAAAGAGTCGTCACTGAGGTGGTGGGTGGGGGTGGGGGGGGTCCTTTAAGGTGGGAATTGGTGGAGGTGACTGGAGCTGGAGCTGTTGGGAGGTGTCATGGGGGATGGTTGCTGGACTGTCCCTTTGCCTTTCAAAGCGGCAGTAGAACTCATTCAGGTCGTTGGCTAGGCATCGATCGTTGATGGACTGGGGGGCTTTAGGCTTGTAGTTGGTGATTTGCCTAAGCCCTTTCCAGACAGACGCAGAGTCATTAGCTGAGAAGTGGTGTTGGAGCTTCTCAGAGTACAACCGTTTAGCCTCTTTCACCGCCTTGCTGAACCTGTACTTCGCCTCTCTGAATCTGTCTTTGTCCCCACTCCTGAAGGCAAAGACAGATTCAAAGAGGCAAAGTACAGGTTCAGGTTCAGGTTAAAAGAGCTTGGTCTGTACCTCTATATGGAAAGTGTCCTGAGACAACTTCTGTTGTGATTTGGTGCTATACAAATAAATTGAATTGAACTGAATTGAATTTTTGACAGGCTGTATATGCGACTGGAGGGTAACGGGGCTCCTGGCAGGAAGTCTATGGAGCAGTCATAATACCTGTGGGGAGGCAAAGACAGACACTTTGAGCCAGGGATGACCTAATACCACGCGAGCTGATGGAGAAGACAGGACTTTAAATCGTAGCTTCTTGTGATGATTACCAGACAAGACTAATTGAAGGGGAACAGTATGGTGGGTGATGGTGGTGAGAAGCTTACCGTCTAGTGCATTTACATTAATTCCTTTAGATAAAGGAATAAGGGGAATACCAGCCTGAAGCGCAAACTCTGAGTCAAGGAAATTATCCCCCTCCTATCAATATGCAGAGTGGCCAAGCACCACTAGCGGAGTTTAATGTGGCCTGCAGCTCAAAACGAGGACGTGTGGGTGCTATTGGACTGGTTTGGCCCGACAGTATGCCCACTTTCACTGCCGGGCCAGCTCTTTTGGCCAAATGGAGCACTGGGCTACATGATGCGATGTGTCCCTGCAATGAAGACAAGCCCCGGCGCAGAGCCGATTTAATCTCTCCACCGGAGTGAGCCGAGTTGTGGTCATGGTGTTGCCACCATGATCAGGGTGATCAAAAACCGAGCTAAACTGCTTGACGAAGAAATCAAAACTCAGCTCCTCAAACCCCGGCTGACAACTCAGTGCTTCCGCCCAGGTTAATGCTTGACCCCTGAGCAACTCAATCAAAAAGAAAATCTTAGCCTGACTGGTGGCAAAAGCTTGGGGACACTGGGAATAGATGGGCCAACATCACTGACACCTATCTAAATCCCCTGAAAAGGACGCAGGGTCAGAGATGGGAATGTCACAAACTGGTTAAGGTCCGCCGGGGCTGCTGAGGCAGGGGCTGGCACTGGTGCCGACTCCACCATGCTGCTTAAGACATGAGGAGACTCAGTGGAAATCAGCCTCAGGTGCGCCATTTGCTCGCAGCACCGCCAGGCCACACCTCCACTGTAAACACAGAGAGACAGTTAATAACGCAAAACAAATGCACAGAATAACTAAAACAAGACGATAACCACACAGTCCATAACAGAATTGTCCTTAAACTGGCGATACGCCCATGGGACAGAAAAGCTGTATCTGTGTGCGCTTCCATGATAATGTCTAAATGGCTAGCTACGTTGTTAGCCAAACCAACCAACTAGCCTTGACAATATAAAGATACTTCTTTAATAGGTCACGCAACACAGACAATGTGAATTATATATGTAGTATGCACAAACCTTTTATTATTGATTTGCCTCACCACAAGGATGATCAGTCAGGTTCTCCCAGTGCTCATATGCTTGAGCTCTTGGTGCATGGAGCCTGGCAAAGTGTGTGGATTCATGATGGAGCACGTCTGTCGACGTGATGACGTTCGAAGCATAAACAACCCAGGTGCTGAGTCAACCGATGTATGTTGGGTTGATTGATTTTGACTCAAAAATAACCCCAATCTCATACACTAACCCATAATGGGTAAAACATTTCGTAACCCTGCGGTTGAGTAGATGAAATAACCCAGCTGTTTTTAGTGTGTAGGCTTTTCCCAGAGGAATAACGAAAAAAAAACACCAAAACAAGTGCACCTGTAGTAAAAAATAGAATTAAAAATAAAAACAATGAAATAAATTATTCATTGCATCATTGCATTTGTTTTCTGCAAACACTAACTTTAAGAATCAGAATGGCATTTTGTCCAAATACAAAAATAATCCTGCGAACTAATCATTCTTTTTTGTACTTAGTAGATTTACACTGAACAAAAATATAAACGCAGCACTCACCAAACACTCAATGACCATCACCTCATGTTGCAGCATGATAATGCACAGCCCCATGTTGCAAGGACCTGCACACAATTCCTGGAAGCTGAAAACATCCCAGTTCTTGCACGGCCAGCATACTCACCGGACATGTCACCCATTGAACATGTTTGGGATGCTCTGGATCGGCGTATACGACAGCGTGTTCCAGTTCCTGCCAATATCCAGCAACTTCGCACAGCCATTGAAGAGGAGTGGGCCAACATTCCACAGGCCACAATCAATAACCTGAGACAAATGGTTATCGCCCCCCCCCCCCCCCCCCCCCCCCAATAAAGCAAAACTGCACATTTCAGATGGGCCATTTATTGTGGCCAGCCTAAGGCACACCTGTGCAATAATCATGCTGTCTAATCAGCATCTTGATGTGACACACCTGTGAGGTGGGATGGATTATCCCGGCAAAGGAGAAGTGCTCACTAACACAGATTTAGACAGATTTGTGAACAATATTTGAGAGAAATGGATCTTTTGTGTAATAGAAAATGTTTTAGATCTTTGAGTTCAGATCATGAAAAATGGGAGCAAAAACAAAAATGTTGCATTTATATTTTTGTTCAGTGTATCTAAGTCAATTGGTTTCCTTCATTTCCTACATTCTAATGAGTAAACACAACTGTAAAGTCAGACTAACTTGTCTTACTTAAGTTGCTAACACTTGCCACTTGTCACTTCTCATTTATAAGTTGGCACAACTTCACCAGATTAAGTCAATCCAACTAAATGTAAAGTAAATTTAACAAGTGGACATCAAGTAAACACAACTTAAGACTAACAGTTATTTTTATTTACTTTTTTCAAAGTAATCAGTTTCCTAGATTTTGTAAGCTCAACTTGTCACATTTTACAGTGTGTCTGGCCCAGCCAGGAGTTCGCTGTGAGCTACTGTATTTCATTTGCATTGCAGTAGCTTGAGGAGAGGAGCTGCTGTTTGATGTGAAGTTAAAGGTAGATAAAGGTATGTAATCAAAATGTGACAGGATATCGCATGCTGAAGTTAGCTTACAGAACGACACTGAAATTGAACAGAAGAAAAGAGCAATTACAAAATGTGCTCTAGAACTGGCAAATATACTTACTAGCTTGTAATATACCTATAATAACTGGTGGGCTGTTGTATTGATTTGATAGGAAAGCTGAAATTAAAGAAAAGTCAAACTGAAATGCAAGGACTGTAGTATTAGAAAGGAGGAGATCAGAATCAGAAAAGCTTTATTGCCAAGTACGGTTTTACACATACAAGGAATTTGCTTTGGTGAGGTTGGTGCATGACAAAAAAGAAGCTATTAAAAAAGTAAAAAATATAACAGTAAGTAAAAAATATAACAATAGTAGAAAATATAACCATCCATCCATTTTCTCCCGCTTCATCCAGGGCCGGGTAGCGGGGGGAGCTGTCTGAGCAGGGACACCCAAACTTCCCTCTCCCCAGACACGTCCCCCAGCTCTTCTGGGGGGATCCTGAGGCGTTCCCAGGCCAGCTGAGTGACATAGTCATGCCAGTGTGTCCTGGGTCTTCCCTGGGGCCTCCTCCCGGTGGGACATGCCTGAAACACCTCCTTAGGGAGGCGTCCAGGGGGCATCCGATAAAGATGCCCGAGCCACCTCAGCTGACTCCTCTCGATATGGAGGAGCATCGACTCTACTCTGAGCTCCTCCAGGGTGACAGAGCTCCTCACCCTATCTCTAAGGGAGCGCCCTGCCACCCTGCGGAGGAAGCTCATTTCAGCCCCTTGTATCCAGGACCTCGTTCTTTCGGTCATGACCCAAAGTTCATGACCATAGGTGAGGGTAGGAACATAGATTGACCGGTAAATCAAGAGCTTCAGCTCCTTCTTCACCACGACAGACCAGTACAGTGACTGTATTACTGTAGCCGCTGCACCGATCAGCCTGTCAATCTCACGCTCCATCCTTCCCTCACTCGTGAACAGGATCCCAAGATACTTAAACTCCTCCACTTGAGGCAGGAACTCTCCCTCAACCTGAAGGGAGCAAGCCACCTTTTTCCGGTCGAGAACCATGGCCTCGGACTTGGAGGTGCTGACTCTCATCCCAGCTGCTTCACACTCGGCTGCGAACCGCCCCAGTGCATGCTGAAGGTCCTGGCTTGAGGGAACCAACAAGACAACATCATCCGCAAAAAGCAGAGACGAAATCTGCCGGCTCCTGAACCAAACCCCCTCCAGCCCCTGGCTGCGCCTAGAAATTCTGTCCATAAAAATGATGAACAGAACCGGTGACAAAGGGCACCCCTGCCGGAGTCCAAAATGCACCGGGAGCAGGTCCGACTTACTGCCGGCAATGCGGACCAAGCTCCTGCTCCAGTTGTACAGGGACTGTGCAGCCCTCAACAGAGGGCCTCCAACCCCATACTCCCGGAGCACCTCCCACAGAATGACGCGAGGGACACGGTCAAATGCCTTCTCCAAGTCCACAAAGCACATGTGGACTGGTTGGGCGAACTCCCATGAACCCTCAAGCACCCTGTGGAGGGTATAGAGTGTTTCTCCTGAATCTAAGGTTCGACTATCGGCCGGATCCTCCTCCCCAGTACCCTGGAATAGACTTTCCCAGGAAGGCTGAGGAGGTGATCCCCCAATAGTTGGAACACACCGTCCGGTCCCCCTTTTTAAAAAGAGGGACCACCACCCCAGTCTGCCAGTCCAGAGGCACCGTCCCCGACTGCCACGCGATGTTGCAGAGATGTGTCAACCAAGACAGTCCTATAACATCCAGAGACTTGAGGTACTCAGGGCGGATCTCATCCACCCCCGGTGCTTTACCACCGAGGAGCTTGCAAACTACCTCAGTGACTTCAGCCCCAGTGATGGATGAATCAACCTCCTAGTCCCCAGTCTCTGCGTCCTCTACAGAAGACATGACAGTTGGATTGAGGAGATCCTCGAAGTATTCCTTCCACCGCCCGACAGTATCCCCAGTCGAGGTCAACAGCTCCCCATCTCCACTGTAAACAGTGTCGACAGAAAGCTGCTTCCCCTTCCTGAGGCGCCGAATGGTTTGCCAGAATTTCCTCGAGGCCGACCGGTAGTCCTCCTCCATGGCCTCCCCAAACTCCTCCCAGACCTGAGTTTCTGCTTCTACAACTGCCCACGCTGCCGCACGCTTGGCCTGCCGGTACCCGTCAGCTGCCTCAGGAGTCCCATGAGCCAACCAGGCCCGATAGGACTCCTTCTTCAGCTTGGCGGCATCCCTTACTTCTGGTGTCCACCACTGGGTTCAGGGGTTGCCGCCACGACAGGCACCGGCGACTTTACGGCCACAGCTACAGACGTCTGCGTCAACAATGGAAGTGGAGAACATGGTCCATTCGGACTCCAACCTCCCTCAGAATCTGGTTGAAGCTCTCCCGGAGGTGGGAGTTGAAAACCTCGCTGACAGCGGGTTCTGCCAGATGTTCCCAACAGACCCTCATGGTACGTTTGGGTCTGCCAAGTCTGTCCCGCTTCCTCCCCTGCCAGCGAATCCAACTCACCACCAGGTGGTGATCAGTTGACAGCTCAGCCCTTCTCTTTACCCGAGTGTCCAAGACATACCGCCGAAGGTCAGATGATACGACTACAAAGTCGATCATTGACCTCTGGCCTAGGGTGTCCTGGTGCCACGTGCACTGATGGACACCCTTATGCTTGAATATGGTGTTCGTTATGGACAAACTGTGACTAGCACAGAAATCCAATAACAGAACACCACTTGGGTTTAGATTGGAGAGGCCGTTCCTCCCAATCACTCCCCTCCAGGTATCACTGTCACCACCCACGTGAGCGTTGAAGTCCCCCAGCAGAACAATAGAGTCCCCGGTTGGAGCACTTTCCAGTACCCCTCCCAGGGACTCCAAGAAGGCCGGGTACTCTGCACTGCTGCTCAGCCCATAGGCCAAAACAACAGTGAGAGACCTATCCCCGACCCGAAGGCGTAGGGAAATGACCCTCTCGCTCAGCAGGGAGAACTCCAACACATGGCGGCTGAGCTGGGGGGCTATAAGCAAGCCCACACCAGCTCGCGGGCAACTCCAGAGTAGAAGAGAGTCCAGCCTCTCTCAAGGAGTTGGGTTCCAGAGCCCAGACTGTGAGTGGAGGTGAGCCCGACTATCTCTAGTCGGTACCGCTCAACCTCCCGCACTAGCTCAGGCTCTTTCCCCCCCAGCGAGGTGACATTCCATGTCCCCAGAGCCAGAGTGGTTGTCCAGGGTTTGGGTTGTCGGGGCCCCTGCCCACGACTGCCACCCATATCACATAGCACCGGCCCTTTCTGATCCTTCCTGCGGGTGGTGGGCCTACGGAATGGCGGGCCCACATCGCTCCTTCGGGCTGTGCCCGGCCAGGTCCTGTGGGCAAAGACCCGGCCACCAGGCGCTCGCCTGCGAGCCCCAACCCGTGGCCTGGCTCTAGGGTGGGGCCCTAGTGATGCAAATCCGGGCGACGTATGCTTCTTTCATTTTTTTTCTGTCATAAGGGGCTTTTGAACCGCTCTTCTGACCCGTCACCTAGAACCTGTTTGCCTTGGGAGACCCTACCAGGGGCATTAAGCCCCGGACAACATAGCCTCTAGGATCATTCAGGTGCTCAAACTCCTCCACCACGATAAGGTGTCGGTTCAAGAGGGAGGAACAATAAGTAAAAAATATAACAATATAAATATATACATACACAAGTCTGTTTTTTTTTGTTTTTTTTAAGTTGTTATTGGTATGATTGGGGTGCTTCTCTTTCTCTATTTTTTTGTAGTTTGAAGTTGGAGATCTTAGAAGTGTACCTACTTCACAGCACTCATATTTATTTTCATCTTACTGTCATCCAAAAGAACTAATTTGTCACTGTGGCCCAACTGTTCACTTCCCCCAGCTGCATTTGAATTGGCTGTTCACTCAGTCAGTCAATTGTTGCTTTGACTGACCCTGAATCCGCAGCCTCACTCCTGCAAGATATCCTGATTGGCTACTTCAAATCTATTATGTGGGAAATTATCAAAGCTCCCCTTTCCAGGTAGGGCGTCCAGCACCATCTTAATCATTTCCAACTTCTCCTGTATTCCAACAGCACAAAAATCAGAGGGACAATCAGAGGGACAATCCCCTTTATTTGTCACACAACATACACGCGGACACGTGGTGAAATTTGTCCTCCACGTTTAACCCATCCTGGTCGTCCTTCCTCCGCGGCGGACCAGGAGCGGTGGCCTGTGGGCTGCCACCCAACCCACGCCCAGGGACCCAGTTTCCTTTGTCACCATTGGTCAGGTGGTGGTTTTCTTGCATGTTTTTTAAGAAGGAAGCCTCAGGTGAACATGGGAAGAACATGCAAACTCCACACAGAAAGGCCCCTTTTCCTCGAGCAGCAGGCACCGGAGGCATGGTGGAGGACACGCCCCCAGTGCCCACAGCGGGAATCGAAATGGGGACCTTCCAGCTGTGAGGCCACTGCTCCACCATGCCACCACCAGCACAAGTAATAACCATGGCAATAAATGCCAAAATCCTTTCTTTTTCTATGCAGATATTCTGATCAGCTCCACTCTGTTTCCTCTCTGGTTCCTTTTGCATTGCTGCCATTTTGCCATGCTTCTCCATTCTCAGGGCAATAGGGCAATGTCAGCATCTGAAAAACCCCTGTCTGCTATGATCTTATTCACTTTTATTTCCTCACTTCTTTATGGACACTTTATGGACACAGACACACACTTACCTGAGATGATGATTCCCCTCACAGTGCAAGCACCTTGCTTGCTCTTCATCTTTTCACACTCCCCGTAGCAGTTGTCCTTTCCACATCTCCCACATCTTCTGACTATAAACTGTTGCAACAAGTCCATATTCCTGACAGCAGAAACATCTGACAGGTGCTCTCTCATACGGCCTCACCCTGCAGCAGTCGCACTCTGGCTTTTCCCCTTCAAAAGTCAAAGACACAGAAGTACTGTCCTCCTTCTGCCCTTCTGGGAATCTTGTCAGCCTTCTTACTTCACAAACACTTGAGATATCCTGAAAGGACTCTGCCTTCACCAACAGTGGCACACCACTTAGCACTTCCATTTTCCTTTCCCCTGCTCTGAGAGGAAAACACTCCACACAGCTACGATCTCCAAACTAACCAATCTTCAGGGCTTTGTCTCTCTGTCTCTTTGACACACACTCAGTGATGATCAGCCCACTTCTTTTAATCTTGACCAATCGAATATTTCAAAATTTGTCTCCCACAAACTTTGTGACCTCATGTGGATCCGCAAAAATCCTGTTAATTTGTATCACTGCTAACATTCCCACTATACAAAGTCGTCAACTGCCTGGAATTAATATGACCTTCCTTCCTCCTTTTCTTTTATCTTTCAAATCCTCTCATGTCTTAATTTTCAGCTTTGTTTTCTGAAACTTCTACCATTTTCACCTTTTCCCAAAGACAATGTTGTTCAAAAAAGCTGGCATCAAGAGATGCACCAGCCACTACAGCACTAACGGTTAAAACTATAAACCGGCAAAAAAAAAAAAAAAAAAAAAGACAATTAGCAATGTAACCTACCAACTTCTGAACAGATTCGTTGGAAACACTTTTGCAAAAACACTAATCTTACAAAGTAAGATTTGCATTTTGGAATAAAAAACAACAAGCTTTGAACAAACTTGATTTGGTGTGCGTGCGTGCGTGCGTGCGTGCGTGCGTGCGTGCGTGCGTGCGTGTGGTTTTCTCTGTCAGCAGCACACTTTGCCCAACATCGATTGCAAAATGTAGATAGATAGATAGATAGATAGATAGATAGATAGATAGATAGATAGATAGATAGATAGATAGATAGATAGATAGATAGATAGATATTTTAATTTATTTTAAGGATTTAATTTTAATATGTTATTACACATCACAATACAGTCTCAAGATAATATAACAGTAGTCATACCTCTACAGTTATTATTATATATAATTATTCCATACAGACAGTAAGTCTAAAGTAACTTTTTTTTTCAAATGACAGTAAATAGTAATATGTCATTTATTACATTTTGATAGTAACTTGCCCAACACTATTAGAGAGTCACCAGTCTGTCTGTCAGTCTGTTTGTGCCCTAAGCTGAGTTGTTTCTATGCTGCAAAGTCAGTTGGATTCTTTTTTATCAATACACTGCTTAATACAATGAAATATGCACAACACTGCAAACTTCAGCCTCAAAAATGTCCAGAGGACTTAATCAATATCCTCTGACAGCGTCAACAACAAGAGGAAGACTAAAATCTCCATAAATGTTGGATTACTGTATGGCCCTGGATTTAATTGCATTATATTTTACAAGCATTAATGTTGGTCTGTCCATGCTCTGTACACTATTAGCATTTCATGCTGCTGTATATCCTTGAAATAAAAACAAAGACATCACAGGTGGAGAGTATAAATCAGTTGAGACTGAACCACAAGATGAATAACTTGATTTAATGAAATGTCAGAAAGAAAAAAAATTACAACGCACATTCAATAATTCATTAGATGTATAAAATCAAGTGCAAAATCCTCACCCAGGTTGTTGATTGAAATAAAAGAATGCATCTGTCTGTCACATAGAAGGAAGAGCAAATAAAACATATACATGAGGATGCTGGAGACAAAGAGGATCAGGGCATCGCTAGCAAACCGAGAGGGCAGGAGACAATGTATCTGATGCACAGGTAAGATGATGTTCATTGACAACATGCGCAAAGCAGAGAGCTAGGAGAGCAGCATTATGACACACAGAACAATCTGGTGAAGAGTCGAAAAGTGTTTAGAACTGCAGGCTTCAGATGTAGGTGATGAATGGATTGGCAGCAGGTGCACAGGTGAGTTGGTGGAAGGAGGAAAGTAGGTCATCACATCCTGATTGAAACACAACAACAGAGAGAGGCAAACAGGGGACAAACAAGACACACTAAGGAGGGGAAACAGCAGAAACAGCAATGTTGACGGAGGAATCCTGATAGACCCTAACACATACAGATAGATCGATCAGATACTGTAGATGGATCACATCACTTTTGTATACTGGATCATCAGTGTTTGGGGAGAAGAGGCTCCAATCACAACCCAAATCAATATCACAAGTCATGTAAATGTGAATTTGGCTGCATTTGCAGTGCTATTATACATAATAAAAGAAGAAATTAGGGACAGAATCCCTTGGCATTTTGGTTTTCAGTGTAAGTCTATAGATAGCACTGTCACATGAATGCAAACAGTCATTGTTATTCTGATATGAGTGATGCCATTGTTCTTGGAAACAAATTGATACACAGAAATTCATCCACTTTTTGCTATTTTTACCCACAAACTGCCAGGGGAACATTTAACTTGACATCAACGCAATTGCATGTTTCAGTGTAAACTATTCAATTGTGGTTCATGTGTCCAACATCTGGTACACCTTCAACTGCACCCACTCCTGTGATTGGCCACCTTGTTCAGGATGTGTTGCTATGCTGCCTAATCCCAGGACAGCATGTCAAGACTGCCTTGTATTCTGAAGGGAAAGGTAAGTAAATACACAATGCTGGGCCATCATATATGAAAACAATGGATTAGATGGGGGTGTCCCTTTCCCCTAAATAGCTGCAAGTAGTGGAAGACATTTCTGGGGCTTAAAATCCCTTGCCATCTTTGAACAAATTTGTGGCCAGCAGGGATTTGGCAGCAGAGCAGCAGATCTGAACAAGCAGACTGATCACAGGAGTGTAATGAGGTTAAATGTTTTCCAAATGTTGAACAAATGGACCAGTCAGAGGTGTGGATTGCAGCTGTCATGAAGGTGTCAGGCTGCATTTACTCTCCATTCATTCATCAAGAACTGGGAGAAACACACTCCCCTCCAGTCATTAATTGGCGGTGTACATTGAAGCAAGTCTTTCTTTGCATCAGCTGGCTTCACAAAACATAAAACTCCAGTTAGACATAATGGGTATCATGACGGTGGTTATCAACTTTCTTTGTTAACCCAGGTTTTGCTCATCAGGCTCTTTGAGTCAGCTTCCACACAAAATGGACATATTGTGTGCTGCCTACTTTGGTCAGAAGGAACAGGTCATAATAATGGAGAGCTGAGGAATAGAAAGAAAAAAAAAGCTTACAGCTAAAAGCAACACTGTTGCTGCAAATAACGCATGAGGAATGCTGCTAGAAATCACATAAACAGTTTGCATTTTACCTTTCGTGGTTCCTTCCATTTATCTCTACCATGACAACTGCACCTTGTGGAGCTCTTTATTAAACTTGATATAGCATATCTAAATATTATACTAAAGAATTAGATTTGCTTCCATAATGAAGGAAATCACTTTTCAGTTTTTGCCAAATCAAAGTGAAATCAGTTTTATTGATTGAATATTCCATCTTGTAATCGCTGTTCTATTTGCTGTAATGCCAACAGTATAAAAACATAATCGAAAGTGGTCTGTAGTTGCTGAGCATTCATTTTTCTTTTAGAGCATGGATGATCTGCTGTGTGTAATTTAAAGTATGCAATATTACCTGAAACAAACAGGGAAAAAAAAAAAAAGAAAAACATTCTGCATCACCAACTGAATGCACGTAGGTTCCCATGGCAAATAACCACAATACAATGCATACAGTTTGTACTGATGTAACTACACAGCTTTGCTCAGTGACAAACCTACAGCTCACCAAGTTTACATACAGTATATAACATATTCCTTCAGCTAAGAATAGAGAATATAATCAGGAAAAGAATGAGTGAAAGGGTGACACTTTTTAAAGGTAATTTAAATCTTACCTCGCTAACCTATTAATCTCACTTCATACCACACCACACCAACCACAGATTTTCCCAGCAATATAGCATTGTGGTGTGTGTGTGTGTGTGTTTCCAATGCAGTCCTGAGATCCTCCACAGGCGGCTTCACACCAGGACTCATGTAACTCTTTGGTGGGATGATGGGACCCTCTGTGCCTCTGACCGTTGGCAAGGCCCTCCACCAGAGGAAGGAGAGTCTTCTCTCAACCTGCCAGACAATACACCTTTACCAGGAGCTGAAGACCTCCACATTTATTTGTGACTGATGAGGCTTTTCCCATGAAGAGGCACCTTCTCCAGCCCTACACAGGAAAGCACCTTGACAGGGAGAGGTGTGTGTTCAATTACCATCTTTCCCATGCCAGGAGAATGGTGGAGTGCACATTTGGAATGCTTGCTGACCAGTGGAGATTTGACCACAGGGTGCTTGGTGTCTCACCAAAGGTGACAGATGCAGTGATGAGGGCTACTTGCAACTAGTGTTGTTTTTGGCAGCCTGTTTTAATTTTAGTCTTAGTCTAGTCTTTGTCAAGCTGTCATTTTAGTTTTTATTAGTTTTAGTCACGTTCATACTCTTTTTAGTCTACCCAAGTTTCAGTCGACTAAAAGTCTGAGCATTTTAGTCTTATTTTAGTCAGAATTATCCGTGACTATTTTCTATTTTAGTCAATGAAATTTGTAGTCTCTTTTTAGTAATGCAATTCTATTTAACCAAGTCAATATAATATCTAGTAGTATAGACAAATCAGAATTTTCTTTTAGTCAAACCCATTTCATAATTCAAACAAGGTGGTCTTATTATTATATTATTGTTACCTTATAGACTCAAGAATACATCCATTCCAGACACGAAGACACTCTGATTTGAGTTTACAACATATTTATTTTACCAACCAAAGCCGGCTGGTCGGCCATTGGTCCCGCTCTCTGTGTAGGTTGTCGGTCGTTAACGTTAACCACTGCAGCTGCATCTTCCAAATACCTGGGACCTGATGCAGCCCCTGAAGTGAGGCACGGGAAACAGAAACATTGCAAAATAATGTAGTGAACTGAGGTTATGGTTGCCTGGGGAGACAGGGATCACAATTAGAGACTGATGGGTCTCACCTGCTCCAAAACTGTGGTGGCCGCCAGTGACTGAACTGATAACTCTCAGCTGCAGGTGATGAGGCGAGGTGAACTGATAAGAGGGAGCGAAGAAAGCAAGAGGGTGTCGCTGGGGAGCGGAGCTGGAAGACGTCGTAGCTGCTTAGGGCTGCTGGTGGCAAAGACAGCTAGTGTAGGCCAAAGATGTTCCTGTGATAGGGCTGTGGTTAGTTAGGGAATGGGGAGTTAGGAGTGCCATACCACTGCCCAGCCTCAATTGAGAGCGTCTGCCACGCCGTCAGCTGCTCCATTGTTTCCGTGCTGGACCGGCGATTCCGACTGAGAGCGTCTGCCACGCCGTCAGCCGCTCCATTGTTCCCGCGCTGGACCGGCGATTCCGCCACAGGCTCTCGCCATATTAGCCGGGTCAGACCAGCGCCATAAGCCTAGACCCCGGGGGAGGGTCTTGGCCACCTGGCCAGCTAAGTGGACTTGATGTTTTAAGCTTTAAAATTCGGTGTTATGTAACCTGTCTTGTGTGTTATTGTCCGTGTCCAGTTTTCATTGCCTAAATTGTTAGGTGGCTGTACAGCCGCCGAGTAATAGGACCCAGAGATGCAGACCCGAAACAGAGATTGTGTGAAAACAAAGTCGAATTTATTAATAAAAAAGGAAAACCGAAAACGCGCTCAACGAGCGGATGGTAAACAAACAAAAGACGCACTCAAACGGAGTGGATAAACTGAAGGAGCACGACGAAGCGGGTTTGACACGAGGCACGCGTGGAAGCGGCAGGCAGACACTGAAAACAAAGAAAAACACAGCACACTTAGTGGCTGGAAAAAAGGTGGACAACAAAAGACGAAAATCTGAATTTGGGAGAGACAAAGAGACTTGTACTTACGAACCATATGACCAAACATCGACAAGGAGATCGGGAAATAATCCGGCAAGGAAGAGGAGCAGGTTAATGCCTTAAATACTCTCCCTGATGAGGGAGAGTGACTGCAGGTGAGTCGCAGTGGGAGGAGCTGGCAGCAGGTGAGGGGCTGCCCAGCCACGTCGCCAGGGGTAGACAGACAGACACACACACAGGGAAAAGGGAGAGGAGACACACAGGGAGAGACAGGAAGCCAGGATCATAACATAAATGTAACTTTTATATCTTTTAATAGAATCACCATAGCAGTGTATTTGTGAGGAGCTGAGAGGAAGTGAGCCCATAGACAGGTGGCGATACAGGTCCCGCCCCGTTAATCACTCGCCCCTTATTGGGTGAAATTAGGTGTGCGGTAATCTAGAGTGAAACTGGTTAGTGAGCCTTGTTTTACCCAGAGTGTATTTATCTCCTTTCATGTGACGTGACCTGTGTGCTTGCATGCCATAATGTGCTTACCTGTAACTGGTGATTGGACGTGCTGTGGTACTCAGGGCAGGTGGTTGGCTGGTGGGGGGGACCTGGGGAGGGGGATGTGTAAAGGGTTGGTCTGTTCTCTGCTTTTCTCACAAAGAAACTGTGTGGCTCATGAATTATTTGTTAAATAAAGGGGTTTATTGTTTATACGTGTGGATTTGGGAGTGTTTGTTCTCTGGTCTCTGACACCGGACCAACCTGGTCATTACAATAATAACAACGCGACTAAATGAGACGAAAAAACGTTAGAACATTTCGTCTCATTTCATTTTAGTCAACGAAAATAAAGAAACATTTTAGCAACGTTTTTATTTTGTAAACCACATTTAGTCTCGTTTTTATTCAACGATATTGCGTTATATATTTAATTATAGTTATCGTCACATGACCAGCATTTACGTTGCGTCTCGTCTCATTTTCGTCACGTGATAAAGGTTTGTTGACGACAATTTAGTCATAATTTTCGTTGACAAAAGCAACTATACTTGCAACAGTTCTCAACAGTTTCCTCTGCTGGGGGGAGGCTGTTGATGAAGAGAAAGGAAGGTGTGCTTTCCTGCTAGGGGGGGTGTAGCTTGTCATGCAGCCCATCCTGCAAGTAGGCAGCAACAGCGCCTCAAGGGGAGCACTGGAAGTTAGATAGTATACCACCTACTCTCCTTCCCAGTAGATGCAGTTGTATGCCAGCATTCTGTCACTTAACGTCTCTCTAACTGCCACCACCATTAGGACCACCTTCTAGGACTGACATCAGGTTTTGTTTGTACAGATTCATAAATAACATTGTAAATATGAATAAAAATAAAGCTACTGCTACATATTTATTGAGTGTGTGTGTGTGTGTGTGTGTGTGTGTGTGTGTGTGTGTGTGTGTGTGTGTGTGTGTGTGTGTGTGTGTTACTAATGGTCAGAGCTAAATTCTGCATAATGTAAAATCTGTTGGAATTTGATTTCAAACTCCAAATTGAGGATCAAAGAGAGGAGGCCATCTCAAAGCCCCAGCTAATTCAAAAGAAAAAGCTCCTCCTTGTCTAGCCAATTATCAATGGAGGACACAGTGCTGATTCTCAGACATATCTTGCTCAGCCCTTCTCTCCAGAGCCAGAGTACAGTCAATCAAGAAATCTGACTCCCCTGATGAAAGTGTCTGCGAAGGACAAATCATCCATCCGTCCATTTTCGCTTATCCCTTTCGGGGTCGCGGGGGGGCCAGAGCCTATCTTGGCTGTCAACGGGCGGGAGGCGTGGTACACCCTGGACCGGTCACCAGTTGATCACAGGGCAACATATACAGACATACAACACTCAAATTTTACAATTCAATTTTACAGTCACCATTTAACCTAATGAGCATGTTTTTGGTCTGCGGGAGGAAGCCAGAGTGCCTGGAGAGAACCCACGTATGCACAGAAGAACATGCACAGAAAGGCCTGACCCAGGAATCGAACCGGCGACCTTCTTGCTGTGAGGCATGCGCACTACCTGCTGCGTGCAGCCCAAGGACAAGTCAGGAAAGTTTAAATAAAGTATACTAAGAAAGTATTCAAATTACAACTACTGCTACTACAAACAATAATAATGACAGTAATTCATTATAATAATAACTTCTTCCTACAGAAATAACACGTGTGTCCTTACAATTCTTAGCACAGACTCAAAACAGACATAGCAGCACTTTTATAGTGAGGTGCCCCGGCGACTCTACCTACACTGGTGGTAATAGGGACTCAAGGAGAGTCTCCACATTGACATCCACATCAGAAGAACTATCCTGCCTGTAATTGGTCGAGATGTCCTTGTCCTGGATGTTTTGCTACGGGACGTTGAGAATAGACATGTTCTTCCACCTCCAACTGCCTTCTGCTGACCCTTAACCTGACGTCCTCTCTCCTCAGTTTTTCTCTGACTTGGACGTGCCCCTCAGGTATTTCCATTTTTTGTGCCATTTTTCAGCTGGAATTTGTAATGGCAGACAGATTGTGGACTTCTGTGGCACAAGCAAAAAAGCCTTAACATTAGGTTAACTGGTCTGTTTTGAGAGACAACTTGAAGGGGCAATTTCTGATTTCTTGTTATATATAGAAACTCTTTACATACATATTTTTAAATAGTTCCAGTAGTTCCAACTGACTGTAGCTGACTGCTGTTCACCGAAGAAATGTTCCTCTGAGCATTATTTTTCACATGAATATTGAGGTTATCAGGGGATGTCATCTGGTTAGGCAAGGCAAATTTATTTGTATAGTACAATTCATACACCAGGCAATTCAAAGTGCTTTACAGAAGCATAAAAATACATTAAAATCATACATTTCAAAGAATGAGGGAAAGAAAGGAAGAAACTAGAAGAGAATAGAAAAAATAAAATAAAATAGATTTAAAGGAAAATTAAAAACAGAAGCCAGTAAAAGACAATAATTCAGCATTTAGAACGATTAAAATCATTGAGCAGATATATTTACTTTAAGTAAAAGCTGTAGCAAATAATAATGTTTTCAACCCTGATTTAAATGAGCTGACAGCTGGTGCAGACCTCAGGTGTGCAGGGAGAATGTTCCACAGGTGAGGAGCATAACAACTGAAAGCTGCTTCACTTTGTTTGCTTCTGATTCTGGGAACACACGATCGACCATGATGACCTGAGGGGTCTGGATGCTTCATATGGAGTTAATAAATCTAGAATATATTTTGGTCCTAGATCATTTAATGCTTTGTAGACCAACAGTAAGATTTTAAAGTCTATTTTTTGACTCACAGGAAGCCAGTGTAGTGATCTGAGGACTGGTGTGATATGGTCCATTTTTCTGGTGTTTGTAAGTTTTTTTTTTTTAACAAGTTTTTCCATGTCTTCTTTGGACAGACATCCCTTAATTCTGGTTATATTTTTCAGGTGGTAGTAGGCTGATTTGGTAATGAGCTTTAAATAGTTGATAAAATTCAGGTCAGAATTAGTAATTACACCAAGATTTCTGGCTTCATCTGTTGTTGTCAGTGACATGGACTTAAGGTGAGCACTGATCTTTGATCTGTGTGTGACGCAGGAAGAAGGACAGATTGGAGGCAAAAAGTTTTACTCCTGACTTGTTTAGGGAAAGTCTGTCTCCTTTGAAAAAATGTCTGCGGTCCCACAAAAAGTTAAAATTGTCAATAAAATGCACTGAGTGGACATCACATGCAGTTGAAAGCCATCTGTTAACTGCCAACAATCTGCTGAATCTCTCTCCTCTCCCTCCTCCTCTGACTGGTGGTAAAGGCCCACTGAAGAAGACTTCAGCATTCAGAGAGCTCACTGCATTTAGCAGTTTACATAAATCTCATTTGAGCACTTCAGATTGTCGTTTCGCAATATCTTTAACACAAGTTCATGAGTGTGATGTAACTGACTGCAAAGTGCCATATAAATGTATAGGTTCAGTGTAACCACAGTCCACCTTATGTTCAACAGTCCATTTGTGTGTGCATAATCTCAGTTCAGTGGTATGTGGTATTTCTAGTGCCGGAAGTGGTATGGCTGCACAGCGTATGTCCATGGCACTGTACAGTTGGTATGCTGTTGCAGAGTTCTCAGGTTGTAACAGGTTGGTGAACCAAGTCTATCATATGTGAAAACCTTGGGTCGTCTGTGTTGTCGCCTTGGCCGCTGGAGCTCCTCATTGCTGGAAACACTTGGCACAGGTGAAGGGACAGCAGGCAGATCCTCAACATTGATATCCTCCAGCTCTGGTAAGTTCTCTTTCTGAGGCTGAATGAGACAGTCTATCAACTGTTCCAGAGTTAACTGATGCACATCCTCCCACTCAATGGGTGTACTGGATGGAATTCCTCTGTTATTTCTTCTTGTTTGCCACTTCCTGTTTGTGTTGTGAGGAGTCTCAGCCTGTGCAGGTGCTTTAAGCAGGTCATACAAGGGGCTGGCAATACATGAAAAATATTTGATATATTGCCGGTAATAACTCAACAGTCCCAAGATGGCTCTCAACTCACCAATAGTGCCTGGCTGTTTATTTTTCAGGGAGGTGACTGCGACTGTATCAGCTGGGTCCATCTTACTTCCGTCAGCTGACATGATCTGCCAAGGTATCGAACTTCTGGTTTAAACAACTCACATTTTCGAGGCTTCAGTTTTATCCCATGCTCCCTTAAGCGCTGCAACACCCTCCTGACATCACTGACATGATCTTCAAATGTTCTGCTATACACAAGTATGTCATCGAGATAAGGCACACATATTTCATCCCTTAAACCATCCAAACACTCTTCCATGCAGCATTGGAACGCTGCTGGTGCATTCATGAGTCCAAACGGAATTCGGATCCATTCATACAAGCCCCGGGGGGTCACAAAAGCTGTTAAGTGTTGACTGTCCTTGGCCATGAACCCCTGGTGGTATGCCTTACCCTGATCCAGCAGTGTAAAGAGGGTGTTTCCTCCCAAATTGTCCATAATATCCTGTACTCTGGGAATGGGATGGCGATCTGGGTGTGTTTTTCTGTTGAGCTCCCTGTAGTCAATACATAAGCGCAGTGTGCTGTCTTTTTTTCTTACACAGATGACAGGGGAAGAGTAGGAAGAAGTGGACTTCTCAATCCACACTTGCGCTATCAAGTCTTGTGAGTAGTCCTTCTTTTCCTTGTATAAGGGTTTTGGAACAGAGAGGTATGTTCTTGACACTGGCTCGTGATCTTTTAATGAAATGTTCATTTGCAGGTTTTCCACACAGCCTATGTCATCATCAGACCTGGAGAATGACCCTGACTCCTCTCTCAACATCTGTCTGACTTTTTGTTTCTGCTGTTCATCAAGGTGAGCCAAATCAACAGAAGGATCCCACTGTTCATGAGTCTGTGCCTGGACATGGCTGATGGATGCAGTTGGTGCGTGGTCTGTTTTAAAAATGTTGGCAGGATACACTGACCTGACAGACTGCACAGTTCCAATTACAGTCCTTCCGCCCAGTATGATGTCATGACTTGTAGGGTATCACAAAACTCTAGTCCTTCAGGCCACTGTGGGTTCTCATGAGGTTCAAAAATCAGAGTCTTATCTTCTCTGAAAGGTGGAGCCTGTATGCGGCACTCAACAAGCACAGAGCTACGTTTAGGTACACTGATTCTCCCATTTGCTGTCCTCACATTATGTTCACATGTCTGTCCCACACTCACTGCTTTAATAAAGGTTTTTGCTTTGTTTTTCCTAAGATGAGGAAAAGTCATTTTCACTGTCTTCACAAGCTTTTCTTTGTCTCCTTGTTCTTTCTTATCCTGCAAACTGTCCAATACAAGGCGTTCAATGACATTAAAACCTATGATAGGACACTGTTGCTGGTCTCCTTTTAGCACTAGTACGGGTATCATCAACTCACCATCATCAGCAGCAAGCTTAAAGGATATGTCAAGCCAACCAACATATGGCATTTCTGTCCCATTGGCAGCTTCAATTTGTAGGGGATCAAGTAGATCAATGAGCTCTGCAACATCTCTCAATGGCACATCAGGTAAATGGCTTGCTTTCCACACTTAGTCTATCGCACAAACTTGTGAGCCTGTATCCCAAAGTGCCTGAACCTTCTTTTTGTGTACTAACTAACTCCTACTACTACTACTAACTCCCTTACTTTAGGTGTTTTCCCTAGGGCACCATTTTCTTGTTGCTTGACTCTCTCACGTGACTTTGTCTGCTTTTTAACACCTGAACATATATATGGTTTACAGTGTTTTTTGTGTGTGGGCCAGTGAGCCTCCTGGCATTCTTTTGAGCAGTACAGTGTAGTTTTGCAAACTGAACAGCATTTCAGTGTCTCTTTTGTTTTTTCTTTTTCACAACTTGCACAAAATTGGGACTTAATCATGTCACTGGTTGCTCCACGCCCAGCAGGAGCAACCCCTCTTAGGTTCTTCCTTGCTGGCTCTGCTGGTCTCTGTGCTTTACAACCCGCTCTGAAATGTTCACCACTTCCACACATAAAACAGTGCTGACAGTATTCCTCACCTGCTTGGACACAAGCTGAACACCTTGAGCGGAAGCGTGGTACTGGATAATATCGCTGCGGTGCAAACCTTTGCTGGAATTGAATTCCTCTCATCCGTCCAAAGCCAAAGCCTCACTGATACTCTTGCGCTGCTGTGGGTGACTGCTGGTGGTAAAAAGGCATGGTGTTTGATTCAGTCAGATAAGGTGAGGGTTGTGGATGTGGAAACACTGGATATGGGGTAGAGACACTTGCTGACTCTGCACATGGTGGGGGATACAGTGGGGTTGCAGGCGTGGATTTTTGGATGGTTTCCCTGATTTGGGAGACCTCAGCTCTCAAATCTTTCAGTAGCACCATATCAGAGCGCATTTCTTTAATCTCAGACAACAGATCAATGGGCAAAGTGGCAGCTCTTTGCTGGGTGGTGCTTCTCTTCTCCACTGGGTCTTCACTTGACTGGATTGTACTCATGTTAGTTACTCGTGGTGGAGCAGCATATTTCCTTTTATCCTGTCTCTCTTTCTCATTGGTGCAGGTAATGTTCAGTTTTTCCAGCAGCAGTTCATCTGAAGTGTTTGTCTGCAGGAGGTAAGGCTGCAGGTCCCTTTTAATATTATCATTCTACAGGCCAGTTAGGACAGTGTGCATGAAAAGACTCTGGACTAATGCTGGGTCATACTTCAAACTTGAATCTGCTTCCTGGGAAGCGAAAAGAATTTTCTGCCTCAAGTCCATCGTCCTGATCAGGAAATTCTGGGGAGTTTCTTTACTGCTCTACACCTCAGAGGTGAGTTGCTTACATAGTTCTGTAGCACCCCTCTCCTGGTAGTGACATCTCAGGATTCGGCGGAGGGCAGGCAGTGTCAGCTTCACTTTGCCTTCGAGATAACTTCATAGCTGCAGGCCTGGAGTGATGGCACGGATAACAGCATTGATAATCTCTGACTCTGGGTAGTCCTTGCTAAATCCACTTTCAATTTGTCTGGCCAGGCTAGAAAAAGTGAGCCTATCTTTTTGTCCTGGCTCGCCTATTTGGCCTGATATCTTAAAGTCTTTGCGCCACATGTTGCCATTAAGGGGGACTGGCAGCATGGTTCTTACTGAGGTACTGGACTTTGCAGGGGGGTTTGTGCTTGCGTTCACAAGTCCATGCAAGACATTCTCCTTTTCTTGTAATGACAACCTCAATGCCTCTACCTCTTTCTGGAGGTTTTCTTGCTCATCAGTTTGACTCTGGGCTTCACTTTCAATCAGGTTTGTTGTCATTTGAATGTTTTCTATCATATCTTGAACATCAAGGAGATCTGACATGCCCTCATCCTCTAAGGTGGCTAGTTCTTCTCGTTCAATATGCTTTATTATATGTGCAATTAACTGACTGCGGGTTTTACCAGTCACATTTTCTTTTGCTGGTCCTGATATCTGAAGTGCGTTGCATACTTCAACCAGTAGTTCTGCAGTCAGTTGGTACAGAGCTCCTTTAATCTCCAGCTGCAGCTCCTCAAATTCAGACTCCATTTTACCAGAAGTGGACAGAGACAGTAAAACAAGGGGTTTCTTTGACCTTTTTGGCCCTTTTCTGCTCCCTAGTGGTCACTTTTGCTCACTTCAGGATACAAACCGCCAGTGTTGGTCTGAAAACCGCCTTGCCTGCCTTTCTGGGGTCCTTTCTCTGATGCCTGGGTGATTTTGAGGGATGATCGACGAGAGGGTTCCAATACAGCTGAGGGATGGTCCTCCAGCCAAGCATCCCAGCGGTGCCTCCAAATGTTGTGCCCTCAAACAAGGGGATAGTCGTAAGAGGAATGAGGAGAGACAACACGACGCAGCTCTTGCGCTCACTCGTCTGTATTGAGTATTTTATGTAATTAAAACAAAACTCATTTTTTTGTTTAGGCAATCATACCAGCACACTCAATATCAGGACGTAGACATCATTACAAAAACATCTTTCTTAACATTCTCTAAATTATTCAAAATGTCTTTTTAACTCACTAACTAACTTATTAAATATCACATGAAATCTAACATTACTAAAATAAAATCTGTTGCATCACAGGAGAGCAGTAAACACAGAACAGTATGTAGATCGAATGGGGAAGCCACTGAAGTCGACTGTCTAATACAGCCGCGCCACCATGCGGTCTCCAGGAGCTAGCTTACATGTGGCGAAAATTAGCAAGAAACTCCTCTCAACAGTAACAACATAAAACACAACTTTCCCCTCATACAGCATCGCAATAACACATATAAAATCGTTCTCAAGCTTACAGTGCTTTGTGTACAGTAATTACCTTAAACAAGGGGATAGTCGTAACAGGAATGAGGAGAGACAACACGACGCAGCTCTTGCGCTCACTCGTCTGTATTGAGTGAGGAAGCAGAGCGCGATTCCCTCTACAGAGTCCCAAGGCATTACGTACGGATCACAGAGCAATCAAACCACTCTGCATCTTTTGTTTGTCCGTCTATGTGTTTTGGTAGCTGTATATCATAAAGATAACTAATATTACAGGTGAACAAGGGGTACTAGCTGTAATAAAGATGAATAAAATAAACCTTGTTTAAATAAAAAATTTAACCTGGAGATGAATTACTCTGTAATTGATTACTCTATACTGTCACATGTCTCCCCATATCAGCTAATTTACTCTTGGGCTTTGCCCTAAGAGCATTCCAGGAAGGACTAATACTGGCAGATTTATTACCCAGCACACAGCCCTTTAGTTTCGTGGGAGCTGTATCAGAGCTAATTAGCTGGATGTTAGCATTCTCCAGTCCGCTGTTTTGAGTCAGTGGCAAAGTGCTGTCATTTCCACAAAGTCCGTTCACTTCTGCGTTTATTTCCAGACGCTGAACTTTAGTTTCCAGCACTGCAACCTGCCGCAGAAGTTTGTAGAGGTCATCTTGGTGCTAGCTAGCTTTAGCTGCCAGCAGGCTTTTTCTGTTGGTAGGCCGGAGCAGAGTGCATCTGTGAAATATTAGAGGGCGCAAGGGTCATCCACAACTTTTAAATATTTGTCCATAAAATATGTCTCTAGATGTGCAATTCAGCCAAAAATTAAAACTTTCACGTTTAAGGAAAATTAAAATAAATACAAAAAACAAGATGGGAAATCACAAGCCCAGACAGAAACCAGCGACCAGAGGAGGAGGAGCTCCAGACATGGTACAGACATGGATACTCAGTGGTATCAATTTCTCCATCATTGTTGTTGTTCAGTACTAGTAGGGTGACCAGGAGCAACTGTCATAAGGGACATTTACCAATCAGAAATAAGAGAGAGTGACATAAGTCATTATGCACATGGTCTCTGATTGCACAAGGACAGGCTGATTGTTCGAATAAGGTTTTCTGTCAAGACTCATTTTTGAGGTATGAAAAAGAATAAAATGAAATGAGATGCAATGAATGAAAAAGAATGAATTAATCATTTTTCATCTACAGTATTTGAACGTCTTAAATGTTTTACCCAAAGTTGAACATTTTTCAGCTCTAGGCAACAAGAACAAAACGCCCAGCACTCAGCACTTGGTCACTCCCATTGCAAACAATTAAAAAAATACACTGGCTTCTGCTTTGGTGGACACTGCCCCTAATTTTTATTTAAACAGAACCTCATATGCATTTAAAAATCTGACCAAAAGAGTGCATATGTAGATTTCTGTTTGTCAGCAGTGCTATATCTGGACAGCTGTTGGTCTGCTCGCTCACTCTTAACAATACTGAGCTGTACACTCAGGAGAAATTACCCAGATGAAGCCAATGTATAGAAGTGGGGCTTGTATATAAATCTATAAAGGCAGTTAAAACACCAATATATAGGCTGCTTGATGCCAGAGGGATGCTTTATTATGTTAACAGGAAGTTTTGAATTGAACTAAACTCATTGATTTAATAACACCAGCATTTTAAAGTGCATTACAGTTGTAAAATGCTTTATATCCATTCTGAAAGCACTTTGCTGCTCGATGTTTATTTAGAAATAGTTGAGAAAAAATGTAGTTATTCTACAAGCACACTTAATAAAATCTAATGTCAATAGCAGCTGTCAATATGGGAGGATGGTGAGAATGTTCTTTAAAAGGTATCCATGTAATTTTGGAATGAAACTGTCTCGTCTTAAATATAATCTTATTTCTTTGATGAAAGCATTTCTCTGCCAAACTTGCAGTTCCTTGGGGCTGTGAAGAGAAAAAAGAGCCATGACCTATTTCAAGCAGTTTGTTAATAATTTATGACTTTGAAGTCCTATTGGCAGGGCAGATTTTGTACTATATACTTTAAAATATAGTGAGGCCCATCGTTTACAGTCGACATTCACTTAGAAATGTATTTTTCTTCTCCTTCTTACAGTTGAATGTTCAGCTTCACTGTGCAGAATGATGTACGTGCAGAGTTTGACACTAGAAACGTTTGTCTGTGCTCATTGAAAATCCAGCATTAAGAGGTGGACCTATGAGTGTGATTTTGTGACACCACAAATAGTTTGGAAGGCAATCCTTGTCCAATTTTCAACTTACACAAGTGTGTTGTTGGACACTTGAAACCTCCAAGAGTGTCCAACAGTGAAACTTTGGAAATAATAACATATTCATAGATTCTGGAATTTTAAGGGAAGGGAAAAGGAGTAGATGTGATATGAAGGATTTTAACAAGCTAATTGAACTTTTATGGAAAAATGACATAACATACAAATTATTAGTGAGAGCAGAGTATATTAATTAGAACTTAAAACATGTCTGGAGACGATCTGTTAAGTATCAGCATCGGATTGCCTGGTCTCATTTGTGTTTACACACTGTTGGCTGTTGCATGGTTTTGTTCTCATTCTGGTGAGGTCTTCCAAAGTTTGAGCATAAATCTGAGTGGGATCATTTCTATAGCTCACTGGGGATAAAAACAGATCATCAGAGAAAGGGGTGTAGAGACAGAAGGGTGGGGCAGGGCACCATCTCTACTGTGACAAAAAGCATTCAGCTAAGTGGGAATCAAATTGGCTAGTATGTAAGGTTGTGTACATTTTAGAGCATACAGATTTACACTTGCACACACACACACACACACACACACACACACACACACACACACACACACACACACACACACACACACACACACACACACACAAGTGAAGGTTACCTCATCGATTCACTAGACAGTGTGTTATGTGGATTGTGACCTTTCCAAGTGCTCCCACTGATGGAATGAAAGGTGCCGAAACACCCACAATGCAGTAGCTCCTCTCAGGAGAAATGTCAGTAATTAGAGCTCAGCGCCAGAAGAGGTTACAGGCCAAATTTCACCACAGACACAAAGACACAGACACAAATAGCAGCGAGGGAGGACTATGAGCGGGTAGAATGAGAGGAACAGGTGACTTACTCTACAGCAACAAATCTTTTATCAAACATGTCTGGATTATTTAAGTAAATTACACCCATCCATCCATCCATTGTCTATACCCGACTATCCCTTTCGGGGTTGCGGGGGGGCTGGAGCCTATCCCAGCTGTCATTTGGCGAAAGGCAGGGTACACCCTGAACCGGAATCAGCCGATTGCAGGGCAACATGTGCAGACAAACAACCACTCACGCTCACACTCACAAGGACAATTTAGAGTCACCAATTAACCTAATGAGCATATTTTTGGTCTGTGGGAGGAAGCCAGAGTGCCCAGAGAGAACCCACGCAAACTTCACACAGAAAGGCCCCAGGGATCAAACTTGCTGTGAGGCACGCGCACTACCTGCTGCTCCACCGTGCCACCCGTAAATTACTTTCTTTTCTGAAATATATCTGATCTGAAGGCCTCTTAACCATAGCTGCTTTCATTTTTAAGTTGCATAACATTGTTACAAGTAGCAGTGTTTCTTGCAGCTTTCTTAATGATGCTTTTTGTTGATACTTATTATTAAGCAAATAATCAAAGAACAGCTGGCCTTGCAACACAATAGTTGTCAGTCAAAGCAGCCATTGTCCAAAGACATGACAATCATAGGGAACAGCCCAGCAATATCCACAGTCTATACTGGGAGTTTGAATGTAAATCTGCCTTTTAGATTATGAGATATCTTTTGTGTATGGCTGACATTTTAATGTGAGTGCTAGAAGACAGCTCATGGAGTATCTAAAATAGAAAGGGTACACCCTCTAGGAAATGTAAATGTGCTTATTAAATTTCATAGCAGCTTCTCTAAAAATTCACAGTTTGGGCCATTTTTTCATGGTTGGGAAGTCACCAAAATCATTAAAGGTACATTGTCTTGGTACTGTCATTATTCACAGCATATTTTGTGGGAACCTTGCCTGCTGTCTATACCAAGAAGCCCTCTCAATGAAATGACAAAGTGCATATCTTTTGATGGCCTTTGAGACCAACACACAGAAACGCTTTGTGATCTGTCGCTCATATCACCAGGATGACATCACCTGTGCCTTCAAAACTGTCTCAAATCACTGTTAAAAAATAAATCTGCTTCATAATGTGACAATACAATAGTTAAGGTTTAGTTGGGTTTAGGTACAAAAATGACTTGGTTAGGTTTAAGCAAAGATTGTGGTTTGGGGTGGTTGTTTTTAGGAATCAGAGATTGAACAGGAGTCTCTCGCATTAACGTCTGATATCTCGCCTACCTGTGTATCCACCTCAACCTCCTCCCAACGTGGACAAGCTGCTGACTTCCTCCTTTGCTATTGTCATAATTTCTACAGGTGCTAGAGGGTGCTGTCACTTAAATGCAAACAGATATCATTTTGGAATGCTTGCTGATATGATAACTGACAAGTGGACACCACGTGGGTGCAAAAGCATTATTAGACTTAGACAGTTTATTTATTTATTTATTCATTAGGCCAAATACATTAAATAACCTGCCACTTCTTAAAGAATCAGCAGTAGACAGAGCTCCTTCTAAGGTAAAACAAACAAACAAATACTTATTTTCAGATGATTCTACACAAATGAAAACATACTTGTGATTATTGTATCCCATTTCTGCCATATTCTGCCAATAGATCCCCCTAAATCTTGCACACTGGTCTTTTTAGAGCAGTGGTTCCCAACCTGGGGTCCACGCCTGTTAGGCAGCACTAGTTTTCCTTCTGTTTCCCTGGGTTTTCCCTGTGTTTCCCTTCCCTCTTGTGTCTTGTCTGTCTTCCCTTGTCTGTCCAGGTCCGTGCTGTGGGCTGCACCTGCCACTCAGCTCCTCCAGTCCCGCCTCCTCTCACACCTGAAAACCATCACCTCATTTATCGTCAATCAGCAGTTGTATTTAAACCCGGCTCAGTCTCCCAGTATTTGTCAGATTGTCTGCTTTCCATAGTGGTACTCCGTCTGTTCTTCTGCCAGTATCGGTCTTCCTGCCTTGCTTTGCCACGACTTACCTGAACTTTGTTTCCTTTTTTCCGGGAGTCTTACCTGCCTGTAGCTCTCCTGTTATCTCTCTGTTGCCGTCACTGTGAGTTCCTCCTTCTGGTCTAGTGTGCTCGTACGCACAACAGTGGCCCCCCTGGGTGCACACAATTTTATCTGCGCTGAGGTTGTGAGGTTACCAAAGTTATATTCCTGCACATTAAATTTATAAAATCCCAATAACGTACCCCATTAGATAAGAATAAAAACCTAAAACTGCTGTTTATTTTTGCAAATGAAAGTCTGTTATTAATCACTTCATTATTTTAGTGCGTGTATGCAGGTAGGAGTTGGGGTTGGGGTGCCTGGTTGTCTTGGACAAAGTCAAGGGGAGCAAAAGGTTGGGAACCACTGTTTTAGAATTAAAAGAAAGACCATTTTAAGGGGTGTTTTGCTTGCTCACCAAGAAGAGCATGTACCATTTATAAAGGCTCAGTGCTTTGATTCCAGCTCTGTGCTGTCATCAACCTTGTCTTTCCTGTCTCTCTCCATCTATCAACATCAAAATAATGCAGAAATGGCTAAAATAAATAAATAAAGCCTGTTCTCACACACACACACACACACACACACACACACACACACACACACACACACACACACACACACACACACACACACACACACACACACACACACACACACACACACACACACACACAGAAAAGCACTCTGTCCATAAAAGAATACTTTTTCACTCATATACCTTACTTGTAATGTGTTACTGCCCACCCCTGGCTGAGGACTTTCAATCTGCTTTATTAAAGAAAGTGTGGGAAAAGGTAGCTGCAGAAATGCTGGGTACAGGAAATGACTATGGAGCACAGGCAGTATAAACAGGTTTGTTTTGGTATTATTTGGATTTTGGGGGGGTATGGCAACTTGAAGACATTTCTATGTCTGGGATTCCAGTCATAGATACAAAACAATATAGTGGAAAACAATAAGAAGACTGGGTGTGTTGCCAGCAGCTGGGTCTGGCTATGTCATCTTTTGCTGGTGATAATCTTTTGTCATTTGATATTTTTAATTGTGGGCATCTTACACACCAGATCTTAACTGTAAGCTTTCATTCACTCACTCAGTGATGTCATAAAATGAAATCATATTATGTATCATATTACCGGCCATGTTGGATAGACAGTAGCTTCAATATCCCCATCTACCTTCACTAGGTAACTTCAAAGTGTTGTTGACAGCTTTATTTGAAGGTTTAAGTGTGGCTCAGGTAACTAGAAGCTTGGTTAACAGGATGTTTGAAGTAACTTGGTTTGTCCACATCTGAAGCACCTCAGTGGTTCGACCATCATTTGAATGAGCAGAGGAGGCAGGTGTCAGAACTTGTGGTCCTGTAAAAACAAGCAATGGAAGTGGTGAGTGAAATGAATGACATCTTAAAACAATGTATTTCATTTTAATTTAGTAAAATAAATTACTGCTTCAACCTGCTTCAGCAACACAGTGAAGGAAAAATGTCCCGGCTACGAGTGACGTCACACTGCGAGGAGGGGATGACATTTTCGTTTTGGTGTTGTGGTCTTGTGATTTTTCCTTCTGCAAATGAGTAGGTTTACATTTGCTAAGTAAAGTTACCTTTTGTCAGCCTTCTTCCTATATAGCTGGAGGACAGTTAACATACTTATAACCTCCAACAGCTCCATGATTTATTTCCAGACCTCATCCTTTTTGAGAATATTCTCATAAAAAGCATATTGTTGATCATATAAGATGTGCTGCCACTCAACCCCATAAATTAGTCTTGTTGTCCATGTGGACTGCTGACTGGAGGTAAAATGGAAACATCAGGGATGTCAGCACCAGTGGACCTCAGCTTGCAAGTATGGTGTCAGATGATCTGAGATGTACTTGCTTGAGAGTCCAGGGCAGACCTTAAAAATTAGCAATAATGTCTTAAAATCAATTCTGAAATGTAGCAGAAGCCAATGAGGAGTGGCTAAAATGGGAGCAGTGTGCTTGCTTTTTTGGTTTTGGTGAGAAGTCTAGCAGCTACCTTTTTGACAAGATATAATTTATGTAAACCCTGTCGCCTCAGAGATGTTCACTATAACACACATCATGCACTGATCAGGTGGCTGCAACCAACCAGCAACCAGCACAGACAGGAGAGAAAAAAGACAACAGAACAACTAGCATTACATTCAAAATAAAGAACATAGCATTCATTCATATTAGAACTGCACATCTATACATCATAATTGACCTATTGTTATTATGATTTCAATCATCCCTCCCCCTCCCTGCCTGTAACTAGCCAACTGAATGACTGACCCATACATATTCTGTTCCTTTTCAGATAATAAATGGTGACATGAAGAGGGAAAACAAGCCTCCTGCTGAGTCAACAGGTTGCTTGAACCGGCCAGTTACCATGAAGCTTGAGCACAGTTACACTTGTATGTGTACATTTTAAGACTTTTTGTCATTATAGGATTGAAAAGCATTTGCCATTTCGAAATGTTGCACTTACTGGAAGGCTTAAATAAATACCTGAATTGTAATAACTGTTTTATATATTTTCCACTCTGATTGCTTCTTCGAACAGCCTGAGCTCAGTCAGTCGAAAACTCATTCTCCTCTCCTCAGATTATCATTACTTTCTCCTGCAGATGATGCTTGACTGTTACATGCATGCAGTGGTCTGCAAAGTCTGCAAAGAGTGATTTTACAGAGCACACCTTAGTTTAATTGCACAAGGGAAATTAATTGGGTTATGAAGTAATTACACTCAGACAGACATACATACAAGGGAGATGGTCCTTACAAGTATGAAAATGCCATAATTGGTTTAGGTGTGCTTGTGGTGTTTAAAATCAAGTCAAAATCAAGGTCAAAGTCAAAGTGTTTTTTGTCATATGCACAGCAAGAAACAAGTTCCCTAGTACAATGAAATTCTTACTTTGCCGTCCACGAGAATGCCAAGATAAAAAGATATATAAAAAGCAACAATATCAAACAAAGAGCAATTTAAAGAATCAAAAATAAATAAATAAACAAATCTCAGATAAATGAACAGAATTGCAATGACCATAAACAGAAATCACAAATGACTATATACATAATTGCAATGACTATACACGTAGTGCAAAGTGCTGTTATGTGCAAACTGGCAGGTGTAAGCAGTAAACAGTAGCATCTGCAAATTGGTAAAAGTAAACATTAAACAGTAAGTGTGCAAACTGGTAGCAGCAAACAGTAAGCAGTAAAAAGTCCAAAATGGTAGAACTAAACCGTAAAAACAGTAAACAGTGAGGAGTAAAGTGTGAGGTACAGTGCAGTTATGAATGCAGCTGAATGAATGAGGTAGTCCACGATTCGACTCCAGTTAACTGTTAAGGAGTCTGATGGCTGCGGGAAAGAAAGAGTTCTTTAATCTGGACGTCCTGCATTTCACACTTCTGTACCTCCAGCCTGAGGGTAGAAGTGTGAACAGTCCGTGCTGGGGGTGGGTGGGGTCTTTCAGGATGGAGGCAGCTCTCTTGTGGACCCTGTGGTGGTAAATGCTCTGCAGAGAAGGCAGTGGAGTCCTGGTGATCCTCCCAGCAGTCTTTACCACTCTCTGCAGGCGTTTGCAGTCCAAGACAGTAGCGCTGCCATACCAGACGGTGATGCAACTGGTCAAGATGCTCTCGATAGTGCAGCTGTAAAAGTTTCTGAGGATTTTAGGTGACATTCCAAACTTTCTCAGTCTCCTCAGGAAGCACAGCCGCTGGTGAGCTTTCTTGAGTTGTGTGGTGTGAAGTGTCCAGGTGAGGTCCTCAGTGATGTGGATGCCCAGATATTTTAGGCTGCTCACCTTCTCCACCTCAAGCCCTCGGATTAACAGTGGACGATGTGGTCTCTGCTCCCTTCTCATGTCAACGATAATCTTCTTCATCTTGTCCGTGTTGAGGGTGAGGTTGTTGTTCTCACACCATGACACCAGACTGGCCACCTCCCTCCTGTAAGCTGCTTCCTCTCCGCCAGTGATGCGTCCTATCACTGCGGTGTCGTCTGCGAACTTCACCGCAGTTAAGAGCATGCAGTGAGGAATTTGTGAGGCCCCAAGAGGTACATGGGTTCTCTCAGAATTCCTGATGCCATAGGGTTCTGAGTAAGAGTCAGATGTTATTACTGAGGCAGAGATGGTACTTACTATAAGAACCGTCTCTTCCTGTTGATGTTGCCTCTGTAGCCATCACTGTTGCTCTGTTGCTATGGGAATAGAAAAGCAAAAGTAAATGTGAAGGGAGACTGCTGTCCTCATTTCCCAGGACTTGTGGCAGTGGGAGTTCTTCAAATCCCAGAAGAAAAGAAACACAGATGCAGACTCCTTCTCTCCCCAAATTCTGACAGTTAAGTTTTTGTATTAATATTGTGGGTTATGCTTGTTCGCATATCTGTGTTACAGCACACACACACAAACAAACACACACATACACACGCACAGAAAAAGGAGGGTGAATAAACTGAAAGAATGCATAAAGAATATGCAACAGAAATGATTTTTTTCCCCATTTAAAAGACAAGATAAAATACTGAGATAAAAACTGGCTAAATCTCTATGTAATAGCATTGACAAATTAAAATGAGACAGAATTATATTACAATTTTATTTATGTTTATTTACAAGGTTAAAATCATGCAACAATTAAGGAATGAGATGGATATCAAATGATAAAAAATCAATGTGCAAAAGCCTAGATGGGTTCGTTGATTACGTCTACTTAAATAGTATCAAAACAAATTCTCAAAAAAATATCCATTATGACATGAATAAAAGATTCTGTTCAAGTAGCTATAATGAATTATTTTAAATTACGTCCAGATCGTTATCATTATGTATAATGTTAAAAGAGTCAAAAAGATAGTGAACAAGAGAGAATTATCACCAACTCTGCAGTTCCTCAGCCTCAGCTGTTGGTAGAGACCAAAAACAGAGCTACTATTGGACTTACGTTCATCATTTGGACATTACACCCAAAATCAGTGATAATGTTGTTCCATAAATGCTGGATGTGTAAGCAAAAAAGCGTTCGCTAATCACCATATCAACTTTTAATATAAGTTATTAGGTTCACGGCTTGGTTCTGCTGCCCCCAAGTGGCACAATAATGAACTATTGCAGGTTTAAGGCAGGAATAAATTAGGATGCCTGTATCTGATTAGTTACTGACCTCACGCCTGGGTCGTCTTCCTTCCTGCTAGCACACTTGCAGTGCAGTGACAAAGTGACACAGTGGCAGAGGGTGGGAGGAGTTGTCCATGATGGATATCAGCTTGGCTAACATCCTTCTGTCTGCCACCTCCTCGATGGAGTCCAGTGGGCAGCCCAGGACAGAGCTGGCTTTCTTAACCAGTTTGTTCAAAAAAGGGAGGGATGTAGCTACTACTGAGGTCACTAGTGTTTGGATCTCAGTAACCTTTACTACAAGTTCCTCTTTCATGTGGGTTTTTGTGAATGAAAATATGCACCTATCTCTAGTGGTTGTAGTAATTATGACTGAAACAGAAGTCAGGTGATGAAGTATAAGGAACAAGGAAGTCCACATATGGTGGAGGTGGGGTGGATAGATGGGTCAAACACAGGACTTTTATATTTACTTACACTACACTGTGTACGCAACAGTAACATATTTATTTCAACCCAAACCATGATCGTTTCCTAAACCTAACCAAGTAGTTTGTGCTGAATTTTAACTTAACTCTGCTCACTCACTGAATGGTCAACGTTTACCCAGGTCTTCCTATAATCTCACGCCTGTGTTCTCTCTCATGCTCGCTCCCGCTCACTCCTATCAAGTCAGACAATCAGATGTTTTCCCTGGGGGAGCGTCCATATTTGTTTATCTTTAAATAACCTGTTTATTCCCCCAGAATGCTCTTATTCTCCTCAGAGGATGCCGGGAGGGTGTCAGCGTGCAGGGGGCGACCCACAGTCCCTTTCATCTCTGCCTCTCATTTATTATTCAGTTCCACCAGTGAGGCTGCAGTGAGAAGCGTCACCACATCCTTATCAGGCCTGCTTCCAATAATTATAGTCCCTGTTATTGCTGCACCACTTTCTTTACTCCATACCCATACCCACCTACACACACACAGACACACACACAAACTTTGATTTTGATTTTTTTGTTAGTGGTCCACACAAAAGTGTTTTCACAAAGGAAAAAAAAATCAGGGAGTGATGTATTGACTGTTGGTTTAGTGATAATGTTCTTTATTAAAAATAAGATGTAGTTCTATCTGTTATGATGGATATGTTGCAACTATTTAATACATGCATATTTGTCACAGGCCATCTAAAAGGCAGCAAGGAAAAAGACCCAAATGCAGACAACCAGGCAGACAGGAACAAACTGCAAAGACATGAGGAGGCCTCCAGAGGTTGCAATGTGACTGAGGGGAGGGACACAAAGAATGGACAAAACCCATCATACTGTAGGTCATGATAGGCAATCAGAGGATCATACAGGTTGTAAAGTCAATAATTTGGTGAGATGACCCAAATCAAATTGAGAGTGAGTACACCTGAAATGTCAGTAATACAGTTTTTGCCCGTTGCTTGAACACTTTTGCAAAACTTGGCTCAGTGTGTCAAAACTCTACACACAAGCAAATAAGACACAACACTGGGAAATAAAGCACATCTATGTCAAAATGAAACTCTGCTATCAAAACTTAACAATCTTTTGTCAAAATGTCACTCTGATGACAAAATGATACACACTTGCATCAATACGAATACACTTTCAGATTAGCAGCAATGCACTAGTGTACTTTATATAAAACACTGCAGTCTTTCATTTTCACTGTTTTTATTCAGTTTCTCAGAGCATTCCATGAAGCTCAATGCATCACTGTTTATTACACAGTTTTTGTTGTGTTTTTTTCCAACAAAGGTTTTCACAAAAAACAAAAATGAAAAGTACTGTAATAGAATTACTGTAAGGTTATAAATTACATCAACTCAATACTGTGCATTACAGTACTATACAGTACAGTACATGCAGTAAAGACAAAATAAAACAAAAATACTTGCCTATCTGCAAGTTTTTGTTGCCACAGCTGGTGGCGACGGATTGCATTGTTTGCTCTGACTATTTCTACAATTAGGCCATAAGGTGAACCCTGTTATCGTTTCATCTCGCTCCGACGTCTGCGAACTACACAATCTTTAGCTCATAAAAAAGAACGACTTCTGTTAAGTATACAACTAAAAGTTCGTCGCAAATAAACCTGCCGATTATTTACGGCGAGGCATTTCATGTCAAACTAGCTTCTTCAGAGCGTAGTAAGATTTTGGTTCATGAGTGGTGGCACGAGTCGTCACGTGATCGTGCTAGACCAATCTGCCATTCTGTAGGAAAATGCAACCACAAATTGTTGTCGTAAATTGTTTCACTAGGCTATATATAAATATTTACATATATAAACAAAATACTGACTAATGAACACATATTTCTATATAAAATGTAGCAATAGATAGAAGTTATATATCAGAGAAAATGAAAATATATACAAATCATATATATAGTATCAATATCATTCATATATACATATATAATATATAAGTTATATATCAGATATAGTTATATATCAGTGTGTGTGTATGTTTAATGTGTGTTTTTACAGTGTTTGCAAAATACCTGTCTACAGTCTAGGCTACATTAGAATATTCAATTACTGTTAATCCCATATGAATATTAAAATACGCCGAACCAGTTGTCCTGTATCATAGCTACATGTATGACGTTTGCAGCAAAACCCCCCCCAAAAAAACAAAAACAAGTGAAAATCAGTTTAGTATTCAGAGAGTTACAATGGATTAAATGCGCTGACACTTCTTTGCGCCTGCCAAACAGCACTGAGTGGGGCGGGTGACCGGTCCAATACGGTGGCCCCATGGCTCGTCAGCACCAATAGGCAGTAGCGGTCGATGCGGTGTCTAGTCTTTATATCTCTATGGTCTGGTCCTACAGGACCAGTCCATCCCTCAGGTCGAGTCCCCCTAGTGGCCTGGCGCACTTCCATTTTGTGGAATGAATTTACAGTGTTTCTCTCTTGGGGCTCTATTTTCGACTCCGCCCTTACAGAAAAACCACATGTCACATGTGCAAATCACATGTGGTCATGTGATTATATGAACATGTGATTTTGCACATGTGAATTTTAACATGTGAAAACATGTTAAATCCACATGTGATTTGCACATGCACACGTGATTTGCACATGTTAAACATGGGAAACGTGGTTGTGGAACATTTTTCATGGTGTAATGTGTGAATCCCATGTAAATTCCTATGTGAAACCCATGTGATCACATGTGAAACTCATGTTATTACATGTGTAACCCATATAGACTCCCATGTGAAATCCATTTAAATTCCTATGTGAAACCCATGGGATTCCATGTGAAACCCATATAATTACATGTGAAACTCATGTTTTTACATGTGTAACCCACGTTATTACATGTGTAACCCATATAAGCTCCCATGTGAAACGGATTCAAATACCCATGTGAAACCAAGTGGGTTTCAAAATAGTCTGAGTACTTACATTTTCTATATAAAATTTAAACCAACAAAACACAAATCTAAACTAGGAATGCAAGCAGTCTTGGATGCGCCTGGCAGATGTCGTCTAAGAAGAAAATGAGGGTGCACGATATGATCTGTCCATCCATAAAAAGTCCAGTCTATTCTATCAAAGTAAAGGTTAATTTCTTTTCTATGTGGATTACAGGATTGGTTCTGTTATTTTAAATGATGACTGGTCTATATAGAGTAGTAGTAAACAAGCACAGATCCTGTGCAGACCTACAGCAGGCCCCTTAGAAGCCATCCAAAACTGGATTCTACAAATCAAAGTATCAACAACAGTATCATATACAGTATAAATAGGTTACCCTGTTTCCCTCTCAGCTCATCTCCGGGTGTCTTTTAATTTTTGTGCCACACAGGCTCAGATATCAGTGTGTATGATGGCTCCATGAACTTTTTTGACATGGTCTGTAAGAAATGAATGCTACTAAATTTACTCAGGGTTCACCAATTAATTCATGTTGTGTAAGATAGGTGTCAATGAGGATGCTAATAGAATAATTGAAAAAGAGCAACATGTTTGTGTGTTAACAAGCTGATACAATAGCATTTTGCCCAACCCAAAAAATATTCAGGCATGTTTACCAATTACTAGCTTCACTTTGCCTTTGTCAAGGCTCTGTCTTTTCTCCCCTATAATCCCCTTTTTTCCTGTGATGGAGCACGTCGCCATCTCTTCCACATTGGCAAGGGTGTTGGTGGGAAAAAAAGATTTGACTGAACTTTTTTTTTACTGGGGTTCAGGTTGTGTTGCGAAGCTTATGTTTGCATCCCACATGTGCAATGTGTAGGTGTAAGGCCTAAATTAGCGGCTAGCTATTACTGAGTTTCTAATAAGCAGTCTTAAAAATATAGGAATCATTTGAAATCATCATTTTGGCACAAATAGTCTATGTAGTATTACTGCGTGGTGATGAATGAGTGTGTGCTCAGTATATTCAAAACCGGGTTAGAATTTATCTATATTTTAAATATTACTAAATGTTGTTTCTAGGGCAGCAACAGTAATGTTTACAACAGCAAAGTTAAAAGTTAAAAGAGCACATTTAGATAATGCAAAGCCTCATTGTAAACATGTAATATGTAAATATGTGGATTGAAGGGCATTGTATATTTCACTATGAACTCTGCTGTCGCCGGGGTCATTTCACGGTGTCATTTTGAATCTCATTCAAAAGGAGTTCTGCTCTCTAACATTTCTGTCAATACAGGTTTTTAGCGATGCAATCGTCACACATGGCCTTTTGATAATTTTTAAAGCCACAGTAGAAAGGGTCGTTCTACACAATACGTGACTGTCAAAACAGGTCCAGACAACCGCCGTACTGTTCCTTTGACACTTAAGTCACCTCTGGCTCTTTGGTGTTCAGTTCTGGGGGGGAGGGGAGCTGGCAACTAGCGTGCCATCACCAAACATTAATTAGAAGAAATGAAAAGACAGCAGAATTTAAGTATAGATGATCAATTCATTGCTTACAAGATGATTTGGGCAGGCCAAATATAATGAATGTATGGGAAACACTGCATGGTCCACAAATGAAATCACTTCTCCTGACTATGTAAGTGATACCTTTGTCTCTACTATTTGGTTGTGAAGAGGGGCTGGGTGGCTGCTAGAAGGCACCGGGTGGCTGGGGGCAGGCTGAGCTGCCTGTGTAGCGTCTTTCACAGTTTTTTTGATTGTATCTGCTAGCCCTACAATTAAATCCAAGAGGGAGCACTTACCTATTCAAAATCACTGATTGAGTTTTCACTTATTATAGTTGTAGCATTATTATTATAATATTATCATGGAAATAGGTTCAAGGTTACTGCAAGGGCTCCCCTCCATACTTACCCTCTTGCAGTTGAAGGTTCAACCATTTGCAACCCCCTGATCTCCTTATCCTTGTCATTTATCCTCTCCTCGAGCTCCTTTAGGTCATTTTTGTAGTCCCTCTATCAGGAGAGAAAGAGAAGATAAAGAAAGAAGAGGCTTAAATGGATTCAGAACTTTGGTAGTATCTCGTGATATACTATAATCCCAAAATCTGTGATTCTCTGTTATCTGTTGCTCTGGTTGGTACAAGTGTAGAAGGTGTGTTGTAATCCTGCTGAAATGTTTTCAAGCGAAGTGCTTTCTCTATGTCATTAAACAAACAAGTGCAACACCAAAATCAGGTCTGAAAAATTGCACACTTGTTCATTCAAACTGAATGGAAACCTGAACTTTGTCAAACATTACTGATGACAGGAAGATCATTGAGTGAATATACTAATATTTTTGGAATCTGCAGACTTCAGAGGATGTGCAACATGTTTTGTGTTGGGCTGGGACCACTTATGGCACTACCAATTAATTTAATAAGTATCGATGATAACAGGCAGAAAACCAGTAAGTAAACAGTTTTTGGTTTTCCCTTAATCGCTGATTCTGCCTTTATTTGCTGCCTAGTTTGCTGCCTAGCCACAGCACGACTGAGATCTCTGACAACAATCAGTTGGGTGCTTAAAAAAATAAATGAATAAAATAAACAACTACACACAAAAAACCCTTAGTTGTACTTTTAATAATATGAACTGTTATATTTACCTTTGGTGGTTTTGGAGTCCTGTATGGGTCCTCCTGAAAAGTCTGAAAAACAAGAGTGGGGAAAGGGTGTAAAAGGCCAGCAGTTATGGTGATGAGTATAAGACTGAATAGTAACATGTGTACTGCCCAAAAGTTGTATACATACTCAGGTTTGTAAAAGCATAATGATAAATGTATAACATAGACAACAAATCATCAGTAAATTATGTCACAACTGAAGCAAACCAAATAATTAAAAGGTAACTGAAAAAAAAGTAACAAAAACATGAACATATGTTTGTACAGCATTTCTGTACCTTCTGGCATCATCAGTGACCACTTTCCTCAGTGGCAATTGTAGTCTGACAAAACAGCAAGCGAATTGCAAGGGAAAGGAGAGGACAGGAGGGAGTATGAATGAGCTTGAACATCCTGCAATAACATCTTCATTATTGAGTAAGTAATTTAAATATTAGATCTGACTATTTCAACAATAGTGTAACAACATACCTGTGGTTTTTCTGGAGTCCACATATTGTGTCTCTCTATCCACTGACACGCTGCCTTTCTTATTACCTCAAGGCTCTCTGTTTCACAATAAAGCACAAGAACAGTAATTGCAGCAGGGATTGACCATCTGGCCACTCAAGTCATTGTGCCTCCTCGGGGGGGGGCAGATTCTAACATTGCAGGAACGGTGGATTCCCAGTCGTTCGATTCTGAGGCAGCGGTTTGGCTAACGCTCACGTTATGCTAATGTTAGCCGGCCCGTGGGTCTTCAATTTCTGGTGTTGACATTACACGTACGTCCTGGACGGCTTCCACGTCAACGTCATCCAGTTCAATTCAATTCAATTTTATTTGTATAGCGCCAAATCACAACAGAAGTTGTCTCAGGACACTTTCCATATAGAGCTGGTACAGACTGAGCTCTTTTATCTACAAAGAAACCAACAATTCCAACAATCCATCAACGTGTCCCGAGTATCGTTACTAGTAACACTAACGTTACTATTGCTAACTAGCTAATCGAGTTCATTTCTCTAAATTCTCTCACATCAACTCACAGCATCACTCGACTGACAGGTCAAGGAGACAGCTCAGCCCACAGCTATCAATGCGATAACAGCTGAGCTGTGATTGGTGCCTTGAGCTTCGCATTGCATGCAGGGAGTAGTAGTTTTTTTGCATGCCTGAAAGTCATGAAACTAAAAGATACAGTTTTCTTAAAGAACAATGAATATTGATATAACGTTGTCGTAGCATCGCCTACAATCTGAGCGATCACCTGTGCAAGGAGGGTTTTTTTTCCATTTCGCATACATTTTTAATCGCCCTCAACATGCTAGTTCTGTGTCCTGGACAAGCCCTGTTGATGTATCTTTTGTTCGAGAGGAACTTCTCCAGATTAGGAAGCTGACTTCACAACTATTCTAGTTTGGATTTCTACAACATATGGAAGGTAAGGATTCACCTTTTTGTAAATCAGACGAGTTCACCCTAAAAGAAAAAGAAAAAAAAACCTGACCACTTCGCCTGTCTTATGCCAGCTGTTTGAAAAATTATATATGTAATATGTAATATATAATAAAACACCCTACCACTTAGTTATATATATATGTAGCAAGGGGAGCGGTATAGAGAGTTGCAGACAACGCCACCTGGGGGCTTCCACCCCAGGATATAAACGGGATTTCAAATTTCCCAGCTTTCAGTTGAGACAAAGGCACACAGTTCGAAAAATCCCACAGGACAAGAGCGTGATTTCCAATAATAAAAATATTTGTTTATTAAACAGTTAATTTAAAAAGGAGCAATGGCTGACTAAATCAATGACAATCATAACAACAATAATAATCAGGAGTGAGATGAGGAGTTGCCGAGAGAAAGGGGGGACAGGGCTGGGGTTTACCACGACAGCGGTAACAAAAAAGGGAGGGATCCAAACCTACACTGCACCTGTGACACAGCAAACCGAAATAAGTGGAAAAGGAACCACCACCAGGGAAACCGCTGCTGCTCTGGGCCTCGGCACCTGTCAAAGGAAAAAAATACCATTAAAACAAAGTCACGGCAACCCTCACACACACCATGACCAAATAATCAACACCCCAACCCCTAAAGAAACTATTTTAAATCACAACTTATCAAAATACGAAATAACAAAATAATTCTAAGCAATAAGTCAAATATAACTCAGAAAACTAAGCAATAATTCATAAAAAAACAATAACACATGGAAAAGCAATAAACAGATAATTGCTCAAGGTCTGCCACGCTGATTGGACTAAAACCAGCCTCCGGGGAGGGGGAAGGCTCGGCGTCTATGAGAGGGTCGAGACGCCCTCTCCAGGCGCATGTGGCACTGTAGGCCCCAGCTGTACCGCCGCAGCTTTGGCCGCGGATAAGGCGACAATCAAAGGTAAATACACAACTGGAAAAAAAAGAAAAAGAAAACGAAAAGAAAAAGAACCAAAACAGCAGCAAGGCTCACAGCGGCCAGTGATGGCCACGCACTGCAAAACAAACAAATTAATCTAATTAGAATTTGGTTGTAAAACTCTACAAAAAGTAACAAAAGTCACAAATAACAATTCCTACCAGAGAGCAGGAGCATGAAGCCACACATGGCACGAGGAAGATGCCCGCAGCCCAGACTTCGAGGTGAGTTTGCATTTTAAGTTTTCACTTTCAAAGTGGAGTAATCAAACATGATGTTCTGGGGGACCTCTCAGAACCAAGGACAGAAAACATGAGTAGTTGTGCTTACAAGGCTAGAAATTGATTTAGAGTATTTATTCATCATCATCATCATCATAATTATCAATATGATGATTTCGTATAAATACTGTATATCAATTTCTAAATCCTTTCTCTTTCACAGAAACTGATTTAAAACAACAATTTAAATCCAGCACTTCTCTTAACTAATAATAGCTATTGGTGTCTCTCCTCTCTGTAGCACCTCCTCGACAGCAACACGGATGACGATGATGGTGGTGCAGCAGAACTGGCCTCTAACTGACCTTCTCTTACCCTCTCTGCAATACTCCAGAGAAATGGAGTTGTAAACCAGTCTAACTGGTTGAGTTATAGACCACCTGGTTTGCTTACAAGGAAGGTGTTAATTTCAGAGACAAGATGTCTGGCCAAGAGGAATCTCCTCCATGTTTTCTTTTCAGGGAAGCCAGAGACACAGACACCTCAACATCAAAGGTTGCCTTCTCCTCACCTTCTCCTCACTATGTTGCTCATGGCAACGCTAATTCTCTCCTGATAGCCCCATGAGAGATCGGGACAATAAAACTGTCTGAATGAATGGTGCCAGGCTCCAGAGGACCCTCCAAAAATCAGATAATGCTGATGGGTTGTAAATTGGACATTCCTGAAGCAACTTGTTGTTAGGATCCTACCTTCCTGTCTCTCCTTTTGTGTCTCCTCCCCTCTTTCCCTGTGTGTGTGTGCCTGTCTGTCACCCCTGTTCCCGCGGCTGGGCATCCCTGTACCTGCAGCCGGCTCCACCTCCTGGTGCTCACCTGAGCATACTCTTTCATTGTTTGGAGTATTTATGGAGCATGCAGTCTTCTTCCAGTCGCCGGATTATTCTCGCATCCTCCCATGACGGTGTTTGGTCTACTGGTTGGTAACTACTACGTCTCTTGTTTCTATCTCTTCTCAGAGAAAGTGTTTTTTCGTTTGTCTACTTTCCAGCCACTTACTGTGTGCTGTGTTTTCTTTATTTCAGTGTCTCTCTTGTCATACTCGCTTCGTCGGAGCTCCTTGTGTTTCATCCACTATGTTTTCGAGTGCGCTTTTTGTTGTTGTTTTTCCACTTGTTGAGTGCGTTTTCTGTTCTCATTTTGTTAATAAATTACTTTCGTATTCACACAAGTCCTGTCTTCGGGTCTGCATCTCTAGGTCCAACTATTTGGCGGCTAGCCAGCCTAACACTTGTGGTGTATGCTTGTGTGCTTTTTCCTAATACTCCAGGATAACCAAACTTCTATGTTGAACTTAACTTTTGATGTTTTCACCTTACAGGACTCCCAATATGTATAATATTGATGTTTTTCCAGTTTCTCTAACTTGAAGAATGACAAAGTTGTGATTTTAACTGTTTTATAAAGTTTGTCTGAATTTTTATCATGGAACCATACTGCCATCTAGAGGTTCGTAACGGTCAGGTTGAATACGTTTGACGTGATGTGTTTAATAAGTAACCGTAATAGTGATAATCATTTTGGGCAAATATAGTCTGCCTTTATTTATTTTGTGTTAGTTATACCTTGAGTCATCATTCATATTAGGACAAGTATTATAAATTGTTACCATGATTATCATTTAATGTTGTCATCCAATCATAGGAATTGCCTAACGCATGTTGTGAACAATGTTGAAATGTCATTGAAAATCGTCCATTCAAAATATAGGTGATTGACCATAGTGAGAAGCAGATGAGCCCCTCGTATGAATCATTAATTAATTCCAGCTCCATGAGGTGAGATTACATCATGCGCCACAAACCGTCTCACGTGTGTGACGGCCTGCCCATTAGACACGCCCTGGAGCGAGATTTAAATGTCTGCAGCCACAGCATGAATTCAGTGCGCGTTACTCAGTCTTGTCTTAAGTTATGTTACGTTATGTTTGAGTTTTGTCTGTTACTTCTGAGTTGTCTTAGTCTTGTACAGTCGTTTTGCTCTTTAAGTTTTCCCATCTTCGAGCTACTCAAAAGCCATACCGAGTAGTGTGATTTACTTTTCAGAAGACGTGTTTCTATAGTTTTGCCGTAAACTTTCATTTTTCTAAGTCACACGTTTTGTTTTAGTGTCTGTAAATTTTAGTCAAATAATAATAATTTTGTAGACCCTTTTCGACCAGCCATCAAAGAGACTATCAATTTTGTTACTATCAGTCTAAAATAATCCTTCACGGACTCAACCAAACCAAAACCCTGCAGCCAGCTGTTGATCCTTGGTCCGGGTTAACAACCATCCGGAGCCGTCCCTTATCTGTAACCAACACCGTAGAACCCAGTTAGAGAGACATCACCGTCCAACATCAGCTCTTCACCTTGGTGTGCCTGGGCCTTCGACCGGACCACCGAGCAGATCGAGCCACGGGCGAACACCTGCATCTTTGAGTTAGTTCGGAGGAGAATTTACCGGGACGTCATCAACCAAGTAGGCATGCTAAGTGGGTTTGAATAAGTGTTGGTCCGTGAGGTTAAGATTCTGCTAATTTATCCAAATTCTCTCAACTACTCGTTTAATCCCTTAACTTTACGTTCGCGTCCCTATTATCCCCTTACAACTACTTCTCACTATCGCCAAACTTGTTTGCCATTGTGTTGCCATAAGTTTCTTTTGTGTTATGTCACATCACCTCATATCTTCTGTCGTACTATTCATGTTATATCATTCATTATCCATAATTCTGCTTAATAAATGAGATTTTGATTTAAGTCCTGGTTAAACGGTGTCCTTTTGAGCTGAATATATACAATCCCTGTATCCAGAGTTTACACTTCAGTTTATCAGACTGGTTTTCCGTTGCTTCATTCGTTAGTATTTTATCAGCGTTATAGCAGTTAATTTCTGCAGTCCTTCTTAGCTGAGGAAGGTGGTGCCCCGTCATTTTATCAACGAATGCAACATCAAATTAAGGTAGTTCCCCTACAGTGGTGATGGTGATGATGGTGGTGATGACGGCTCAGCTTCTGATTCTGAACACATGGTAGGATCATTTTTGATACAAACCAGCCTGATTAGAGATATGAATCAAATCCTTATTGAAGTTCAATCACTTCCTGTAAAATATGAGCTGTTGTGGTTCACACTACATGCAGTTGGATAATCTTTATTATAATATATCCCAAATTTGCACAGTAGAGCCATCAAACATTTTGTCCTTGTACCATAGTTAGCTTGGAATGGGCAGGATTCCAAATAATGACAATTTCTGATAATGTATTAATAACTCATAACACTCATAACAACCAGTGGTTCAGAATATCATGCCATCATAGAGGCAATGGTCAATATTTGTCAATGTCAATGTCAATGTCTTTATCATGTCTTTATATGTCAACTTTATTTGTATAGGACATTTAAATGGCCAGTGGCCTACCAAAGTGCTTTACAGTAACAAAGCAGAAGCAATCAAAGCAATACCTTGCAATACAATAACAAACAACAACAAAAGAGACATGTAGCATATAAATATAAACAAAGTAAATATAGACCCAATAAAAGTAATCATACTCCGCCAAAAGCTAAAGTGAACAAGTGCGTCTTCAGTCGGGCTTTAAAAGTGGAGAGACTGTTTGCAGTGCGCACACTGAGGGGTAGTGCATTCCACAAAGTGGGAGCTGCAATCGCAAACACTCGGTCACCTCTGGATTTTAAAAAAGTACGAGGAACATCTAAAACAACTAGGTTAGCAGACCTAAGGGCTCTGGAGGGTTGGTGTAGTTTAACAAGGTCAGCCATGTACTCCGGGGCCAGCCCATTCAGAGATTTAAAAGCAAATAAAAGAATCTTAAAATCGATCCTGTACTTAACTGGAAGCCAGTGTAGAGAAGAGAGCACTGGAGTTATGTGCTCGCGTTTCTTAGTGCCAGTAAGGAGGCGAGCTGCCGCGTTCTGAACGAGCTGCAGGCGGTTAAGCTCAGACTGGTCAATGCCAAAGTATAATGAATTACAGTAATCTAAGCGAGAAGTAATAAAGGAATGGATTACTATTTCAAGGTCTCTCTTGTTGAGATATGGTTTAATCTCAGCCAAAAGCCTCAGTTGAAAGAAGCTCGCCTTGACCACAGCACTGACCTGCTTGTCCAGTTTGAAAGCACCATCAATAATAATACCAAGATTCCTGGCATGGGGTTGTATGTAGAGTGCTAATGGGTCGAGGGAGCTGGCAAGGACCTGTACCAGGTCAGGACGGCCAAACAGGACAACCTCTGTTTTGTTTTCATTTAATTTCAACAAGTTTAGGTCCATCCATGTTTTCACATCATTTAAGCAGTTCAACACAGCCTGCAGAGAGTCTTTAGTAGGTGCTTTCACTGGCAAATACACCTGTACATCATCCGCAAAACAACGAAAGGGTATACCGTGCTTCCTAAAAATGGACCCCAGGGGTAGCATATAGAGGGGGAACAGTAGAGGGCCTAGTACTGACCCCTGGGGGACACCGCATGTCAGAGGGGCCACGGAGGAGGAAAACTGCCCCATGGGTACAGAGAAGGATCTCCCAGAGAGGTACGATCTGAACCAACTCAGGGCAGTGCCGTTTATGCCTACACAGTTTTCAAGGCGTGATAGGAGGATTGAGTGATCCACCGTATCAAATGCCGCTGTTAGGTCGAGGAGAATTAAAACGACACAGCTACCAGAGTCAAGATTTAACAAAAGATTGTTAAAAACCTTTAAAAGAGCAGTTTCGGTGCTGTGAAAAGACTTAAAACCAGACTGAAACAATTCAGACACATTGGTCCTCTGTAAAAATTCTTGGAGTTGGTTAAAAACGACTTTCTCTAAAACCTTGGAAATAAAAGGAAGCTTAGAAATAGGCCTAAAATTAGACAAGACCAAGGGATCCAGATTTTTCTTTTTCAGGAGGGGCTGCACCATAGCATGTTTAAAAGAAGATGGAACACACCCAGAGCTGAGACACTGATTTAACAGAAGCAAAATAAAAGACTGAACTGAGGTGAAAACCTCCTTAAACAAACGGGATGGAATACTGTCAGAGGGCAGGACGTAAGTGTTCCACTATCTCAGTGATTGTGGAGAGAGTAACAGGCTCAAACTGCTGAAAGACCGCAGAGCTTGCTGTAGGAACTGAGGGATCCTGAACAGACAGAGATAGCGGGGACCTAAGAACAGCAATCTTATTAATAAAAAACTGCAGGAAATCCTCACACAGCAATGAAGAAGGCTCAACACAGGCAGCATCACACGGATTGACAAGAGCATCAAATACATTAAAAAGAACCTGTGGTTTGTGCGCATTAGCAGAAACAAGTGTGGAAAAATATTCAGCTTTTGCAGCTTTCACCGCATGCTGATAGGTTAAGAGACAGTCACGGAGGAGATCCCAATCAATTTGTAACCTGTTCTTCTTCCACTTTCTTTCCGCCTGTCTACATGCGCGTCTGAGCGCACAGGTGGACTCATTCAGCCACGGCTCAGTCTGTGGCTTAGCACGCCTAAAAGTCATGGGAGCGATAGAGTCCAAAATCTCATTGCAGAGTGAATCAAACATAGACATACAGACATCAACACTACGATCACCAAGATCATCCAGAGGATATAAGAAAGAGTCTTTAAAAGCAGCGAAGAACTGCGAGGGAGTAGAAGAGTGAAAAGTACGAAGACGGCGAACGGGAGTTTGTGGTTGAGACAACAGGTATCGCGAGGGAGAACAAAACAGGATGATGGTCGGACAGGGGAGTGTGACAGATTTCGGTTATCTGTACATCTAATCCATATGACAATACAAGAACCAAAATGTGGCCCTTGTCATGTGTCTGCTCCGAAACAGACTGTGTGAGATTAAAAGAGTCAATGAGATTGAGGAAGTCTCTAACCAGAGGCCTGGTCTCACAACAGACATGCACGTTAAAATCGCTGACAATTAAAAAGTGATCATAATTTAGACTGACACCCGACATGAAGTCAGCAAAATCCCGAATAAAGTCTTTGTTAAACTTCGGTGGACGATAGACCACCGCACAGAGAACAGTCACAGAGAAGTTTACCTCAAGGAGTTGAAGCTCAAAGGTGCAGCGATTAATAGCTGGAGGCTGCCGGCAGTGAAGGGTGGATTTGAATATGGATGCTAGTCCTCCACCTTTGCCGGTGATGCGGGGGGAGCTGAAGAAGCTACATCCAGGGGGAAGGAGCTCCGAAAAAGGAGCAAGTTCACCTTCCCGGAGCCAGGTTTCCGTAAGAAACATAAGATCCAATTTCCGTGAGGTAAAGAAGTCGTTGATTAAGAAAGTTTTGTTGGTGACAGATCTCACATTCCACAAAGCCAAGTGAAGATTACTAGTATCCGATGAAGACGGAGCACGCTTCAGTGAACGGAGATACCGAAGGTTCACACCGCGTCTCCCGGTAGGAACACACCAGCTGGAGGGAGGCAGCAACAGCTGATCGGGGTCCAACAAACAGCTGACGCTGTCACAACCGCTGACGTCAGGGAACACCGGTCGGATCCATCAGTCTCTCGTCCTCCTCCGAACGTCCAAAGAGTGCAGGTCTCTGAAGCGATCAGACAGACGGATCGACTTCAGGTGAGCCTTGAGCCGGACCCAGAGGCCTCCGCGTTTCCCACGTCTTCTCCGGCGTCTTAGGGGGACAAGATGGAGGGGAGAGTGCCTAAGAAACGCCAGGATTCCCTTGAGGCATGGAGGAGAGCTAATCAACTTGTCATATGTAAGCCGATCGAAGTAACCTCTGATCTCAAGCAGGGTTAGACGGTCATAAACAACGAGAGATGAAACCTCTTGACATATCAGGTAAATCACAAAACATACAGTGAACACAGAGCAGAGCAACAGACGGCCAGCCGAGCACCCTGGCGCCATCTTGTCTCTGATATTTAGTCAGTATTTTACGGCAGCCCCCTGATACTTCACAGCTGGAATCCAGATTCTTGATTCTTCTGCCAATAGCAAGCAGTTTAATTTATGATGTCACAACGTTTCATACTGCCTCTGAAAGAGGGTGGGGGTGCCTCTGCTGCCAAGAGGCCAAATGGTTCGATCACGTCTCCTACTTTAACCACATTATAGGAGCTATAACTAATAGGGATCCTGTTTTTTATTCCAGGTTAATGATGACATAATGAGGTCCCCACTGTACATCCTACTTTTGATGGCTTTTGCTGGAGCAGTGGGATTGGCACAAGATGGTCTGCAAACACTTCCCCAAATTGTGATACTTATTCTTCCACAAACTTTCCTCTTGCCATCCACCAGATATCTGCTCAAAAAACTTTTCAAAACAGGGAAATCTGATTTTCATGTATATTGGCCCATCTGCTTTTGTGGTTTGGAAAACAATGCATGCAAGACTTGCCATTTTCATTAGACTTGCCAACTAATGAAAAATGGTAACTTTGTCTTTACCTTATCCCTTGTCGGCCAACTGAAACACGTCCTAGAGACTCTATATCTTCGAGAGTTCTTTCAATACATACAGTACTGCATTACTTTCAAGACTACATCTGGTGTCATTATTTCATACTTTAGTCCAGCTTCACTAACTCATTCAGTCAAAATAAAATACTTTTAAACGCCTACCATCTTTGTAGTGTATGTATTGCCGTTATACAGATTCAATATGTATTTATCATTTATCAATTTATTTATCAATATTGCTGAACCTTTGTGTTTGTCAGTACGCAAATTACTGCACTTGTTTAAAATGTCATGGTGAAACCTTGAAAATGTGCAGTATTTCTCACATATGTGACGTGCCATGAGAAGACCAGCAGCAAGTCGGCCCGGTGCAAATTGTGTAAACACAGAAAAATCGATTTTTTTTAAACAATTCAAGTAACAGAATTGGGGGCCTTAAAACCATAAACTTTGTATTTGAATTTGGGTTGTTTTAGAGGAAATTATTGGTCCTAGTGGGGGGTGTGGGTATGGTATGGTATGGTATGGTATGGTATGGTATGGTATGGTATGGTATGGTATGGTATGGTATGGTAAAATGATTTCCACATGTGCTCCATATGTTGCAACATGGTAAAAGGTTTGCTACATGCACTCCACATTACCACATATTAACAACATGTGGAAACACATTTTCCAAATGTGCTCTATATGGTACCACATGTTACCATGTGCCTCTGTGGGAAAAATTTAAAGTATTAGTCAGCATCTCATCAAGCTCATGTCTGCATTTTGACCCACGCGCGCGCACATACACACACACACGCACACACACACACGTTTCACATGTGCCCACATGTGATCACGTGGGCACAGGTGAAACAGATGGGAAATTCGCGTGGTTTATCTGTAAGGGAATTTCCTCGGGTCGGCACATGACTCGTTCATCGTGGCGAATTCTAGCGTCCTTCAGGGGGACACCCCTCTGGATGGGTGGCTGCTAGGTGATAACAGCTATCCACTGAAAACGTGGTTGATGACGCCATATATCACACCGTCAACAAGACGGCAGCATGGTTTTAATGGTGTTTTCAGAAGTGCTTGGTCAGTCATCAAACGCACACTGCGATCAATAATTAGTGAAGATTTAACTTCCCCACCGTGGGATCAATAAAGTCTTATCTTAGAGGAGTGAAAAGTTCAATATTTGCCTCTGAGATGTAGTGGAGCGGAAGGATAAAATAACATAAAATGGAAATTTTAAACAAAGTATATCCAACTCCAATTTTCAATTTCAATTCAATTCAAATCAATTTTATTTGTATAGCGCCAAATCACAACAGAAGTTGTCTCAGGACACTTTCCATGTAGAGGTGGTACAGACCAAACTCTTTCATCTACAGAAAACCAACAATTCCCCCATTAGCAAGCACTTGGCGAAAGTGGCGAGGAAAAACTTCCTTTTAACAGGCAGAAACCTCAGGCAGAACCAGACTCTGGGTGGGCGGCCATCTGCCTCGACCGGTTGGGTGAGAGAGGAAGAGCAAGAGAGGGAGAGTGGGACAGACACAGACAGACAGAAATACAGTCAGAGAAAGACAGAGAGACAGACATGCAATCACAGTAACAGTGACAGTGGATGTAATAACAGTCATAGCAGTTGCAGTGGATGTCAGGCAGGGCCAAGGCAGGAGACGCAGCTGCAATCCACAATCCAGATTCAGCCACTGTCCATGGGAACCTGCGAGACGACAAAGCACAGAGACTCTGGGGAAGGAGTTAAGTTAGTGATAACTAGGACATGAAAACGTGCAGGTGGAGAGGGACAGAAGGACAGAGGAGCTCAGTGTATCTTTGGAGGTCCCCCGACAGTCTAATCCTATAGCAGCATAACTAGGGGCTGGTCCAGGACAAGCCTGAGCCAGCCCTAACTATAAGCTTTATCAAAAAGGAAAGTTTTAAGCCTACTCTTAAATGTAGAGACAGTGTCTGCCTCCCGGACAAAGACTGGAAGATGGTTCCACAGGAGAGGAGCTTGATAGCTAAATGCTCTGACTCCTGTTCTGCTTTTTGAGACTTTAGGAACCATAAGTAGACCTGCATTCTGGGAACGCAGTGTTCGAGTGGGGCAATAAGGTACTATGAGCTCTTTAAGATAAGAAGGTGCCTGGCCATTTATGGCTTTGTAAGTAAGGAGGAGAATTTTAAACTCTATTCTAAACTTTACAGGGAGCCAGTACAGAGTGGCGAGTATTGGAGAAATATGATCTCTCTTCCTGGTTTTTGTCAGAACACGTGCTGCAGCGTTCTGGAGCAGTTCTACTTTATGCTTCTACTCCACCATGTGCCACTATTGAAGTTTTACTCGACTACATTCCTTTCGCAACTGTTGAAACTTTCCCATAGTTTACCAGAAAACTCAAAGATTAGAGAAATAAAAAACAACTTACCCCATTAATTATCTCCCGATGTAGTTTTATGTATACAATATACACTAAAACTAGTCATATACAATATAATGATATACCAGTACTGTTATTTTGATACCATGAGTACATTTTACAGATAATACCTATGTACTTTTTACGAGGTGTGATTTTGAATTTGGAGCTGGAAGAGAATGTGCACGAGCGCGTGCATGCAAGCGTGTGCGCGGGCGGGTGACATCACCTCAAAAAAGTGGAATTTCGAGACGAAACGATGGAGGGTCTGTCCTACATCACAGACTTCGTCTGTCCAGATCTCAAGACCACCAGGAAGCTGTGCAAGACTGTGATCAAGGAGCTGAAGAAGAAGGCGGCAGCTGGAGGCTCTTATCAAATCAGAGGATCCAGCTGTGGACGCGACCGTCGTCCAGACTCTGCAGGACTGCATCCGGGATTTCAATGCGAGGCAAGCGGAGGAGAAAACCTCCAACGTTTGGTGGAAACTTGCATTGAAATTTATACTCATATGCATAGCTTTTCTTCTGGGTTGGCTGGCCATGTCCTCCGGGATCACCTCTGTGGTTATTTGTTTTAGACATGACTGTGGGTGGGGGTGTTCTGACAGGGGATGACATGCAGCACAGGTCCGGGATGGAGTCCAGCTTGGACCGGCAAAGCTGCTGCAGAGGTCCCTGTCAGAAGAAGATGGGAGCGCACAGAGACGCAGTGATCAACACTGTGTCCTCTAAAGAATCACTGCGACAAGACTCCTGAGGCTGTGCGGCACCTCCCGCTGTCACACGGGTTTTCTCCGGGTGCTCCGGTTTCTCCCACACTATAATTTACACAATGAATTTGTAAATTGTATTTTTCGTGTTTCAGGAACTTCTTCCAGCTCTAATACTTAACACTAGTCAATGTTTACACGGGTTATATTCAACTTATCAGATCCAGCATGGTATAAATATATGAATGCAGAATGGAATAAAAAAAAGATGAGCTCGCTTACAGGACTGGATACTGAACATTATTATCTAACATTTGATTAACTGCAGAGTACAGAACTATCAAAAAGGGTCAAGTATGGAAAGTTGGTGTCAAATGTCTGCTGAGTCAGGTTTCAGAGCAGGTGTTTCTTTGGAGCAGCAGCTGGAGCTTCAGAGGGAACCGTTTCCTCCAGGAACCTGAGCCAAACATCAGCGCTGTGATGCAGGATGAAGGAGCGACTTCACGGGCTCAAAATGCTGTGCTCTTGTACTTTAAGTGTAGTATATTGCAGGAAAATGTCCCTTGTCAGTGTTTTTGTTTTTTTAATTCTACCACGTCAACACTGGGTGGAAGCACCTGTCAGCCGCTCGTGTGCATAGCTGCACAAATACATTGAGTTCAAATCCCTCAGCGTTTCCTCCGCTCGCTTCGGAAAACGGTCACAGTTTGGGGGAAGAGGGAAAAATGTGAGACAAAGCTGCAGGAGAAAGAAAAGGAGGGATGACCTGAGAGGAAGATGATCTGCAGCACTTCAGCAACATGTGACACAGCGGAGGTCAACTTACTTTTCACCACACCCGAGGAGGAGGCACAGGAGCTCAGGCTCTTTGTCATCCTGCTGACGGCCAGAGTGTTGATCAAGTGCGGCGCCTTGGAGGAACGCAGCGATGAGGAGTGGACCACGCACATTATGGTGTAAGATCGCTGTCAAAAAGACGTGTCCATAATTTAAGTTTCGTATTTGTAAAGTTAACAATTTGTGTGTCATAAAAATTGTTTTACACAAAATTCCGCTGTCATATACGTGAGTCTGTGAAATTGGGTTCGGGTTACGAGTGTTTTTATATGAGTATGAGTCTAAAAGCTGTGAGTGCAAAGTCTTGAGAATACGACTCATTTTTCTATGACTACAAAGTCTTCACTGTGGATACGAATTCAAGTTTACGACTACGACTCGATAAGTGCTGAAATGACGTCACTGAGGTCACAGTCAAGTCGCAGGGGAAAGTAATCGTCGGTGATTCCTCCAAGTGCGCATGCATGCCCCAGACGCAAACATGAAGGGCAACGCCACCATCCCCGAGGAGACTTCACAGGTAATGTCAATAATAACGTGCATAGCTATTATTGATTTCATAAAATCGAACCATTTTATACAATATGCATTTCTTGGACTCACATACCTATTGATTTAGCTTGCAAGCTAAAGATATTTACATGCCGATGAAGCTAGCTTAGTGCTATCGTTACTGGGTGCTATCATTCATAGTTTTCGACCAGAGCATTAACAATCAAGCCAGATTTGGGATGAATTAACGTGAACCAGTAACTCTGTGTAAAGTTAACACGGAAAGAGGGAGAAGGTTGATATGGAGAAATAAACCCGGACAAGATGAACCATCCTGCTTATTGCACGGTTTACGAGTGAAATTATACATTTGAAACAATAAGTTGCTGGTTCACGTTAACTCATCCCAAATCTGGCTTGATTGTTAATGCTCTGGTCGAAAATTATGAGGACAGTGAATTTTTTGAGGGGTAACGTTATATGTTTCATAGCTGTTTAGTGCTAACTAATTAGCACTGGCCCACTTCTAATCCCAGTAATGATAGCACTAAGCTAGCTTCATCGGCATGTAAATATCTTTATCTTGCAAGCTAAAGCAATAAGTATGTGAGTTCAACAAATGTGTATTGTATAAAATGGTTCGATTTTATGTGGTAAATAATGGCTATGCACGTTATTATTGACGCTACCTGTGCAGGGCTCTCAAGTTTTGAACTGAGTTCAGTGAGATTTGGCAGCGGCAGTGAGGGGTGGGGTGGGGACGGGGTCTGACCTGATAAATGACACATAAATTGGTACAATTAAAAATATTTATTCAATTCAGCATTTATTAGTGCAAGTGTGTGTGTGTGTGTGTGTGTGTGTGTGTGTGTGTGTGTGTGTGTGTGTGTGTGTGTGTGTGTGTGTGTGCATGAGCTCTGTAACGCCCGCCCTTCCCCATCCTGCTCAGTGCATTAAAAAAAAAACAAAAAAAACACAAAGGGCTCTATTTTTGACTCCGCCACCAGCGCAGTGGTATTTTCCAGCGCATTTGGAATTTTGATAAACCAGGCATACAGAGATGCACTAGGATGGGCGTTGCGGCGCAGTACGGGGGAGGTGTCGGCATAATGAGCCGGTGCATTGGAATTTTCGACCATTTCGGTCTGCGCCGGCGGCGTAAAAGTGCGCTGAAAGCTCGCCACCTCAGACCTGGTCAATTCTGTGCGCCGGCGGCGCAAGTGGATTTTCATAAACCGGCGGAGTCGTGTGCTCACATCACCAACACCTCACAGGCAGGTTTCCACAGTGTCTGGCATTTCACTGCGATCAATTATTAGCAACAGCCGCAATTCAATGCAACTATCTGAATCAGCACATACAGTCAGACCTAAATTTACATCGAAAGTGACAAACGTGTATGCCACTTTCCCCGGGTCGGCACATGACTCGTTCATCCCGCGAATTCTAGCATCCCTACAGTCTTTCAGGGGGACACCCCTCTGGATGGGTGGCTGCTAGGTGATAACGGCTATCCACTGAAAACGTGATTGATGGCGCCATATATCACACCGTCAACAAGATGGCAGCATGGTTTTAACGGTGTTTTCAGCAGTGCTCGGTCAGTCATCGAACATACACTGCGATCAATAATTAGCAACACCCAAGATTCAATGCAAATATCTGAGTCAGCACATACAATCGACGTAAATTTATGTATTTTGATCCGTATCTCATCTGACGACATCGCAAGCGCGTTCGGCACGCGTAATGGTCACTCACCCTGACCGAATGTACACAGATGAAACAAGGATGCGAACTAATCGGTTAATGTCGCTGTGCCAACCAGAAACAGCCGTGGCATCCTACAGAGCATATATACTGCATCTATCTCAGAGCACTGAGAGACAGAGAGAGACAGACACATGGAAAAAACGTAAGTGATGATCGTTGTCCGCTATTGCCCACGTCATTTCATTCCAAATACAAATGATATCATTGTAATGCTTAACGTTATCTACAAAGATGGAGCACATCATTGCTTTTAGGAGGATGAAGAGGAGGAGGCCGAGGATTTACCATCTAAGGACCTCATATTTAGACATCAGAATCAGAATCAGAAATCCTTTATTTATTCCCGAGGGGAAATTGTTTTTGTTGCAATGCTCCTTACAAGAATAGAATTAGAAAAAAAAATAGAAAAGAAAGAAAATAGAGAACTATATATATAAAAAGCAAATATAAAAACAAAATATTTATATTGAGTATATATATATGAACAAAATATAGAACATCATATAAACAATAAAACTATATATATATATATATATATAGAGAGAGAGAGAGAGAGAGAGAGAGAGAGAGAGAGAGAGAGAGAGAGAAATAAACATATACAAACCAGTGTGCAAAGTAATACAAACGGTTGTCAGGAGACATGAGGGACGGAAACTTGCCATGCGCCTCGCCAGCGGTGTTCTTAAAGGTGAGGCGAGGAGCTGCTGTGATGTGCCAAACCCACTCCACGCCTTCTCCCCTCCTTCTTTCCGAGTTGCGCCACTGGGTGGGACTGAAATGAGAAGGAGGAGGAGATGCGCCGGCGGCGCAGCGCATGATACTACCGAAGTCTGCGCCTCTACGCCCCATCGGCGCAGTGGACCTGACTTTGCGCCGGTGGTGGAGTCGAAAATAGAGGGCCCTTGCAGTTGTTTTGGGGTTGTGTGTGTTTTAATATTTGCAGCATTTTCTCTTGCAGCGTTTTTCTGTTGCATTTGTTTTATGTGTTTGTGTGTTTTTGGCTTTGCATCATTCCTGTGTTTGCAGCGTTTTGCCGTTTGCGCCGTTTGCCCTTGTCGGCCACCGTAACAATCAGTCCCGTAACATAAACATGTGACCCCCGCAATTAACGATGAGTGAGTTGTCTGGAAGAATCCACCCAAAACCTCAATGAATGAGAGTTTTTTTTAAATGGTTTTAGCTTTGAGTGATCACTGACTTTATTAAGCCGACTATGTGACATCGCTGCAGGCACCTGGAGATGCAGCAGCGGCATCTGAATATCATGACTTTAAAAGCACCAAATTACTTGCCTTAACAAATTTCGTTAGTAAACAATGTGAAGAATTGTAAAATATCATTTCCACGAGGCTGTTCAATCAGACAGTGACAGATCACCCTGTAGATCCCGAAGTGTCATAGTCGCTGTCAAGGCGCTGATCCTGTCAGATTTCACCTTTCCGTTTTATAAGACCTACTAATACACAACATTGCAAACAATTAAGCTTCCACAAATTCAGTGAATCTGTAACAAGCTAAACAAATTTGTGCAAGTGCTGCTGAGACCACATAATGGTCGAGGAGAGCAGAAGAATGAAGGATTTGTAATGTGTGGAAGAGGGTTAACAGCAGTCGAGAATAATCCACATGATTCAGTTGAAAACAGGATATCTGAAGCAGCACCGAGACACAGCTCATTTGTTAGTTAATAACCCAAGTGCTACTGAAGTTGGTGAGTGCATTTAAAAGAGAAAAAAAAACAAAGAACAAGGATGCTCATTCTTCTCACTGAGGCTTTTAAATTAGATTAATTAACCATTGCTGATCAAAGGAAATGCCCAGAGTGAAGAAATGTGTCTTATCTGTCAGAGGGTGCACGTGTGCGCGCGCACGCGTGTGTGTGTGCGTGTGAGAGAGAGAGGGAGGGAGAGAGACAGAGCACCTGACTATTACCAACAGTGCAGAAACCCCGCAGAAATAGCAACACAGACAATTTCCTCTCAATGGGAGCTGCTGACGCAGCCTGCAGCGTATGATTTTCAGCTGACTGCGAGACACTGAGCTCTCTTTCCTACATTGGCCTTTTGTTGTCAAGGAACTGTACATTACCTGTGTATCTGACCCTATACCTGTAGAGCCCATCGATTTTCCTCTTTTCCCAGCCAAAAGTCCTTTCCCTCAAATCAATGCTCCTGAATTGCTTTTTTACCACGAAAATGTCAGGTGGTAACCAGCGGAGCATGAAAGGCAGAGAATGTTTCAGAGAATATTTCCAGGTTGGGCTGTGCCAGATGAGGCTGGAGGTTTTTGAGGAGAACTTGGAGGTGTCAGAGGCTGACAGAAGAGACAGGAGAGAGAGCAGAGGTGGAGCCAAACAGCCAGCAGTCATATCCGCTCAGACTAATGTCAGAACATGCATAGGCAGGAATGTGTGGGCACACGAAGGGCTCTATCTTCGACTCCGCCGCCGCGTCGCCGGTGCAGTAGTATTTTCGAGCGGCGCAGGCAGGCGCACGGCGCATTTGGTATTTTGGTAAACCGAGGCGTACAGATGTGCGCCAGGATGGGCGTTGCGGCGCAGTAGGGGGGAGGTGTCGACATAATGAGCCGGCGCATTGGAATTTTCGACCATTTCGGTCTGCGCCGGCGGCGTAAAAGTGCGCTGAAAGCTCGCCACCTCAGACCTGGTCAACTCTGTGCGCCAGCGGCGCAAGTGGATTTTCATAAACCGGCAGAGTCGTGCGCTCACGTCACCAACACCTCACAGTCAGGTTTCCACAGTGTCTGGCATTTCACTGCGATCAATTATTAGCAACAGCCACGATTCAATGCAACTATCTGAGTCAGCACATAGAGTCAGACGTAAATTTATATATTTTGATCAGTATCTCATCTGACCACATCGAAAGCGCGTTCGGCACGCGTAATGGTCACTCAACCTGACTGAATGTACACAGGTGAAACAGGGATGCGAACTAATCGGTTAACGTCGCTGTGCCAACAGAAACAGCCGTGGCATCCTACAGAGCATATATACTGCATCTATCTCAGAGCACTCGAGAGACAGAGAGAGACAGACACATGGAAAAAACGTAAGTGATGATCGTTGTCCGCTATTACCCACGTCATTTCATTCCAAATACAAATGTTATCATTGTAATGCTTAACGTTATCTACAAAGATGGAGTACATCATTGCTTTGAGGAGGATGAGGAGGAGGAGGATTTACCATCTAAGGACCTCATATTTAGACATCAGAATCAGAATCACAAATCATTTATTTATCCCCAAGGGAAAATTGTTTTTGTTGCAGTGCTCCTTACAATAGAATTAGAATAAAATTAGAAAAGAAAGAAAAGAGAGAGAACTATATATATAAAAAGCAAATATAAAAACAAAATATTTATATTGAGAATATATATATAAACAAAATATACTACAAAATATAGAACAGAATATAAAACAATATACACACACACAGACATGAGTGACGTCAGTCTCCTCCTGGGAGAAGTTTGGGTGTCGGACTTGCCACTTGCCATGAGCCTCGCCAGCGGCATTCTTAAAGGTGAGGCGAGGAGCTGCTGTGATTGGTGAAAATTTGACTCGGCTGTGTCAAACCCACTCCACACCTTCTCCCCTCCCTCTTTCCGAGTTGCGCGGCTGGGTGGGACTGAGATGAGAAAGAGGAGCCGCCAGCGCAGCACACGAAAATACCAGTCTGCTGCCATGCCCCATCGCGCAGCGCCTGCGCTGCGCCGGTGGCGGAGTTGAAAATAGAGCCCATACAGTCATTTACACAAATTCACTGTCACACACATATACCATTACTGTACAGTAATGAAGTGATGTGACAGCTCACAGCCTCACTCAATCTTTCTGTCTGCACTACCGTCAGCAGTTGAATCCAATTTTATGGACTCTGTCACCTACAGATTATCTTCATGCTACTTATTCTGCATAATTCATTATTCTGAAATTCAGGTTCAGTTCAAATGTTCAGTACTCATGTAGGTAGTGTGATGTTCAGGCAATGCAGAGTGTAGGAGTAATAGTGTGCAGCTTAGAGAACAGAAAAATGTTGGCAATGAACAGTTTGCAAACATGAGCAGTGAACATTCTGTGTGACATCCTAAAGAAGAATGTAATTGTGGCAGAATGATCTATTTAATAGTATTTTGAATTTCACATTGGCAGAAGAGTAACAAGCTGAACTGTTCCAGCTTATGCCCTCCTCAGTGTACAGCTCAGTGATTGTCAGCTCCAATCTTTTATACAGGAAAGTGTCACAGGCTCATAATAACAACATATTAAGCACTGTCATAAAAAGGGAACAGAAAGAGCAGATTACAAGGAAACCAGCTGTCAATATTTGGAAGAAACGGAACATTGTAATCAATTCAGTTAAATTTATATATAAAAACTGAAACTAAATTAGGTTAAAATGAAGATATTGTTGGCTGCTTCAATAGCGACCACAAAATACTCAGCCTTTTGGAAGGCTGCTGCAGGGCTGATGCCGCTGGGGGAGGGGCAGATGTTTGCTCAAACCTGCAGATGAGCTGAACACCTACTTCTGCAGGTTTGAGGAAGCATCTGCCCCTCCCCCAGCGTCATCAGCCCTGCAGCAGCCTTCCTTTGACCTGCCAGCAATCTACCCAAGTACCCCACTGACAACCCCCCCCCCCCTCCACAGTATTCAGCTCACCGCCACCAACACCACCCCCCACTGCCCCTCCCAGTCCCTCATCTACATCACAAGACACTCAGCCCCCCTGCTCCAAGTGAGAAATCAGCTCAGGAGGTTAAAGACCAGGAAGGCTGCAGGACCAGACATCCTCAGTCCCAGACTCCTCAAATCCTGCTCTGATCAGCTGAGCGGGATCATTGGACATCTGTTCAACCTGAGTCTGAGACTGGAAAGGGTGCCACACCTCTGGAAGACGTCCTGGGTGGTACCTGTGCCAAAGACCCCACATCCCAAGGACCCCAGCTGCTACAGGCCGGTGGCACTAACATCACACCTCATGAAGGCCCTGGAGCGGCTGGTCCTTGCCCACCTGCGCCCCCTGGTGAAATCATCCATGGACCCGCTGCAGTTCACGTACCAGTCTGGCATCGGAGTGGACGATGCCCTCATCTTCCTCCTCCATTGAGCCTTGTCTCACCTGGAGTCACCTGGGAGCTCTGTTTGGGTCCTTTTCCTGGATCTCAGCAGTGCTTTCAACACCATCAGGCCAGCCATCCTAAAAGACAAGCTGGAGCGTTCAGGGGTGGACCAACACTTCACATGCTGGATAGTGGACTACCTCTCCAACCGCCTACAGTATGGGTGCTTTTCATTACGTTGAATTGTGCCTCCTCGTCTCCTCTCTCCTTCGTCGATCCGGAAGTCGTTTCCCCTCCGCCATGATGAGGGATCTTCCAATTGCTTAAATGCACCTGAAGGAGACGAGGAGCGAGGAGAGAGGAGGCTTCTGAAGGAGATCAGAGTGAGGATACACCGGTGTAGCCTACGCGGAAGTCTTTTATTATTTAAGGGGCGTGTCGTATGTGGCACACGTTTGAATCATGGCGGGAGCAGGTCTTCACAAATGTAATCTTGATTCTTGTTTCAACTGTGTCCTTATCCAGGATTTTGTGGACTGGTGCCAGCAGAACCACCTGCTGATTAATGCGGATAAAACCAAGGAGCTGCACTAAAAAAAAGGAAATGTCACTGTTGTTGGCTATAAAACATAGTATTATGTTTTAATTCAAATTTCGAGTTTTAATCAACTTAAGTTGGTTGTGGTGGTTGAAAGCAAAAATATGCAATGCCAGGTTTACTTTGCTGTGTTAGTTACCCCTACTCAACTCTGTCACCGGAAACCGAAAGCATTGATTAATAGCGTAGTTTGTCCCCTTGAGGAGACCGCACATCCCCACTAATCTCGTTCAAAATCACGCGAGATTATGATGCCTCCGCCGTTATCCTTTTCGTTGCAAATGGAGAAACACACCCTGGATAAATCTGCAGCCATCCTTGAAGTAGAGGTAAGTAAACACCTTTTTTTTTCCGATACTGGAATCGACCACCGATCCAATACCACATGTATCTGTTAGCTAGCCAGTTAGATACCAGTTAGAGTGAAAACAAACGTGTATGAGCTGAAAAAAAAACAAAAACAAAACATATTACTGTATACACCAGTATGTGTGAGAACTGTGAAAAATGTTTTTCGGGTTTAACCCGAATTGGCCTTACAACAATAATTGTCACATAACATCCATGCAGGCCTAGTAGTATACCACACACACACACACACACACACACACACACACACACATACACACACACACACACACACACAGTAGGCCTATATATTTAACCACCACCACCAACAACACCACCACCCACACCACCAACACCACCACCACACACTTTTGGGGATATCTGGGCTTTGGGGTTTTCTGGGGGTCTGGGGTTATACAGGGTGCTCCTGGATCCTCAGCTGGGTCTGTAGGGCTTAAGAGGTTAGTTTGTTATCGAACAAAAAAAAAAAAATTAATTAAATACAAATTATATTTTTACTGAAGGGGTAGTGGGTTGCCAGAGGAGGGGAGGCCTGGCCTTTAAGGTTTTGATTCTAATCTCACTTTCTTTTTTCAACAGATATGAATGTGGTCTTGTAAAGACTGTGGGACAACTGTATCATCAAGAGTCCATCTACTAAAACACTACAGGTTAGTTTATGGCAATTTTGGCCGCAGGCACCCATACCCATGCCCTTATTCTGATTGCCCATGTGTATTCAAAACTTGGAATGCTCTGCATAGCCATTTAAGCAGGTCACATACTAATCAAAGTGTTGACAAATGTGTTACTTCAGCTACATTTAACTGTCAGTTGTGTGCAAGCGCCTACATAGGATCAGCACAAGAGTATTTTTGTCACATCAATAACCATCTCTGTGATTTTGTGCTTTACCAAGATGCATCTGATAGTGGTAATGCTTACTCAATTTATGTTGATGAATACTTGAAAAACTGCAAGTTTTTGTAGCCTCAGCTGGTGGAAATGGATTGCATTGTTTGCTCTGACTATTTCTACAATTGCAAGTTCCTGCTGTTGAGTGAACAGGCTTTGCGTCCACCCCCAGAAGGTCTTCTAGGCATTCTGTTGGAAAATGTAACCACAAATTCTTATTGGTTTGGTTATTTTTTACAGTAATGTATATCCTGTACTTTACTGTATGTACCATACACAGTACGGAAACATCTTAGTATAATCACTGCATGTGTCACAAAACTTTATTGTATTTACAGTACTGTAACATCTCAATGGTACAGTATTATGTACTATACTGTACTGTATGTTTCACAGAACTTCCATTTTTTGTTGCAAAAGGAGTATTAGCCAATTATTGCTTAACTGAGGTCTATTTGTGGCTGGTTGGTGTTCAGTTTTCTAAGTATTTTCAGATGTGTGTATGATTATTTCCAATTACCCAATGTGTTTCGTATTTTGAATGGATGTGTTTTCCCAATGGTACCCTGAGATTTCATTTATGAACGAAGTATCTTATGTATGAAATAGTGTGTAGTGTGCAGGAGCAAGTGTGTTGCAGAATTGCAACTTAAGTGCAAAGCAGCACTTTTGTTTAGGGTATGGTTACACTGTGTTCAAGGTATAGTAACAAAAAACTTAAAGTTTTGTTACTTTCGTCTAAGCATGTGTCAAGTGTTCAAGCAATGGGCAAAAACTGTAGTATTTGCTTGGTGGTTTTTTAATTCTGTGCTCTCGTTTCCTCCCTCTCCCTTTTCGGTTCTCTTTTCCTGCAGGTGTGTATGGTGAGGGGTGTGGCTGGCTTATCCTGCAGCAGACGAGGCTCACCTGTTCTCATCATCTGGAGCAGTATAAAGGCTTTGGACTTTTGTGTGCTCGCTGCCAGATAATTCCGTCCTGTTCGGTAGGGTCTTGTGCTTTCTGACTGCTCTCTGACAGCAGCTTTTGCTATTGGTCATTTTGGATCGTTGTACTGACCTGTGTTTTTCTTTTTTCGTTCAGGTCTTCTGTGTCTCCCAGGCCAGAGTTGGAGTGCCAGCCAGCTCCCTGCCTCCACTGCCTGCTAATCCTTTTTTTTCCCCTAAAATTATTAAAACTGTTTTTTTTGGTTATTCTGTGGCTACCTGTCTCTCTGCTTTGGGGTCCTGGTCAGCCTCGCACTTTATCAGAATCAGAATGCCTTTATTAGTCCTCCAGAGGGGAAATTTCATTTCAGTTACTTCCCGTCCAAGAAACATAAAAAAGGACAATGACACATAAGATGGGGAGTACAGGAGCAGGAGAACTGTGGGTCACACAATCTCTCACAAGTTTACTTTTTAGATTTTTTTTAGAATTATCTGGCCAAACATGGATCCTGCAGAGGCTGATAGATTTAAGCAGGCTTTATCTGCTCAAGGAGCTCGTGTAGGACAGCTTGATAACGTCTTACAGGAGGTTATGGACAGATTTCACACTCTCACCACCAATGTGACTCAGCTCAGCGGCCACATGGACCGGGTTGCCTCTCATCTGGCCAACCTGACAGCCTCTATCCCCACTCCGACTCCTTCTGTTCCTCCAGCTGCTCCAGTTCCTCCAGAGACCATGCCCAGCCAGCCCCGTGAACCCTTCAATCCCACACCTAGATCTAAAGTAGCTTTTGTTATGAGCTTGCTGTCTGAAAAAAGCTGCTGCTTGGGTTTTGGCTATGTCTAACAATGACTCTCCTAATTGTCATTCCTTCCCATTATTCAGAGCTGAGATGCTTAAAGTGTTTGACCATCCCCTACAGAGTAAGGAGGCCAGTAACAGGCTTCTCTCTATGGCTGTGTCTCAATTCAGGGGCTGCATCCTTCTGAGGACGCATTTGAAGGCCGATTACGTCATAGCGCTGTGCGAAGGCTGTCCTAATTCGTCCAAATTCGAAGGGTCCTCCAAATGCAGCCGACAAATGCGTCCTCCTTTTCCCCGTTTTCGGAGGATGCATCGCTACTATCTTTCGTGGCCTCCCATATCCCAAAATGCATTGCGCACCGATTGTTTCATTTGAACAATGGCAGCCACAAGCAGCAGCAGCACCAGTACGAGTAGCGGTGCAGAATACACATTTAAAGGTGTTTGCTTAACGGCAGGAGCTCAAATCACCTTAAAACCTCTAAATGGTTGTTAAGATATGTAACGTTAATAATGCTAACACGTAGCCACTGGAATGTAGAGCCAGCTATGTGTTGTAACTTAAGGCTAACCTGTTGATACAAGGAGCTCAGTTAACCGTTAGCCTTATTAAAACCCTTCATGTACAAATGTTACAATTCACATCAGGTGAATTTGTTCTTGTAAGTTGTACGATAGGCTACATTTTGCTCCTCTTACAAGCGACAGGAGCTAACTGGGCGCACCTCCGCACCCAAAGCTGAATGCAGATGAACAAATAATGTTAACGATGGGTTGTGAGCCCAGCTGTAGTTCTACGCTGTTAATACTGTAAACGTTCGGATTGACTACAGTTAATATAGTTATACAGTTAACTTGAGGAGCATTATTTTTGTTATTGTCATTATTATATCAATCAATAACATTGTGTGTTGACATAACAGAAAATATGCTTTACATGTCATTTTGTTGTAGGGAGCAAGGAGCAGACGGAGGAGTTCATTAAACTCCGTGGTCAAAACGACCAGCTGTTTACAGGGGCCAAAAACACAGCCACACTCGGATGGAAGTAACTGTTGAGGCATAAATGAATAGACCATTTGTTTTCTATACATACTGTATTTGTATGTGAAAGTTACATAAATGAACCCAAGTCCCGTACAAAGACCAAAGTACTAATATACTCTTTGGATCACATTAAATGAATGTTGTTTTTGGGTGGGGGTGGGAATTTTATGTCTGTCCTGATGTCACTTCTTGTGAATCTGTACATATCTGTGATAATGTGATCTTGTGTGTTTACCTTTTGTCATGCTTCTGTCATGTTTAGAACAATCCTGCATCAGCCTGGAGGAAAAGTGGAGCCCCAAAAGGCCAAACAAAAAAAAAAAAAAGAAAATGGGACAACTTAAAGAGAAAATACAAAGTATGTACAGGTTTGGATAATCATAAGGAAACTACATTTATTTTACCCAAGTTAATAAACACTTTGATAAGACTATTTCATATCCAGTTAAAAGTTCCTTCCTTGTAGTGGCTTAAAACCAGCACTGCAGAAAATTGCTGCTGTTGATGTGATTGATTTCCATTTCCTTAGGAATGCAAAGATCCCGGGACAGGGCAGGGAGTCAGCGGGCGGCCCACTGCTGCTACCTGGTCCTGGTTTGTCCTCATGGATGAGGTATTAGGACAGAGGCCCTCCATTGCGGAGGAGGAGGAGGAGGAGGAGGAGGAGGACGAGGAGGAGGTGGTGGTGGAGAGGCAGCCAGGAACATCAGCTGCAGGAGGCTGAAGGAGGAGAAGAGAAAGGGATGACCTGATGGAACTGATTAGGGAGGACATGCAATTGCAGAGGGAGGCCGAGGAAAGGAGAGTGAGAGAGAGCAGAGAGAGGATGGACAGACTTTTTGGGTTATTAGAGAGAATGATTGACAGGCGTTGATTTATTTGTGTTTTTTGTCTGTTTGATTACATTCTGTGTTGTTTTATGTAATATGTTCATAAAAAATCTTGTGTTCAAAATTAAAGTCCTATAACCTTGTTATATTATCTGTTCCATGTCATATTTACAATCTAAATAGACGTTTGAACTACTTTGCAGTGACAACACAATGTGTTTATTATTTTATTTTTATACGGCTGCCATGTTAGTAAAATTGTTTAAAAGAGAGGCAACAATAAAAACACAAATTACTTCGACAAACTCAACTGTTTAGAAAACACTGTAAATAGGCATAGCTACAAAATTAATGTACTTGCCCTCTAAATGTAATCATGGTCAAGGATATTCTCCTCCAGGGCAGACACCTCAGCAGACAGCAGGTCCCGGTGGAGTGAGGCATCCCAAACACCCTTGCCACCAACCTGCAGGAGGAAGAGGAAGAACAAGGTCTCTATTGTGGCACCCCATCCGTGTTGCCTTTCCTAGAGGAGAAGCTCCAGCAGCACTGCCAGGGACTCTCTGCTCAGCCTGAAATCGCGCCTGATGTCATGTTGGTTAGTGAAAAAGGCCTGAAGGATGGGAACACAGAGGTTAAGGTGGCAATACCTCGGCCTTGCCTGGATGGAGAAAGGAGGGTAAGAATAAGAGGATTAAACAAGAGCAATTGAATTGTAGTTGATACAACAACTCTAGTGAATGTTAAAGCTTAGACCAATAATGCTTCATTTCTCCATCTATTACACTTTGGCTTCTCAATATGGTTCTGATGTTTAATAACACAACATTTTAATAGGCTATTGAATTATGTCAGGGTTATTGACAGGGTTCGTACACATTTAACTATTCAACTCAAGCACTTTTCAGATCTTACAAACATAGCATTTCAATTACAGCATACAGAACCCTGTATCAAGACTTATGATTATATGACATATTTGTCAGTCCATAGTTTATATGGCAAGCGTTTGTCACTAAACGGTATCATTTCGTAATGAGTGTATTAATTATCACGAACTATGTTAGCTATGTATGAACATTAATATGGGTTAAAATAGCAAGTTAATATTACCTCTCCACGGCGCTCTCCCAGCCAGAGATAAACGTGGCGCCGGTGTGGCTGGTGCCGCCTCTCCTCTTCCTCCAACATAAGATATATTACAAAGAACAGAATCACAACTTGTGGCTCCATGTTCGTCTGTCTGTTGTCTGTGAAATATTGGTCTCCATACGTGTGTTTTTCCCGGGTTAGGAGGGAAGACGTTATGACGTCGTGACGCAATCAGGGAATGCTCCGAAGGCTAGACCGTCCCATTTACCAATGGTTGATGCAGCCGACGGAGGAGCTTCTGAGGCCGCAGCCTCCGTGGGCAGTGTGGGCTGGGTCCTCCGAAGGATGCAGCCCCTGAATTGAGACACAGCCTCTATCCCAGGGGTCAGGTTCTGTTTCCTCTTATTCCATTAATTTCCGCATTCTTGCAGCTGAGAGTGGGTGGGATGAAAAAGCTCTACAGGGGGTTTTCTTAAGAGGGTTGAGTGAGGACTTAAAGGATGAGCTGGCTGCCAGAGACGAAACCACTTCCTTAGAAGACTTGATTTCTTTTGCTATTCATTTAGATAATTGTGTCCGTGAGAGATGCAGGGAGAGAACAGCCAGGCAGAAGTTCCCCACTCCTCAACAACAGACACCATTGACTCCTCCTCTTTCACCACCAGAGTCATCTTCCACCAGTGACTCACCACCACCTTGGGGCACTGAGGAGCCCATGCAGCTGAGAAGAATGAGGGTAACCCCTGAAGAACGTCAATGCCGTCTACGCCAGAGGCTCTGTATCTACTGTGGCCAAGCAGGCCACCCCATAGTCAACTGCCCATCTTTGCCAAAAGAACAGGCTCATCAACCACTGGAAGGGTGCTGATGAGCCATACTTTTGTTTCATCCCCCACCAATCAGATCCAACTTGAAGGTTCTGTTCAAGATTCTTTTCCTGTGCAAGTCCTAATGGATTCTGGTTCTGACGACAACATCATTGACTCTGACTTTGTCTCACAATGTCAATTATCCACTGAGCCCCTTCCTAAACCTAAGAAGGTGTTTGCCCTCGATGGTAAGCTTCTAGCCATTGTAACACACCGCACGTCCCCAGCGTCCCTAGTGCTCTCCGGTAATCATCATGAGACTATTTCACTCTTCATTACGTCTTCACCCACCACATCACTAGTGTTAGGTCTCCCCTGGCTAAAGCTACACAATCCACACGTAGATTGGACAGCTGGTATTATCACCAATTGGAGTCCATTTTGTCACTCACATTGGCTACACTCAGCCATCCCTTCCACTGTCACTACCAAACCAGCTCCTCCCAAACCAGTTGACCTCACTTCTGTTTCCCCTGAATATCATGACCTCAAGGAAGTCTTTAACAAAGACCGTGCTCTGTCTCTGCCACCACACAGACCATATGACTGTAGTATTGACTTGCTCCCTTGTGCCCCCTTACCAACCAGCAAACTTTATAACCTCTCCAAGCCAGAAAGGGAGGCTATGGATGCTTATATCACAGAATCCCTTGCTACAGGCCTACTTCGTCCCTCTTCCTCACAAGTGGGAGCAGGGTTTTTTTTGTTGAGAAGAAGGACAAAACACTACGCCACTGTATTGGCTTTAGGGGCATAACTGACATTACAGTAAAGAATAATTGCTCCCTTCCTCTCATGGACTCTGTCTTTGGCCCCCTCCACTCAGCCACCATCTTTTTTAAGTTGGACCTCCGTAACGCCTACCACCTTGTGAGAATCAAGGAAGGTGATGAGTGGAAGACTGCTTTCAACACTCACCTGGGTCATTTTGAGTACCTTGTCATGCCTTTTGGTTTTACCAATGCACCAGCTGTATTTCAGACACTCACTAATGATGTCCTGCATGACATGCTAAACAGGTTTGTATTTGTGTATCTCGATGATATTTTGATCTTTTCTCGAACACACCATAAACATGTCCAGCACGTCAGACTAGTGTTGCAATGACTGTTGGAGAACAGACTTTATGTTAAAGCTGAGAAATGCGAGTTTCATGCTTGCTCTGTCAGTTTCCTGGGTTTTGCAGTAGAGAAAGGGCAACTCAAACCTGACCCTGCCAAGATTAAGGGGGTGGCTGAGTGGCCCACTCCAACTACCAGAAAGCAACGTCAAAGGTTCCTGGGGTTTGCTAACTTTTACTGCAGGTTTATTTATGGATATAGTAAAGTTGCTACACCGCTAACCAAACTAACATCAGGGAGGGTTCCTTTTGTGTGGTCCCCTGCAGCCCAAACTGCATTTAAGTTAAGTTAAAGAGCATGTTTACCTCTGGCTCACCCTGATCCTACAGCTCAGTTTGTGGTTGAGGTTGACTCTTCGGATACTGGTGTTGGGGCGGTCCTTTCCCAGCGCTCAACCTCTGGCCAGAAGCTACATCCCTGTGCTTTCTTCTCCCGCCGCCTCACCCCAGCAGAAAGAAATTATGACGTTGGTAACCGGGAACTTCTGGCAGTGGTTTCAGCTCTTCAAGAATGGCACTGACTGGAGGGCTCAACTCACCCATTTGTGGTCTGGACTGACCATAAGAACTTATCCTATCTCCGTTCTGCCCACAGGCTCAACTCACGCCAGGCTTGGTGGACTCTGTTTCTGGGCCGGTTCAATTTCACACTCACTTACCAGCCAGGCTCGAGGAATGTTAAGCCTGATGCCTTATAATGCCGGTTTGCTCCTCCAGTTGAGGATTCTTCGGAGGAAACCATCCTACCGACTTCCTGTTTTGGGGGAGCAGCCAGGTGGGAGATTGAAAAGGTGGTCCAGGAGGCCCAGGAGAAATTTCCAGCTCCCAGGGATTGTCCACTGCCAGATCCCTAGTGCTCCAGTGGGGTCATGCTTCCAAGGTGTCATGCCATCCAGGTTTTCATCGGACCCTGGCCCTTCTCCGACAACATTTCTGGTGGCCCTCTATGTCTGCTGACACCAGGGAATATGTGTCTGCCTGCTCTGTCTGTGCCCGCAGGAAAGCTTCCCATTGTGCTCCTGTTGGTCTTCTTCACCCCCTTCCCACCCCTCATCAGCCTTGGTCCCGCATTGCTGTGGATTTTGTCACAGGCCTGCCTCCTTCTGAAGGTAATACCACTATTCTAACTATTGTTGATCGTTTTTCCAAGGCTGTGCACTATGTACCTCTGCCTGAGCTGCCTTCTGCCCTAGAGACTGCTAATCTGTTCATTAAGCATGTTTTCAGACTGCATGGCATCCCACAAGATATCATGTCAGACAGAGGTCCACAGTTCTCCTCCCAGGTTTGGAAGGCTTTTTGTCAGGTGTTTGGGGCATCAGCCAGTCTTTCATCAGGTTACCACCCTCAAACCAATGGCCAGACAGAGTGAGCGAACCAGGACCTGGAAGCAGCCCTTTGTTGTGTTGCCTTTCAAAACCCAACTTCCTGGTCCACCCATCTCCCCTGGAATGAATATGCCCACAATTCCCTGGTTTGCTCCACCACTGGTATGTCTCCATTCATGGCTTCCAATGGGTTCCAACCCCCTCTCTTCCCAGCGCAGGAGACAGATGTTGCAGTTCCCTCAGTTCAGGAGCATCTTCGGCGTCCCGTTGAGTCTGACAGGAAGCTTGGGCAGCCTTAACCCGCACTGCTGCCCGGAATCGGAAACTGGCAGACCGTCACCGCCTTCCTGCCCCTGAGTATCAGCCTGGTCAGAAGATCTGGTTATCTTCCCGTGATCTCCCATTTTGGACCCTGAGCTCTTCAGGGACTTCTGTGGTCGGTACACAATGCAATGTCTGTTTTGATCTTTTAAAAAAAAGTAAGAAAGATTACTTGAAAATATGCCCTTTATTAATTGAGTGCTTCTGCTTTCCTTCTGTCATTAAATAAAAGTAGCCAGTCATGACTTAAGCATGAGGGAAAAAAAATGGCATGAATTGACTTATTGATTGATTGAACCATGTATAATTTCAAAGCAACAGTCAGTAGCAATCCTTTTATAAAATAATTCAAATAGCAGTTCCATCAGATGACAACATCCATGATCATTTTATGTGCTGGCAGGTTTAATGGTCTCTGTTTGGTGGTCAGCTCAGCTTTTCACCGCAGTTGAACTGCGGTGAAAAAACGCTGCTACACACCTCACTTGACCAAGCAGACAGTGCACATTCAAACATGCCTGTGAGGAACACTTGATGTGCAAGGACAGTCTGGCCTCTCTTATCACTACGCCCAGATTTCATGGATTGTCTGCAACGACAGCAATACCATGATCCATCCATCCATCCATCCATTTTCTATGCCACTTATCCCTTTCGGGGTCGCGGGGGGGCCGGAGCCTATCTCGGCTGTCAACGGGCGAGAGGTAGGGTACACCCTGGACCGGTCGCCAGCCGATCACAGGGCACATACACACAACCATTCACACTCACACTCACACCTAGGGGCAATTTAGAGTCACCAATCAACCTAATGAGCATGTTTTTGGTCTGTAGGAGGAAGCCGGAGTGCCCGGAGAGAACCCACGCATGCACGGGAAGAACATGCAAACTTCACACAGAAAGGCCCGACCCGGGAATCTAACCTGCAACCTTCTTGCTGTGAGGCACGCACACTACCTGCTGCGCCACCGTGCAGCCCCCAATACCATGATGATTCTTGTTATTCTTCATGTGGAGCTCTCACTCCAAAACAGCTGAGTGTTGTGTCGAGGCCAGTGTGTGATTGGAAAGGAGTTCACATCTGTAGGAAGAAACTTTTCATTTCCCATTCGGTGATCAGGACACGAGCTGTGACTGTAATTCAGCTTTGAGTAGCTGGTGAAATCCATCCAAGGACGGGTGTGAACAGCTACAAGTGATGCTGGCCAACTAGCCCTCAAAATGTCATCTCACGCCAAAAAAAGAAAAGTTGATACCGAATCTCGCGTTTTCAACAAGACATGGACTGGTAAAATGTATGTTCAGGTGTCAAAGGAAAATCCATGAGCTTAGTTTGTGGTCCACAGGTCACTGTGTTCAAGGATTACAGTTTGAATCGCCTCTACGTGACCAAACACAAGGAGAAATACAAGAAGTTGTCTTATCCAGAGCGCACGAGGGAGTTGGATGTTTTGCTAGCTAGGCTACAAAATCAACAAAGACTTTTTACTAAACTTTGCACATCCAGAGGTGCAGCTGTCAAGACAAGTTATGTCATATCCCACAAAATGGCCAGAAAAGGTGAACCATTTTTTGAAGAGACTGCAGACATTCTCAGACATTCAGCCAGATTTCAGTGCACTTGTTCAAGCCCAAGACAGATTGGATTTTTCCACTGAACAACTAAAATGATCTGAAAAACATTAAAAGCACATTTTGCTTTTTGTATAAAGTTGACCAACTACTGATCTTTAACATACCGCAAAACACCTTTTCAGTATTTGTGAAGATGAACATGTTAAAAATAAAATAAAACACTGATGTAATGGTTTTTGTTTTTACTGATCATTACTTCTATATCTATTTTCCTATTTGACCCACACCACAATTTCATATATTTATAAAAATATTTACAGAATATCATTTTTCTTCTGATTACCAGTAGCAGCTAATCAAAATATATAATTTACTATTTTTTAGAATGGGAGAAAATTAAAATTGAGCAGAATTAAGTTCAAGTTGTTGTTGGTTTGGCCCTCCAACATAGCTCAGGTGTCTCATGCGGCCCCTTGTAAAAATTAATTGCTCACCCCTGATCTAGGGGTTCGTAGCAGTTAAGTTGAATATGCTCGACATGAGACAGATATTACAGTTTTACTTGGTTGCGAAGACACATTTCTCAAAAGCTGCTCTCTTTTTCTCTGTGAACACAAAACCCAATTATCAAGCTACATTTACAAACCTCAGACTCCTCTTGCAAAACCAAACTTTTACCTCAAAACAGTTTAATCAGTGCCCCAGACTAAACTCTCACCTCAAAACAGTTCAATCCGTGCTCAAAACTGAACTATGTTGTCAAATTGTGCCCAGAGTCAATCAAAATTAAAAACACTACTGAGCAGTCACTAAACACTACATTGAAAAATAGTAAACACAATGCTCAGGACAAGAAGCTGTAGAAATAAATGTTTATTGTTCACTGTAGGCCAAATGCATGTTGCAAAACAAAAAACCTGTGCATTGAGCACATAGTAAAAAAAATAAATAAATAAAATACAAAAAACAGAATTCTTGTGCATTTGCACAGTACAAAAACAAACAGAAATCTTGTGCATTTAGCACTTGTATACAGTAAGCCTACAAAAAGCCTACAAAAGAGAAGTGCATTACTCAGCCACAGCATCATTTCTCTGTACTGGGTCCAGCCACAGGACTTCACTCACATCACAGGCCACATTTTGTCTGGCCAGGCAACAGGGGAAAAAGCCCCTGGCATGCCGTATCCAGGTTTGGCATGCCTCCACACCTATGTCACCACAGGATAGTTCCATGGCTTGTAGGAGATTTACCCTGGTGTAAGGTTGGTGTTCATATACCTTCCACCTCCATGAGGAGAAGAATTCTTCAATGGGGTTCAGGAAAGAGGAGTACGGTGGAAGGAAAAGATTGATAAAAAAAAAAAAACCTTGGTTCATTTTGAACCACTCTCTAACCTGGAGGGCTCTGTGAAACCTCACATTGTCCCAAACAACAACATAGATGCGATGCTCATCCTGCTGCCCTAACAGAGCATCTTGCATGTGATTGAGGAAAATAAGGAGCTGGTGAGTGTTGTAGGGCCCAAGGTTGGCATGATGGTGGACAACCCCTTGATTGCTGATGGCAGCACACAATGTGACATTGCCACCACACTGCCCAGGGACACCAACAATGGCCCGTTGGACAATCATGCTACGGCCTCTCCCTCTCCTTTCGGTGAGATTAAACCCAGCTTCATCCATGTAGATGTATTCATGGGGTCTTTCCATTGCATCCAGTTGAAAAACTCTATGTAGAAATAGATATAGTTTTGTAAGTGATACAGAAAAAGTGATTTAGGCCACTACAGTAAATCACTACTTACAGCAATCAACATTGAATGTGTCTGGATATATACCAACCTGTACATTCTGGAATCTTTGCTCTTTGCTCTCCTATAGTATAGCACCTGGTCTCTAAGGAAATAGCCCACCCCTGCAACTTGACCTTGCTGCACTACTACTGCAGGTTCAAAACAGCCCTGCTTTTCCCTATCTCTTCTAGAACCTGAGCCTCTTCAGCTGGCACTGCTTGGCCCCTGCTTGCCTGACCTCAACCTCATTGCCCAGTCAACTTCTGGCCACTGATATGCTGCTGCCAGCTGCTCAAATGTGGTCAGGCACTGCTCAATATCACCACCTTCCTCCAATTTGGGAACTGCTGTCTGTCCCCACTCCCTATCCCGTTACTCACTTCAGGCACTGAGTTGGGAGACATGTTCCTACTCCTGCGGTGGTGGTATGTTTGGCTGGGGCTGACACTCCCCCCTCTGCTGCTGCTCCAGATCATCTCTGAGGTTGCTCATTTGAATCTGCATTTGGTGCCACCTTTTTTCCTGTCTCACTGTTGCTTTTTCCCACCTTTCACTTAGGCCCTGTTGAAAGTGAAGACACTGCTGCAAAATGCTGGCAAATGAGTCCATTCCTGTAGGTCCCATGTGCTCCTCCTTCTCATGTAAGACAATGGGCTGCCCTCCAGCAGCGACTTCTTCGGGACCATCCTCCATGGCATCCACCTTTGGAGCTTTGGGGTTGGCTTTAGGGCCCATGCTGCCAGCTCTAAATGCTCCACTCCTTCAATCTGGCAGCATCTCATGCTACTTCTGACACCACATGTGGGGTTTTGGTGGTAGTGGACCTGGTGTAAAAAATCAGTATTGGACAAACAGGTGTTTTTCTTCAGAGCTCTGATTCTTTTTTGTTCTTTAATGGTGACCATAAACATGTAACAAGGAAATCCACAGTCTCACCCAAAAGTTGACAGAATGCTGACAAAGAAGGTTCCAACAGAGCATGTTGAACATTTGTCTTTTTTGACTCATTCAGTCATAGTACACCCTCAAGGAAACGTTAAATAGGCAGGGTACTGTTGATTACCTGACTGCGTCCTGGAGAGAACACCTGACTGGTAAACATTCAGAAACATGTCCTGGGAGGTGTCACTCTAGACGTGTCAAGACAAAAAAAATTCTGACTCGCTACTTTTGGTTGTTTTTAGAGATGGTAACAGATGTTTTTATACCAGTCATACAAAACTTTATTCTGGAGCACCAGTGCTATGTGCAAAAAAAGTTAATATGCAGCTCTGGGATATTTTATCTAGACTAAGAAAAGACATGTTAAGACAAGTGGAAATGCACATTGCAGTCACTATGCTATTGGGTACACCACATCTGGAGGTGGGTTATACCTGGATTCACTTCGTAATAAACTGCTACAAATCCATAATATGACAAAGTAGCTAACTTAGGCCCTTTATAGGGTGGGTAGGTAGGGTGACTCGGTGGTAACACCGTCGCCTCACAACTAGAAGGTCCCTGGTTCGAATCCCGCTGTGGGCGCGGGGGGGGGGGTTGTCCTCCACCATGCCTTTGGTGCCTGCTGCTCACCTTTCTGTGTGGAGTTTGCTTGTTTACCTGGGGTATCCACCACCTGACCAATGGTGACAAATAAAAGTTGGCTCCTGGTCTGCTGTGGAGGAAGAACTGACCATGGATGGGTCAAAAAGCCGGAATTTAATTTCAGTTTCCCTCCTCAACTGTGCATGTTGCGTGTAATGTGACGAATAAAGGATTCCAAAATTAAATTAAATTTTAAATTTATCTGGTGTGACTACAAGATCAACACCAGGGTGGCTAACCACCTTGGAATAATGGGTGAACACTCTGTATTTCTGTTTCTTCCCATTCTGTTGACATTGTGTGAATACAGCTATAGATTTCAATTTCTTAATAAATTACATTTGAAAATAACTGAACCTGGCCTAAATCCATGAAAATTTGCCAGGACGTGTCAGGACATGTCAAAGGCCTCCAGGGGACTATTTCTTGGATGAGAGCAGTAAACTATTGGAATCTTCTCTAGTTGCCTAGCAACTGCTCAAAGCCAAGAAAAAATAACATATACCCTATAACATAGCAAATTGTTATTTTCACACTGCTGCTTTCTCAGATTAAACGAATAAGACATAGTGTGTTAGATTTTGAATGGCCCTGATGAGTGGATTTTGGAATAGCAGATAGCTGTGGCTCAGCTGGTAGAGCAGGTGGTTTATTTGAGGGTTTGTTGTGCGATCGCCAACAATACTATGAACCCCAAATTACTAAGAGACCTACTTTCCTCAAAGACTGCTAGTTCATAACAGTCTGTAAACCATGTTTCTCCAGTGGAACAGTTAATTCTGCAGCAGAACAGGGTTATTTGAAAGTGCGTGATGTAACACAGCTAATAACAGCTTTCTCTGCTTTGGAGTCTCCAGCTATCCGTTCACTCAAAGGTCAACACTGTAAAGACAGGAAGGTGTTGGTCAATAGTAAAAACCCTCATGTCAAAGTTCACCAAACTCCATGTAAAAGATGTGTGCAGATTTACTTCAGCCCTGCTGTTTGCGTAGGTTGACTTGAAATCAGTTTAATCAAATTTATTTCACCCTGAAATTTTGTTTTAAATTCTGCTGTGACGTTGCTGAAAGGAGTGTTAAATGTATGAAAAGACTGATGGAGATCGCACAATCTGAACTATTATTTTGGACCAGCTGCCCTTCGAGAGCTTATACATTGAACCATCTTTTAATATCTGTTCTACTTTAATATCAAAAGTGTACCCTCTTGACCCTCTTGATTTTTTAATCATATCCTCTGTCTCTTTCAGTAGTGACATTCATTGTCTCTCTCTTTGTATGGACGCCTGTCTCACAGCCTTCCAATCTGCTTTTTCTCCAATGTGTCTATAAATGAATTATATATGACTTGATAGATTGAGCAATATTTGCCCTTAAGGAAACCATGTAGGTGAAGCTCTTCCCCCTTGCTGCTAACTTCTAAGCAGTTTAATTAAAACAGTGAAAATATCAGCCCAGTTTCCCTCTGCACAGATGCCCGGTGGGGGTTAAAAGCACTGGAATCACAAGCTGTCAGCCTATCACACGCATCCTGCTCAGAGAACCCCACACTGGATCAATTACATTATGCTCAAGTACTAATTACCACTGGCATGGGAATAATCAGCCAATTAACTCAACACTGTGTCAGAACCCCATGACACCTTCAAGCTGAGCTGGAAACAATTCATCAGTGGCCTTGGAGCTGAGACATTTACCTGCACACAAGGGGTCACATGATAAAGACTGAGCAGCTGGTCTAGAAACCTCTATGAGACCATGTCTGCCAGGGTTACAGAGGTTTACCACAGAACTGAATCTTGCAGATGCCTGCTATAAATATCTAACAACAAAGCTGGATGAAAAAAATCATGAGGAACAGTCTCACACACAAAAGTACAGTTGATGATAAATCCAGATCCTGGAACAACTACGGCAGGAAGTAAATGTACATGTTTTGGCTTATATCTTCAGAAGACTTTTCGTCTGTTTTGTAAGGCCAAATAAGAATTAGGTTTGCCAGTTTTTGCTCCCTTGGCAAAAAAATACATCTGATTTCAGAAGCAACTCCCAAGGCATTATTTCAAGCTAAGCTATGTCAGAGCGGACTGACATGACTGTCATGTTTAAAAGACTCCTTTCAGCTGAGGAATCCAACATTAGTTTAAACAAAAACAAAAACAGACACAGTCGTGTCAGATTATTGACCATTTATAACAAATGGTCATACAGCTACATTTGAAAGGCTGTGCTCTTTCAGTGAGCAGCAACAATGATTCTCCTACAAAAACTAATCCTCTCAAAAACACACTATAGTATAGATTCAGATGACAGAGACATACAAGTTGTAGGCATGTTGTCAACCAGTGCTGGATTACCATCTGAAATGTAGCCCCCACCACTTTGAGTGACAAATAGCCACTAGATTTCAGCAACCAGGCTTCACTTGGCCTGCCTCAGCTCCACCCATGCTCCACCTTCATGCATTTTTGGATTAGCTGGGGGTTTGTCACTGTCACTGAGCTTCAAGATGCCTTTTCAGAAACCTATGGGTGATTTCACTACAGACTACATCCATGTTTTATTCAGTCCGCTATTGAGACCTGCTGGCTAGTGTGGGGCATTTAGTGACTCTGCATCCCCTGTAGGTGGTCCCCTGTATTTATCATCTCTCTCTTAAAAAGAACACTGCATGTCTCAGTGAGATTACCTGTCTAAATAAAGGTTTAATTTTAAAAAATGCATACATTGAGTGTTCGCCAACATAACATTAGAGTTCAATAATTCCGTTTCATTCACGCCTTTCAGTCCAAAGAACAGTACTCCTCACGGGCTAGCTACCTGTGAGTCTGAGCTGCTGTATAGGTTCTCTAAGCCAACTCAAACTGCTAACGCAATCCTTGAAGAAGAACCAGAAACACAAAAGGCAGACTGTGAAAGAACAAAATGAAATGTATTTTAACAAGAGATGTAGTTTTGATTAGCTCTGACATTACTCTTTCTTTTATGAGTATTTTTTAATGTTTAATGTAATTTATTATCAGGCTGCAGCATCTCTGCTGCTCTGTGTCAGGGATGATTGTTACTGTAAGTGCAATGTAACTTTTGCAAACAAAAAGTAAATACATTATCAATATACCCATTCAAAAAGCAGAAACATGTAGAAAGTAGAAAATCCCCCATTCACCACCACCATCACACATAAGCATAGCGTGCTAGCTCAGTTTATACTGTTAGAAACAAGCTAAAACTAAAGCTGTCTGTATGTAGTCTTAGTTTTCCATGTATCTTATTATGACAAATTTTTGTAAAAGGTTATGAAGTCTGAGAGACTGCATGTTCCACATGTTTGCTAAGAACTTGAGTTTTCAGTTTGAATAAATGATTACATTTCATTCTGTCAATATCTTTTAATGTCAGAGTCACAGTTAAGAAAGGCTGTATTAATTTATGGTAAATTGTTTTTGCTGCATTGTTTTTAAATAAGTTTACATGTGGGCCATTAAAGGACTTTGGCTACCAAACTCAGGGGCATGGTGGCAGGTGGGGTCATTGCTTAACAATATTTGTGTCTAATCTCAACAAGTACACATTTATGCAAGACAGACCCTGTTAATGCTTTGTTTTTCTACACTTGCAGGTGTGTGTGTGTGTGTGTGTGTGTGTGTGTGTGTGTGTGTGTGTGTGTGTGTGTGTGTGTGTGTGTGTGTGTTTATTACAACAAAAAGTAGCCAAGCAGTTTTTTTTTCTTTTAATGTTAGTGTGCATTGTTTTCTTCTGTTCTCCCTCTTTTCATTCAGAACTTCCTCATCCTCATCTTCAACCACTTATCCGGGGTCGGGTCGCGGGGGCAACAGCTTCAGCAGGGGACCCCAAACTTCCCTTTCCCGGGCCACAGTAACCAGCTCTGACTGGGGGATCCCGAGGCGTTCCCAGGCCAGTGTGGAGATATAATCTCTCCACCTAGTCCTGGGTCTTCCCCGTGGTCTCCTCCCAGCTGGACGTGCCTGGAACACCTCCCTGGGGAGGAGCCCAGGGGGCATCCTTACCAGATGCCCGAACCACCTCAACTGGCTCCTTTCAACGCAAAGGAGCAGCGGCTCTACTCCGAGTCCCTCACGGATGACTGAGCTTCTAACCCTGTCTCTAAGGGAGACGTCAGCCACCCTCACCCAGTCACCCATTTCGGCCGCTTGTACCTGCAATCTAGTTCTTTCGGTCATGATCCAGCCTTCATGACCATAGGTGAGAGTCAGAACGAAGATTGACCAGTAGATCAAGAGCTTTGCCTTCTGGCTCAGCTCTCTTTTCGTCACAACGGTACGGTAGAGCGAACGCAAACCCCCACCCCCCCGCTGCTCCGATTCTCCGATTGTCCCCTCACTCATGAACATGACCCCGAGGTACTTGAACTCCTTCAATTGGGACAAGGACTCATTCCCTACCCGGAGTAGGCAATCCATCGGTTTCCTGCTGAGAACCAAGGCCTCAGATTTAGAGGTGCTGTTCCTTATCCCAGCCACTTCATACTCTGTGAACCGATCCAGCGAGTGCCGGAGGTCACAAACCAATGATGCCAACAGGACCACATCATTGCAAAAAGCAGTGATGAGACCCTCAGCACACCAAACTGTAGACCCTCCCCTTGAGGCACCCAAGACCTTGAGACCACAGCTCTCCACCGCAGCTTCAGCAGTGGAAGCTTTGAACATCACCCACTCAGGTTCGATGCCCCCAACCTCCACAGGGATGCCAGAAAAGCTCTGCCGGAGGTATGAGTTGAAGATCTCTCAGACAGGGGCCTCCTCCAGATGTTCCCAGTTCACCCGCACCACACACTTGGGTTTACCAGGTCTGTCTAAAGTCTTCCCCCACCCTCGGACCCAACTCACCACCAGATGGTGAACAGTTGACAACTCCGCCCCTCTCTTCACCCAAGTGTCCAAAACATGCAGCCTCAGGTCAGATGATACGATAACGAAGTCGATCATTGACCTTCAACCTAGGGCACTCTGGTACCATGTACACTTATGAGCGTCCTTATGTTCAAACATGATGTTCATTATGGACAGTCCATGACTAGCACAGAAATCAATAACAAACAACCGCTCAGGTTCAGATCAGGGGAGCCATTCCTCCCAATCACGCCTCTCCAGGTGTCTCCATCGTTGCCCACGTGTGCGTTGAAATCCCCCAGAAGGACTATGGAGTCCCCTACCGGAGCACCATGCAGGACTCCACTCTGGGTCTCCAAGAAGGCCGAATACTCTGAACTGCTGTTCGGTGCATATGCACAAACAACAGTCAGAGTTTTCCCCCCCATAAACCGAAGGCGTAGGGAGGTGACCCTCTCGTCCACTGGGGTAAACTCCAACCCCTATCCAGGAGGACAGTTCCAGAGCCAACGCTGTGCGTAGAGGTGAGCCCCAACAGATCCAACTGGTAGCGCTCCATCTCACACACAAGCTCTGGCTCCTTCCCCCACAGAGAGGTGACATTCCACGTCCCCAGAGCCAGCTTCTGCCGCCCAGGTCTGGTCCGTCAAGATCCCCGGCCTTCATGCCACCCATATGGCAGTGCACCCAACCCCAGCGGTTTCTCCCACAGGTGGTGGGCCCACAGGATGAAGATGAGGGTGCCACATAATCCTTTCAGGCTGTGCCTGGCTGGGCTCAGTGGCAAGCCCGACCACCAGGCACTCGCTGATGGGCCCACCGTCCAGGCCTGGCTCCAGACGGGGGCCCCGGGCTCCTCCGGGTCGGGTATCACCTCTTTTTATACTGTCTTTCATGGGGTCTTTATGAACCATTCTTAGTCTGGACACTCGCCTGAGACTAATCTGCCATGGGAGACCCTACCAGGAGCACTAGGCTCCAGACAACATAGCTCTCAGGTTCACCGGGACACACAAACCTCTACACCACGATAAGGTGATGGTTCCCGGAGAGGTCATTCAGAACTTGTCCTTGAGAATTACCTGTTTTTCAGCAATTGCATAGAAGTTACACTGATGCCATCTGTGATGCCTTGGACTTAAGTGCTGAAAGATACTCCTTGAAAGTGTGGCCTTTTTACCACTATACAACAAAGCATAAATGCACAATTACAATAAGTACATTAGGTCAAAGTTGAAACATGAAGTTGCTCTACAAACTCCAATGGACCGATACAGAGGACCATTTAACACTTGTTATGCATTTAATGTTTCTCTGTATCTTCTCATCTAGATAATAATGCTGAAGTTAGGGATGAGTTTGACTTATGACAAAATGTGTTGATTGTAACTACCCCCCTGAAAGACACAAGGAATTGATACAGAACAGCTGTTCATTTACCACCCAAACATCAACCAGTCCTACACTTCTCAAATCAAATTATCAACACAAGGCTGTGCAGATTAAACAGCAGGAAAGAAAATCAACTGGTCCTCAACAAGAGGCTGTCAAGCAATGAACCCACCACATGACTAGAGGACTGGATGGTACAATATTAATGAATGATTAGGTAATTATAAGTTCATAAGTATCCCTGAATCAACATTCCGACCCCTTTCTCCATGGGTTAGCTCAATCAGTCACTGAGCAGCACAAAACTGGTAATTCTTAATTACTTAATCACTAGTTACCTTTTTCAAAATGATACATCATACTGACTAGTAACTAAATACTGTTTTTCCTCAAATAGAGGCAAGGGGGTCTCATTTATTACCGTTGCTTATGCAGCGGGGCCTCAAAGAGGGGTACGGGAGAATATGTACTGTACATAAATTCTGACCGTGACTCATGATTAGAGTCAATCAGTATGGACGTTTTGGAAATTGTTAACCCAGATGTTAAGGTGGTGAATTGAAGCCAGATTGCATAAGGGCCTACTGCTATGTTGCTCCCTCTGTAGCACAGGTCTCAAACTCATTCCACAAAGGGCCGAGTGGCTGAAGGTTTTCTTTCCAACCAAGCAGCAGCACACCAGACTTGACTCATTTCATTAGCTGATGTCAGTCTTCAGACAGCTGATTGGTCAGACTGCATGCTCTTGAATGGCTGGAGGAAAAACCTGCAGCCACACAGCCCTTTGTGGAATGAGTTTGAGACACCTGCTCTATAGCATACTGCTCCCTCTGCTTAGAATCAGTTGCAAGATTGCCTGTCATCTTAGGGAGCTGTTCTAATTTGATACATCTGAAATGACACAGTACAGAGGGGAGGGCCAGACTGTATGGTAGTTAACCACTGAAATTTTTCATCATTGATTGTAGAAATCCAAGATTACATCAATTAGCAGTGAATAATTGCAGAAAAGAGCATTAATATTTTATAATATCTTCTGATGTAGACGAGACCATCCTGTGAAGTAGCAGAGTCCTCGATTGGCTCTGAGAGGCTGTTTACAAATGAGCTACAATCTGATTGGACAAACCCCCTAGGTGTTTGTCTGAGCTTGGGATACTGTTAGTCTGCAGGAAGAATGTGACTGCTTTCCTGCAGGGATAGGGAGTCTTTCCTTCTTTAAATACTTTAATTTATGTGTAGGCAGCATGGTGGCGCCGCAGGTAGTGTGCGTGCCTCACAGCAAGAAGGTTGCCGGTTCGATCCCCGGGTGGGGCCTTTCTGTGGGAAGTTTACATGTTCTTCCCGTGCATGTGTGGGTTCTCCACGGGTACTCCGGCTTCCTCCCACAGACCAAAAACATTCTCATTAGGCTAATTGGTGACTATAAAATTGCCCCTAGGTGTGAGTGTGCTTATCAAATGGTTGTTTGTCTTGTGTGTTGCCCTGCAATCAACTGGCGACCGGTCCAGGGTGTACCCTGCCTCTCGCCCGTTGACAGCTGGGATAGGCCTCAGTCCCCCCGCAACCTCGAAAGGGATAGGCGGTATAGAAAATGGATGGATGGATAATTTATATTTATTTAATATGGCATAAGGTAGAAAATCTAAGGTAGAAAATCTGTTCTGTTGAAGTATTTCCACACTGTTGATTTTTGTTGAGCAATGGGATGGACATTTCTGCCTCTTGCTCTTGCTGCATGTCTGCTGCTTCAGTGCCTCACATTTTACAGTTTTAAAATCACTCTATGACTTGTCAACAATACACACTGCTCACAAGCAGCATATCTGCTGTAGATGCTTGATTACTGCACTGTGCTGAAACCACAGATGCAGGGTGTGGACGAACAGTTTGATAGCCAACTAGTCAACTATTCTGTGAAACCCATAGCCCCACCAGCAGCAGACACGCTGTAACTGTCACAACTATGGCCACATTCCAGTTTTTTTCCCTGGCCTTTCCTCATGTTCCCCCTTCCTTATGTCTCCTGTGCTCCTGGCTGTCTCTCTCTGTGCATCTTGTGTGGCCATGGAAATCCCTCTTTCACTCTCCCAGCTCTTGAATCCCTGCCAATAAGGCATACCTGCTTAACTTGCTGTCCATCAGCTCACCAGCCTGGTAGTATATCAACCATTCATGCACTGCTTTGCCTTGACCATTTATGGTTGAATGTGGGTGTGTAGAGGGCAGGATATGAGACTGATCCACACGTGTACATTTCCAGGTGGACTTTGATTTATAAAGGGAACATTGTCTGCAGGTGAGCATAAGTCAGACTTTTTTTATTTATTTGTTTTTTTTGAGTGCACACCATTTTCAGCTTTTATGTACACATACACATTTAGTATGGGTCCTACCCACTATTTTCTAAATGAGACCCAAGAGCCTTTACTCCAGAGCAGAGAGTAAAGACCTTTATTTGAGGCAGACTTATATTAGAGACTGGCCTTTTCTAACTCCCTCTGTTATATCGGTTATATTTTACTACAAAGCCTCCTGTTTTCTGATCCGCTCCCATTTGCCCTGTTGAATGTTTGTTTCAACATCAATTCAACATTTCCTGTATCCATTTCAAATTAAAGGCCCTAACATTTCATCATTGGATAGAATCCCTTCATTTCTTAAGGAGGTTTTTATTGTGAAACACAAACCAGAACGAAACAAAAACAAAAAGATTTGTAGGAATTCAGTGACTTGCATGGTTCCCATACAGTACTTCAAATGTAGCAATTGCCAGCTGAATGTTTATGCAATGTTTATGCAACCACATCATTTTACAATAAAGTGTGTTTTCAAAGGCTACTTTTGGGGCCAATTTAAAATAAAATAAAGACATTCATTTGGAGCAATGAGTCAATATTGGACTTGCAATTTCTCAAAAACAATGTCTAAGAAGCTTATCAAACATAAATAATGATGCTTTAGAAATGTTGTCAAGCTTCATTTGCAGAGGAATAAAATCATGCGAAGTAGGTGGGATGAACAGTAATAATGAGCAGGTATATTGGTGTTAATTACGTTGTGACGTGTGTGCACGAAACAGAACCCAGGAGCGGAAACGGAGAAGGTAGAACAATGATTTATTTTCAACAGGGGCAGGGAGAGCACAGACAAGTCCAAAAGTGCAAAAAATCCAAAAAAGGCTGGAGAGTGCTAGGCTGTGTGGGAGACAGGAGGCACTGGAAGAGAAGAGGAGAGGCACAAGTTAGACACAAAATCACCAATAGTCACGAGAGTGAATTTCAACTTTTATAAGAGAAAACCAAGCCAGTAGATACCACGCGAGCTATCAGGGTACTCTTTCTGCTCCCTGTCTCTGCAGGCCTAAAGAAGGGAAGCTGATGGTAAAGCAGGAACAGGTGTGTTCAATCACTCCTCGGCACAGCAGGGGGAAGGGTGCCTCAGGAAGAGCAGATGACAAGTTAGCCCACAACAACCCAGCCAGGAACCAGTGCCACTAAAATAAAAGTCCATGAACATACCAAAATAAAGGCCCAAAACATACAAACCACAACAGTACCCCCCCCCCCCCCCCCCCAACGAACGCCTCCAGGCGTTCTACCAGGCTTGTCAGGATGAGCAGCACAGAAGTCCTGGAGAAGAGAATTGTCCAAGATCAGGCCCCTGGAAATCCACGACCGCTCTTCGGGACCATACCCCTCCCAGTCCACGAGGTACTGGAACCCCCGACCCCGGGGGAGCCAGAATCCGAGACACCGTGAAAGCAGGGTTATCCCACAACAACGCAGCCAGGAACCAGTGCCACCAAAATACAAGTCCATGAACATACCAAAATAAAGGCCCAAAACATACAAACCACAACATATGTGTGGCAAATCTAAAGTTTAGACAATCTCTGTGGCAATGTCTGGCCTGTGGAAAGAGCAGAAAGAATCAGATGTGTGATCAGTTTGCTTTATGGATAATGAAGGAAAAAACATAAGAGAATTTTTTGATATGTTCCTAAATAACATTATTATTTGACCTTGCCAGATGGGGCCTGGCTTGTTTTAAAATACATTATTGAGCGTTTTCCACCTTTAGTAACAGTCAGAGAGGCAGCACCAAGCTGTAATGGTAAACCGCTAACAATAATGATGTTTTATCACGCATTGATGGAAAAATAAATCTTGTATTAACTTGTCTCAGTACATCACACTGATGTGGTGGGTGAATCCAGATTAAATATGTTTATAAAATTTTCTACAGAGCCATCAGACCTTCTGTTTGTTAGTGTGTGGACATGTTGGTGATAGTCTAGACCAGCCAGCAAGATTCAGCTTCATGAACTGGAGGGCTGAAGCTGAAGGACTCCAGCTCTGCAGTTGGCCTTTGAATTCAGAGAGAACTGTCAGATTATATAATTTCTTTCCAAACACTGAAAACACTGAATCATCAAACATATTTTGGAATATGCTCAGGACTGTCATTAGTTTTCATGAGCAAGTGCAAGAGAGAAGTAAACTAAGTTTTATGAACTAAATCCCACCAGCCTCCCTTCAACTGGGGGACATTGAACAATCAGAAACTGAAAAAATATGTTACAGAAATTGAAACATTCTACTTTTCATTGGAAATATAAACTACTGGCTATTAGGATACATAGTAAAATATACTTCGGTTGAAGGAAATGATCTTAAATTCCAATGATGTTGCATTCGGGAGGGAAACATGCAGAGATGGAAAGAGTACTAAAATATTATGCTGAGGGCTCCATCCATCCATCCATTTTCTCTAACACCTATCCCTTTTGGGGTTGTGGGGGGGCTGGAGCCTATCCCAGCTGTCAACAGGCGAGAGGCGGGGTACACCCTGGACCGGTTGCCAGTCGGTTGCAGGGCAACACACAAGACAAACAATCATTCACACTTACACTCACACCTAAGGGCAATTTAAAGTCACCAATTAGCCTAATGAGCATGTTTTTGGTCTGTGGGAGGAAGCCGGAGTACCCGGAGAGAACCCACGCATGCACGGGAAGAACATGCAAACTTCACGCAGAAAGGACCCGCCCGGGGATCGAAACAGCGACCTTCTTGCTGTGAGGCACGCGCACTACCTGCTGTCCCACCATGCCACCTGAGGGCTCCAATAAAATGTCAATCCAACAGCACATTACCCAGCCCTGATTTCCAAACTACAATAAATTCCATTGCAGCTTGTGCATACCACTGATTATCAATTATAGATATTCAATGACCTGCCACTGTAAAGCCTTACTATACAGTACAAAAGTCAGAAGACTATACACAAATGATCAACAATAAATAAAAAGATCTCTAGACACAACGGAAGGTGCAAAAAAGAATATTGCAGAAATTGCATAACGGGCACTTTAGCAGCAGAATAAAACATCAACAAAGCAGACAACACAGAGATGTTCAAACAATATAAACATCCACAAGAACAAATTTTCAGGCACGTCTCACATTAAACAGCGTAGCAAATGTTTTCATTTCCTTTTGTTTACTTTTCATATCATTTTTTTTTTCCCTTGAACGATCATATACATATTACAATGAGTGTTAGAAATTGTTGTCTTGATTATTGTTGAAGATTGTTATCCACTCATAAGAGGTGCCTAATGCCTGTTATGAACAGTGTTAAAATGCCATTGAAAAATCGTCCATTTAAGATATACGTGATTGACCATAGTGAGAAGCAGATGAGCCCCTCGTGTAAATCATTAGTTACTCCTCGCCTCATAAAACGAAATTGCACGTCAAAGAACCATCCCTCGTGAAGGACAGTCTACTGATTAAGCCCGCCCCGGAGCGAGATTTAAACAACTGCAGACGCAGCGAGAAGGCAGTGTGCGTTACTCAGTTAGTTTTAGTTGTCTTTTTGTTTCTTCTTGTCTAGTTGTCCTTTTTGTCTTTGTGTTTTTGTTCCGTCATTTTCTAAGTCTCTCATATTGATTTCATTCTTCAGAAGACGTACTTTTCTAGTTTACTCTCCTTGAAACTTTAATTTTACTCGCCACGCTAAGCCGCATGATTTGTTTTGTCTTTAGTAAATTCTCGTCTAATAATAATTTTGGAGACACTTTTCGACCGGCCATCAAAGAGGTTAACAATCTTGTTATTCTTAAATCTGCTTCGCGGTTACCAACCACGCTAAAGCCCTGCAGCCTGCTGCTAACCCGCTGGTCCGGGTCAGATAACCATCCAAAGCCGTTCCTCGCCTGTCACCGACGCCGTCGAAATCCAGTTCCTGAATCATCACTGTCCAATATCAGCTCTCAACCTTGGTGTGCCTGGGTCTTCCACTGGACTGCCGAGCAGACGAGTCATGGACGGGCACTGGAAGCATCTTCGGCTAGTTTGGAGCAGGCCTCTGCAGGAACGTTGCTGATAAGTAGGCATCCATTAAGCAGGTTTGAATAAGAGTTCAAACCCGCTCAACTATTTGTTTAATCGCTTAATTTTACGTTCGTGTCCCTAATATCCCCTTACAACTACTTCTCACTATCGCCAAAAAAGTTTCTTTTTTTTTTTGATCAATTTTTTATTGTGTTTTGCTTCAGAACGCCAAACAACAACCAAAATGTACATGAAATAGTACCAAAACCACAGATAATTAAAAACCCAAACAAACAAGAAACAAAACTGTGGCAATCCCTCCCTCCCCACCCTTCCCCTCCCCATGGGTCACCGTATTCAGAAATATGTGCAGGATGTAGGACACTAGAATTGAAGTTATGAAGTAACAATTCTCCCATCTCTTGCCATGCTGCAATAGTACCAGCTCGAGCACCATGCATCCTTGCCACTGAAAGCTCCATATTGATAATATCAATATATGTATTGATCCACTGATTTTTTGTGACTGTGTGTGGAGGTTTCCAGCGTAATGCTAACATCTTTTTGGCAGCAGTGATGCCCGTTAAGAGAATACGTCTGCTGATGCATGTTAAATTCAGTGAGGCGGTGTCATTCAAGAGTAGCAAGGTGGGCGAGCATGGCACAGTTAAACCCAGAACATCAGACAAAGTGGCACAAACCTCATCCCAAAAAAATGTCACATCCCTGCATTCCCAGTACATATGCATGTAGGAACCTATGAGTCCATCTGAGCACAAGGTGCAGTTTGGGGATGATAACCGTTTCATGAGATAAGCCTTTATTGGTGTAAGGTAAGTCCTATGAATAAAGTTAAAGTGAATCTGTTGGTGATCTGGGTTTTTGGAGGCAATAACAGTTGAGGACCATATCCTCTTCCAGTCAAGCAAAACCTCTTCAGTGTATTGCTTCAGGTCCTCAATCCATACTTGTGTGATAGGAAGAGCTTTATAGGAGGCGTTCCAAAAGAGTGAATATAGTTGAGAGACCACACCTCTTTTACGTCCATTGTTGACCAAGATGGAGTGCAAGGGATGGGTGGTTAATGGAACATTCCATGGTACTCCATAGGCTTTCATGGATGACCGCAATTGGAGATACAGGAAAAAGGAAGAGCCAGGTAAATTGTAGGACAGTCTTAAATCATTAAAGTTGCGGAGCCCATTTTCATTTAAACATCTGCAAATGTATGTACCCCTTTAGTGCTCCAGGATGGACATGAGAATGGAACCCCCCCTCAGTGAGGAGAGAATAGTTTTTAAAGATTGGGCTCTTAAGGTGCCATTTACAAGTTGTATTAGATCCCTTCTCTGCAAGCCGCCATACTGATAAAAGGAAACTCATTATGGGGCCGAGCCGCAACTTAGCCCATTTCAAGGGGACAGCTGAGTAAATCAGGTCTTCTAATCTATGTGGGAATGCTAGATTAACTTCTATGGCTTTCCAACAGGTGACTGAGTAAGAATTAAGCCAAACTGATAATGGTCTTAAGACAAATGACCAGAAATAATGCTTGAAATTAGGAACTGAAAGGCCACCTTCTGATTTGTGACACTGGAGAGTTGTCAGCTTAATGCGTGGTCGTTTCCCACTTCAGATAAATTTGGATACTAAAGAGTGAATTTTGTCCCAGTAATCCGTTGGAGGTGGCAAAGGTAACATGGAGGAGAAAAAATTTATCCGTGGTAATACATCCATCTTGACTACTGCTATACGAGCTTGCAATGATTTTGGTAGGTAAGACCATCTAGTGAAATCTGATTCAATCTTGTTACAGATTTCTTGATAGTTTTTGTTAGCAGTACTAGCCAATGAGGGGAAAATATCTATCCCCAAGTACTTAAATTGATTAACAATAGGAATATGCTAGGGTAATGTCCTGGGGTCCAATTTCGAGTTTAATGGAAAAAGTGCTGATTTTGTCCAATTGATTTTGTACCCAGACAGGGATCCAAATTCCTCAAAAATGTCCAAAATATGAGGTACTGACGTGGCTGCTCTATTGAAATACAGGAGTATATCATCAGCATACAATGATATAGAATGCGTGGTGTTTTTGAAAGTGATGGGAGTAATAGATGGGTGTAGCCGAAATTTCTGAGCAAGGGGCTCTAGTGACACAGCAAATAAGAAGGGGCTCAAAGGGCAACCCTGTCTGCAGGACCGTGATAAGGTAATTTTGGTTGATATTATGCCATTAGTGTTTATCATTGCAGACGGGTTACTGTATAGTAATTTAATTAATTTAGTGAAATTAGAGCCCAATTGAAGATGTTGCAGAACCTCCCATAAGTATTCCCACTCTAGCCTATCGAAGGCTTTTTCAGCATCAAGACTCAGCACTGCACAGGGGGAAGCAATGTCTTTAGCATTATGAATTACGTGGAGTAGCCGCCAAACATTATCAGAGGCGAGCCGTGTTTTCATGAAGCCTGTCTGATCGCAATGAATTAATTTTGTTATGTGGGGTTCTAAGTGGGAGGCAAGAACCTGCGCAAAGATTTTAATTTCAGCATTTAGAGTGGATAATGGCCTGTAATTACTACATTTAGTTGTGTCTTTGTTGGGTTTGGGAAGTACAGCAATTAATGCGGAATCCATGTCATTAAAAAAGGCACCTACATCAATAGCTTTATGAATCATGGATAAAAGGTATTGTCCTAGCTCCTCCCAAAAAGCAAGATAAACTTCTGGGGGGGATCCCATCCCATCCTGGCTACGTTTTGTCATCCCTGCAACAGCATTCTTTAATTCAGCCAGAGTGATTGATTCACCAAGACGCTCATTATCTTCTTGAGTGAGAGATGGAAGATTGAGACCTTCCAGAAAGGACCTACATTTACATTTTTTTATCTAAAGTTATTTCGGATCTATAGAGATCAGAATAAAATGAAGAGAACTCTGCATGTATTTCTTTAGGAGAAGTAAGTAACCCCTGCACTGAGCTAATAGCCATAATATTTGCATACTTTTCACATTTCTGTAAACTCAGAGCAAGGAGACGGCTTGGTCTGGATCCGTGGAAATAGTAATTCTTCCTTACTCTATGAATTTGGAATTCCGCTCTACTTTTTAATAACTTGTTGAGGTTCACTCTGGTTGAATCAATTTCCCTCTTCCGATCTTCAGCAAAACCATCTCCTTGTTGTTCAAGTTCTAGCTTTTGCAGAACGTGCTCAAGTGTGTTAATTTCGCCATAAGTTTCTTTTGTTTTATGTCATATCACCTCATATCTTCTGTCATACTATTCATGATACATTATTCATTATCCATAATTGTGCTTAATAAATGAGATTCTGATTTAAGTCCTGGTTAGCCGGTGTCCTTTTGAGCTGAATATATATGATCCAGATTTACACTTCAGATTATCAGACTGATTTTCCGTTAGTTCATTTGTTAGTATTTTATCAGCGTTATAGCAGTTAATTCCTGCAATCCTTCGTAGCTGAGGAAGGTGGTGCCCCGTCATTTTATCAACGAATGCAACATCAAATGAAGTTAGTTCCCCGACATATGAATTGTGTCCTGGGCTGGATCAAACAGTCTTGCATGCTGTATAAGACCCCAAGGGTGGAGGTTCCCAATCCCTGCTCTAATTGTCTGTTTGTGCACCTGTTTTGTTCATTTTTCTATTTTGTTGATAAAATGGAAACTTTTTTTTGTGGAAAACTAAATGAAAAAACTGAAAACATCAGGATGTTATTTTCGACTAACAATCGAAAATAACAAAGACAACGCTTTCTCACCGGCACCTGGAAGTCAGCATTTACTGTACTCGGTAGTCCTACATGACGGACGAGCCAGGGCACCCTCCACCCCCATGAAAAAGGATACAACAACCCCAGCAAATACGACACGAAGACTGCTTTTCCTGACAATCATGGCACTTCTGTCGCCAAGTGCTTGCTCATGGGGGAACTGTTGGTTTCTTTGTAGATAAAAGAGCTTGGTCTGTACCAGCTCTATATGGAAAGTGTCCTGAGACAACTTCTAAATCCTGGCCCACAAACGCTAGGCCTGACACAGTGGCTAGAGGCTAACAATAGCCTTGTACACCCAGCCACCAGCAGCATGACAGCCGCCTATCCAGCAGAGTTAACTAGCCAGACTCACGAACTGCTGGCTCTGCTACCCCCTCCGATGTTTTCGGTGCTATCTCCCTGCTGTTACTGCCACAGTCCGCCGTGCTGCTCACAGACCTGATGGAGGCGTCTACCATCCCGACACCACCGCCTCAGCAGCGGCTAACCCAGCGGGGCCACAGCGAGGGCAGACAGCCCAGCAGCTGGGAGCTGATGGCGGCATCCACCACCCCGATGCCATCACTCCAGCAGCGGCCAACCCAGCGGGGCCGCGCCGAGGGCAAACAGTCCAGCAGCTGGCAGCTGACGGAGGCGCCCACCATTCTCACACCGTCACCTCAGCAGTGGCTCACCTGTTACATCCGAGAACTGTCAGCGCAGCAGCTCTCCCAGCGCGCAGCATCCACCATTGCGACACCATCACTCCAGCGGGGCCCCGCCGAGGGCAAACGGCCCAGCAGCTGGGGGCTGACGGCGGCATCCACCACCCAGACACCATCGACTCAGCAGCAGCTAACCCAGCGAGGCCGCGCCGAGGGCAGACGACCCAGCAGCTGGGAGCGGACGGCGGCATCCACCATCTTGACACCGTCACTCCACCGGGGCCGCGCCAAGGGCAGACGGTCCAGCAGGTGGGAGCTGACGGAGGCGCTCACCATCCTCACACCGTCACCGCAGCTGCGGCTCACCTGTCACATCCGAGCACTATCAGCGCAGCAGCTCACCCAACAGCCCAGCAGCTCAACAAGGTAAAACCCAGAAACACTATCTACGAAAAGCATCGAGCTACAAAACTCTTTCAGACACTCAAGCAGGCAAAAACTGTATGGGATCCACGATACAAAGTGAAAGGACTCTTTTGTGGCCATCTAAATATCCGCAGTATGATCAATAAGCGTGAACAGCTGGAAGATCTACTTATGCACTCGAACATTGACTGTCTGGGTCTAACTGAAACTTGGCTTAAGCCACTATGCCCTGAAGCTCTAGTGAGCATGCCAGGCTATAATGTCTTCAGAAATGATCGAGTAAAAGGGAAAGGTGGCGGGGCCCTGTTATATGTTAAGAACACACTGGACTGTGAACAGATCAAATGGCCGAATGAGATTCAGGCTGAGTGTGTTGGAGTAAATATCACCCTGTCAGCAGAGATGTCCTTCACTTTGCTTTGTTTATACCGCCATCCCTCTGCTAAAGTAGAGTACTATGAGCAATTAAAAACTATTTTAAACACCTGCAATCTAAATAAGGAAGTAATCATTATGGGTGAATCTTTCCTGAATCTTTCTGCATTCAGGATCTAGGCAGGCCAGCGGGACAGCTAATTACCTACTATAGACAGTACAGGCCAGTATGAGCAGTGTGAATGGGGATGATCAGCAGGGCATCCATAACTAGCTTACCTACAGTGCAGCAAATTACTTTGTCACTCGCCTGAGGTGAGGGATTTAGAAGTTGTTTGGGATTTAAAAAAAAAAAAAAAAAAAGAAAGAGTTTGGCGATTGGTGTATGTCTAAACTCAATTTTTTTTACCCAACAAGATGTGCAGCTGCAGTGCACTATATGTATAAACATATATCTAGATAGATATATATGTAAAATATTTTGTGGATGTCAAATTAAAATTTGTGCAGAAATATTCTCAACAGTAAGGTTTCACAAAGTCTTAGAGGCAGGTACACAAATGGGCTATCTGTGTATATGGCACTGAAGTATACAAGCCACAAGCTGCAAATGAATTTTTACCCTGTTTGTACACCTGAGCTGACAGGCCAATTATGCATTGCCCACTGACTATCCAATCAGAGAAAGCCAAACTGTCCAATCAAGGGGCAAGGTAGCTCACCAGCCAGCCAGCCAGTCCTGCTCACAGACCCTGCTTATCCCACAGCCAAAGGCAGTTGCTGCCAATGGAGAAATGTTGACAATATGACCAAACCGGCATGAGCATTATCTCAAACAAAAACACCATCAATCAGCAGGTGTTGAGAACAAGCATAATGTAGTGACAAATGTAGTGGCAAAATGTGACAAAACACTGGTGAATCTGGTTTCTTCCAGGCATCAGACAGGCGTTACCCTGTCAGGTAAATAATATCCACATTTATTATTTCTCTAACTTATCAGTCGTTGTACGGGAGGCAGACACTGTCTCTACATTTAAGAGTCGGCTTAAAGAAGAAGAAGAAGAAGAAGAAGAAGAAGAAGAAGAAGAAATGTACTTTATTTATCACACATAGTTGCACACACTACATGCACACGCCATGCTTCCGTGAAATTATTTTTCCACATTTGACCCATCCTCGGCCTGTCAATCCTCCGCAGCAGACCAGGAGCGGTGGGCTGCCAGCTGCCAGCCAATGCCGGTGCCCACGCCGGGGACCCATCCCTTCTCGTCACCATTGGTCACGTGGTGATCTTCTTACATGTTTTTAGTGGGGGGGTTATTACGGAGGAAACCCCGGGTCAACACGGGGAGAACATGCAAACTCCACACAGAAAGGCCCCTTTTTCCTCGAGCAGCAGGCACTGAAGACATGGTGGAGGACACGCCACCAGCGCCCACAGCGGGACCTTCTAGCTGTGAGGCGACAGTGTTACCACTTGTGCCACCGTGTGACCCAAAATATGAAACAACTCATTTGCAGAGGAGTAAATCACGGAAAACCCGTTTGAGTGCGCGACAGGGCTCCCACTTACAGCGCTAACACCGGAATTGTGATGCGCACAAGCCCTTCCTCCTCTACTTCTCCTTCCTCCTCCTAAAACTTTCCTTTTTAGTTAGGAAAGTTATAGTTAGGGCTGGCTCAGGCTTGTCCTGGACCAGCCCAAAGATACCTGGGGACCTCCGAAGATACACTGAGCTCCTCTGTCCTTCTGTCCCTCTCCATCTGCACGCTTTCATGTCCTACCACGGCGTGTTACTAACTTAGCTCCTTCCCCAGAGTCTCTGTGCTTCGTCGTCTCACAGGTTCCCATGGACAGTGGCTGAATCTGGATTGTGGATTGCAGCTGCATCTCCTGTCTTGGCCCTGCCTGACATCCACTGCAACTGCTAATACTATTATTACATCCACTGTCACTGTTACTGTGATTGCATGTCTGTCTGTCTGTCTGTCTGTCTGTCTGTCTCTCTCTCTCTCTCTCTCTCTCTCTCTCTGACTGCATTTCTGTCTGTCTCTCTCTGTCTGTCTCACTCTCCCTCTCTTGCTCTCCCTCTCTAACCCAACCGGTCGAGGCAGATGGCCGCCCACCCAGAGCCTGGTTCTGCCCGAGGTTTCTGCCTGTTAAAAGGAAGTTTTTCCTCACCGCTGCCGCCAAGTGCTTGCTCATGAGGGAATTGTTGGGTCTCTGTAGATAAAAGAGTTTGGTCTGTACCAGCTCTATATGGAAAGTGTCCTGAGACAACTTTTGTTGTGATTTGGCGTTATACGAATTGAATTGAATTGAATTGAATTGAATTGAATTGAATTGAATTGAATTGAACCGAACCGAACCGAACCGAACCGAACCGAATGGGAGAATTCAGTATTACCATCACATGTAGTTGCTCAAACTTAATAGAGAAAGCAGTCCTCATGGCACACCCTGGGTGCTTTTCATTACATTTAATTGTGCCTCCTCGTCTCCTCGCTCCTTCGTCGACCCGGAAGTCGTTTCCCCTCCGCCATGATGAAGGATCTTCCAATTGCTTAAATGCACCTGAAGGAGACGAGGAGCGAGGAGAGAGGAGGCTTCTGAAGGAGATCAGAGTGAGGATACACCGGTGTAGCCTACGCGGAAGTCTTTTATTATTTAAGGGGCGTGTCGTATGTGGCACACGTTTGAATCATGGTGGGAGCAGGTCTTCACAAATGTAATCTTGATTCTTGTTTCAACTGTGTCCTTTTAACAATTGTATCTGTCACCAAGAAATTAATGAAAATTCTTGGTATATATTTACGGTTTTTTAAAGCAAGGCTACAAGGCTGTTGGTTTAATCTACCACACAGCCGTCCTCTGTTACGCCTCTAACGGCATATAATTGAAACCTCATCAATAGCAATCAGGAGTAGAACAGTCTGACTGCAGATCTGACCATAATATCACGTTTTACAGCTTTTACAGCTGTGCAAACGTCATCAGTAATTGACGTCGCTTCGGACTGACGCTGTGGAGCGAGGATTTTTCATTTCAGAGTTTCGTCTCCTCCGTCCTCACGTCCCTTCCTCGCATCCCTCTTTCATGTCCTCACTGGGCGGAGCTAAGACGCGAGGAGAGGAAGCGAGTGGAGGAGACGAGGAGACCAATTTATGTAATGAAAAGCACCCCCAGAGACAGTGGTGTCATGGGAGAACTGCCACAACTGTGACAATACATTTTTCTTAAGCTGAAGTGTGGCTACAGAGATATATATACACAGATATCAGGCAACCAGTTATACTCTTACTCACATCCAAATGTGAAATTCTAATAGTTTTGAAAATATATCCAGAAATATATAAATAGTGGTTGTGCTTGCAGATTTGCATATCATAGAAGAGTGGACTGTTGGCCTTGCCGAATGCCTGCACTGTCCAACTTCCCTTCTAGTTTGTTTAATTTGTTTTTCTCTCTTGTGTTGCTCAGCTTTAGCATTAGAGGTGCCCAGCTGCACATTATTCATGGGCACTGCCCATTGTTCCAATGGCCCATTATTTCAAAGGCCCAATAGTCTGAAGCTAACACTGGCTTTTGATGACTGATAGCACTAATAAGCTTAAGGTGGAAGATATAGAATGATGCTGTTTTTCAGTCATGTTTTCAAGAATGTTTTTTAGTGAGAACAAATTAATCAGATAATTTTTACAGCATTCCAGAACCAACAATCTGACTTTACGCAGTGATTGGTCAGCTGTTTGGAAGTGGGAAAGTACGCAGAGTATGAACTTCTCTCTCAGCTTTTTTTTTCAGTTCTTCGCACTGCTCCTGTCGCTATTCATGTGAAGAACAGATTACAGTACCATGAATGTCTTCTAGGAGAGACTGTCTGAAAGTGTGCACCTGGATTTTCATCAACATCTCACCCCTCTCTATGACAGCAGGCTGAAGAGCCCACCTTTGAGTGCGGTCTCTCGATATCATATAAGCAACTTCGCGTCATGCACACCCCAGCTGCAACCCAGGTTAGGGTCAAAGTGAATTGACAGTGAGTTATATCTTTTTGGTCCTAAGTTTTTTGATCGTACACATCTGTTGATAAAACATTATGGTGTGCGAGAACTTTCTTAAAGCCAGTATCAAAAATATACATAAAATGTTGTGTTTGTTTTCACAGATATTTAATATAGAATTCATCAAATAGTGTCTGTGAGTGGTTGAGTTTTGTGGTAATGAGATAAACTGTAATGCTTTTTTTTTTTTTTTTTTCAAAGTAAAATGGGCTTTCCATTGAGTAAGCATTAAGTGCAGCGTTTTAAAGGTATTTGTCTTTTTCTGACAAAATTGCACCCTGTGCTTCTCTTCCTCATCTTTCTGCTGTTCATGAGCAGGCAGGTTATCAAGGTGCAGGTCTGGAGAGAGCCTACTTTGGTGACATTAGTGAAGTGTCTCTGCTGTAAGCAGATGAGAATGTCTTTGTAGCTTCATTAGACTGTGAAGACTGACGTGCACTGACACACTAAGTGTGTACCCTGAAATGAAGTGGTACATCATACAAAGGTGTTACCAGGAATGCAGTGGTGCTTCATGATTATTTCAGTCAGTGTTGGCTAGTAATGTGTCACTGAGTAGCACATTACAGAAATATATAATTACAAGCTAATTGCCTTAACTAAGATCATTTTTTAATGCTTGCAATCAGAATGAGCATTTACTGGAAAAAAGATTGTGGGCAGACACAAACAGAACAATTCAAAATGTAGCAAGAGCAGAAACAAAGCAGTAGTAGTAAATAGGCACATAATGGCAAAACATTTTGTGAGATTTAAAGAACATTTAGGATAACAATTTGAAACAACCTAAAATAACTGAATATCTGGAAGGAAAAGCATTATGCAAATACTGACTGAAGAGAGAGCACTAACTGAAGATTCTCCACTGTTTCCAAATACAAAAAAGAGGAAGAAGGAGAAGACACTGCAAGTCATCTCCTGTGATGATGATCAGGATAATAATGATGATGATGATGGCAGCACGGTGGCGCAAGCAGGTAGTGCACGTGCCTCACAGCTAGAAGGTTGCCGGTTTGATCCCCGGGTCGGGCCTTTCTGTGTGAAGTTTGCATGTTCTTCCCGTGCATGCGTGAGTTCTCTCGGGGTACTAAAAACAAGCTCATTAGGTTGATTGGTGACTCTAAATTGCCCCTAGGTGTGAGTGTGAGCGTGAATGGTTGTCTGTCTTTGCATGTTGTCCTGCAATCGGCTGGCGACCGGTTCAGGGTGTACCCTGCCTCTCGTCCGTTGAAGCTGGAATAGGCTCCAGCCCCCCCGCAACCCTGAAAGGGATAGGTGGTATAGAAAATGGATGGATGGATGATGGCAGCGAAGTTGTTCCCTAAAAGATCTGTGATGAAGTTAAGGATGAAGTACCAACAACTGCAAAGAAAGCAACAGGATGTAAAGCAGGTACGATCTGTAACAATACAAGCAAAAAGTAAAAAGAAGATTTAAAAAATGCTGATTTTGACATTAATTTAACAAAGTAAAAATTTGGTTTACAGACAGATGTCAGAGAAATGTGTTAAAATACCTAATGAAGTTGAAAAAGTTAACATGCACATGCTTCTTTTTTATTTTAGTTTCAAGGAGAATATTTTAAGTGGTGGAATATCGACGACAATAATGCTGCAATTAAATTTGATTTTCCTCATTTTACATTAAAGATTTGCTGAATTGGAGACATGCAAATGTAAGATGGAACAGGAAGTGGCCACCAACAGAAAAGCCAACTTGACAATGCAGCAAAATCTTAATGAACTGCTGTGGCAAAGCTTCACTCCAAGTGAGTGCTTTTAAAGTTGTAAAGCAGCATACTGTTTCGGTCTCAACCGTTTTGGCTATTTTTTGTTTTTACCTTACTAGTATGTTTCATAGAAATCTCATCAGTTCCAAAATACAGAAATAGACAAGCACACTCTGCTCTGTACTGTAAGATTTGAATGTACCTGTACATACACTCTACACATTACATTTAAGTGCAGTCACACCAAAATATGGTAAGGAAGGATGTCAGGGCTGGTTTATGCTCCATCTGAATTTCTTGTCAGATGGTCTGCTTCAGAAACTCCTACCTCCACACCTTTGCAACACCTTATTCAGGGAGCCTACATCCAACAAATTCTAAATCGACAATCTGACAAGTATAAACTTCTCTCTCAGCTCTGCTTTCATTCTTATAGTATATTTGTCACATTTCATGTGAACAACTGATGCAGCAGTACAAATGTCCCCCAAGAGACACGGTGTGAAAATGTGCTCTGTTATCTCCACATTTAAACCAAAGAGCTTCATTCCTGTCGACCGGTTTTTCAACCCTCAATCCAGTATGGCTGCTTGGAACAACTATAGACAATAAATCATTATTGAGGTGGTCAGGCAGCATGTCTGATAGAGCAAAAACCATCCTTAAGGTTCATAGTGTAGATATTACTATTGTACATGTTCTATTTAGTAATATTGTACCTATTCTTACACCTGTACTGCACGTTCACATTTTGTGTAGACAGAAACACCAATCTCATGGATGTGGACCTGCCACCATCCCACCTCTGACACCACAAGCAATTCCACCACCACCACTGCTCAACAACTCCATCTCAGGGAACATCTCCACATCTCTGAGATCATGATGAGATGCGGACATGTTGTACAGCACAAAAACACAAGCAAATGCACAATGCAGAATTTTTATGTAATCTCGTCTATCAGTTGCTCATCGCTAACTTCCCACCAACCTTTTCAGATAGATATCCAGTGCATGACATTTGTTGTTTATTCTAATATACACTACACGTCAGAAGTTTTAGAACACCATCATTCTTCCAAGTTTTATTGAAAATTACTGAGTATAATGTCTGAGCAACTAAATTTAATCTGAATGTTTGACCCCTTAGCATTCATTCTGAAATGGAACTGAAACATTGGTTGGAAATGTTGTCCCAACGCTGTTGCAGATGTTCCCACAAATGTGTTGCACATGTGGGTTGTTTTGATTTCATCCTTCTGTCCAGCTCAGTCCAGACATACTCAGTGGTCTGGAGACTGTGCTGACCATCCATCATTGGGGCTTACTGTCTAGTTCTTTTCTTTAATGTTCTGGGTCATTATCTTGCTATAGGATGAACCCTTGACCAACCAGCCCGCCTCCTTTATTACTTGCTTTTTTGTCACATTCTAACAGTAATATTCAATGCTTCTTCCTGCAGTACAGTGATGTCCTACTAATGCATCAGTGTGTGTCGTAAGTTTGTAAGTCATCAACAAAAGTTGGGGCATTTGTAGAAATTGTTTGCACTTATTGTCAAGGCTTAATTTACTTCCATTGCTGCAGGAAAGCTAGAAGTTAACCGACTTCTCAATCCTTTAAAAAGGCCTGTTTTCTATGAAATTGACAAGACTTTTCAGGTTTTGGTGACCTAAACTTGTTTTTGTTTTTTGTGTTTAAGGGGTTGCTCTAAAATTTTTGAATAGTACTTTTTGCTTGTTTGCTTGTTTCACTCACAAATAATTAGTCTAAATATTGCTTTTTCAGATCCACTTTTTAAAAAAATCGGGCTCAGAGAGAACATATGGAGAAAAAGTTACACAACAAAGGGTCTGATGGTTGTAAAGAGCTGGCTGCAGCCATACAGGGAACAGTAGAGCTGAAGGGAAGAAGTGTGCCATTCAAGCATTGAACCCTGAAAGGTATGCTTCAAATGTGCATATATTGATGTGCATCTTAAGGCATGACACTACAGGTGAATAGGGTAACATTTTTAACTAACTGATATGACCACAAAATCAACCCAGTTGATTGCCAGAATTAAGACATGTAACAGTTTTCTGAAATTTCATTTTTGAATAAGCAAAGTAGGCATTGTCTAATTAAATATGCACTGAATTGCATGAATGTCCAATGGACAAAGTATAAAATAAACACCAAAATGTGCATTTTATATGTTTTCTGGGAAATTAGTGGAAAATCTCAAAATGAAAAGAAACATATTAAAAACTGCATTAAAACATTCAGGTGAAGCACACTCTTGATTTTTTTTTTACAGAATTTTGCAAGATCTAAGCACATTGGGCACTCATACCTTCATGCTACATATTTAACTCTTTCATGAAAGAGTGCACATGTAGTAAATAATCTTTCAACTACTGTATTACTTTTGTGTGTGTTTACATTCTTTTTTCAAGAGTGCTCCAGTGGGTGGTTGAAGTCACAGAATATAGAGAAGACTGGAAGAGAGTAGAGGGAGAAAATGGTGTGGTATTATATCTCTCAAAAAATACAAGATGTTGTGGTTTGTATGCTTTGGGCTGTTATTTTGGTAGGTTCATGGACTTTTATTTTGGTGACACTGGTTCCTGGCTGGGTTGTTGTGGGCTAACTTGTCACCTGCTCTTCCTGAGGCACCCTTCCCCCCTGCTGCGCTAAGGAGTGATTGAACACACCTGTTCCTGCTTTACCATCAGTGTCCCTTCTTAAGGCCTGCAGAGACACTCCTCGGCGCCAGAGTATCCTGATAGCTTGCGTGGTATCTGCTGGCTTGGTTTTTTCTTGTGAAAAGTTGATATTCCCTCTCTTGTGACAACTGCTTAATTTGTGTCTAACTCGTGTCTCTCCTCTTCTTTTCCAGTGCCTCCCGTCTCCCACACAGCCCAGCACTCTCCAGCCCTTTTGGATTTTTTGTTGTTATTTGTGCACTCCCTGCCCCTGTTGAAAATAAATCTTTGTTCAACCTTTTCCGTTTCCGCTCCTGGGTTCAGTTTCGTGCACACACGTCACAGAATACTCTGGCCAGCATGGACCCAGCGGATTCGGATCCGGTAAGATCTGCAATCGCCAGACAAGGACTTCGGCTGGGACAACATGAGAATATGTTACAAGGTATCATGGAATCACTCCAGACCCTCAGCAACCAGGTCTCCAACCTCTCAGAACAGCTCATTCCCCCTGATCACAGCGTCTCCACTGAACACGCCACCGTGAGTACTGCACCCCCTCCCCCTCCTGCTCCATCCTCTCCACTCTCAGGCAGACACCAAGAGCCCTTTGTCCCCACTCCTGAGCCCTACACTGGTGAGATTGGAGGGGCCAATAGCTTTGTTTTACGTTGCTCTTTAGTGTTTGATCAACAGCCCCGTAGTTATCCTTCTGACAGAGCTAAGATTGCTTATGTTATTAACTTGCTCAGGGGTAGAGCTGCTCAATGGGCCACAGCTCTGTGGGAACAGGGTTCTCCCACTCTCTCCACTTTTGTTAATTTTTCCAAAGAGCTGTGTAGAATTTTTGATCACCCTTTGCAGGGACAGGAAGCTGCTAAACGCCTATTTTCTCTCGTGCAGGGTTCTAGATCAGTGGCGGAATTTTCCATTGATTTTAGAATTGCAGCCTCAGAGAGCGGGTGGGGGGAGCGTGAGTTAATGGGGATTTTTCTTAGAAACCTTTCTGGTGAGCTAAAGGATCAGTTAGCTTCCAGGGATGAGCCCGATTCACTAGAGGCTTTAATTTCATTGGCTATTCGCATTGATAATAGGCTTAGGGAGAGGCGGAGGGAGAGAGCTCAGTCCAGCCCAACTAGAGGCCACAGGCCAGCTCCTTTTTCAGGGCCGCCAGTTCACCACAATACTCCCCTTCCGTCTTCTCCGGCTCCTTCACTCCCCAGTCCATCCTCGGAGGAACCCATGCAGGTGGGCCGGGCTCGCTTGCATCCCAGTGAACGTCAGCGGAGATTCAACCAACGGCTCTGTATCTATTGTGGCCAGGTGGGCCACTTCATTGCCTCCTGCCCCCAGACCTTAAAAAGACCGGGCTCACCAGTAGAAGAGAGCGCCCTGGTGAGCCAAACCTCCTCAGTCACAAGCTCTCCTGCACGCATAACTGTTCCCTCCTGCCTTCTCTGGGGTAAAGAGTCGCTGCCATTAAAGGTTTTAATTGATTCTGGAGCGGATGAGAGCTTCATCCATGAAGAACTGGCAGCCCAACTCAACCTCCCTTTAGAGCCCCTTGATTCTCCCAAGAATGTCACTGCACTAGATGGTAGATTGATAGCTGAAGTTAAGTTTCGCACTGCCCCTGTCACCCTCATTGTTTCTGGTAACCACAGGGAAGACCTGCAACTGGTTGTCATTCCTTCCCCTCATGTTCCCCTGGTTCTCGGGCTCCCCTGGTTACTCCTGCATAACCCCCAAATTAACTGGAAGACCTCCAGTATAACCAACTGGAGCCCCCATTGCCATTCCCATTGCCTTCGTTCAGCCAACCCCTTCGCCACACGCCCTCCTGTGGTTCCTCCGCCTCCCCCGGACCTCTCCTCAGTTCCTTCCGAGTATCACGACCTGGCTCCGGTGTTTAGTAAAGAGCTAGCCCTTTCCCTTCCCCCACATCGTCCCTATGATTGCTCCATAGACCTCCTCCCTGGAGCGCCCCTTCCCTCCAGTCGTCTGTACAACCTGTCTCGCCCGGAGAAGGAGGCTATGGAGTCCTACATCCAAGACTCACTGGCTTCAGGTATCATCCGCCCCTCGTCCTCGCCCTTGGGGGCAGGCTTCTTTTTTGTGAAAAAGAAAGACTCCTCCCTACGCCCCTGTATTGACTTTCGTGGTCTAAACGACATCACCATCAAGGATAAGTACTCTCTCCCCCTCATCGACCCCTCTTTCGAGCCCCTGTGTTCCGCTACCATCTTCACCAAGCTCGACCTCAGGAACGCCTACCATCTCATCCGGATTAAAGAGGGGGATGAGTGGAAAACAGCTTTCAACACCCCCCTGGGCCATTTTGAATACTTGGTAATGCCATTTGGACTCACTAATGCCCCCGCGGTTTTCCAGGCCCTCATCAATGATGTGCTGCGTGACATGCTAAACAGGTTTGTGTTTGTTTACCTTGATGACATTTTGATTTTTTCCCGCACCCTGGACGAACACAGACAGCATGTTCGTCTTGTTCTCCAGAGGCTTCTTGAGAACAAGTTATATGTGAAGCCAGAGAAATGTGAGTTTCATTCAGCCTCCGTGGGTTTCCTAGGTTATGTCATTGCCAGGGGCCAACTTCAACCAGACCCAGCTAAGATTCAAGCAGTTACCGATTGGCCCATCCCTACCACCCGCAAGGAGCTCCAGAGATTCCTTGGCTTTGCCAATTTCTACAGGAGGTTCATTAGGGACTACAGCAAGGTGGCAGCCCCCCTGACCAAACTCACATCCACTAGCTCCCCCTTCCGGTGGTCTCCGGAGGCTCAGCAAGCCTTCACCCGGCTTAAGGAGTTATTCACCTCAGCCCCCGTCCTTAAGCACCCTGACTCCTCTCTGCAGTTTGTGGTGGAGGTGGATGCCTCCGACACCGGAGCTGGTGCTGTGTTGTCGCAAAGAGATCCTCAAACTAACAAACTTCACCCCTGTGCTTTTTTTTCCCGTCGTCTGTCTCAAGCAGAGAGGAATTACGACGTGGGTAACAGAGAGTTGCTGGCTGTGGTGTGGGCTTTGCAAGAGTGGAGGCACTGGCTGGAGGGCACTTCTGTTCCTTTTCTGATATGGACAGATCACAAGAATTTGGCCTATCTTCGTTCCGCCAAGAGGCTTAATTCCCGCCAGGCCAGATGGGCGCTGTTCCTGAGCCGTTTCAATTTTACCCTGTCCTTCCGCCCAGGTTCACGTAACACAAAGCCAGACGCCTTGTCACGGCTTCACGCCCCTCCCTTAGACTCGGAGAGTCCTGACCTCATCCTCCCTCCTTCCTGCTTTGTAGGCATGGCATCCTGGGAGATCGAGTCCGTCGTCAAAGAGGCTCAAGTACAGCAGCCAGATCCCGGTACAGGTCCCCCCAACCGGAGGTTTGTTCCGGATTCTGTCCGGTCCCAGGTCCTCCAGTGGGCTCACTCGTCCAAACTCACTTGTCATCCCGGCTTCCACAGGACCCTTGCATTCCTCCGCCAGAGTTTCTGGTGGCCCAAGATGTACCGGGACACACAAGAATTCGTCGCCGCCTGCTCTGTCTGTGCCCGTGGTAAAACATCTCATCAGCCCCCAGCGGGACTGTTACGCCCGTTACCCGTGCCTAGTCGTCCCTGGTCCCACATCGCCCTGGATTTCGTGACCGGTCTACCCCCGTCTGAAGGTAACACAGTAATTGTCACAATCATTGATCGTTTTTCCAAGTCAGTTCATTACGTGCCCCTCCCTAAGTTACCTTCTGCCCTAGAGACTGCTCACCTCCTCTCTGTCCATGTATTCAAGTTGCATGGTCTCCCTCTCGATGTGGTGTCTGACCGGGGTCCCCAGTTTGCCTCTCAAGTCTGGCGAGAGTTCTGCAGGGCTGTGGGGGCCACTGCTAGTCTCTCTTCTGGTTATCACCCCCAGACTAACGGCCAGACAGAGCGGGCCAACCAGAGTCTGGAGGCTGCCCTGCGTTGCGTTGCCGCCCATCATCCGGTTTCCTGGAGTTCACAGCTCCCTTGGATTGAGTACGCTCATAACTCCCTCGTGTGCTCAGCCACAGGTATGTCTCCATTCATGTGCTGCTTGGGCTACCAACCACCCCTTTTCCCCGAGCAGGAGTCGACAGTAGCCGTCCCTTCGGTCAGTGAGCATTTGAGGAGGTTGCGAGAGGTGTGGAAATCCGCCAGGGCGGCGCTCCTGCGTACTGCACAGAAGAACAAGCGGCTTGCCGACACTCACCGTTCTACTGCCCCTGAGTATCGTCCGGGCCAGAAGGTGTGGTTGTCGTCACGTGACCTTCCCCTGGACGTCGAGTCACGTAAGCTCTCTCCGCGCTTTGTGGGCCCATTTGAGATCCTGAGAGTCATTAATCCTTCTGTTGTGAGACTCAAGTTGCCTGAGTCTATGAAGATTCACCCTTCGTTTCACGTGTCGCTGCTGAAGCCTGTCCACACCAGTGAGCTCTCCCCTCCAGCCGTCGCCCCGCCACCCCCCCGGTTGGTCGACGGTCACCCTGCTTTCACGGTGTCTCAGATTCTGGACGTCCGCCCCCAGGGTCGGGGGTTCCAGTACCTCGTGGACTGGGAGGGGTATGGTCCTGAGGAAAGGTCGTGGATTTCCAGGGGTCTGATCTTGGACGACTCTCTTCTCCGGGACTTCTATGCTGCTCATCCTGACAAGCCTGGTAGAACGCCTGGAGGCGTTCGTTGAGGGGGGGGTACTGTTGTGGTTTGTATGCTTTGGGCTGTTATTTTGGTAGGTTCATGGACTTTTATTTTGGTGACACTGGTTCCTGGCTGGGTTGTTGTGGGCTAACTTGTCACCTGCTCTTCCTGAGGCACCCTTCCCCCCTGCTGCGCTGAGGAGTGATTGAACACACCTGTTCCTGCTTTACCATCAGTGTCCCTTCTTAAGGCCTGCAGAGACACTCCTCGGTGCCAGAGTATCCTGATAGCTTGCGTGGTATCTGCTGGCTTGGTTTTTTCTTGTGAAAAGTTGATATTCCCTCTCTTGTGACAACTGCTTAATTTGTGTCTAACTCGTGTCTCTCCTCTTCTTTTCCAGTGCCTCCCGTCTCCCACACAGCCCAGCACTCTCCAGCCCTTTTGGATTTTTTGTTGTTATTTGTGCACTCCCTGCCCCTGTTGAAAATAAATCTTTGTTCAACCTTTTCCGTTTCCGCTCCTGGGTTCAGTTTCGTGCACACACGTCACACAAGACCTGTAAAAGAAGGAAAGGCAAAAATGTAAGCGAAATGTGAACAGGGATTTCCTGTTAAAATTATTGTTAATGTTATAGTTGTGTTCATGCTGACTCATTCAGTGTGTCATAAATGATTTCCTTGTTCCAGAGGTTTTTATATGGGTATAGTATTTTTTTTACAGACAATACATTGAATATTTTATTTTTACTAGTATTCTTATTTAAGACTGACATTTCAATTCAATTTTATTTGTATAGTGCCAAATCACAACAGAAGTTGTCTCAGTACACTTTCCATATAGAGCTGGTACAGACCAAGCTCTTTCATCTACAGAAAACCAACAATTCCCTCATGAGCAAGCACTTGGCGACAGTGGCGAGGAAAAACCTCGGGCAGAACTCAGACTCTGGGTGGGCAGCCATCTGCCTCGACCGGTTGGGTGAGAGAGGGAGAGCAAGAGAGGGAGAGTGAGACAGACAGACAGACAGACAGACAGACAGACAGACAGACAGACAGACATGCAGTCACAGAAACAGTGACAGTGGATGTAATAACAGTAGTGGCAGTTGCAGTGGATGTCAGGCAGGGCCAAGGCGGGAGACGCAGCTGAAATCCACAATCCAGATTCAGCCACTGTGTAACCTGCAAGACGACAAAGCACAGAGACTCCGGGGAAGGAGCTAAGTTAGTAACACGCCGTGGTAGGACATGAAAGCGTGCAGATGGAGAGGGACAGAAGGACAGAGGAGCTCGGTGTATCTTCGGAGGTCCCCCGACAGTCTAATCCTATAGCAGCATAACTAGGGGCTGGTCCAGGACAAGCCTGAGCCAGCCCTAACTATAAGCTTTATCAAAAAGGAAAGCTTTAAGCCTACTCTTAAATGTAGAGACAGTGTCTGCCTCCCGGACAAAGACTGGAAGATGGTTCCACAGGAGAGGAGCTTGATAGCTAAATGCTCTGACTCCTGTTCTGCTTTTTGAGACTTTAGGAACCATAAGTAGACCTGCGTTCTGGGAACGCAGTGTTCGAGTGGGGCAATAAGGTACTATGAGCTCTTTAAGATAAGAAGGTGCCTGGCCATTTATGGCTTTGTAAGTAAGGAGGAGAATTTTAAACTCTATTCTAAACTTTACAGGGAGCCAGTGCAGAGCGGCTAGTATTGGAGAAATATGATCTCTCTTCCTGTTTTTTGTCAGGACACGTGCTGCAGCATTCTGGAGCAACTGAAGAATATTCAGCAAGGAATTTGGGCAGCCTGATAGTAAAGAATTGCAATAATCCAGCCTGGAAGTTACGAATGCATGGACTAGTTTTTCTGCATCATTTTGAGACAAAATATGTCCTGATTTTTGCGATATTACGTAGGTGAAAAAAGGCTGCCCTTGAAATTTGTTTTACATGGGAGTGAAAGGACATGTCTTTTTCAAAGATAACTCCCAGATTCTTTACAGTGGTGCTGGAGGCCAGCGCAATGCCATCCATAGCTGCTATGTCATCAGAAAGTGACTTTCTAAGATGTTTAGGGCCTACTACTATAACTTCAGTTTTGTCTGAGTTTAGCATTAGCAATTGCAGGTCATCCAGGTCTTTATGTCATGAAGACATGCTTGTAGTCTAGTTAACTGACTGGTTTCTTCTGGCTTCATTGATAAATATAGCTGGGTATCATCTGCATAGCAATGAAAATTTATTGAGTGCTTCCTGATAATCTTACCTAAAGGAAGCATATATAAGGTGAATAGAATCGGTCCAAGCACAGAACCCTGCGGAACTCCATAGCTGACTTTAGTGAGCACAGAGGAGTCGTCATTGGCTAATGTTTCTTCAGTCTACTCTTATTTGTATTAACTTTTTGCTGAGCTTATCTATGCAAGAGGCTGGCTGATAGATGTTTAAAGTCTTTGATCAAAACCATGTAACCACTGCAGGAGACACTATTCTTCCATGCTGGTGATGACCAACCATGAAGGCTTTTATTGACCATTGGCAGCTACCTTAACATCGGTGCTGGAGTGCACATAGCACTGCAGTGGCCTTATTCACACACCCTCTGAAGCATAAAATCAGGTGATTCTTGAATGTAGACATACCAATGAGGCTAGCTAGCCAGCATGACAACATGCAAATAAGACCCATCCCAGACCATTCTGTCCACTGAACCCCTTTGACCAGCCTGACCATTCAGATAGATGTTAGGCTGAGCTGGCTACTATATCTATTTAGCAGAAGGAAGTGCATTACAAATGTCCATATGTATGTTTCTTTCTCTTGACATATATAAGCATACATATATAAACATATATTAATAGATTTTTATATTGTAAAAACCATGTACTGCAGGAGATAAGCTTTACTCCCAATTGACACTGGTTAGTACCACTGAGGTAAGCAGATGATCTGACGAATACTGGAGGGAAGAGCCGGGGTTAAATGCAGCTGCTGATTAGGTGGTGATGAGATAATGATTTGCAGGTGTGAGAGGAGGCGGGCAGGAGGAGCTTGGCTGGCAGGTGCAGCCTCACCGCACGGTCCTAGACAGACAGGGGAAGACAGACAAGACCACAAGTGTGTAAAACCTAGACATAGTCTCCATGATGTCACATAGGTCTTTCCAAGAGCCAGTGTGAAGCTCAGTGACATCTTGCCAGTGGCTAACTCCAAACTCCAAACTCCAGGCTAACAGAAAAATGGGCAAAGAGATGGATTATGGGTGGAGCTGAGGTGGGCCGAATGAAGCCTGGTTGCTGAAACATAGCAGCTAGTTGTCTCTCAGAGTGGCCATGCTCACAATTATGCATAACTTTAAGCTTTAATAAAATTCGAACAAGTGAGTTATATAAAAATTAACCCACCTGCAGTTTTCATGGATGAGGAAAGACTTTTTGTACCAGGCTGTACACAAGTCTATTTCTGTTGTATTTTAATTTTGGCATTTAATACAAGTCTATTGGAATTGAGTGGCCATTCAAGGAACTCCAGTTTTTGGCACTTCCACATTAGCGTCTTTTTTCAGCCCCAAACGTTTCAGCTTCTTGTGAAAACGATATTTACATATCATCGCAATTCATTTTATATGGTGAACTTGTTACCAAGCAGTTACTAATTAACACATCCAGCATTTATGAAGTACATTGACATTCATTTGGAGTGGTGTTTGTGTCCGTCTGATGAATGGAAGTCCGATATTCACCCTCTTCTAGCTCTGTTTTTGGTCCCTACCAGCTGCTGAGGTAAATATCTAGCTCCTTAGAAACTAAATGCTTCACTACATTCAGTTGCTAGTTCCTGTGGCTGTCTGCTGTTTGCTGCTGAGCAGGTAGTGTACAGTGGGGTTTTAAAGCTTAACAGCGAAAACAGCTGCCAAACACAACACTATGGGAGCAGTGAGAGTGAACCAAAACAGTAAAGTGGTGGGCCAGAGAGCTAAACAATGAGCTCAAACTCAGTATAAAGCTCAGTGAAGCCAGGGGAAGTTGCAGATTCAAATAGTAATTCTGCAGGTTCATCACTGTAAGGGACACCTTCTGCACTGTCACATTATTTTCACATTGTCACTCGATACATCCTTATTATAAAAATGTCAGTTTGCTTTAAAAATAACATTCAGGCTGTTTCTGTCTTCACTTCAGAATCCAGCAACTGAAAGATAAGGTTAATAGACTCTTAATAAAAGACTGACACAAGCAAGGAAGTACTACTGAATGACTGAAAAGTTTTTTCTGTATTTACATCCCACTTATAAGCAAGTGGAACAAGGGTCATGTGTCAATGAGGTAATGAGGGACAGGTGTGCAAAGAGCAGCGAAGTAAGATGTGTGGCAGAAGGGGGAAACTCAACAGGGACAGATAGTGACAGATGAGGAATGGTACAGAGATGTGAGCTTTTTTTCCTCCCAAGGTGGATGTGAGCTTGAGAGACGAGAATGGAGGAATGTTACTGTATGTTTTGGTCGCTCCAGAGTCATTGAGAAGACAGCAGCGACTAATGATACTCAGCATTCTGTAATGTGTACATTTTATCTATATGAGTAAAAAACTGATGCTTCATGATTACTAATACTAATTACAGTTCTGTTACTTATCAGGGCATCAAAGAATGTAGCTGTTAGAAATAAACCAACATAAAAATTCTAATTGCTTATTACTGAAAGAACAGATGGGAGGGAGCAATAGGCAATGCTCTACAGCAAATCTGTTGTTGGTGTACAGGTGCTGTAACTTCACCAGTCATGGACTTTCCTCCTGTTTTGTTTTTTTTGTTTTTTTGTTTTTTTTTAATCAACATAGTTGAACAAGGGTGAGAGGGTTACATGCATTCCTCTTGTTCAACTTGACATTAGCAGCACAGCAGCATGCACCAGAATAGAGGTAAGATTCTTACTTCAATTCTGCACTAACTACAGTGGACAGTGGACCATGGCTGGAGAGGGTAATAAACACATGAACTCAGTTACCAAGGAGTTACTCACCTATTGATGACTTAAATATCACTTCAGATCAGACATCAGACATTTCATTTACCAACTGTATTTTACCATTCACACAGTGAGGTCTTCTGGCAGCTTGTGTGTTACAAGCACCCACCTGTGATGTTCAGAGGACAATGCAGTTTTGTCTACACTACGTGCTGTAAATAATTTTCTGAATTTCGAGCTGTCTGTAGCTAGCAGCCGATGCCAATGTCATAAATGTTTCAAATGAAGCTGACTGCGCATTAAGTCAGCACAGTAATTAAACTTGAGCCAAACTATGAGCGTGCTAAAGGAAAAAAAGAGTATTCACACAGACTGTGGTATAAATGGTGTTAATGTGCTATTGATATTATCTACACTATATATCTTTTTTTTCCTTTGGTATTCTCAACATATTTCTACTGCTCAGTTTAAATTTAAAATGTAATTTTGAAATCAAATTGTAATTTTACTGTAAGGGACAAATATCTTGTAAAATGCAAGTTTTATTGCTTCAAAGGTTCTCAGTGCACAGAGAGGTGCACACAGCCTATTTTAGGAAGCTATTCCTTAAAAATGAGCCATCAGAATGTCAAGACAGTGGTGTCAGAGCTATACAGCCTCCACTCTCTGCCATTTGTTCTCAATTTCACGGTGAGAATTTGAGTGATGCTTATTTTGCATAAGACTGATTATGATACAAAACTCAGAGATGTTTACTGTACAGAACGGATTAAGAGTCTCTTAATCAGTATTTAGTGCTCAGCTCTGCACAGTAAACATCTCAGTGTTCTGTATAGTAATCAGTTTTATGAAGAATAAGCATCATCAAATTCTCACAGTGAAACTGGGAACAATAACAACAGTCTTGTTTCTGTTTCTAAAACAACACAGCTACTCCTACTGTATTATCCCATCTGATCAGATGACCAATCACTAAACAGATTCTGATGGCAGGGGTCTTTGTCCAATAAGAAACTTCTGCAGAGGACACACCTGTGGCCCCCGCTCCATGTTCCTCTGGAGGTCTTCTCACTCCTCTGAGACACATGTACATGATTAAGACATGGTTAGGATATCTCTGAGTGAAGTGTGTGAAAGGAGTCGAATTGTGAGATTAATTGCTGTATGGCCGGCTTCAGTAATGTAGACAATACATTAGATCAGTTGTCCCCTTTTATCATTAAGTAAACTGACATATTTTATGAATATTTCATGTTATATTTAGTGCTGTCAAAAATATGAATGGAAAGTCTAGTTTCAAAAAGTTGCCAGATGGGTTGACTGACAAGACCAAAGTTATCTGTGTGTATTGAGTTATCAGCGCGGCACATCCAGTCTGAAATACCACTTGATGGCCAAACACACGACGAATGCGAATTCTCTGCCGCCTCCTTGTCAAAACCAGGCAACCATGGATGGCTTTTGACGGAGGCATATGGATGCTATTATGTTCAAAGGAAACTTAAGAAAGGAAAGTTTAAGCCAACTGCACTACAGCCTGAGTCCTAGTTTATCGATAATAGCGATGATGTGCACTTTAACTTTAACTCTAAGTTTATCTTGTGTCACCCTGTTTTGATCCCTTAGAAAGGGTTGTTGAAGGGGCTTTTTTGTAATCAAGTATTAACTGCTCAAAGTGCTCAAAGTGAGAATGTTAGTTTGAAATATGACACTACACGTTGTTGTAGCCATTAAAAAACATTTACACAAAGCAAGCCTATCCACTTTTCCATGTTGATAACAGTATTAAAATTATAATTCAAGGGACATTTAGAATAGATAACAATGTGCGATTAATTTGCGATTAATCGCGATTAAATAATCAATTGACAGCACTAGTTATATTCAATGCATAATAATAACAGTCGAGAATAACTCACTGTACAATTAACCTAAATAGTGAACACAATAGGTTCAAGAATATATGTGTAAAACAAGTGATTTAGATACATTTTGAGCAGATTCTTTCTTGTTGACATTGCATCAAATGCATGCGTGTATTATGCTTTTTTTTAACAATCATACTGTTAAGGTATGTGTGGCAATAAGCACAGCCAGGACCCAGGTTGCAGAGACTGAGTAACAAAGTTTATTTCTCAAAAACAAAGTGCAAACAAAAGAGCAACCAAAATCACCACTGGGGAAAAAGGCAACGTAGCCTGCGAAAAATTAAACTAAAAAATGCAATGCTGCAAGCCTAAATGAGAAACTGTAGAAAAACTCAAAATCACCAAAATGGGAAAAACTAGAATTCTCTAGAAACAAAAAATCGCCTTTACAGGGAAAATGGTACGATAAACAATAACTAAACAAACTCGAGAATAAACAGGAGCTGGAAGCAAGGAAGGAGGCAAGGCAAACAGCGTGGCGAGACACGTGAGAGCAGACCAAGGAAATCGTCCGGCACTGAGCAGGTGGATGAGCTGGCTGAAGTAGCCAGCGGCTGATGAGCTGATGCCACTCAGGTGTGTCTCCAAAGTGGCCAGGAGATCAGCCCCGCCTCCTTCCACACTCCAGTCTTGTTTATTTCACAGAAATGAATGAAATGCTGAGGTCTATATTCTTAGAAACGTTTTCTGACTTCCCTTAAAATCAAGAGGGCCAGGTGACACCCTGTGAAGCTTTGGTGACCTCCTCAGGTTGGGAACCAGTGCAATAGAGTGTGTTGTGAAGGGAGAGGTGACCTATAAGACAAAGCTCTCAGTTTTGCTGGTCAATCTTCATTTTCAACCTTAAAATTTTAGATGGAGATCAAAGCATGATATGAGACTCCTGTGTAGGGCCGCTGACCTCACTCTGCTTGGTACAGAGACAGTCGCATGTTAATAGATAGAGGCAAAGAAGCTTCAAGTCTGTGGCTTAGAAAATACTTGAGGACGGCATCAGTTTGTGTTCATTCTGCTTTATCTTTCTTTATCTCTCTGTTTATCACTCTATGCCTCTCTCTCTAAACTGTCATTCATCATCAAGAGCTAAATCCTTTGGGACTCTCCTCCAAGGCAATCAAAAACCGGCTTCATTTTTCGCCAGTCACATCATCATTAGATTGTTTTAGATTAGATTCAGTGCTCTATGCAATGACATTATTGTCATTGCATAGAGCACAAGGACTGAGACAACCAAATCCAGTTTAGCATCTAAAAGCAGAGTATCTATATAGTGTATGTGTAGACATAGTATGTAAACAAACAGTAAGGGGCAGATATGAATATGACATCAGTGTGGTGCTGAGTTTAGTCAGGTGACAGCTGAGGGGAAGATGGTGTGCCTGAACCTGCTTGTCCTGGAATGGAGATTCCTGTAGTGCCTTCCAGAGGATAGGATTTGAGCAGGTCCATATCTGTCAAATGAATGTGGATTTGCACAAGACAGAAATAATAATCAGTCACTCCTAAGATTCATTGTATATTTATTGTGCAAAATGTTTATTGCAGCTCATAGTTTTACACATTACATTACCAACTCGTACATTGATTGAGCTTATTTAAGAATGCAAGCACAAACAGCAGCAGCAGTGGAAGTAAAGTGCATCTGAACAGTCAGCTCAGTGGATCTGCTCACACGTGGCTGAGTGCAGGTGTGGTTGTAGCCTTACTGCATTCTGCAGCATGCGGTGGAGCCTCTCAGGTCCTGGGACACCTGCTAATGAAGGGGACACGTTGTGGGATGTGCTGCCATCGCAGGCCCTCAAAATCCTTTTACTCAATTAGTTTTTTGTCACCCTTGATGGTCACTACAAGAACACACAATTCGAAAGTAATTTTTTTTTATGATTTATTTCACCTGACAGACTTCTGTACTTGCGCTTGCTTTTGTGACTAGTTTGAAGGTGGTGCTCCTTTGGAAAAAGTGATGTCAGATACTATCAGACCAAAATGTGAATCAAAATTAGTTATGTTGTCAGCATTTTCAGTGAAATCTGATCAAACCATAGTCACACAGTCCAGATGAAAAGGGTTAAAAAATGTAAATATAATAAGCATGTTCTTTCCAAACTTGTACTTTAGCTGATTTTTGCAAATTTAGTCATGAATATTTAATATCATATGACATAGTTGATGTCATGCTGCCAGGCACTCCATTCACACATGAGCTGTTACATTTGGCCCTAGAACATAGGCTGCATTCAGAACTACCTACTACCAGCAACCAGTACGTACTGCATACTGCACACTGTTTTTCATAGCAGTGTGCAGTATGAAACTGTTAAACCCATTTATTTTTCAGTATGCAAGGCCAGGCTTAGCTGGTTTCCAGTTCTAGAAAGCAGAAGTAACTAATACTGTGGCTAATAGCAAAAAACACTGCTGTGCAGCAACATCCCCTTATTCTGTAAACAAAGAGAAATTCTAAATGTGGATTTTCACCTGAGGGATGAGTATCACCTATCTGACATTTGGAAAGAACCAGATTCACCAGTGTTTTGTTACATTACTTGCTTACTTACTGCAAATGTAACACTAACTGGAGCTCGTCCTCGGTGTTTCATTTGTTCTAAAAGCGTAGCGTTATCCTTGTTATCATTATCATTGCTTCAAACAAACTGGGTCCATTGCATAAAACTTCTTGATTGATGGATTTTTGTTCATGTTAATGCCAATGCGTTTGGTCATATCTTGAACATTTCCCCCTTCACAGAAGCTGCATAATTTCAGTAAAATATAAAACAAAATAAGACATATGCTTAGAACTTCTCCCACTGTTCTAAAGCAGAAGAATATAGGTCCATTACATGAATGCTGTGGACCTGGCTTGTTCTGGATATGAAGGAGAAGCCCTGTTAAATGTCAAGGCCTGGTGAGCCCTCTGTAAACTGCTGCTTGTTTGATGGTATTCATCTATTCACTCCTCCTTTGCATATCAGAGGATAATATAACTCTCTTGAGCCACAGTTGGTTTCATATAAAAAGCATGACGACATTTCTATCACAAAGACAGCATAGGAAGGTGAGAAGAGGTCTGACAGAATGTGGAAGATATATCCACACAAAGTTACGGACACAAGATCACATGCAGTGATCTGTGAAAACAGACATCATTCAGAGAGAAATGTCGTTATCTGTTTATCTTTATATTTCTAATTCCTCAAATCCTTTTTTTATAAATCTTTTTTTCACCTCTTTATAATTTGAAAGCTGAGCTTGGAGAGCTGAAATCCCTCCATACTTTGGAAGATGGATAGCATTAAACGTTCGTGTGAAGGTCTCCTCCTGCCTCAGGCCAGAGCCTGCAGGGCTCAGTAATTTCATAAACAGCTCTTTGATGAGTTGGTGAATACTAAAGATTTAAGGTATGCTCAGGAAGCATTGTCAGGGGAACGGTAAAGCTCTGAGGGCTGAGAAAGTGTTCTAAAGCATTAATGACTATTATCCATCAACACAGATAGATAGATAGATAGATAGATAGATAGATAGATAGATAGATAGATAGATAGATAGATAGATAGATAGATAGATAGATAGATAGATAGATAGATGCAGGTTATGCAGCCACAGTAGTGAAATGCTCGACTCCAAACTCTGTTCTGTTGTGACGTTGTCATCTTTAGGTCCTACCATTGTCATGAGGGGTTATTGTCTTGTGTGTGTAGTGTTTCATTCAGTTTTCTCAAAGTCAGTGAGCGTGGTTGCTAGGCAGCGACCTAACCAGTCTACGGACAAATAGTTACATAGTGAACATAAAGACATTTTTTGTGAAGAGTCAACCTCAGTGCCAGAAAGTGGTTCAGGATCATCAGCATCAGCCAGTGAACTGCTGACTGATGTTTCAGGTCTGTGAATCCACAGCTGGAACACTGATGTAACACCATAATTCTATAGAAAAAGCACAGATAGAATATTTTGCTGAATGCTGGGCCAGATTCCAAGGTTCGACTGCTGGAGCACGATGGCTGATTAATGAGACATACTCACCAAAATTTGTTGCATAACATGTATTGAAAAAACAATATTACAAAAAAAAAAGAAAGGGCCCAAATCAATGAAAATTAAGAAAACAGGATACACCCCAGGGTACCTGATTTAGTCTTTGTAGTGTCAGTCAACACCTTTAACTCAGTCCAGTGTCAAACTGTCCTGTACTCCTTGTAGGATATACAGGGAGCAGCAAAGTCTAATTTAGTCCTACCGCTCGAGCAGAATCGGCAGAGTTCACAGTCCATCCACAGAATCTCAACTCTTCCTAATATCCATCATCATCTCAGAGGATCCTGGAATGGTGGCTCGCCATCTTTGGACTCGACCCAGATCATACATCAGAAAAAAACCTGACCTGTATAACACAGTCAGATTGACATTCAAAAGAAACTCTACATCCACCTTTTCTTCCTATATGCATCACACTAACAGATTTTCATGAATTATTTCAACAGTGTATATAAACATACACAAAATGATCCAAAAACATTAATAAGAGCTGTTTATTACCAAAGAGAACAATAATCAGGGTTCTTCTGGAGCCTCAAATTGTCCACCGTGTCGTGCCGCAGAGCAACTACAGAAAATAAAACCCCTTTTCTAAGTACATTGTTCTTACAGAGTATACAGCTACACTTGGTGCATGAATGCACACACACAATACTCTCAAAATGAATATAACCCACACTTTTTTATATACAAAGTTACAATCAACTTAATACAGCTAGTGGGAAATTTTGCTCTCACAATTTCACATGTAACATTCATTAGCCTACCGGCGCTAGCCGTTAGCATATCACTGTTGTGGGTCTACCTTAACAATTTCTCATCCCGAAACAGTTTAACCCACCAAGAAGTATGCCGGTAAATTCAAAAGTTTATCCCAACAGGACAAAGCTGCTTCAACAGTTATATAAAGGTAAAATCCCAGCAGGAGAAAGCATCCATGTTTTCTGACTCGGAGAATGGAACTTTTTTGTTAGCCTCATGTCGTCTCCATCGTCTCACTACTCGCAGCGCACCTGTGGGGGCAGAGCATGGATTTTCAAAATAACATCTTCCTGTCTATTATTTAAAACAAAATCACACTGATTTTCTTTCACACCCCCCCCCCCCCCAAAAATAACCATATTTCCTGCTAGACACTTAAGATTGAACAAATATTCTTTTCTGCAGCATTCTGATTAACAGATACCCTGAGTAGCCCTTTATGCTGACAGGGTTACAACGAGGCTAGCAGCAGTGAGATGGTGAGGCGACTACACCAATTGGGATTGCTAGCTAGTCCGCCCATGGGCCATCAGAGAATATCACGTTGTTTACTTTTCTTCCTTCTTTCTTTCTTCACTGGAGCCCTCCAGGGATAAAGGCTCTCCCCTCCATTCATCTACCTTTACCCCGGTGACTGCACCTCAGGAGATCTGTCTCTTAAACTCTAGAAATCTGCAGTCGTTGTCCTCATCCGGGATCTTGACGAGTCTGCCTACAGTCCGAAGGTTGAACAGCTGGTCCTCTGGTGCATCAGTACAACCTGGAGCTCAAAACGATAGAGGCCCTGCAGAGGATGTACTTCCTGCACCATCTCAGGAAGTTCAACCTGCCTCTGGAGCTGCTCATTCAGTTCTACACTGCAATAGCCCAGTCTGGTCTCTGCTCATCCATCACTGTCTGGTTTGGATAAGCCACCAAAAAGGACAAAAACAGACTGCAAAAGACAATCAGGACTGCACAATAAAACCACTTGGCCATGCTGTCCACCTTTCAGGACTTATACATCTCCAAAGTTAGGAAACAAGCAGGAAAGACAATCTATTTTTCCCTCTGAAAACACAAAGGCACAAAACAACCAGAAACAAGAACAGTTTCTTCCCACAGGCCATCACACTGACAAACAGATAAACCATAGTGTCAATAACCCTGTAACACTAAACATCCACTAACCAATGACAATTCTATATTTACATTTTAATATACACTGTACCCTGTTTTTTAACAAGGAAATATCATCCCTCACTGTCAAATATAAATTTTGCGTGCTGTATGTACACTTAGTAAATAACCAACCACTTCATGTATATCCACTCAATATTTATTTCTTTGAATTATTTGTATTGTTTACAGTTTAGAGCTCATTTAAATCAGGGTTGAAAACATTATTATTTGCTACAGCTTTTCCTTAAAGTAAATGCTCAATGGTTTTAATCATTCTAAATGCTAAATTATTGTCTTTTACTGGCTTCTGTTTTATTTTTATTTTTCTATTCTCTTCTGATCTCTTTCTTTCTTTCTTTGAAATGTATGATTTTAATGAATTTTTATGCTTCTGTAAAGCACTTTTAATTGCCTAGTGTATGAATTGTGCAATACAAATAAATTTGCCTTGCCTTGCCTAGAGAAATGTATAGACATTGGATGCTGTTGGTCATTGTTGCTTTTTACATGTATGTATTGTCTATACACATTCTTATTTTTACACCTACATGTATGTGAACAAAAGTTCTGTTTATTTTACCTATCCTTGTTTAGACTTGTTGCCTTCTATCTGTATGTCTATTTTTACATCTATTTCCATTGGAATAGTGAGTAACACAGAGAGCAACTTAAAACCAGAGACATATTTCTTGTGTCCATACACATACTTGGCCAATAAAGCTGAATCTGATTTGTCTCTCTCGTGGCCAACCAACCATTCATTCCTAATTCCTAATTTTAGCATAAGTGAAATGACAGCAAAAACCATGACACCCCCCACCTCTGCCCCGAAGTTTTAATTAACAGGACTGATCCTTTAATGTTATTACTTCCACCAGTGCTTTTCCTGCTATGACAAGTCAAAAAGTTAACTGCAAAAGAGCTGTTGATACTGCAGTACATCTCCACACACAGGCAGCCAATGAGAGTGCACCAACGGAACTGCCAAATCACCTCTTTTAGCCAAGGCACATTCATATTTCATCCACAGTGATATATAAACAGAAAAAAAATGGCTGCTGGAACAACTTTAGTTGGTGTACACCATTTAAAAAGCAAACGCACTGCGATGTTATGTACCAGTAACGTTGACACTTCTGTTGGTTTTGGCAGAAAAAGATGTTTAGCCTTAGGGTTTTGTTTTTTGCTTGTGATGGAGCCATAAACAATGTTTTCTATTCAGTGCCTCCCTATATCAGTTTGTTAGTCCTTTGAATGTGTGAATTTACAATGAAACCACTAAGAAAATAATTTAACGCAAAAAAAAAACAAAAAACAGGTAAAACAGGGTACATTAAGGAAAAAAAACTTTTGCATAAATCCTGCTTCTAAGAACAGATTCAACAAAAGAAGCAAAAGATTCTCTGATAGGAAGTCTTACAACTGAGGAGCCTTCAGTTAATAACCTTCAGTTATTAGCCAGGATTCAGGAGCATCTGAGGGTTCTCAGCTCAGAGAGCACAGTTTCAATTTATGTGGAAATGTACCAGACTTAATGGAAAGGTTAATAGAAGAGTCAACAGTGATATGATGAAGGAGCTGTGCCACATAATGAAAGCCGTTTGATGATTTTCTCCTAACTTCAACTGATTTTGGTGTCATCAAGCTCTTCAATGTAGAATTAAGTCTTCGTTGTTACACTAAAACGTCAAGCAAGTTTCTCGACTTATTTATACTTAGTGCACTGATGGATTCCACTGATTTCAGCTGCTCATCATAGTTTGCTTGAGTTATTAAAATTTTTTCAAATAGAAAAAGAGCCTCCTCTGCAGGCTCCATTTTATGTGGAGCCTCTGCCTTCAGTAAATCAATAGTTACATTATTTCTTTAAATCAGAGACGATTCTACTCGGAGGAATAAAATGAATTGGTTTTTTGCTCAAATTTCCATCTCATCAAGAATACAGAGAGTTTCCTGCTCGCTGCTGGCTAATGGCTGTCATGCTTGGACCTCAAGACTAATAGATGGCCAGTGATATAGGTGATACAAGACAAACCACCATTGTATGAAGTGATATCCTTTATACAATCATGTGTCCACAAGGTGGTGAACCTTTCTCAATTCAATATTCCTTTATTCGTCCCTCGAGGGGAAATTCTCCATCTTTGCCTGCAAGCATATATTTACAAAAATCAATGAATTTGATGAGGTCAAACATTATATATATATATCTTCTTTGTACTGTACTTTTTACTGTAGTGTTTGTCAAAAAGGTTTTAGCAAATGGTCAAATTCTGTTTCATTTGTGCTTTACACAATTTCCCAACTTTTTGGGAATCAGGGTTGTACTCTGGGGCCAAATTAAGTTTTGAGTCCTTGAGGGTAAGTCCTAGTAAAGTCTTTCAAAGCAAATCACAAGTTGAAGTAGTTTCTCGACTCTTTATGCGGACTAAGAAATTACAGCATTTGAATATTTTGCAGTGTTTTTTGCATAGCTGATACCATGTCGTTTCAATGCAGAGGCCTAATAATTCAACTCTGTGCCCCAGATATTGTATTCATACAATACTCATTTATTTTTCCATTTTCAGTTTTGAGGGAAATGTAATTGCTGCCTGGATAATGTTCACAGGCAAGGTTTTTTTTTCTCTTGTAGGAACTGTTACAAAGTGCAGGGCACCTGAGTCCCATCTGTCACTTGTTTGGGCAACAAAAATTCTGAAGTTAGCAAAAGATGATCTTTTTGCTGAATATTACTAAAATACCCCCCCCCCCCCCCAAAAAAAAAAAATTAAATAAATAAATAAAAAACCCACAGCCTTCTTTACTATGTTGTGAATTTCCCCCCCATTGTGGGATAAATAAAGTCTATCTTATGTTGATTTTAAAACGTGTAACGAGTCAGGGGTCGTTACCTATCCTCCAAAACATGATTTTGGTTGCAAATTAATTTAATTATATATGAACACAATTTCAAAGAAACAGGGTTAAAACTATCTATGCAAAGGCCCCACTGCCAGTGTCTGTTGATTTTTGTATTCCAGGATTTTGTCAGGTCAGAACATTAGACTTGAATGTCTTCTAGCTTGACCATTAACTTTGGGCCTTGGAAAGCAGCGTGACAACTTGCTAGTTGCTTCCAAAGCTTCGGCCTTGTCCTCTGGCCTTCTTCAGTAGAGGAAATGGCTCAGTTGGCATGGCAGAAAATGATTTGTAAAAGGATTTGTTTTTCCACCTAGCGGATTAATTACCACTGAGCCTTACAGTCATAGCAGCGACTAAGAAGAGCACAGAAACTAAACATTTCAGGGATGAGGGTTATCATTCATTATACATCACGGTCTGAACACAGGAGTGGCACTTTCCAGCACGCCACTGTCTGTTCTTCCTCTGCTCTCACATCTCTGACACCTGCCCTGTAGCAGGCTCATAACAGGTAACACCCACCTGCACCTTACTGAGACTGACGACCAATTAAAGATGACAAATGACAACTTGATTGTGACGGAAGTATCTAATAAGTCAACAGTTAAGTGAAAGTTAAGTCAAAGGTTCTAATTTTCACTGTTTAACAGCACCTGAACATTTACTTTTTGCTGACCTCCAGTGTTTTAACCTCTCACCCTGCAGCAGTGATGCAAAGTGTAGATCACTATGACATCACTGCTGATTGTGGTTTGGGTGACACAGAGCACACTTGTGACCACACCCAACCACAGCCAGTAGATGACTTAAAACTTTATTAGTTATTATTTATTAGTTACTCTTTAAGTCTCATAAGTGTCACGTGGTTCGCTGCTCCTCTGGATTTGACTAAAGCAGCATTCAGGCCAATAATAGCACTATGTGAACAAATGTAGCCTTCACATTAATTTCAATGACACCACTCTTTGAGTCCAGCAGGGTGTTGATGCAGAATTCTGTTGCAAAAAACTCAGGAAAGTCCAGTAAAAAAAAGTGAACCTGGCTAAACTTTTGATTGCAATTCAACGTCATTTGGCAGTATACCTTGTTGGTCAATAAAATACAATCAACAAAATATCCCTTATATTCTTGGGCTTCAGATATAGCCACCAGTTATCTGTTCAACACAATAGACACAACCTCACATCCCCTGCATGACCTACAGTACTGATCAGACAGCAGAGTGTTTGCAGTTGGATGTTTCTTCAACTCCGCTGTAGTAAGCATCTCTACAGAAGGACAAACGGCTCCATCTCATCTTAATTCTATGTATCTAATGGATAATGGATATCCAGGCCAACACTTCCTCCCCCTTGAAAAAAAACACCTTACAAATAGCTAAATACTCATCAGATGACAGCTGATGGATTCCAAGCTTGCATTTCAGCCGATGCATTCCACCTCTTTTGCTCTCCACACGGGCTATTTACGGGCATGCAACCAAAGCCCATTCAAACGTGATTGGTCAATACTACTTGGACTACAAACAAACTGCAAATCACAACCACAATGCTTGTGATGCCAAAATCTAGCAGATTGTGCATTCGTATGTAGATATCTGTTACATGAGACCATTGTTGGGTGATATGACAGTATATGCAATGATGTCATACAAATTTGTCAGCTATCACTGATCCTTTTGATATCTGTTCGTGTTGGTCCCTTGTGCACAGTGGTGAAAATTAGTAAGGATGACTACTTTGTGGCAGTTTTTATATGATTTTAGCATCAGTATAAAGTAGCACAATTTGTCAGCTATTCAATGTATTGGATTAGGCAAAAAGAGACATTCCCAGCTCAGTTATCTTATCCATAAATCATCTCTCATTTGATTTTCCAGACACTATTACATCAGAGGATTTTCTCCATATCCATATCACGCAGTCCTATCCTGAACACCAGTGAAGGGACTGGTGTTGGAAATGAGCTTCAGCTATATACACATGTACAGTACACTGGACATTGTTTCTGCATCAGTGTTTTTCTGTATTTGTCCCCCACAAATAAACTAAAAGTCTCATACTCAACTATATGAGAGCTGATGTATGTATGTATTAGCCAGGCACCAGCTATTGGCAGTGACTGCTCTGAAATATGTGTTTACATGTGATGAATAAGTTTGTTTTGTTACATTTTCATAATTATAGTGCTGTTAAGCAGACTGATGTCATGTTGTACAGCATCACAAGCACTGAACTCCACTCACTGCAGCTGTCACACACCAGCTCACTCTTACAAATGTGGAGACTTGCTCTCAAGCTGCTGCACTTTTTAATTTGTCCCTGTGCTCTATAAAAGATTCACAGTAGAGAAAAGGAAGAATGCAGAAAGCAAGGATCCAAGACTCATTTCCTAAATTTCTGTAGTGAAACAAGCAGAAGATGGAGGGTAGGTTTTATGAGCTGTTGTCAATCAAACAGACACCTGGCATCCCCTTTGTGTTTGCTCCAGACACCTGATATTTGCATAAAGTTGACTAGAGATCTGCTTTTGACAAATCCCCTGCACAGTTCCATTTGCAGATTTTGGATGCTCACTTTCTTACCACAAACTTTCAAACCATCCTCGTGCAAATGAATAATGGGTAGAAGTTTGGGATATGTTTGTGTGTCTTTTTATTCCTCTTCTCTGTGCATGCTTGTTTTTGTTTGCATTAGCAGGATACTTCCAAAACTAAAGAATTTAGTAAAATTTGCTTTGTTCATAACTCCTGCACTGTTAAAAGCAGGAGCACAAATAGTTTGGCTGCAACATTTGCCAGTTTTGCCACACCCTTGGCCAAGACACTGAACACCAAACTGCTCTCAAAGTGTGTGTATGTTTAAAAAAATGTGAGTTAGTTATTATCATTCAATCTTCACTAAATTATTAACAAAATACTTAATGATTTAGATATCATTAGGTATCATCATAATTGTCTATCTCCATTTTGTTTTCCAAATCTGGGTCCTGATGCAGTTTAAAAACTTCTTTTTATGAAAAGCCTTTGTAAGCCTCTGACTGCTCTCTGGTTTCATATTTGACCAGTGTTGTCTAACTTGTCCTGTACAGTTTTCAGGGCGTGTTACAGCAGACTGCACAAAGTGCCAATCAGCTTTGTTGCTCAGACTCCTGGGGCATAAAACACTCGCTACATCTATGTGTAAAGCAAATATAGACAAAGCTCAGCAAAGCATGCGGTGAAAGGTGCAGCACTCAGCATGGAACTGCCTCCTTAAACAGATTTGAAAGATTTGTTTTATGGACTTTTACTTCTTATTGAAGAAATAAATCATGTCACTGATGATATGTGATGATGAACAGAGAGTTGTTTTAAACAGCAAGCTGAGTGCAAAACTTGCATCCATTGATTGCTAACCCAGGGGAAGCTCATGGATCCTCTGGACACCTCTTCTGGAGTCATATTTTTTAAAGTTTGTCAGCACAAGACAGATGAGCGGCACACTAATGAGCTCACACACAGAATTTAAGACGGGTTGTCTGACCCACACTCAGCCATAGAGTTGGGTAACTTGGTCAAAAATACCACAAAGCTGACAAACTAATGGCGTTGAAACTTTTAATTATAGACCTTGTCCCTTTCCAGGACTTTGAGTTCCATTACATGTTGGATGATTATTTTGCACTGCAGAACATTAGGTCATCAGGGAGGGTTTGTCTAAATCCAAACTGAACTCCACTGAACTCTTCCTAGTTCTACAAACAAGTACATAAAGTAAATAGCAAGTAGACAAAGCACAACGAGTACATTCTGTTCAGACATTATATGCATTAAGTGAAAAGTCTCATCTACCACTGGGCTCCTGTTCTGTCCAACTGAAAACACTTCATCAGTTCTCCCTGCCATTTCCATGTCAATGTTTTTTGCAGTTTCATTTAGAACATTTGAAGACAATTTATTAATTGACATACAGTAAGATAAAATACTGTGAATGCGTCCCCAGTCAACTCTGACAGTGAAGACGAAGAATAATTAGGAATATAGTCTGCTTTCTAAGAGGTGAAGTCTGGATTTCACATACAGAGTATGCGCTGCACTGAGTTAGTGCACTCTAGTTGAGCAGAGGAAAAAGGAAGTTCAGCACCATGGACAGAGACTCTGTTCAGCCCAGTGTGTCTCTTTACAAACCACTTCCTCTGTGACTGCCCCTGTCTACTGACTGTCAGTGCATTAAAACACACACCTAAGCCTCTGTTGAGCCCTTCACCTAATGTTGCTACACCTATTTTTGATCCTAATGATAGGCTGTATACCAGGTCCTCCGTTTCAAACTGAAGTAGACAAAAGCAGCCTTCTTCAATTTACTCACCTGAAATGACAGCTAGCTAGTGATTTCACTTTTACTCTGTGTGTTGTTAAAAAACTCTCTGGCTCACTGGCTGACTCACAGTAAAACAAGAAACCTGCAAGAGGAAGCCTTCACATCTGTTCACTCAGTCTGGACTAAAGGAAGAAAAGGATAGTGTTGCCTTTTAGCTCTGGCCATTTTGTGTTTTGGTGATCAGTGATCAGCCCTCCCTGGACCAATATGGGGAGATCAGAATCTGGGGACTGACAGCAGGTCAGTCTGCATTTGTTGATGTGTTTGTTTATCTTTTCTGGTGTCAAAAAGAGCTGGTGAAGAAATAACTGATGAGGATCATTATGAGACTGGACCTGGTTTTACCCCGCAATCACACATTGTACTCAGGCAAGAGATTATCTTGCATAAATATATACATCACTAATACAAATTACTATTTTGACAGTTCACAGTTAGCAGTTTGATTTAATGGCAGTTTATTTTTGGAGTTCCCAGGGACTGACCCTGTTATATTTATGACCCTGTGACCTTTTACTGAACACTGACAGGACAAACACTATGTACAGGACATTAGTCAATCTATTAAGCACTTCTGGACATTTGTGTATAATGAACATTACAGCTTCATAAGTCAAAGCATCATTGTGACAACATGTTTCTAAGGGAGAAATATCACTGATGTCTGATAGCAAGTCCTCATACTGCTGCTCAACTGAGCATAACTAAATAAATGTGACTGATATCTCTCTCGTCATGTGTTCTTAGCAAGGCAGCAGAGGCAGTCACAGACAACAGCAGACAGGTCCACCGTGCATCTGTTACAAGAACTGAATCAGCAGCTGTGGTCTCACCTTGACAGACAGTTGTAGTTTCAGCTGTATTGTATATTAATTAAACAGCTTGTACAAAAGTAAATCTACATCTCGCCATCTGCACACACACACACAAGAGTGCCACACAGAGAAAAATGCCAAAATTCCCAAGGAGACTTTTGCATTCATATTCAGGAGAGGAGGAAATGATCAGGCTGTGGAAATGTCAAAATCAATCAGCCAATCTCAGACGAGGACAGAAACCCCCACGGTCTGTGTGGCTGACAAGAATCACAGAATGTGTGTGTGTGTGTGTGTGTGTGTGTGTGTGTGTGTGTGTGTGTGTGTGTGTGTGTGTGTGTGTGTGTGTGTGTGTGTGTGTGTGTGTGTGTGTGTGTGTGTTTTGTGTGTGTGTGGGGGGGGGCAGAGAGATTTAATTGCCTCAGCATAGCTGAAAAGATTTTTTACAGAAAATCACAGATAAAGAAAGAGATTGTAATTACCTTTACTGAGTTTGAATGAAAGAGAGAGAGAGGATGTAAGAGGGTGAGAGAATATAATACCAAGGCCTCATACTGTAGCTCTGTTTCTCTGTTCTGTAGTACTGTACTGCCCTCCACTGGACTGAATCAGTCCAGACAGCACTGCATCAATCAAATCAAGCTGTAACACAGATGGATGACAAATAAGCTTCAGTGCTCCTTGTCACAGATAGTATAAGGAACTCTACTGAATTTGGTGTTTTGGTGTTGTCAGTGGAGTGCTGTCTAATGCCAGGTTTAGAGTGCGTGATACTGGCTGACTCGTGTTTAGAAAAGCCAGAAAAACAAAGAAATTGACATTGACTTTTCCTCTGTGTCACAATTCATTTTCTTACTGCATTTTCTCCTCTTAGACTTCCATCCATCCATTATCTATACCGCCTATCCCTTTCGGGGTTGCGGGGGGCTGGAGCCTATCCCAGCTACAATGGGCGAGAGGCGGGGTACACCCTGAACCGGTCGCCAGCCGATTGCAGGGCCACATGCAAACAAACATTCACACTCACACTCACGGACAATTCAGTCATCAATTAACCTAATGAGCATGTTTTTGGTCTGTGGGAGGAAGCCGGAGTACCCGGAGAGAACCCACACATGCACGGGAAGAACATGCAAACTTCACACAGAAAGGCCCCGCCTGACCCGGGGATCGAAGTTTAAAGTGGACAGAAAGCACTCTGTGTTCCTATTGGTCAATGTCATGGAGAATATCGTTGACTTTGTAAGAGAAGGCAAAAGCATTCTGACACAATGACATTGTGAGGTGTCTCAGATTGAGTGTTAGTTGTCATCCAGTGTGACATGACACAGGATAAAACCATCACTTGTCGGACTCCCGTTTTTGTTCTGTAAGTCAGCCAGTAAGGCTGCTATCCAACCGATATCATGTAGTCTGAACCAGCATAACACATCCCTTCAAAATCTCCTCTGGGTGTTCAGTTGGGTTTACCTCTGGTGATCACAGCATATGATTCACATCATTTTTATACTAATTACACCTTTCAGTGACCTCTTGTGCCCTGTGAGTGGGGGCATTGTCATCCTAGAGGAGACCAGTGCTATCACAACAGAAATTGCACTGATTAGCTGATTTTGACTCCTCTTCCAAAGAGAATGGTCTCAAACTACCAGCCAGCAGGCCAGAACAATGAATTCATGGAAGGCTTCACATGAATTGCATTGTTTCCACTACATCAGGACTGCAATTACTTTTTCATCCAATTTTTATTTTTCCTCAGTCTTTTATTTGAGAATAGTCATTTTGTTTTTGCAATACTGAAAAATCAATAAACTATTTAAATTGTATCTATTTTTTACAGTTAATGAGCTGCACCTAACTGTGCAACATACACTATACACTTCAGCAAGGAGACACAAAACTCCACACCAAAATGTGTCTTTCGAAATATAATGTTCCTGATGAATTGATTTCTATCTTTCCAGATTGTAGTAGTCTTATTATATGTTGTTTTGATGAATTAACAATGTTTGGGCCGTGTTATATGTTTGGTCAAACAGTCTAAGTTCAGCGGAATCTTCTCATTCTACTCTGATCCACTCCAACTCTTTCTTCCCTCACCTCAAGGGCTCCAGATGTGGTATTCTGATAAAGAAAAAGAAAAGTCTGAGAACAGTCTATCCTGTTGTCCTGTACTTTTCAACCCTGTGCTGTCTCTGCCCAACATGTGCACTGCAGACGTTGATGGGACTTTAGAGCAGCTGCGTTGTGTCACTTACTAAAGAACTTATATATCAACAAGGTGAATCATCACAATGAGTTAGATGTTTAAATGTTGGGACACCAAAACATTTGAACTTTCAGACAGGAAGCGTTTTGGGTCACTGGAAGTGTTTTTTATATTTGTGCTAAAATGCGCCTGTGTGTTTTTGAAAGCATCAGTTAACCAGAACATGCCTGTGCCCTAATGGGACACTGCCATGCTTTGTTCATGCTCTAATTTCACACCAGATTGACCCTCAAGTGGCCTAAATGCCCCCCTGACCAGCCCCTGTGGTTAGCTCAAGTGCTATCGTGGTAAGAGTTCAGGGCAAGAAAGATCCCTTAGCCAAATCCCCTCTTGGAACAGATACCACATTTTCATTTTCACCCCTGTCCCTGACAGTCACAGATGGGGTGGACGGGGACTGCGGGCTATATGTTTCATATCTCCACCAACCACTCAAACAAGAAAAAAATCATACATCAGCCAGATGTTGGCCAGGTGGCATTCAGATTTACATTTTAGCCAGACAGGAGGAAATCTGTGTGGAATTCTGTGCCAAAAAAAAGAATAAGTAAACAGACAAAGAAGAAAGCCCTAAGACCTCAAACCAGTCTTCTGTAGGAAGAAGCCTGCAGACCTCCTCTGGATCTCCTGTTCATCATCATCTCTGTCGATGTTGCCTTTGTTCTGGATGTTTACTGTAGTAATACTGCAGTAATTGTGTTTATATATAACTAATTGTAACAGTCACTAGGTTTTGAGGAAAACATATTGCTGGCTGGGTTACATTTTCTGTTGACATAACAGGAGACTTTGCTATTTAACATATCCGGCAAGTTGCAAAATGTTAATACTGAGCCTATTAGTAAAACATTCACTGACAACATATTTTATTTGTTTTACACCAAAACAAAAAACTCACACAGCACACAATTGCATTAATACCATTTTGGTACGGGGACCTTCATCAGATTATTTGTTGCTATTTGGTATTGTTTGTTCTGGCGACCACGGTCTTTATCCACTTGTAGCAGCTACAGCAATACAAAACTTTTTTATGATCTTTTTAGACACTCACAACTCTTGGGTAAGGTTCATGAAAGATTATGGTCTGGTTTAATACAGATGAAGTCTGCAAGGACTTGAAGCACAAGACACAAATGTGCTGTGGAACATAAATGCAGCACCTCTTTCACTCTGAAAGACATTGTCTGTGCACATAATCCAGGCAACGATTAGATTTGACAGCACAGAATAAATGAATAACTAGATTTCTTTGAACATGGTTGAGTCATGCCAAACTGCTAAAAATTTTTGTGTCTTTGGTGGCTTGTAAGCTCTACTATACAGGGACAAAAGTATTGTTATCATTGTTGAATATGTTGTTTTCAAGCCATGGGTGTGTTCATGTGCTGCCTTTAACAGCCTCCACTCTTCTGGTTTCAGACTGTCCACCAGGTGTTGAATGCTGGAATGTGTTGTTTTATTCTTTTTGGACTGAGTGCTGTGAGAATATCACCACTGTGTACATTGAACATGTCCACGTGTGGTGAGCGTACCTCAGAATACATTTCTGGCAGATGAGTGGGATAAGAGTTGAAAAAGTAAATTTGCTGTTCAGTACAAGCCACGAGTCTTGCAAAGTCATTAAAGAAAAAATGAACAGTTAAGGTAAGTCATGTTTAAGTGTTTCATGTTAAAGTTTAGTATTATTGGTCACCATAGTAATAATATTGACAGCAAATTTCATGGAAACCTGTCCAGTGTAGCTGTACAACTGTCCAACTGACACTGTTGGTGAAACTAACCTACTGTGTCCTTACCACTTGTTGAAAGCACTGAATAACTATGATGATTCCACTACATACAGCATGTTGCTGCTGCTTGTGGGCACAGTCAGGCCAAGCCGCTTTGACCCTGTCCTTGTTGTGCAACTGACCTCTGTATTATCAGCACATATGGCTTCTCACATCATCTTTGCTGCAAGTGCAAACAGCATAAATACCAAAAGACACAAACAGTACAATGGGCAGTTGAGCTAGGTGCTCCTGGATCAGCCTCAGGGTTGGGACGGGTTAGCCCAAAATACAGATAACCATCTCTGAAGAGTCAGTGGCAAAATATGGGAATGTGATGGCACTGATGTGTTTTTGTTTTGTTTGAAAGAAAAAATCACGTTTAGCCTTCTTTTCTTTCTGGTATTTCTTTATGTTATTATCATTATTATTAGTTGTAGCAGTGGTTGTAGTAGTAGTAGTAGTAGGTATTGTTGTTGTTGCTGTAATCCAGTCAAATGATTATTTTCTTCCAGTTTAGCAGTGGTTGTGGTGAGTTGTTCTCAGATGAAGTGTAATGAACCTGGTGCCCTCTCTGGGACCACTGGTTCATTTTACTCCTGCACTAATGGTGGGATATGATCAGGGTAGTTTTGACTGTGTAACATTAATTAATTCACACAAATACAGGAATCCAAACACCGTTACCAGAATTCCTGGTGACGTGAAGAAGGCTCATAAAAAGCAAGAGTTCCATCACGTCTGTCATTGAGAGGAATTTTATGATGCATTCATGTACTGGTGGTGTAATTAAGGCCTTAATAATTAGAATAATAAGAACAATGACAATAAATGTCTAAATCTGTTTAAAATTTTAAATTATTTGTTGGTCACAAGGAACCTACATCCAGCCATTCAAGAGGTGTTGTCAGAGGTACATAGCAGTGTACCGTGTATCTCTGTTTGTCTGTAATTCATCAATAAAGTTCAATTAATGAGTAAGATGCTCCCCTGCAGATCTTTCTCAGTACATTAGATGAAAAGTCTAATCACTCTAGCTAATAACTTTAGGTTTGCTTAACTGCCTAACTGTGTTGACACCTAACTGTTAATTATCACACCAATTTAACAAGTAGATATGACAGAATTTCTTTGTTTTTGTTGCCTTGTCAAAACGAAACCCATTAAGTCTTAAACAAGCAAAAGAAAAGCACTGCTTACTGACGAAGAATTCAAATAGAAAACAATTGGTCTGTCACTAGACAGGTTACATAACCCACGACTTTGTCTTGGACAGTGGTCCCATTGTCCCAAGTTTTTTTATATATTTATTTTTTGATTAAGTTTTTGTTCTCATCAACTCACTCACAAATTTCTACTGGCACTATGTGCCTGTAAACTGATATTGTGTAATACTTATATAACAGATATGAGGTAGGTGTGTGTGTGTGTGTGTGTGTGTGTGTGTGTGTGTGTGTGTGTGTGTGTGTGTGTGTGTGTTGTGGGATGTGTGCTGGCTGTGAGTATGATGTGACAGGGGGAGGGCTGCTGTCAGCTTGCATGAAGAAGCATAAACACTGGCAGCTTTGTGTGCCACTGTTTTTTCCAGTGGGGGTGTGGTGGAGCTGTGTGGGGGGGGGGGGTGGGGGGTTGAAGATCCTCTACAGAACAATAATAGTGACAACATGCAGAGCAGTCTTGCTGGCATACAGTCTGTTGTGTTTAGTGGTCTGTAATCCTCTGATAAGTGTGTGTGTGTGTGTGTGTGTGTGTGTGTGTGTGTGTGTGTGTGTGTGTGTGTGTGTGTGTGTGTGTGTGTGTGTGTGTGTGTGTGTGTGTGTGTGTGCACTTCAGGCTGGATGCTCTCTGCTGTGATGGCAGACTGCGTTCTGTATGATGGGGTCATTACTGCCACATCTAAGTAAAGATTTAGATTTATAACACTTTTCAAAACAAAGGTTCCAAAGAGCTTCACAATAAAAGAAATTACAATTTATAAAACAGAAATGATGTCAACGAAAAAGCAAAACATCAGTTTAGACAAGTGAGGGTTTATGACTGGGTGTGTTGTTTCAGCTCAGTAGATGTGGAACAGTTTACTACAACAAGCGACAAAGAGAACAAATGCAGCATGGATTCATTTTTCAGCACTTTCAAAGGACAGAACTGAAGAAAAATGATTGCATGCATTTCTCTTATGAACAGAAAAGTCCAGAGAGATTACATTTCTGCAGACTTGGAGTCAGTGAATATAGACTCATTTTTAGGAAGGCGTCTGTTTTTAAACAATTCTTTGGTTGGACTTTTAGGATACATTGTTAAATTATAGGGTACATCACATCTCTTTCTAGCATTTGCAGTGAATCCAAATAAGTTTTATGTGCCTGTGCACACAGACCAGAGGCGTTCACTTAGTCCCACAGAAATCAGTTTCTGACTGAAATTAGCTGCAGGTTGCAGTGGGTGACCTGCTGAGCTCTCTCAGATTTGTCTGGGCTTCCAGAAGTCTTCCATTCGCATCAGCTCCACACCCAGCTCTTACACATTCATTCATTTATTTATCAATCTAATGTTCATTTTTATAGAGACAAGTACATAACATGAACCAGTGCCACACAACACCACATCTCTTTAGTGATAAGCTCCTTCAGTAGCAGACTGCTGCATCCAGCCTGTAAGAAAGAACACTACCGCAGGTCCTTCATTCCTTCATCCATCAGACTGTTTAACTCCAGCATCATGTGATGTAGCACTGTGTGGACACTGTCCTTCTTTCTTAATCTCTACATCATAAACCTGTTTCTGATTTTGCACTACTGTTCAAGGCTAATATATGCTCTATTGCTAATATCTGCTTACATTTATCCATTTCACCCAGTGCAATCTCTACATTTCTAAAGTTGGATGCTTCTCACATCTGTGCAATAACACTACTTATTATCTTATTATCCATATTGGCAACCGTATACTGTATACTTATAAACTGTATATATCATGCATTTACATAGACCCAGTATTTATTTCCCAGGTGCAATAGTATTTTATGTGGGTGTAATAGTATTCTCAGTACTTTTTTATGGCAGTAGATTTCTTTTGGCATTTACTGTTTTTAATAACCTGTGCAAATGTTTATAGACAGTTGTTTTTTCTATCCTGTATTTTTTTATTACATATATATATATATATATAATTTTTTTTTTTTTTTTTTTTTTGACCTCTTATGCCACTGTGCCTGCTTTTTGTAACCTGCTGTAACAACTATATTTCCCTGGTGTGGGATCAATGAAGTCCTATCTATCTATCTATCTATCTATCTATCTATCTATCTATCTATCTATCTATCTATCTATCTATCTATCTATCTATAACTGGAGCTACTCTAATTTGTCCCTGATTGAAGTCCTTTATATAAAAACACACAACTCAACAGGAAACCACATTTAAAACAGCACAATACTAAAACAGTGATGCTGCAAACTGATAAGTCCCATAAAATTCAGTGAAAGGTTTTTGATTGACTGAACCCTCTGTACAAACTGTTTCAACTTTCATTAAAAATGATTCCAGTTATGATCCAGTTTAAGCTCTGTGGGAGAGGAGTTTCACATATTGATCCCTGAACAGAGACAGACGTCTGTCCAAAGGAAGTTTGGCAACATGGCACCTACAGTTCCTCGTTTACACCCTGAGTTAGAGGGCCAGAAATGCTGAGAGGAGCCACCAGCTCACTGAGCAAAGCATTAATATTATTTAATTAATCCATTAATGGGATTAACATTTTGCATGAAATGATCAAAACTAAACATATTTAGTTTTGAATTTATTATTACTTTTCATATCATTTGTACATTTTTGGTCAAATAAAGTCGGTGACAGTTCAGTTATGGTGTCCCTGCAGAGCTGCTCAGGCTCTCTACAGACTGCTCAAACACTTCCTCTCAGAGCATTTGTGTGCTTCATTAAATGATTTAATGAATGTTCTCTATAGCCAATGTAACAGTGAAGCGTTATGGTGCCAAGAGCTCTCTAATTTTATTCCGTGTCCGAAATGAATTGAATCATGTTAAGTTTTAAAAATCATCAGAAATGTAATTGCATTTAAGAACCACCACAGAATTCGGGCTCCAAGCTGGGACAGACTTCATAACTTTAGTTTTTCATGATTGGATTCATCATTTTAAAGCCAAAAATAATAACAAATGCCCACAACCAAGTAGTGACTAAACCGTCTTATTGCACTGGTCTGACTACCAACTATTTGCTGGAACTAAAACTAAAAATGAAACTAGCACAGTGATAAGTTATGGAGGTGACTTAGTTTTGTGTTGCTGCTTCTGTTCTCATCCGGTCCCATCCAGGTCAAGACAGAATGAACCAGACCCTAACCTTAAACAAACAAGGCACACACGCACGAACCTCCGCTATAAAAGCCAGCATCACCGACCAGGCGGGTGGAGTCATGACGGAGAGCGGCGGGGCTCAGGAACGCCTGAGGTGAGTACACGCGTTAAGACGCACGGGAGCCGGAAAGTGAAACAGGTTACAGCTATAACATAGCACTAAGCGACGCGTTTCCTTCTTTTCCTAGTTTTTGGAAAGAGTGGACCGTGTCTTTGGCGATGAATGAACGACTCACTTATTTTCTGTTCGTTAAATGTAACTTTGGCGTTTTAGAGTTTAGATTCTGTGGAGTGCCATCTTTTCACGCTGTGGTGTACTGGGTAAATCCATTGCAGTAAACTGATCACCGATCAGAAAACACGGACTATGTAACAGCGCTGTTACCGCCGTCACTGTTGATACTAACCATGGCTGCTGCTGCCGCTCCTCAGCTACTCAGGAGGAGGAAGAAGTCATCAGTAAATGGAAGTCATTTGCTAGCTCAGGTTTATTCTTTTATAGAAATGTAGATCTATAGGATATACAATGGTAGACCATGAGTTGCTATAGATTGAAGCAGTCTTGCTGAATCGTTGGTTGACTTTAAATGGTAACGGAGGCCTAAAGTAATATTGACAACTTGCATCTGTAAAGGAATGGTGAATTAAATATTAACCCACATGACTATTAGGATACTTACTGACTTTAAGATGATGACTTCCTCTGACCTTTTGGATATAACCTTGCCTGCACTGACGTCATAATAAAGCTGTGATACCTGACCACCTGTACTATTGTTCCTGCTGCTTCTCCTGCTGCTGTTATTTCTACTCTGGCTACTACTAGTTCTCCTGCTAGTAGTACTCGTACTGCAACTATGATGAGTATTAGTAGTATTGTAATTGTCAATATTAGTTCATTTAGTTTTGTCTAGAGCACATCATTAGATTTATAATAGAAATAACAAATATGAACAATATGCTAATGTGTAATTGCTAAGAAAAGTTAGGGAATAAAACTATACGTATACTGTAGTTTGAAGTGTAGCAGCAGCATTATGTTTGTGCTCCTATGCATGCTCTATGAAAGCAGCAAGGGGCCCACATGGTATGAAATTCTTTCACTTGTGATGGCATGACATTGTTCCCAGTTGAATCAAAGCACAAAGAAAGCACTATTATCTACATTTAAAGAGTCGGAGGTCCTTGATGAAACAGGCAGACAGGAGCATTTGTATCAGAAACATTATTGACCTTGTTTTGCAGCAAAGATTGATAATTGATGTGACATTTTATGTGAATTAATTTAAGTAAATAAATTTAAATGCAGGTTATTAGGTTGTTAACTAATCAGTGTAATAATACTTGAGGATTACTTCAAGATGAATGAGACATTTTTCCTCAATGCTTCCCTTGTTTTCATGCTTATTTGATTGTGATCAGGGCTGGATTAAGCCAGAGCTGAGGGCATTGACCACCTGTTTCTCCCACTCTGAGCATTTTGTATGTATTCATTTACAATAGAGCTCATTTATCACAGCTTAAGCACAAGTATAGAAAGGAGCCCAATGTAGGTAATCCAAGTGTCACTTTGAAATCCCTGTTATTTCAGTATTGTTCTTTTGTGGTGCATACAATATGAGCAAACACAAATGGAGTTCATCTAGCTACCACAAAATAACTGATAAGAACTCATGTTACTTTTGTTGCTGTCTTTAATGACATCATTCATACTCTGCTTAAATCACAAAGCCTTTTCACTCCACTGAGCAGAGATTAGACAAAACTCTTTTCACTTATTTTGGATGTCATGCCTAAAAAAGAGAGAGAGAGAGAGAGAGAGAGAGAGAGAGAGAGAGAGAGAGAGAGAGAGAGAGAATCAAGGCTTGACTACCAACATAATGTAACTGTATTAACAAGATGGAAGAGTTGATTTGTGGAATCTGTGTATTGATTAAGAATTGTAGAAGACAAGAAGTAATTATTTGATTTTTCTTCCCCACCACGACAACAAGACTGCCCTCCCACAGAAGAATGTCAGAATCAGTCATTTCAGCAAGTGACAAAAGCCTCTCATTGGAGTTATGACTCCTGTCTGTCAGGAGCTAAAGGGGCGATAGTGTGATGTTATTATGGGGCCACAGAGGGAGGAGGTCAGGGTGGCTGTCCACAAAACATCATTTAACATGAGAGAGCTGCTTGTTTTCTGTTTCCTGCCGACAGTCAAGCTTTGTCACATCATACTGTAAGACAGATTTATTTTTCAACACTGATGAGTAACAGTTGTGAATGGACACACAGTTGATGTTGTCCTGCTGACAGTATATTTGGTTGTGTCATTTGGAGGACTTCGGAAGAGTCCCAAAAAACTAACACTTTCACATTTATGCTCTTTCAAGCTTGACTTTCGGTGTTATGATCGTGGTCATTTCTCCACTGATGGGTTAAAATGCCTTCTCTACAGTACTTTCATTTCTTATTGATTTTCCATTGCAGGAGGTGTTGCTTCCCCTGCCAAACACCATACTGTCAGTTCTGGCCTCAGTCTTGCTGTTCTCGAGACAAAGCCATGACTGCCTTCAAGGGTATCTGGACTCAGGAGTTCTGGCGCTGTGTGGGGGCTGAGTTCTTCGCCATGCTGCTCTTTGTCCTGTTCAGCCTTGGCTCAACCATCAACTGGGGGGCTGTTGAGGAGGATCCCCATCCCCCTGACCTGCTGCTCATCTCACTCTGCTTTGGCCTGAGTATTGCCACCATGGTGCAATGCTTCGGCCACATCAGTGGTGCTCATATCAACCCGGCAGTCACAGCAGCCATGGTGGTGACCAGGAAGCTCACTCTGGCTAAAGCGGTCTTCTACCTGCTGGCCCAGTGTGTAGGAGCCATAGTGGGGGCTGCCATTCTGTTTGGGGTCACCCCAGCCTCTATTAGGGGTGGCATTGGGATCACCATGGTATGTCTATATTGTGTAAAAGCAATGAACAATTAACTAACAATTAACTGCTCACCTTTTATTTCACCGTAATGTCACCTAATTCATTCCTCTCTGAGTTGTTGAGCTTGTTAGCATCTCTCGCCCTGACACTCCAGGCCCAGCACATAGCAGCATAAAAGATAATGTTGACCACCACAGACATCTGCACCATCAGGAGGTAGAGCTGGCTCTGGCCCATCTTGTAGAGGGCCCCTGTGTTCCCAGCCCACTCCAGCCTGTTGTTCAGGTGCATTTCAAGGTATTTATAGCAGTGAACCACCATGACACCCTCCCCCTGGATGGATACAGGGGTCAGAAAAGACTCAGTTCTCAATCAGCTCCTCCGTCTTGCTATGTCCACTTGCAGATTGTTCAATCTGCACCACCCAACAAAGTCATCCAGCAGACTTCTGTATTCCTCCTCCTGTTGTACACTGATACAGATTTGGTAGAGAACGTCTGCAGGAAACCAAACTCTCAGTTGTAGCTGAAGTCAGCTACAACTGCAGGAAAGGGGGAGTGCAGTCCTTTCGAGGGCCCCCGTGTTGCTCATCACAGTTCCTGACACACAGTTCCTGCCTTACAAACTGTGACCTGCCATTCAGTAATCCATTATTCCTGGACGCATATAGAGTGTTCACCTGCATGGCTCTGAGCTTGTCTCACAAAAAGCAGAAGCTGTGTAGTGTTAACAGCAGCAGAGAATGAATCAAAGAACATGGGCCACACTGTTATTCCCACCAAATAAGTCTGGTGTAGCAGGTAAATGATAGCATCATCTACTCTGATGTTCTTCCCTGATGTTCTGGTAGGTAGACTGCAGGGGGGGCAGTGCTCTGACCATGAGTCTGAAGGGGGAGAATATCAATGGTCTTCATCAAGCAGGATGTCAGGGGCACAGGTCTGTAGTCATGTGATACCTTTGGGCGGACATTCTTGGGTACCGGAACCAGGCAGGACATCTTCGACAGTGTGGATACCTTTCCTGTCTCAGACTCAGGCTGAAGATATACTGCAGGATTCCACACAGCTGCTCAGTATACAGTATACAAAATTAGAATATCATGGAAAAGTTGATTTATTTCAGTAATTCCATTCAAAAAGTGAAACTTGTATATTATATTCATTCATTACACACAGACTGATATATTTCAAATGTTTAGTTCTTTAATTTTGATTATTTTAAACTAACAACTAATGAAAATCCAAATTTCAGTTTCTCAGAAAACTATGTCACTTAAGACTGATACAAAAAAAGGATTTCTAAAAATGTTGTCCAACTGAAAAGTATAAACATGAAAAGTATGAGCATGTACAACAACATGGAGTCGATCAGGCTGTGGCACTGCTCAGGTGTTATGAGTGCCCAGGTTGCTTTGATGGTGGCCTTCAGCTCTTCTGCGTTGTTGAGTCTGGCATCTCGCATCTTCCTCTTCACAATACCCCATAGATTTTCTATGGGGTTAAGGTCAGGGGAGTTTGCTGGCCAATCAAGAACAGGGATACCATGGTCCTTAAACCAGGTACTGGTAGCTTTGGCACTGTGAGCAGGTGCCAAGTCCTGTTGAAAAATGAAATCTGCATCTCCATAAAGTTGGTCAGCAGCAGGAAGCATGAAGTGCAGCAGACAGCTGCATTGACCTTGGACCTAAGGAAACACAGTGGACCAACACCAGCAGATGACATGGCACCCCAAACCATCACTGACTGTGGAAACTTGACACTCGACCTCAGGCAACGTGGATTCTGTGCCTCTCCTCTCTTCCTCCAGACTCTGGGACCTTGATTACCAAAGGACATGCAAAATTTACTTTCATCCGAGAACATGACTTTGGACCACTCAGCAGCAGTCCAGTCCTTTTGGTCTTTAGCCCAGGTGAGACGCTTCTGACGCTGTCTCTTGTTCAAGAGTGGCTTGACACAAGGAATGCGACAGCTGAAACCCATGTCTTGCATACGTCTGTGAGTGGTGGTTCTTGAAGCACTGACTCCAGCTGCAGTCCACTCTTTGTGAATCTCCCCCGCAGTTTTGAATGGGTTTTGTCTCACTATCCTCTCCAGGGTGCGGTTATCCCTATTGCTTGTACACTTTTTTTCTACCACATCTTTTCCTTCCCTTTGCCTTTCTACTAATGTGCTTGGACACAGAGCTCTGTGAACATCCAGCCTCTTTAGCAATGACCTTTTGGGACTTGCTCTCCTTGTGTAAGGTGTCAATGATCGTCTTTTGGACAACTGTCAGGTCAGCAGTCTTCCCCATGATTGTGTAGCTTACAGAACTAGACTGAGAGACCATTTAAAGGCCTTTGCAGGTGTTTTGAATTAATTAGCTGATTAGAGTGTGGCACCAGATATCTTCAATATTGACCTTTTCCACAATATTCTAATTTTCTGAGATACTCAATTGGGGGTTTTCATTAGTTGTCAGGTATAATCATCAATATTAAAAGAAGTAAATACTTGAAATATGTTGGTCTGTGTGAAATGAATGTATACATTATACAAGTTTCACTTTTTGAATGGAATTACTGAAAAAATTCAACTTTTCCATGATATTCTAATTTTATGACCAGCACCTGTATGCCTTGAGCACCTCCATGCTCCATGCAGGAGGCCTTGATGCCCTGATGATCAGGGGATTGTTGTTGGGAAAACAGGTTACAGTTCGGACAGAAACAACACAACACACAAAAGTTGATGTACATAGTGAGATTGGACAGCACGAGAAGCAATAATGCTTATCATAATATTGTATACAGTATATTATAATATAAATATATATGCCAGTAGATCTTTTAAAAAAAAAAAAAAACTTTTCCATTGATAATACAATGATTACTGTACATACCTAACAATTCAGACATGGGTGCTATGTTTTATATTCTGATTATTACAACATCAATGTCTTTACATTTTCTAGTAAATGTGCCTCTTCAGGAGTGGCTTTAGGTGACCTTTCAATGTGTTGGCTGAATTTTTTTCCCCTGAGGTTAAGGTCTTAGAGTATACATTTCGCATTCACACACAGCTGAAATCTGACCACACAAACTGCTCTAGACATGGTCCTGCTGAATTTAATGGATTGCAGTGTGTTCCACATGTATTATATCAAGATACAGATAACGTCTTAACACAAGGGGTTAAAGGCTGTTTATATCTGTAGTGTTACTAGGGGACTACCTTAATTTGATGTTGCATTCGTTGATAAAATGTCGGGGCACCACCTTCCTCAGCTAAGAAGGACTGCCGAAATTAACTGCTATAACGCTGATAAATACTAACGAATGGACTAACAGTAAACCAGTCTGATAACCTGAAGTGTAAACTCTGGATACAGGGATCGTATATATTCAGTTCAAAAGGACACCGTCTAACCAGGACTTATATCAAAATATCATTTATTAAGCAGAATTATGGATAATGAGTGATGTATCATGAATGGTACGACAAAAGATGGGAGGTGATATGACAAAACACACAAGAAAGTTATGGTGACATAATGGTAAATAAATTGGCGATAGTGAGAAGTAGGGGATAATAAGGATGCAAACGTAAAGTTAGGGAATTAACGAGCAGTTGAGAGAATTTGGATAAATTAGCAGTATCTTAACCTCACGGACCAACTCTTATTCAAACCCGCTTAGCATGCCTACTTGACTAATGGCGTCCCGTTGTGCTCTGCTCCGAACTAACTCGAAGATGCCCAGATGGTCGTCCTTGGCTCAATCTACTCAGTGGTCTGGTGAAGGCCAAGCGCACCAAGGTGGAGAGCTGATATTGGACGGTGACGTCTCTGGAACTGGTTCTAGAGTGTTGGTTACAGAGGATGGACTGCTCCGGACGGTTGTTATCCGGACCAAGGATCAACAGCTGGCTGCAGGGTTTGGTTCGGTTGAGTCCGTGACGGATTATTTTAGACTGATAGTACAAATTAAGAGTCTCTTCGATGGCCGGTCAAAAAAAAAGCTACAAAAATATTATTATTTGACTAAGATTAGCATTGACATGGGACATCCTGTTTCTCTTCGAAATCACACTTCATTATGAGAATTCTAGATGGTCTATAGTTCAATCAGTTAGACTGGTTTACAACTCCGTTTCTCATGAGAAGTCAGAGAGGGTAAGAGAGGGTCAGTTAGAGGCTAGTTCTGCTACATATCCGATGACGTATTTCTATGCTGCTGTTGTGTTTCCCACACAGGTAAATACAAGCATCTCCGTGGGAAATGCGCTTGTTGTCGAACTCTTCATCACCTTTCAGTTGGTCTTCACTGTATTTGCTACCTGTGACCCCAAACGCACCGACCTGAAGGGTTCATCTGCATTGGCTATTGGCTTGTCTGTGTGTGTTGGTCACCTGTTTGCTGTAAGTTCCCAACACTGGTTCAGCTGTGATGTACATAGAAATACTGTAGATAATAGCCCATAAAGAAAAAGAGGGTTGAGTATCATATCCATTCACCACTGACACAAAATGATACTGCACTCTCACAGCTATCAGACTTGTAGCTGTTTTGTTTGCACGATGGACCAAGATAAATGTACCGCATATCTCATCAGCTCCCCATAAAAAGTACAACTTACATTAATGTCTTAAGTTTTGGTTAACAGTGATTGGTTGGATAAAACCTTTGAAGCATTTCAAGGAGATCTCTTTGATCGTTAGTTTAGAAAAAGTTGCCAAACTCTACATCTCCACTAAAAGTGTACCAATATGACAAGTAAGAGGGTGTATTACAATGGCTTATTTTTGTTTTTAGTATGGGTGAAAAAAAATTCTCAGCAGCTGTTTGAGTTGCCTCTAACAGTTAAGGGGGACTGTCACTTTCCTTTGAACCTCTGAAAAGTGAAACTGCACCTGTGGGGGCAGCAACAAAGATGAGTGAGAATTCCTTTAGAGAAACAGAACAGTGATGTCTAATGATTTGAGAAGGCAGTGGCAAATTATGTCATCCTGCTGATATCTGCGTTAGATCAGGAAATGTTTATTTGTACCATTTGGAAGGCAATTACAAATAATGTACTCTTTCTTTTATTTTGGAGGACTTGTTTCAACATTCCACTTTGTAATGAATGTCTCACTGTCTTTCTTCTTCCATGCCTCTTGTGATCATAAGGTCTGTATGATGTTGGCTGTGATTGTTCCCTCAGATTCCCTACACTGGAGCCAGTATGAACCCTGCCAGATCCTTTGGCCCAGCCATGGTCACATGGTCCTGGGACAACCACTGGGTAACTAAGCTTTACTATAGTTCATTATCTCATCCATTAGGGGTTGTAGTACTTGTATTACCATACAGAAAAACTTAACTTCTAAGGTTTTACTAATGAACTAATGCTGTTCTTACAGCTGATTCTCCACATGGGAATGTTGATTAGATGATAGATAGCTCTTGAGTGCAGTTTTGCAGTCATTGCAGAGTTGTTCATTATCAACTTGTTGTTTGGTCTCAGTTGTCTTTCTGCTTGGTTAAACAGCCTTTGGGTTTTTATTTTTTTCCACAATAACAAAGCAGAGAATCAGCTCTTTTTGAATCGTATTCAACAACCAGCAGAGAACATCTGAGCTGACTTGCCACTCTTCAGCGCTGGTATCCTGACATCTCATTAGTGTTGTGTGGCTTTGTGTGTTCTCTCAGCTTTGATGTCATTTCTTGTTTTGATTTTGATCTTTGATTGTAGTAGTCATCTCCTTGGAGAAGCTTTGATATTCTTTCTGCTTCTTCCATCATTTCACGTGGGCTTCAAAGTTATCTCGGTAGACATTTTCTCTGTCTCTTTCATTTCCTGTGCCCTCTCAGTTGTAATGCACCTGCTTCTGCAGGTATGGCATAATGAACATGGAAGTCATTTTCTGGCTGTGGATGAATTGGATACCACTGCTGTTGCTCAGGTTTAGTTAGTGGGCCTTGAGCTTCATGACAGACTAACCCTCTGTTACAATTTCATTGTTATCTGACTTTATCTGCTTTTCATTCATTTTGTCAACTCCACTGTCAACTCCAGTTTATTGCCATGAAACTAAAGTCTTTCGTCTCTAGATTTAGATTATTTTTAGCCATGCTGGCACCATAGCTCGAGCCTCGAGGGATGGCAATGTCAGTCACTCCACCACTTTGGTCCAGATGAAAATACCAGGCTAATGGCTGGATTTCTAAGAAAATTTGCATATTCATTCATGGTTCCCAGAGAACAAATCCTTATAACTCTAGCAATTCTCTCATTTTTCATCTACGCCAAAATTTCACCTTGTCTAATACTTAAGTTATATGACCAAATACCAACAAACCCAAGCAGCAACCTCTAGGGCTGAAAAATGAAGCCAAAGAAGTAGTGCCAAAAACTGTAGTTCTTCAAATGTCCATTGAGGCTGGCTCCAACCATTAGCATTTTATACAGGGGTCAGTCTCCGTAGATCCTTGTATTAAAATGCCAAACTTGATTTTGGTCTTCATATCTAATTTCCCTGTTCATGACAATTGTACATGGGGTGAATTTTTGTATAACTCACTCACTCAAATTATATTAAGGCTGAAACTTATGCTTAACTTGGCCCGCCTCAGCTCCACCTGCACTCCGTCTCTTGCCCATTTTTTTGATTAGCCGGGAGTTTGGTGGAGTCAGGCACTGCCAAAATGGTGATTGATGGAGCCACTGCCACAGCTTCACAGACATGCTAATGACATTTTACAATATGACAATTGTTTTATTGTGTAATTCTGATGTTTAAAGTATAACTACTACAGTAAAAACAACAGTAAATACACAGGAAACTATTGACTATTAAACCATTTAGATGCACATAGAGGCCAAGTAATTGTCTAACATGTAGAGCATGTATTGCTGCATTGAGTTTGCATTTTAAAGGCACATATTATTGCACTTCTTTATATTTTCTCCATGGTGCACCGCAGAGGGCACTCTTGCAAATTTTCAAACACGGAGACACCAGGGACTGCGATTGTGATCTGTTTTCCTGTTATTAGTTTTCTTTGAATGAAAGTGGAGTTAGGCTGCACGGTGGCGCAGCAGGTAGTGCAGCAAGAAGGTCACCGGTTCGATTCCCGGATCGGGCCTTTCTGTGTGAAGTTTGCATGTTCTTCCCGTGCATGTGGGTTCTCTCCGGGCACTCTGGCTTCCTCCCACAGACCAAAAACATGCTCATTAGGTTAATTGGTGACTCTAAATTGCCCCTAGGTGTGAGTGTGAGTGTGAATGGTTGTGTGTATGTGCCCTGCGATCGGCTGGCAACCGGACCCCGAAAGGGATAAGCGGCATAGAAAATGGATGGATGGATGGATGAAAGTGGAGTTCACGTACAAATCTTTATTATTTGATTAATTTAGGTACATGATTAAAATAAATGAGCAGTAAAACTAGCAGTAGAAAATTATTAAATACAGAAAATCAGAAAATGAAGCAGGCTAGACCATTTCTTACAATGTTCGATATAAAGCACGCCCACTTCCAGTGTAATGAATGCAGATGGAAATACAGATATTTGTAAATAATGTAGTTCTTTTTGTATATAATTACTGCCACAGATATTTTGGAAATGGCAAAAGATACTCTCTATAAACACCTCCCATACATCATGATCCATTCTTGCAATTAATCAACTGTTTGAATTCAGGATTTCAGTGTTATGTGTAATTCCTCTCTCTCTCTCTCTCTCTCTCTCTCTCTCTCTCTCTCTCTCTCTATCTCTCTCTCTCTTTCTCTGTGTGTGTGTGTGTGTGTGTGTGTGTGTGTGTGTGTGTGTGTGTGTGTGTGTGTGTGTGTGTGTGTGTGTGTGTGTGTTAGGTGTACTGGGTGGGTCCATCTCTGGGTGGGTCTCTGGCTGCAGCCCTGTATGAATACCTGTTCTGTCCAAATCCTGAGCTGAAGAAACGTTACTCTGACGCCTTCATCAAGACACCCTTCACTTCCACTAAACACCGACAGGACTCAGTCACAGCCCAGGAGCCTCTCTTCACTGTCATGGATATGGAGAGAGCTGAGAGGAAGGACAGAGAGAGGGAGGTATCAGAGGAGGTGTTGTCGTCTGTATGACTAGAAAGGAAACACACCACTGATGTCAAGACTGCTGATCAACAGTCCACTCTGAAGGAGACTGACCTCCTGTAGACTGACACGGGAAAAGGAGAAGGAAAATAACTTCAATCTTTTTCAATATGTTAACAGAATAAGGGAATATTTACTATTTACTAAGATGGGACTCTTCTCTCAGTGCCAGATACTCAGATTGCGTTTGTCCATACTGACTGAAAGGCAGGGCCTTTTGCCGTAAAATGGAAGAAAAACAAAATTGGCATTGCTAAAAGCTGTGTTTGTGCTCATGCAATATGTATTTTAAGGGTGTCCCCATTTGGAGGAGAGAATGTAAATATATCCAAATTTTTAGTGCATCAAGAGTATATTTATCATTGACCATCGGACCTTTGCTGCAGTGGAAACTGCATCTAAAATTCAGCGTCAGGGAAAAGTAGGTACAAAATCTGCAGCACTGTTTGAACAGACGCAAACAAAGGAAAGGAGACTATAGGGAGGAGAAATAGTGAGAGATGGATGGATGAATAAATTGAAATATACATTATAAAGTTACTTTATGCAGAGCTATATGTAGAGCACCATAAAACAAGCGCTGTAAAAACCTGTTTATTTTCCATATGATTTTACCTTTCTGTTTCCTTCAGAGGCTTCTTGCTCGAGTATGTATTTTTCCTGAATCTTATTGGTTTAAAGCAGGCACAGTTTAGTGTGTCATTTTTTAATCAGCCAACAATACTCATAAAGTACAAAATTCATTTTTCACAACTCCAGGAGACCACTGATCTTTTTGTTTTACATTAGGGTATTTCACTAATATTTCCTCACATATATTCACTATTGCAGTCCAGTACATGTCTTCTCTTCAACCAGTATTTTAAGTTCAGCAGCAATGAACACTTTCATTGTAGCTCCCTTGCTTTTAAGATGAGCACAAAAAGTATTTCTTAAAAACCCAATATCAGGTTTTATTTAGCAGCACAAATCACATGAACTGCAGCTGAAGTCATTTACATCTGCAGCTTATCTAATACTTTGTTGAACTGAAAAACTGTGTTGAAAACACGTGTTGATGATTTGTGGTACAGTAAATATCCCTCGAAAATTAGATCCTTATCACTTGTGACATTTGAAGTTGCCCTTTGGTGACTTCAAAATGTGGCCAATGTCAATTATGTTGAACGCAAAAATTATTTTTGCGTGTTGGATCCATTTTTTAGTAATTAGTTTGTGACGGGGCTGCACGGTGGCACAGCAGGTAGTGCGCGTGCCTCACAGCAAGAAGGTTGCCAGTTCGATTCCTGGGTCGGGCCTTTCTGTGTGAAGTTTGCATGTTCTTCCCGTGCATGCGTGGGTTCTCTCCGGGTACTCCGGCTTCCTCCCACAGACCAAAAACATGCTCATTAGGTTGATTAGTTACTCTAAAGTGCCCCTAGGTGTGACTGTGAGTGTGAATGGTTGTTTGTGTATATATGTTGCAATCGGCTGGCGACTGGTCCAGGGTGTACCCCGCCCATTGACAGCTGAGATAGGCTCCAGCTCACCCCCCCCCACCCCCCCAACCCCGAAAGGGATAAGCAGCAAAGAAAATGGATGGATGGATAATTTGTGACACATTAGCTTTCAATATCATGTATAATGCATGTGATGCTTTGATGTTCCCATCATTATTTCAGTTAAATTGAGCTATACTGGTACACACAGAATTATTAAACTAATTTGCATTAATTAAAACTACAAACTAATTGACAAACGATGAATCTGATGGTCTGGGGCCTTGTGCCATTTACCAATATTACCCAGTTGGTAATCAAGCCTAGGTGTTAGCAGTGCTGGAATTCCAAGCGCTGTACCATTGTGTTGGGTGCGACATTCCACATGTCCACAAATCAAAAAGTTCCTGTAATATTATACTAGATAGAAATGACAAAAAAAAACTTGCTGAATGCTGCACAGCTATCATTTGTATATGTTATACTGTTAAGTCAAAGATGTATTTTGAAAAAGTTGACAGTTTAATTGTAATTCTTATTACAATTGATGCATGTATGTGGTTTTAATATCTTGTAACATTAAAATGCGATGTATATAAATTTTTTGATGTAAGTGTGGACAGTGTGAATTACAATTATGTAGCTCACAGGATAATGAAGGTTGAAATGCAATTTGCACTTGCTAAATATTTGAAAATGAAGTGGGGAGAGGGTGGTCCATAGGTGGGTGCAGTTTTTTGAATTAAAAAGGAATTCAAACTGAACATTAAATCCATACTACATATTTCAGCCTTTATATACAAAAACAAAAAAATATGTGCGTATGCACTTAAGACAAATGCTATAAGTTAAATGTGGTCATATATCAGATTTTTGCATAGCTGTGGCTGGTTTCAAAAAAAATATTTATGAGTAAATAATGAAGGTTTTCTTTGATGATTAATAAAAGGCAACAGTAAATAATGAAATACTCTGAAAGAATGACTTGACATTTTCTATTTTACGAATCTTCACTGAGCAAGTATGAATGATTGAATCATGAATAATGTATAAAAAATATGTTTTTTTTTTTAATCTTAATAACCTGAGCCACTAAAGTTAGACAGTGTTTTATGGTCAAATGAAATAGAATAATGAACACTTACCATAAGGGTAATAGCAACAGCGGTAATTTAATATTTTAAATTATTCAGATGAATAATATAATCTAAATAGCAACAGTGATTTGTTAGAAAGGTAAAATATATGTGTGGTGCTTGAGAGGCCTTAACCCTCTGACTGTGACGTTGCTCATGTGATTGCTGAGATTCAACAACATCAAAAGCTGATTTCAAATAGTTCTTCTTCAACAAAATAGTTGAACCACAAAAAAACTATATATGAATATCAAATTCTCAGTCTCTGGCTGACGATATTTATTTAGAAATCAGATGTTTGTTTTAATTCAGCTTATCATTAACTGAAAAAAAAAAAAAGAATGAACAGCTGATTGACCCAAGTTTGAGACACATAGCCGTGTGTGCGTCTACCAACCACCAGATGTCACTAACAGCCTGACTAAATAAGCTAAGACCTTGCTGTGCTTCATTGTGTGTGTGTGCATGGACAATTTATTACTCACGTTGTGGGGACATAAATCTGTTTACACAGTCACACTGTGGGGATTCGCCTTGCTTTGAGGACAAAATGCAGGTCCCCATAAAGTAAATGGAAACCATGACATTTTAGGGAGAAGACTTGGGTTAAGGTTAGGATAAGGTTAGGTTTAGGTTGAGGTTAGGGTTAGGCAAGTAGTGGTCATTGCTATGGTTAGGTTAAGTCTACAGGAAATTAAGGTAAGTCTATGTAATGTCCCCAAAAGTGATGAAAACCTAATACGTGTGTGTGTGTGTGTGTGTGTGTGTGTGTGTGTGTGTGTGTGTGTGTGTGTGTGTGTGTGTGTGTGTGTGTGTGCTGACTGTAACTGCAGCATAGTGGAACACTCAAGGGTCATTTATTAAAATTCAAATCCTAATCGCTCCATTTAAATTAATTGGAGATAATGAATAAAACAGTGTAATTTAAACTGCACTGCATTCGTCAGTGAGTCATGTTCACACATAAAGCAATGAGCAGTGTTATCAATAACTGCTGCTCATGCCTGAGAACTTTAAATATATTACATATACCAGACAACACTCTCCATCGCCATCGTCAAAACAGCAAATGGGGGAATGTCTTTGGAAGAATAGCGTTCCATTCCTCCAGCAGAATTTCACTGATTTGCCGAATCTACGCAATGACCACTGAAGCTGAACAACACCTTACCAAGACACATTTGTATGTTGCATTTTACCATTAAATTGTCACCCATCTGTTCCTGGGTCACCACCTAGTCTGCTCTGCTGGTCTGCTGACACCTTCTCTGTTCTTGGGTCTGAGCCTGACATCTCCCCCGTTTGTTTTCTCAGCAATCCACTGAGCCTGAGCTGCAGAAAACTCCTGTTCCTGCTGAGCTGCAGCAGTCTTCTGTGGTGGTGTTTCATCAGACTCTGGTTCCTCAGCTCCACCAGCTTCCTGACAGTCTCCCAACCCTGCCGGACTGTCACCAGCCTCCAGCTGTGGGTGTTTTTCAGTGTGTTTGCCAGTATAGAGTAATAGATATGTCACTGTAGAATAAACTGTGCACCCTGCCATAGTTTTGCTTGTTTGATATGTAGTGCTATTTATAGTGCTGATGCAGCTGTAATGATGTCATGATGTTTTCATGGCTTTGTTTTGCACTAATACCTGACTTTGGCCTAGGATTGTTTGTGTATGGATTTTAAGTTTAATAGTGAGGTGAGACTAAATGACTATCATATTTTTCCATTCCTATAAATAAAAGGCTGTGCTATTGGGCCACAATTAATTCAGATCAACTGAACCAATACCCAGATCATTTCATGGTCATCTGTCAACATATAAATAGTGTTGAACTATTAGATATGAATCTATTGATGTATTAAAAAGTCAGAAACATTGCCAGAGCCCACCCATTAAAAACAAATACCAAACCAGTTATTTTACTCTGGTGCGGGAAGTGGTTCAAGATCTGAGCTGACAAACTATTAACCTATATGCAAAATGAGACAATTTTTGCACACAGAATCAATTAGCAGTTTGTGCTCTGATATTTTCAGGGGCAAAAAAAAAAAATCATGTTGGAGAAATAGGCTAATACATTATTGGAGTTATACTGCTCAGCAGCAGCTTTGAATAAACAATTAGTCGACCTTGCTACAGTCATGCTGCCTGTTTCTGCCTACTCCAAAACTGGCCTTTGCTGGGCCTTGCATGAGGTTTGTGATGATGATGATGATTGCATCAGTTCAGTTCAATTTCAACTCGGTTTTATTTGTATAGCGCCAAATCACAACAAAAGTTGTCTCAGGACACTCAGGACCCAGTAAATCCCTCATGAGCGAGCACTTGGCGACAGTGGCGAGGAAAAACTTCCTTTTAACAGGCAGAAACCTCAGGCAGAACCAGGCTCTGGGTGGGCGGCCATCTGCCTCGACCGATTGGGTTAGAGAGGGAGAGCAAGAGAGAGAGAGTGAGACAGACAGAGAGAGACGGACAGAAATGCAGTCAGAAAGAGAGACAGAGACAGTGATAGTGGATGTAATAAAAGTAGTAGCAGTTGCAGTGGATGTCAGGCAGGGCCATGGCAGGAGACGTAGCTGTAATCCACAATCCAGATTCAGCCACTGTCCATGGGAACCTGCGAGACAACAAAGCACAGAGACTCTGGGGAAGGAGCTAAGTTAGTAACATGGTGTGGTAGGACATGAAAGCGTGCAGTTGGAGGGGGACAGAAGGACAGAGGAGCTCGGTGTATCTTTGGAGGTCCCCCAACAGTCTAATCCTATAGCAGCATAACTAGGGGCTGGTCCAGGACCCACCTGAGCCAGCCCTAACTATAAGCTTTATCAAAGAGGAAAGTTTTAAGCCGACTCTTAAATGTAGAGACAGTGTCTGCCTCCCGGACAAAGACTGGAAGATGGTTCCACAGGAGAGGAGCTTGATAGCTAAATGCTCTGGCTCCTGTTCTGCTTTTTGAGACTTTAGGAACCATAAGTAGACCTGCATTCTGGGAACGCAGTGTTCGAGTGGGGCAATAAGGTACTATGAGCTCTTTAAGATAAGAAGGTGCCTGGCCATTTATGGCTTTGTAAGTAAGGAGGAGAATTTTAAATTCTATTCTAAACTTTACAGGGAGCCAGTGCAGAGTGGCTAGTATTGGAGAAATATGATCTCTCTTCCTCATTTTTGTCAGAACACGTGCTGCAGCGTTCTAGAGCAACTGAAGAATATTCAGCAACGAATTTGGGCAGCCTGATAGTAAAGAATTGCAATAATCCAGCCTGGAAGTTACGAATGCATGGACATGTTTTCCTGCATCATTTTGAGACAAAATACGCCTGATTTTTGCAATATTATGTAGGTGAAAAAAGGCAGTCCTTGAAATTTGTTTTACATGGGAGTGAAAGGACATGTCCTGATCAAAGATAACTCCCAGATTCTTTACAGTGGTGCTGGAGGCCAGTGCAATGCCATCCATACTGCTATGTCATCAGAAAGTGACTTTCTAAGATGTTTAGGGCCTACTACTATAACTTCAGTTTTGTCCGAGTTTAGCATCAGAAAATTGCAGGTCATCCAGGTCTTTATGTCATGAAGACATGCTTGTAATCTAGTTAACTGACTGGTTTCTTCTGGCTTCATTGATAAATATAGCTGGGTATCATCTGCATAGCAATGAAAATTTATTGAGCGCTTCCTGATAATCTTACCTAAAGGAAGCATATATAAGGTGAATAGAATTGGTCGCCATTAACATGTACAAACTGAGAGCAATCTGACAAGTAGGATTTAAACCAGCTTAGCGCAGTTCCCTTAATGCCAATGAAGTGTTCTAGTCTCTGCAATAGGATACCATGGTCAATGGTGTCAAATGCAGAACTAAGATCCAATAAGACTAGTACAAAGACAAATCCTTTATCAGATGCAATTAGAAGGTCATTTGTAACTTTAACCAGTGCTGTCTCTGTGCTATGATGCACTTTAAATCCTGACTGACAGCTGATTGGCAACTGTTTTCTCAAGTGTTTTTGAGAGAAAGGGAAGGTTAGATATCTATAGTTGGCTAAAACCCCTGGATCAAGAGTAGGCTTTTTAAGTAGCGGTTTTATCACAGCTACTTTAAAGGACTGTGGTACGTACTGTAGCCTGTTGATAAAGACAGATTGATCATATCAAATACTGAAAAGTCAATTAAAGGTAATACTTCTTTAAACAGCTTAGTCGGGATAGGATCTAAAATACAGGTTGATGATTTTGATGATGAAATTATTGAAATTAGTTAGTGAAGGTCGACAGGAGTAAAACAGTCTAAAACTGCGACAGACTGAGTAACAGTTTCTACGGTTTCTGTGTTTGAAGATAAAACAGTACCTGTTGACGGCAGGAGCTGATGAATTCTGTCTCTAATAGTTAGAATTTTATTATTCTAATTTTATATTTATCATTAAAGAAGCTCATGAAGTCATTGCTGTTCAGAGCTAAAGGAATACATGGTTCAACAGAATTATGGCTCTCTGTCAGCCTGGCTACAGTGCTGAAGAGAAACCTGGGATTGTTCTTATTTTCCTCTATTAGTGCAGAGTAATTGGCTGCCCTGGCACTGCGGAGGGCTTTCCTGTATATTTTAAGACTGTCTTGCCAGGCGAACCGAAATTCTTCCAAATTGGTAGAATGCCATTTCTTTTCTATTTTCCGTGAAGTTTGCTTTAATTTACAGGTTTGAGGAGTATACCATGGAGCTAACCTCCTCTGTTTTATTATCTTCTTTTTTAGGGGAGCTACAGAGTCAAGTGTCATACGCAATGAACCTGTAGCACGATCAACCAGGTAGTCAATTTGGGAGGGACTAACGTTAGCATAAGACTCCTCTGTTGTATTGAGACATGGCATTGAATTAAATGCTGATGGGATCATATCCTTAAATTTAGCTACAGCACTATCAGACAGGAGTCTGGTATAAGAATTTTTGCCTACTGGCTGGTAGTCTGGTAATATGAATTCAAAAGTTATTAAATGATAGTCCGATAAAAGAGGATTCTGTGAGGAGACTGTTAAGTCTTCGATTTCAATGCCATATGTCAGAACAAGGTCGAGGGTGTGGTTAAAACAGTGAGTCGGTTCATGTACATTCTGACGGAAGCCAACTGAGTCTAATACTGAGATAAACGCAGTGCTAAGGCTGTCATTATCAATGTCGACATGTACATTAAAGTTACCTACAATAATTACTTTATCTGCTTTAAGGACTAAACCTGATAGAAACTCAGAGAACTCAGCTATAAATTCGTTGTAAGGACCAGGAGAGCGGTATACTATAACAAAAAAAACTGGCTGCACTGTTTTCCATTTCTCATGAGAAAGAGTGAGAACAAGGCTTTCAAATGAGTTACAGTCGAGTTTAGGTTTAGGGTTGATTAAAAGGCTTGAGTCATCAGGGCATATAACGCTAAGAACTCTCTTCTGGGTCATTGTGCTGCTAAATATCTTATACTGTCAAGATTTCCTAATTCCTTTTGTACTTTTGCGCTGCCTATCGTGCATCAGAATGTTTGCTGACAGGAAAAGGACTGGAAATGAGACACAGGTAGATGTGTGTCCAGTGATTATTACCAAAATGTTTCAGTGATACCTCATTTATCCCTGTTATTCATTTATCAATAATGAAGAGGTGAAGGTAAACTGTTGAGGAGTTCACTCTCCTGTGTTGAGTCATGTGTTTATTCAATGGTTGTTTAGTTTCCTCATTATACAAATCTGTGTATTTCTCACTACATCGACACTCTTGACTTACTCACTGACTTAATCTTTGACTGTCACCACCCACTGGAGCACAGGTCACAAGTTGACCTAAGAGAAGGAGCACAACATCTGAGTGATACACAGTTGTGATACCCAAACAGGACCTAGTGAAATCAGCCACAAGATCCAGGAAGAACACCAACATCCACCACATCCCTATGTTTTTCAAACCCAGAAACACGCTGAGACAGAAACTGCTCTGTCTGAAAGGCCACACACCCAAACACAAGAAAAGTAATCTAGTTAATGCAGTCCACATATAGCAGGTTACCTCCGAAAAATAAAGCACTCTCATTTGTGGATTACAAAGTACATATTGTACTTTGGACAGAGAGGAGGGATGGTTTGAAAGAGCAACAAAGGAGACATCTATACCCGTGTAGTTTGACATGCAAAATGTTTCTTAGTGTTGACTAATCACATGCTCACTCCAAAGCACGAGAGTATGTATAGCATTGTCAGTCATCTGACCAAGACATGGCTAGAGTTTATGGCACTGTGATCATTAGATCTGACATGGAGGCAAAATATTTTCAAGTTTCTACAACAAATTCCATTTTGCTCTATATTAAACCCTCCTTGGATGACCATCACCTGACTGACTAAGAATCTTCACAGACGTTTTTAAATGTTGTTCAGATGTATTTCATTTTTTCACTGTCTGTGTGAGTCTCAATTTATTTTTAGACCATTATTTTGCAAGATGTTCTCTGTGTGGTTTGTCAGACTGTTTATTATGGTGTTTTACACTCCAGTTCTTGTCACCTGTGATCAATGATTACTCCATTGCTTTTTAACTACACATGTATGTCTGACTTGGGCTGTGACCAATGGCCTTTCAGTTCCATTACTTGTTGTAGAATAACATAGTTTTGAGACATGTCCGTCTTTAACATGATTTATTTTAATTTATTTATTTGATTAGGACAATGCATATTAATTGACATGTCAGCAGAGGCATCAATGTAAATATGCCGGAGTTAGCATAAAATGCTAATTTTAATCCATTGTCTTAAGGCAGGTGTTTAAAAACATAGAGGCAATACATTATACAATACACAAAAACACTATGACAAATGGATAACACATGTAAAAGATCTCACAGAATAAGTTCCAATTCACATTTCAATTCACACAAAAGACAAAAAGGTTACTTATGAGAGCAGGTCTGATTTGTTATTAACCACTGCTTAAGGGTCTTTTTAAAGGTGGTGTAGTTGTGGCAGCTTCTAACATGAGCTGGCAGTGAGTTCCAGGACTGCGTTCCTCTAATGGATACCACCATTTGGCCAAATTTAGTTCTGCGCCGTTGTACTTCACAATCTCCTCTGCACAGTGCTCTGGTGTTTACTCTAGAGGATTTTTCCTTTATGAAGTCTTGTAATGGTGGAGGGGCTAAACCATTCAGAACCTTATAAATGAGGCAAACATCCAAAAACAACTTGTAGCTATCAAAGTCCAAAATTTTGTACTTATTAGTAATGATGTTTGTTAGTCTGTTTGTTGCTGGTGAAGACCAGTCAAACAGTACGGAGGTTTTATTTTGATATGTTGTCAGCTATTTGATCCAGCAGATGGTTTTTTCCTCCACTGCTCTACCTTATGGGGAGACTTGCTTTTTGTCCCCAAATGGGAGGTGAGTCCCCATAATGTATTGATGTTGTGTCCCCACAATGTCAGTAATAAAAGGCCATGCACACACACACACACACACACACACACACACAGTTTGTGTGTTTGACTATGCATAGATTTTGATGTGTTGCTTCAGGCCACCCAGTGGTTTGTCAGGTTATTAATAATGTATCATACATCCATTTAAGACAAAGTGACGGCTTTCTCTCTGCTCAGATACAGTAGATGCAGAAGCAAACTTCTGTTCTGACCTCAGCACGGAGAACATGGATACAGTTTAAAATATCACCACCTTTCCCGGCCTGTTTGCATTTCAGTGTAACTTAATGAATGTGTGCCACAGTGATTAACTGTGATGAAGTAAAAACTTATCCAAAAGCCAAGGGTTCTTCTTTGCACTGTTGAAAGCTGGTGCTCTTCCTCTGGCTGAGATTAACAGATTCAACAAGATGAGTGTCCCTCCATGTTAGCAGCTCTGTGAAGCTGTGCGTATGTGTTCTGAGCTAAATGCTAACATCAGCATGTTAGCATCCTCACAATGACAATGATAACATGTTGATCTTCAGAGGACATAGTGCTTTAGTGCTTACACTGTTCACCATCTTAGTTTAGCATGTTAGCTTGCTGACATTTCAATTAGCACTAAACACAATATACAGCTGAGACTAATGGGCATGTCAGCAGTTTTATAGGTACTTGGTCATTAACCAAACTAAGATATTACAGTTCATCCTGAGGAGAACATGGATGTCCAAACCAGATTTTATAACAATCCCTCGAACAATTGTTGAGATATTTCACTCAGAAAAAAGTTGCAAAAATGATTTAATCTTCCTTTCATTATTTCCAGACTCATCTGTACAGTATAGGCCATTTTCAAGCAGAAAAACCCGTGATACCGTGATATTCATTTTGTTATTCACACCTGCATTTCCTACTATGACATGTCAGCATGGCCTCTGTGAGAAAGGATTTTCATTAAAAAATGTTAGCACAGCTTTCTGGATCTTGCTTATATTTATTTGTGCCATCTTGCATGTCACCATGCAGACTGAGTATAGCTGCATGTATGACACAGTGATAAAAAGTTAAATGTTACTATTCACTTGTAATGTCAAAACACTATTTTTAATCATGAGACAATGTCAGACAGTACTGTAAGTCCACATGATCATCAGTTAAAATAAAAGAATCAAAGGGTAAAATTAATGTATCTGTTTATGTACCTTTGTGAAAAGCATTTTAGTCGGAATTTGTTTTGTTACAGGGGCACTGCACTGATTTTACACCTGATCAGCAATCTCTGGAGGGAGCTTTCTGAAGTCTGGGAAAATGACATGGATGATATGATCAAACAGCAAATCCAACAAAAGACCATACTGACTGGCTTTGGCGGAAGTGTAGATCCAGTGTTTTTAGAGCTTGACCCACCAAGGACAAAAAGTCTGGATATCTATTTATGGTCTCTCAGGATATCGGCTGCATCAATATTTGACCATTCTTTTATAAATCTGTCTCGAGCAGGTCCCCCAACTTTATGTAGGTCCAACCCTAAGTCACTGCAGGACAGCTTTTATACATTGGATATAAACTTAACTGCTTATTTTCATCCCCATCCTCCTCCAGACATGTTTTAAGACATAAAAATGCTCTGCTTGAGGTAATCGTTTGTGCATGTTTTTCCATAAAATTATCTAGTTAAATTGTCTCCTCTCATTGAAAAATCCAAAAAATATGAATATGCAAATATTGGTCTTTTCAAACATTTACTGGTCAAAACATGTCTACTTCTGAAAAATCCATTTCTTGGACAGATCTCTGCTGGTTGCCTGGCAACCTTATTACTAGACTCTGGAAGTTACTGCACTTGGCCATGAAATTGTTCCATCACACAACTCCCAATAAAAGCACAGCTAATCATTTTAACATTTGTTTTTTTGCAAGCAATGATCTGAAATGTATAAGTACTGTCATGTGACAGCAAGCTACATATGCTTTGTAGGAAAAACAATGATGCCTAGATTATTGCAATATGACAAAAAGTTGATACTGAAGGTATCTGCATGTTTCCTTTGTTTTCCTACAATATCTGGTACTGATAAGCACAATTCATGCTTTTATGGTAGTGTTTCAGCAACTCAAAGCACTTTCTTATGGTTAGGACAGATTAGGATCTTGGTTAAAAGCTCAGTTATTTAGTTGTTGCTAAGTAGAACTCTATCAATTTCATACAAGCTTAGCTATTTGGGAATTTGACTGTTCACTCATAGGATGGAAAATTGTCTGTTTGTAGAGCTTTGTCAGCAAAATGAACCAAATGCATGACACTCAGGCAGGCAGGTTAAAAAAAGCATGCTTTAATAACCAACACTGAATCCAGATAAAAACAAGCAGGCATAAAATGCAGGAGCAGGTAGGGGCAAATCCAAAACAAAGAAAAAAATGACCAAACTAATAACAAACTAGCAAAGCATGGGCAGGAAACAAATGCAGGACAAGTGCTTCAGCGCAGATGACAAATGAAAGACAGAAAAAAACACTACATAAGAGAGAGAAGACTAACGAGGGTCAGGTAAAACAAGAAACCTCTAACCAAAGGGCAGAGCCACTCTGGAGGATGGGCAGGAGGACAACCAAGAGGTTGCGGTCACTCTGAAGGTCGGCCCAGAAGCCAAGCAGACAGGCAAGACTGGTTGCAGGACATGTCGGAGGGCCAGGCAGGAGATTGGCAGCAAAGATGGAACACATCTGGAGGATGGTGATGTGGCTGGAGGCCAACAACAGAAGAATCACTGGGAGCCCATAAGTCCCATTTAACAGTCCTGCGATGTCTGGAACTCCCAGAACCCAGGACTTAGAGTAGATAGCTCTTTGAAAAGAGGCTGCAGCCCTCAGCCTACCATTAATGTCCACAGTATTATTCATACAAATGAATTTATGCAGATCTCACCTTCTCCAGATCTTCTGGTGGAAAGCTGATTTCTGGTCAGGTCTCATGGTTAGGTGTTGGTGGTAAAATCTAAAGAACAAATTCAAATTACCCAACTCATTAATGGATATGGCACAGACAGGAAGCAAATGCAGGACAAGAGATCAAACACAGACAACTGTATGGAACAAGTGAAACTATTCTGCAGTCAAAGACAAGAAATAAAACAAAACACAACACATGAGGAGAAACTCTCTAATATAAAACAGGAAATAACTAAAAAACATAAAAACCATGATACTGTGTTTGTAGAACATACTTGTATACTAACACATTGTGAGGAAAAATAAAATCACTGGTCTGTGTTGCCTTATTGTGAAAGTGTGTAAAACATGTTTGAGTTTGGCTGCTAATAACTGCAAGTGCAGTTCATACTTCAGTTTTAACCTCATCCAACCTCCACCTACACTACTCCACTCCTCATCCGATACACACAAACACACACACTTAAGTGCGCTAACACTCTCACATGTTTCATATCACTCCAATAAATTATCCTCAAAAACACATGCAGTCACGTGTGCACACGCATATACACACATCCATACACATATATACTGGCAAAACAGCTTGCTCTAAATGAACTCACAAGCAAACGTGTACACGCTCTCATCGCCTCCGAGGTTCATGCAGATCCTCGTCTGTTTCAGCTATTACACCTCGGTGTTAATTTCTTCAGGTTTTTGACAAGCCTCCAAGCTAAAGCTTGTTCTTTGTGTAAGTGCTTTTTCTGAACTTCTCCCTATCTCTGCAGATTAGTCAGGGAGCAAATTACCTGCCTGCACAAAAAAAGCGCAGTCCTACACATTTTGCTGTGCTTGGTGTACAGATCTCCTTTTGAAGACAGGCTATGTTATTTCCCCTGGCCCTGCAGCGGGCCTGGCATGCAAATCATCATAAAATTAAATTTAAAAAACCTGCACATGTATTCCGGGTGCTCTTATCAGCGTCTGCACAAACTGCATACAAATCAGGTCAGAATCACACACCATAGCAAAGGTCTCCACGTAAAAGACTGGCTAATTGCTAATTGGGTCACGAGGTCTGAAGCAGGCTCAACTAACAAGAATTAAAATGTGGGGGCGCCTCATGCCTGTGAAGTGTCTCTGGCTTCCTGGTGACATGCCCCAGAGCAGAAAAACACTGACAAACGCCACTACCACAGCAGGACTTTGAGAGGCTGCTAGTTCAGCTCTGTCTACACAGCTGCTTCATAACATCACATAATGGCTAAAACACATCAAATGATTTTTGCTTTTCAGTGACACTGACATGTAGTCATTACGCTGAAATTGGATGTGATTATGATTATTTCCAGGCTTTAGCTCCCATTTTTAACTGCATCTGCACAAGGGAGCAAAATGTATTTTTATGACATTCACAGCAGACAGATATCAATTACTGTCATCATCACAGTGTCTCATCATTTACATCAATCAGTTTTATATGCCTAATTGCACCTGTCCACAGATAGGTAAATTGGCCCTATCTGGTCAAACTGAAGGAAAATGTATTTTTGGTGTTCATTTTGACTTGTGTGGCCCTCCCATTTGATCAAAAATAATAACAACAATGTATTTTTATGCCATTATAGCACCCCCTACATCAGTGTATGCTGGGGGAATAAAATGGTTGGTACTGGCTGACAGTGTTGGTGCAGAATGTGTGAATGTGGCTCTAAACTTCATAATATCATTTCAATTCCAACAGCGACATAGCCAGTTAACAAGCTGGAGGAGGACGTTGTCAGCATTTATATCTCAGCTCTCACTATATTACTCCATGACTTTCTAAGTTACTTCATTTAGTGATTCAAGAATGAGGTAACCTAAAGTACAAAGCGCTGAGGATACAGGACTACCATTTACTGTGAGTTTGATGTGAATTTTGACAGTTTGGTCAGCTGGACCCATGAATATGGCTGAAAATGTGTATATTTTTTATTTAAAATGCTCCTTTTCAAAAGTCTGTTTCCATTCTTTAATGGGATTTTTCCTGATGACATGTTCATTTAAACATTTCATGATGCCACATTTCGTCACCTTTTATTTCATAATCTCACTTTTCATGACAGTGGTGTAGTCACCTTTCAGCCAATCACATGCCCCATGCCTCTTGGCAGCTTTGGACTGAAACATACATCCATTAAAGCAGTGCAAAGGCTGTGTTGTTGAAGGTACCAATGAGACGATATAACCTGATCCTCTATCCTCCTTCCTTTTGTGCCTAAACATATCCAAACCTTAACTATAATGATGTAAGATCAGAAAATAGTGTTATTTTTTAATCGTCCTGCTAAGAGTGGCATCAAATCAGAAATTGGTTGTATGTGTCATTCTGGGAGGAATGCATGGATCAATAATTTTGTTGTTTAGTCTGGAAGTCTTGGTAAACAGACTTGCACACATGGTTGGGATGTATGCATGTCTCAGAATAGACAGTTCTTAGCTTATGCTTGACACAGAGTGTTTTTTGTCTATAATTAATCCAAGGCATTTGAAGTCATTGACCTGCTCTGCTGGCCAGTGTGAGCTGTGTTTGATGTTTTAATGATCACTTCTTTTGTTTTTCCCATGTTCCACAGCGGGCACTTATCAGAGCACCATTGTGTGAAGTGAGAAATGGAGTGTTTAAAGGCTGTAACAGAGTAACTGTCATTTAGCAGTGCAAAGCAGTGTCATCAGAGTACTTGAACTATGTGGTGTTGGGTGAAGGACTGCTACACTCATTTGTAGACAGTGTGAATGAAAGGACTTATTTTATCTGAACAACTCTTTTCAGTGTGATTTGAATTAGCTCTGCGTCATTTCAAAATCGTTTGCTATCTCTTTTTTGGGCCTTTTTATATAACACAATGTAATAAAGATTATTACATGATCATCACCACTGTGACTATCAGTCGCAGCAGACATAACAGTTTAATATGAGATAATAAGGCGATGGAGTCCAAACAGCAATGAGAACAGTACATGGGGTGCAGACTATATATCAAGGTCATGTTTGCCCAAGGGAGGAACCAGTGCTCTTAGCTTGGAGCAGGCATAGAGCATGATGGGATACTATAATAAGCAGTGGCTAAAATAACTGCTAATAACTGCTAGCACATCAAAAAAGGATGTCTTAGACACAAGGATCAATGTTTCTCCCAGAGCTAGAGCCCAGATACGGGACCAATTACATGCATTTGTACTACGTTAGATTGTGAGCAGTCAATTACCATTTTTTCTGTCATGATCATGATATTGTTGCATGTATTTTTTTACTATATTGTATGCTCAATGCTTTGTAATGTACTGGTACTGTCTGTAAAGGTGGCTAAATTATGGCTGATGAATGTTACCAAAATTTAATTGGGCAGATGTAAATTATGATGCATCTTTTACATTCATTATATAAAGATACTGTGTTAAAGGGCTACTCCAGCTATTTAGTACACTTCCACTAATTTGAGGGCCTTGTGAGGGTGAGGCTCCTGGTTCAAGGTTCACTCTTGACCTTCGAAACAGCAGCTGACAAAACAGTCTCACCCACGTGGTCCATTTAGTAGCTGTTCTGGAGCTTTCTGTCATATCACATGGATTTTGCAAACTAAATCTTCTGATGAAGATCACACAATATGATTGTACTGACTGACAATGTTGGTGCTGTAATTTGCAGAATGTGTGAATGTGGCTCTAAACTTCATAATAATAATAATGAAATTCCAACAGCCATGCAGTCATTTAACAAGCTGGAGGGGGACGTTGTCAGCACTTATATCTCAGCTCTCACTATATTACTCCATGACTTGGTAAGTTACTTCATTTAGTGATTCAAGAATGAGGTAACCTAAAGTACAAAGTGCTGAGGTTACAGGACTACCATTTACTGTGAGTTTGAGGTGAATGTTGACAGTTTGGTCATTGAGTCCCAGAGAGTTAATTAAGAGAGAGTTAATATTAAAGAAATAAAGGAATAAATATGAAGTAAATAATCACATGAATAAATTGTGGAAACTATATGAATAAAAAGTCATTTCTGAAATAATTTGTAGGGGTTTATGAGATTAGTATTTCACAATATAATTTTTTATTTAAAATGCATATTTTTCAAAAGTCTGTTTTCTTTGATGGGATTTTTCCTGATCATCTGATGAAGATCACATGATATGATTGAAATCTCCACAATCTAGGTTATGTGTAGTACATAACACATACAGTATGTACACTCACACAAACACACAAGAGCCACACGTAATGCATGTGTAAGTATATGCATAACAGCTAAACCATGCAGCATACACAAGCACATAGAAGAGGTATCCACATGCAGCAGGTGATCTAACTAATGAAATAAATGCTGTAACTAGATTAATCATAATGATGTTGATCATGCTGATGTTTTGATTTGATATTCCCAGTCCAACAATGACAGCACTGACTCTTCCTCATAATACTAATACCAGTTGAGGTACCAAGTGGCAAACCTAAACTCAGTTTCCTGGTTTAGTTGCTAAATGTATTTTTGTCATCTCACTCTTCGTTTTGGGCTGCACTGATATCTACTCATCATATGTATAAAACTGATTTAAAAGTCAGGATAATGGTGCTTGTTTGGCTCGTGAGGATACTGGAGGTCACCGTCCTGCAGTCCTGTTATCCACCACATCACACAGTGTTCATGTTGCTGGTCCAATATGCAGTCCAATACTGCAGCCTTTTTGACGGGGCACGCGCTTCCAAATTTACCCTCCCGCTGCGCTCGCTCCCTGTACCTTAAAAAAGCGCGTGCACGGCTGAAGGTCACTTAAACACAAAAGGCTTTCAGCGCTGCGGTCCAATATAGCGCATGCGCGCTGCCGGAGGACTGCTTCACAGACCGCAATATGGCGAGAATGCCTGCCAGCGGAGACACGGAGCAGGAGCAGATGAGCTGCCCCGAGAGGAGTAGGGATGGGGATAATGAGGAGGAAGATGAAGATGAGATCCAGGAGGTCCAGATCACCGGGGACGAGGAGGACGAGGAGTCCGATAGAGATGGTGTGGAGCTGGAGTGGGAGTCAGGGAGCACAGTGCTGGACTCCAGCGGTTCCGCCGAGGAGACACAAGCGGTCGTTATGCGGAGTATGGACCGAGGAGAGGAGGAAGGAGAGACGGACCCCTTCAGCAGCAACATCCACACTGGGCTGGAGTCTCACCTGGAGGGAGACCTTCAGCGGTCAGAGCGGAACCGGCTGAGCGAGAACACCCGCCTGGCCACCCGGTACGCAGTGAGGATCTTCAGGGAATATCTCAGTGAGAAAGCTCAAAGTCCAGACTTTGAAACTATGGACAAGGAGGCGCTCTGCGCTGTGCTGCGCTCCTTTTACGCGGAGGCGCGCTCCAAAAGTGGACAGTTGTACAGCAAGTCGTCCCTCATCAGCATCCGGAGCTCACTGAACCGGTACTTGAACGAACCGCCCTACTGCCGCACCTTAGACCTCACCAAGGACCCAGAGCTGCGCAGCGCCAACCTGACCCTGGCCGCGGTCATTCGGAGGCTGGAGGAGCAAGGTGCCGGCCCCGTGGTGCAGAAACAAGCCATCACGCGCTCAGACCTGCGGAAACTGTACGAGTCCTCCGTGTTCAACACCGACACGGCGTTCGGGCTGCTCAACAAGGTCTGGTTCGAGACCTGTATGTATTTCTGCACCAGGGGCCGGGAGAACCAGCGGGAACTGGAGGAGGACTCGTTCGGCCTGGCCGTGGATGAGGATGGAAGAAAGTTTGTCTATTTTAAAGCTCTCGGACCATACCACAAGTCCCGCTCCGCCGCCTGGACCAAGAAGCGCCCGGAGGCAGACGAGGACACCTTACCGCGGATGTACGAGACGGGCACAGAGCAGTGTCCGTACGCCAGTTTCGTCCGGTACGTGTCCAAACGGAACCCCCTCTGCAGGGCGTTCTTCCAGCGTCCCCGGGACCACTGCTGCGCGAGCGACGTGACGTGGTACGAGAACAAAGCTATCGGGAAGAACCTGTTGGGCACGAGGATGCAGATGTTGTCTCGCGCTGCCAAGCTCTCCAAGACCTACACCAACCACTGCATCGGTGCCGTGTCCATAGCAACGCTCAACAGCATCGTGGGCGCCGCGGGTTCTACGCCGACGACGACGCTTTACGTTGCCTCGGAAACGGTCAACGGCCACACACAGTCCCACCTCCAGCTCGTAATCCCGTACCTCCGCCGAGTAAACGATGCTGCGGCTTCAGATCCGCAGCGGACGACGACAGCAACGGCATCAGCAATAATAAACACATCAGCAACAACAACTGCGAGTAAAGCCAGCGCTGAGGACGAACCGGGGGCTCCTTACGCCAAGAAACTGTGCGTGCGCCCCGGGACACGCGCGGAGTCGCCTGCGGAGCGGAAGGAGAGCGAGCCGGTTCCTGCGAGAGCCAATATTCATACACAGCCCGCCGTCCGGTCTCCGGTCGCCGTGCCTACACAGGTAAGACAGGACATGTGTTCGGTTATCATTTTCTTGTGTGTTAACAGCTCGTGCGTAAAATCTGCCACAGGCAAGGCAAAATATAGGCGCTCTGTACATCAGCACCATCTGAGTCCTGTGCGGGTAGCACACTACACCAATACCAAGCTTTAAAGGAGGAAACATTCTTCATAAAGAAAGTACACATCGGCATGTAAAACAGAACAGTGTACAACATCAAAGTGTTACAATACATGATAAGAGATGAAATAGCTTGTAAACTTATGGTTTTCAGAAAATAACATTTGTATTGAATTTGTAAATAGGCAGCTGTTAATATGGTAATATTGTTAATATTGCTATGGTAGCAATAATAGCAAGAATAAAAAGGATAGGAGGAAAAACAACAAATAGACAATAAAAAGAGCTATGTACATCACATACAAAAAGAGTAGAAAATAGTATTGCCTTGAATATTTTAATTGCACATGGTAAGATATGGATAATAAAATACAGTGTTTTGTACTCTTGCACAGTTATATTGCACAAGATATTTGCACAGATGTAATGGATATTATGTTAAACATAAGGCAGTAGTGCAAACAGTTTGTGATGTTGCGAAACAACATCAACAAATAGTTTCAGCCTAAATATGCAATGAGTTAGTGAGACAATCTACTGTATATATATCACCAACTTCAATGCTGTGGAAGGCAGAATTCACCATCAAACTCCTGGTTGTGCTGGGTGGGCAAACAACTGCTCAGAGTAGCTGAAAACCATCCTCACTTAGCCAGACTTTAAAAAAAAGTCATGAGTTTGGGGTCTGACCGTGCAAGACTTAGAACTGAACAAAAGACAAAGAAGACAGGGCAGGACAGGTTGAAGAGAGCACGGAATTAAAGGAAAATAGCACAACACTCTGGAGAAGAGCTGAATGAGAGCCCAGGGAACTTTGTTTCCAACCTGTCGGCACTGGCCTCCTACCATGCTGCCATTTGCTTCTTGCAAAGCACCTGGCAAAGCCAGTCTGGACTAGCTGGTGCTCTGACAGAGCAAAGTCATATCTATGTGCCTGACAGGCTGTCCTTGTATTTCTTTGCTTCCTGTCAGGCATTTGGCATTATCTGGCAGTCCTGAGGCTATGATTCCAAATCATCAGCATTTCTCTAAAACGAGCTAGTGGGTCATGCCTGCCAGCCAGCTCACTGTATGCTAGAGGACACTTAGATTGGCTCATAGCTAAAGAACGGTAGCCTTGGAGACACCTGCCTGACAGACTGTATTGACGAAACAGTAGTCCCAGTGGATTGACAAATTATAAAATGAAATTCTATATCTTCAGCAAAGATTAAGCACTCTGGGATGTTTGCTAATTGAGCTTTATTCATTATTTCTTTGAGCCACTCGGGGGCAGCAGAACAAGGTGAAACTCAGTTTTTGAAGTTATTCTTACAAAGGCAACAAACAGTTACCTCTTTACACATCCAGCAGACAACATTAGCATTCATTTGGGTGTCATGTCATGATGAATGTAAGACCAATATTCGCTGTCTTTTTCCAGCTTAAAAGGTGGTGGTTGATGGAAATCAAAAACAGAGGTCTCTGTTTGGATCTGTCTGGTCTACATGCTATAATATGTTCACCAACTAGTCTCTGTGACTCTGTCTATCTATTTTTTGGTGCTGAGCAGGTACTATTTAGCAGGTTATCAGAGCTTTTTAACTGAAAACAGCTGCCACTATGAGTGACACTTTTCACATTATACATCGTTAATATAAAGATATTGATTAGTGCAGCTTCAAAAGTCAGTGGCGTATTTAGCAAGGTAAGGGATCAGTGATGGGGACTCTCCCACACAGAGCACATCTCATACTGAATCTGTTGTTTGTCAGTGGTCTCTAGAATGACACATAGAAGTGTTTTATGAACTGATGCTCCCATCAGTAGGACCACATCATTTGTCTGTACCTTTAAAACAGTTACAAATCACTGTAATCACTGAAATAAGTGATTTGATAAAGTCAGGGAAACATCATTGTTTGGGTTAAAATGACTACTTTGTTAGGGTTACAGGATCTTAATTGGTTACAATAATAAACACTAGGTTAAGGTCCAGGAGTGGTCAGTGGTGGTCTCAGTGGTCTCTCATGTCCAAGTCTAATATTTCATTGACTCATCCATCCACCCTGAACTCCTCCGATTGTAGACTTTGGTGGTCAGATATTTGTTTGGGGTGCTTGCTGAAAGGATTGATGCTGTGGTTCCTCTTGATAGAATAGTCTGAGAACGTGTCTGGTGCTTTCTTTACATAACTAGGGTAAGGTTAGGTGAGGTTTAGGATAAGGTTAGGGTAAGGGTTAGGGTAAGTCTCCAGGAAATGAATGTAAGTCTATGTAATGTCCCCACAAGTGATGAAAACCTTCTTGTACGTGTGTGTGTGTGTGTGTGTGTGTGTGTGTGTGTGTGTGTGTGTGTGTGTGTGTGTGTGTGTTTTGTGTCCCAGGACAGCCGTGGCAGCAGCAGTATGTCGAGTCAGCAGCTGGTCTCGGTGTCTCCTTTGGGCTCTGCCGGCATCCCTACACCAGCCAAGCTCACCAAAACCAACGCACCTGTCCACATCGATGTAGGAGGACACATGTACACCAGCAGCCTGGGCACCCTCACCAAGTACCCTGAGTCCCGGTGAGAAACACAAATCCACTATGAAAAAACAATTCACCAATCAAGTAGAGAGAGTATGGAATGTGATTTTGAGCTATAAAAGTAAAATGGAACAGAAATTTAAGAAGTCACTATCCCATAATTTGCATCGAAGCATTTGACAAATTCATTAATTATAAAATTAGAGAGTCTGAAATATTTGCAAGTAGGACTTAATGACATTTTAAGGGAGTCTTATTTAAACTTGTAGGTGTAATTGGTTCTCTGCATGGCTAAAGAGGTAAACACCTCTTAAAAGTTTCAGCACAACATTACACATACCCCTTAATTTGTACTGTAAATCATTTTTCATTTAAGTCACAAATTCAGGAGTTCACCACAAATTTGGGGTTAATTCATGGCTCTATGAATGGACTGCAATGTGTTATGGGCTTTTTAATGGATTCTCTCCATAATTCAGTATTTTTTAATTTAACAAAAAATTGAAACCATCCCTGAAATTTCACCTCAAATGAAAATTTTTTAATGTGTAAATCACTACATACTACACCATTTAAATTCAATTCTAAAATACATTAATTACATTGTTATTAATGAATAGATTTATGGAATGTTAAGGTAGATAATTAAAGAATTCAGTTTCACAGTGAACCACTGTTTGTTCCTTCATGTTGAATTAAAAACTCAAAAATAGTACTTGTGATTGTCAGAGCACTTTAAATCTGCCAAGTAGCATTCAGCATGTGTAAACTGTTTGACTGATGGTGGAACTGTTTTAGTTGCGTTTAGTCCAATAAATACTGGTGGTCAATTATCTTAATCACCTGATTGCTTTCTATGTAAAACGCTTCTCATGCTTAATTGTTCTAGATTCTGGCTAATACAAATCTTAACTCTGGAAACATTGGATAACGTACAGTACATTAAAGCAAGATACTGTATGACCTTGGAAAAAAGAAAAAACATATCCCTCCACTCATAAATAAAAAAAATAATTAATTAGCTATAGAATAAAAACAGTTCAAAACTGCTACAGTCTCACTTGTTCTAGTATGATTGATAGCTTATGATGACAAATGCTAATGCTAACTAACAGTCTCTATAGAGAGCGTTGTGTCAACTGACAACAGTGACCAATAAGCAATAACAGCATATAAGCAAATAAGCTGCTTTCACCTCTGATAGTAGATATGGTCAAAGTGACACCTATAGACAGCAAGAGGACAGGTAGCCATACTTCCACCATCCACTGATGTCAGAATACAGCAGTGGATTGTAGCATCTGTAATTGCCCCAAACACATAAAAATAACATTGAAAACTGGCAAAGTGTACTTTTTTTTTTTAACAGCCTAGACATTCAGCTATTGCAGTATATTTTATCTGTAGCCAGCAGACATGACAAACCCCCCAACTTTTGGTTGGTGTTTGATGAAGGGGCCCTCTGTCTTTATCTTTATTTTTTATGGCAGGATTGGTCGTCTGTTTGATGGAACAGAGCCTATAGTGTTGGACAGTCTAAAGCAGCACTACTTCATTGATCGAGACGGACCCATGTTCCGTTACATACTGAACTTCCTCCGGACCTCAAAACTCCTCATTCCTGATGACTTCAAAGTGAGTGTCTGTCTAGAGCTTTGATCAGGTACTGCCACAATTTATCACTGCAGAGTGTCTGAACAGTCCTGAATCATAGATCCAAAGATAGTTGAGCCTATAGATCCTACAGATACATACATTCCATAACTATGCTTTGGATTTAAAAGTAAAAGTCCCTTAAACAATTAACAATGCACTCTTAGTCTGCAGTGCTTTAGGCTGTTATTTAAATGCATATGCCTTTTTCCATCTACCAGATGTCCTCAGACATTCCCCCTTTCCTAATCACTTGACAGCTCCACCCATCCCCACACCTGTTCCCACTACTCATCCTGAGCATTGCAGTATGATGGCAGTAACTGAAAAGTTATGGACCCAGTAGACACTGTATGAACTTTATTACCCAATTGCTGATCTTCTGTGGCTAAAAGATTTTGGGAGGAAGGCATCATGTAAGGAAGACAGAGAGGCACCTCTGTCATTGGCACCTGGGAATGTGTCATCTAAGCCTTGGGTATGGGACTCCATAGTAGTTTAGGTCACAGACTCTAACAACCCTGCTTCCCAGTCATCTGGCCTAAAGAATGCTAGTCACCAGCATACTAGCTGCCAGTCTACATCTTGTTCTGCTAGGATCCAGCCTTCTAACAACCAATCTTGACAACTTCCTGCTAGCATCCAGCCCACTAACCTGTCTCCTAACCTTCAGCCAGCTTGCTCCCATCTGGCACTCTGGTTGATTTGGCTCAGGTTTGTGAGCCTGCAGCCTTCCTGTCATGAGCCAACCTCCCAGACTGCTAACAGTTAGCCAGACTCTCTCTGGCCTGCTAACCTCCTGCCTGAGTCCATCTTTGAAAATAGTCTCCTTTCTGGGGAACCTAGCATACTTTCAAGATGGCCCACAAAAGAAAGTGAGGCACCCGATGACACTTGGCCTTCCTCTTGTCCAGCTCACTGGTCTCTTTTATACTTGACCTTGCTCTAGAGTCAGACAGCCTCCAGCCTATAAGTTCCAGCCAGTTGACTAGTTGGCTAGTCAGTTTCCTGCATGATGCTGCCCCTTTGGGTAGAAGGAAGCATGGCTTCCGATGACATTGTGCCTCTCAACTGCACAGCTCCTAATTCTCACCATTGCCAAGCTCCTGAGCATGACCACTGCCCAGTTCCTTGTAGGTCCTGCTGCCTATCAGCCAGCTCACCATTTCTCTGGTCCCTGGGTCAGCCACTGCTGAGTCTGCTCATGGTTTCTTGTTGGCCGTTCAGTTGACACCTGTTCTCAATTCCCTGTCAGTAGTCCTGCCGACACCTACTCCTGAGCTGCAGCAGTCACAGGTTCCTGTGCTGCAGCAGTCTTCAGTTCTTGTGTTGCAACAGCCTCCTGTTTCCCTGGCTCCACTGGCTCCCCTGCTAGTCTTCAAACTGCTGGCCTCAAGTTCTGCTCAGATCTCCTGTTGCTGATCTCTGGCCCTGCGCTCCAGCCAGCAGACTCCAGTCCAGATCTCCAGCCAAATCGGCAGGTTCCAGAGGGATTCTGCCTATGCTGCCAACCTTCAGAGGGTTTCAATTTTTCCAACAGTCTCCTGCCCAACCTCCAGAGGGGTTCCACCTTCCCCGGTGGCTCCCTGCCCAGCCCCTCAGAGACGTCCTGCCTTCAGCCCCAACCTCACCCCTCTGCTCAGCCTCCAGGGTCCACCCTTCGTTCCTAGAACCTGTTCTCCCTCCAGACCTGCCCATCTGTCTTCTGACATCTGTCTTCAGTTACTCCCTCAAAAAACACATAGGTTCAAACCATTCAAATATCTATTTTTGCACATGATGTCCATGAGAGGACAAACCAATACAAGAAACATACTACATGTATTGAAATATTTATTTCATCATAAACATGCCTTTAGAAGATTGACATACCTTCACCTTACAAAATCAACAAATACAATAATGTCCCATTCTGTCTTGTTGAATTATTCGATCATATCAACTTGATCTACATTACATTGTGCAGAGTGTCCAATTGATGCCAGTCCATGTTTTTATGTCCAAGACAGTTTATGACCACAGTTTCAGTATTGAGTGAGAACACTGCAGCTAGCAGCAATGAAACTGGCAATGTCAGTGTATGTCCATGAAAAATGTTTGTTTTTGCCACTGACAGACTCAGATTGTTATTCTAAGTGTCTGACAGCATTATGGAAAGGATCCCTACAGAGATACCTTTAAATATACCTTTAAAGTATGATATCCGTTTAAGAAACAGCAGATATATCACTCTTGCTAAAGCCACCAGACTCAATTTTCAGAAACCGTAATTCTATCATTGTTAAATACACTTCATTAAGTATGGTGGCCGACAAGGGCAAACACACCGCAAACGGCAAAACGCTGCAAACACAGGAATGATGCAAAGCCAAAAACACACAAACGCATAAAACAAATGCAACAGAAAGACACTGCAAGAGAAAAATGCTGCAATCACAGAAACGTAGCAGAGGCAAAAACTGACAAACACACAAAACAAATGCGAAAGAAAAATGCCGCAAATATCAAAACACATACAACCCCAAAACAACTGCAAGAGAGAAACGCTGCAAATTCACTCCACAAAACAGAAGTGCGCCAGGCCACTAGGGGGACTCAACCTGAGGATAGACCAGTCCTGTAGGACCAGACCATAGAGATATAAAGAGTAGACGGCACATCGACCGCTGCTGCCTATCGGCACTGACCAGCCACGGGGCCGCCATCTTGGACCGGTCACCCGCTCCACTCAGTGCTGTTTGGCAGGCGCAAAGAAGTGTCAGCGCATTTAATCCATCGTAACTCTCTGAATACTAAACTGATTTTCACGCGTTTTTTTTGCTGCAAACGTCATACATGTAGCTATGATACAGGACAAATGGTTTGGCGTATTTTAATATTCATATTGGATTAACAGTAATAGAATATTCTGATGTAGCCTAGACTGTAAACACACACATTACACACACACACACACACACACACACACACACACACACACACACACACACACACACACACACAGCATTTTTCTGTTGCATTTGTTTTATGTGTTTGTATGTTTCTGGCTTTGCATCATTCCTGTGTTTGCAGCATTTTGCCATTTGCCACGATACCAACAATCACCACCAACTCTGGATTGGTTGAAATAAACCCTTAATTCACCAAATCAGGAGAGGAGTGAGAGAGAGCATGGAACTCAGAGAAGCAGTGAAAATGGTGTGTAGAGCCAGAATATTGTCCCTGGACATTTTGACTGGAGAGATATAAGTATGTCGGACAGATTTTCCTGGTAAAAAAATGGTAATACCAAATAATGGAAACTGTGATTGTGTGACTCCTGTCCATCACGCATTGCACAGAGTGCAGCAGCCAAGGCCCATTCAAGAACAGCCGTCACAGTGGTACTGTTTTTTTCACAATCAAATGTCTGGTTTTTTGTTTTTTGTTTTTCTTTTTTCAATTTGATTATATGTTTGAATTTACCACATTTATTGATACCTTACTGAGGTCTTCTGCTCTGTCGCTGTCCAAGTCCCGGGCCACCTGCCTGAGGTCTCTGGCTCCACCTCAGTCCTGTACCAAGTTGTGTCTTCCTTACGCTTAATTTAGAAATAATAATTCAACAAAAGAAGTTTGTCCTCCATATAAGTGGCAAGTTTATAAAAAAAATAAATAAATTCTGGTAATTATATTATTTGATTTATTTTAAGTAAAATATGATAGATGCCCTGCAATCGGCTGGCGACCGGTTCAGGGTGTACCCCGCCTCTCGCCCATTGTAGCTGGGATAGGCTCCAGCCCCCCGCAACCCCGAAAGGGATAGGCGGTATAGATAATGGATGGATGGATATGATAGATGACAGATGTGGACCTCACATTTGGTGAGGGGGTTACTCATGACTATGTCGCTGCTTTGTTCATTTATGTTGATCAATGCTCTGCTGGCCTGCATGCTTGTGAGTTTGTGCTTTCTTCTTTCCATGTGTGTATGTCTTTGACCTTGTCTTCATGTATATGGTGTGTGTTTGCAGGAATACTCCCTGTTGTATGAAGAGGCCAGTTTCTTCCAGTTGGCTCCTCTGCAGGCTGAGCTGGAGCGCTGGAGGACTGAGCGGGAATGCGGGGGTGTGTGTCTAGAGTGTGAGTGTGTCATGATTCATGTGGCTCCGGAGCTTGGTGAGAGGATCAGCGTGAGTGCCCACCGGGCCGTGATTGAGGAGGTTTTTCCTGAGATCAGAGATGTCATGTCCAATTCCTTGAATGCCAGCTGGAACCAGGACTCCACACACATCATTCGCTTCCCACTCAATGGCTACTGCCACCTCAACTCTGTCCAGGTACAAAAGCACACTTTGGGTTCAGCTTTCAAACCCTTCAAAACCAATGTTTGTAAGGGATGAGACAGCAGTGGCAGAACTGTGACACTAGTCTAGCAGTTCAGTGGTTCAGCGGTTCAGAAGCAAGCTGTTGCTTTGGAAAATGATTTCATTTGTTGAACTGCAACTGACATTTGGTATATTCATTCATTCATTCATCTTCTATACTGACTATCTCTTTTGGGGTTGCGGGGGGGGCTGGAACCTATCCCAGCTGTCACATTTGGTATATATCTTATAAAACAAAGTCATGTTGTTTGCTAGTTGGTTGACAATTATTTCTGTTAACAAATTGAGTTCTTTAATGTATTTATAGTTCTTTAATTAAATTGCCAACAGTTCAGATGGTAATAAAAACAAATATGGTGAAAATGGAAAACCAACTTGAACTGTAGAAGGTGGTTTTGTGCCAGAAAGTAAAACACACCAACTAATGTTTTGGCTTTTTCCCTAAATTATATTTCTAAATTTATGTGTCCGAACCCATATTACAGTAAGTGGAAAATGAAGGTATTTTCCAGCGAATCAAAATCTTTGTAGAAGTGCAAGAAAAGAAAAAAATCCATTCTCCTCAATATGCTCTGTTATTCCTCCATTTCTGTGTATCTGTAATATTACTGTGAATTGATCTATTAGAAAACTGGGTTTCTCTAATCTTCCAAGCCTAAAACTTATTCAGAGTCAGGGAGATCTGCTCTAAATAAAAGAAATTCAAAAGGAGAGCACATATCGATCGTACAAGCCTTGTTATTATTTGACAAGAAAAATGTATTCATGTACTGTTTGGTTTAAAATTTGTGTATTTAGATTTGTGAATTATGGTATTTTGCCAGTACTAAAATAAATCAATTAAATTGTTAATTGTTGAAACCAAGCAGTACACAGTCAACGATTTATTTTATTTTCAGTTATGTCCTGATAGATTCCAGGTTTAAGATGCTATTGTGTTTTCAATTTAAAAAAAAACAAAAAAACAACTGTCTTAACCTTTTGTATGGATGATTTGATCTGATGATCCTATAGAGGTAAGTCAGAATCAGAACTCCAAGCACTATTACAATGTCACAAACTAAAACCTGTTGGTCCGACAGGGGCAGCATATTGAATGAATATTTAAGGATAGGCCACTTCTCAATGCCTGCTTGAACAATCCCTGCTCAATAGGCATCCAATAAAACATGCCACCTTCTGTCTGTTACTGAGACATGATGGTCTCAATAGTTGATACCACTCTCCCACAGGTGTCAAAGCATACTTATTTCATTCAAATACTATTCATACTACTATTAGTCATTTGCAAACATCTCTTTTTGACAGTTAAAAAATCTCCCAAATGTGCTTTAATATCAGGTTTTTACGCAATATGTTTGAAAATGTTGGTCATTTTCCTCCACCCTCTGCATGTCACATCCATCAAATGCTTGATGAAAAATGTCTGTCTTGAATGATCTGTTAGTAAGAGTCAATATTGACAATCAGCCAATAACTTTCTTGTGATAGATTGATGGCTGACACATTTTATTACTGTTCATCTGTGTGTCCTTGTCTCAGGGGAAATCTCAGTCAGACAGATAAGTATAGAGGAACAGAGGACTCCTGAGGGCAAACAGAGATAATGTCACCTCTTTCATTTCAGTGGGAAGGGGAGGGAGAGGGAAACTAATGGACTACTTCTGAAGTAGGTGATGTTTCAGGCCAGAGAGGCTGAGTGTGGGATGCATTTTACCTAGAGAAAATGAAGAGTGACCCCGAGGCCTCTGTCTCAGCTCACATTTAAACATAGACAGAGAAGAACTGCAGAGTGTGTCAGGTAAATCAGAGCAGTACACAGTTAATCAGTGAATGATTCTTCTTCTTTCACATTGATTATCTGTTTTATTTTCAGACACACACTTGGAGAAAATTTAATGATTTAACTGTCCATCAGATGAAGCTGTTTCTGGTTCTGGGTATAGGTATGATGGCCTTGAAAGCTCATATGCAAAGCATTTTGACAAAAAAAAAAAAAAAAAGGTGTGAAGGGAGAAAACACAACCGAACAGAAAAACATTTCCCGCAGGCTTTATTGAAGTCCAACCTGTAAGGATGCCTTTAATCTGTGCATCAACAATCATTTCAGTTTAGTGTATACCACACTGTGCAGGATGCTCTATTGACTGTGGGATGAATGCATGTTGAATCGTAGCAGAGACAGAGCAGAGGCACACCATCAGCTCAGTCATTTACCTGCAGCACTCTGATGTTTGAAAATGCAGCGAAACAAAGCTGACACCACAGGCCATTGTGGTTTGTCTGTGTGCACAGATTTTTTCTGAAACTTCATTCAAGATGTTGCTTACAAAATGAATGACACATGATATGATGAACAAACTCCAGTTTAGTCCAAGCAGTATTCTTGAGCTCAGGACTCGGTTGGAGTAAATGTCTGAATGTCAGCTCTCATTGTTGTGTTGCTGTCGTTTGGTTTGTGTGTGACTGCAGGTGTTGGAGAGGTTACAGCACAGAGGGTTCTGGATCACATGTTCATGTGGTGGTGGAGTGGACTCGTCCCAGTTTTGTGAATACATTCTACGGAGGGATGGCCGAGGCAGCCGACAACCCCCTACCCTCATACGAATCAAACAGGAGCTCGTGGACTGAACTTTTTGGACACATATCAGCAGCTGTTCTGTGCCGGTATTTGGCCAGATTTTCATTTCACTATGAAAGAACAAACTGAGCAGACATGAATGCACAGAATCCACATCATAGGTGACGGAGGTTAGTGCATTAGTCTATCCGCTCTGATACTTTACTTGCAGTTGCAACAGTCATTTCAGACAGTCGTATCTTTACATGCAAAAATAGATCTTTCAGTGCAGGGTTTGGCAGTGAATCATGGGAAATGTCATCATAATTTTGAGATGCAATAGCATTTTTATTGATATGAAATGGAGGCGAGCGGCACCGTGGTGCAGCAGGTAGTTCGCACGCCTCACAGCAAGAAGGTTGCCGGTTTGATCCCCGGGTCAGACAGGGCCTTTCTGTGTGAAGTTTGCATGTTCTTCCTGTGCATGTGTGGGTTCTCTCCGGGTACTCCGACTTCCTCCCACAGACCAAAAACATGCTCATTAGGTTAATTGATGACTCTAAATTGTCCTTAGGTGTGAGTGTGAGCATGAATGGTTGTCTGTCTCTACATGTTGCCCTGCAATTGACTGGAGACCGGTTCAGGGTGTACCCCGCCTCTTGCCCGTTGACAGCTGGGATAGGCCCCAGACCCCCCGCAACCCCGAAAGGGATAGGCGGTATAGATGATGGATGGATGGATGGATGGATGGATGAAATGGAGGCTAGTATTTAGTAGCCAGTATGGATAGTCTTTATTATGGTACATGTCATTTTATATTGTCATGTAGTATTCCCTGGAAATTCAATTGAGAAAGCACTGATAGATAACCAGATGCTAATGTCTGTTTTTGCCAAACCTATTGAATTTAAGACCTAAAAAAGGTACTTCATCACATTGATGCAACAATTCTGTAAATCTACACTGCAACAGAACAGTCCTGCTCATTGAGTTCCAACATTGCCCATATTTGCCCAATACCCCATGAGATATTAAAGGGAGGGTTACTACAGTATGAACAGTCCGGCAAAATCTTGAAGACTTGACACATTTCTGTTGTTTCATGGGATGCATGCTGTCTTTGCCCAACCTGATCCCCAGTCATCTCCACCATAGTCTCACAAGGTCGACATGCTGAGGCTGAAAAATTTGCCGTGTCCTCATATACAATGCACGAATGTTCACACCATGCTGATATGGGAACTGGCTGGTGGCTACAGCTCATCATCTGACTGTGTGGTGTTAATGCAGTTTTAAAGTTTTCATGATAATCATGCATTTTGTTATGTATATGGAAGAATTTCCTCTCAAGACACCATTTTGTTCTTTTGTGAATTAAAAAGCCCTGACAGACCGACACAAAGACGGATATTGGATCTCTCTGAAACTGTCCACCAAAGAAAGATCACATCAGTTATTGATTCATGAAATGTAGACGTGTGTTGTGTTTTGGCATCTGAACAAAGATTGCTGATAGGGATGCTTTTATGTTGACGAAGACAAATGACATAATTTAGGACATTTTTCAATAGCAAAAACATATTTACATGAGATGGTTCCACTACAGAGTTCATGGACATCAAATAAGTAAGCACAGACTGCTCAGCATCTCCTTTAACATGCAGGCAACACATCAACAGCACAAACAGTCTGCAGTCTTAAAAAATTACATTGAAAATAATGTTTTTCCAGCCAAGGCTACTGGTTGCAATGTACTGTACATGTTGTATAAGTACTGTACATCTTCAGTGCAACTATATATAATGTAATATGTATAAGTTGCAGTGTATAAATTGAGGCATGAGCCTTTTGCATGTACGGTTGCACTGTTTTGTAATATCTGCAGAGACCATCAGTTACATTTACCTGGAGCAAATCTGACATGTTTGCATTTGGTAAAGTATAAATTTAGAGCACAAGCACAGAGTTCCCTGTGAAAATAAAAAGAACTCTTATTTGTCAGCCTTCATTATATTTTTGGAATGCACTGTCTTTACTATAGGTGAAGATTGTCTGTCTTCATTCTGTTGTGGAAAAAAACTGCAAATTTATTTCAAATATGTTTCCAAATATGCTTTCCAGGACAAGCTGAGGGTGAGTCTTAAAGATGGATGGAACAGCAACTCAAACCAGCATTGTTTATTTGTACATCACATTCTTTCTTTTGCGTAATTATTGTGAGATGATTTCATGATGAATAAACAAGAACTCAAAATTTTTTTTCCAAAGGATGAAAAGACATCTCTCATGAGTCTTACTCCAGTCAATCAAATCTATAACACTTCCACGTGCTGTGGTGGCTCTGTGCAGTCTGGACAATTCAAAACCCAAAGGAACAGTTCAACATTTTGGGAAATATTCCTATTATTTTTGCCAGTAAAGAGCAGACTATGTTAAAGATGAAGCTTTCTGTAAGCTTTCTAACAAACAGCACAGAACATTTGAATGAGTAAAATCTAGATGCGTTGGTGGGTGGAGTTTTCTCTCTGTCTTTGGACAGACTGTCTTTGGATAGAGATAGGCTTTTCCACATATTTCCAGTCTGTATGCCAAGCTAAGCTTACTGACTATAGCTTCATATTTACTGCACAGACACAATTGGCATCACCCTGAACATCAAAGTCTCAGTAAGAAAGCTAATAAGCACAGTTCCCAAAATGCTCTTTTAAAAATATGAAGGACTTATTCATGTAAGAAAATACCTTTCAACAAATTCAAAAAGGAAACATTTTAGAGGATCCCACAAAAAAATAGAAATGCTTTGTAACCAAGGAGACAGGCCGGACTTCATTAGTCCTCATCCTCTTTCAGTGAATATTGCCAAAACAAAAAGCTTAGGTTCAGTTAAACCAGAGCTTGCAGGTGGTTACAGTTGGCCCGACTGCTGTGCCAAAATGAGCAGCACATGGTGAGTTTAAGGTTCACTTGAACAGCAATTAAACTGGATGTAGACCACTAAACCACAGCACATTTTTTATCAGTAATACCAAGCTTAATCATATCATACAATATTTTGCCCCAGCGCTAATACCACTCTTCCTGTAACCAACTACAGCATCAGGAATCTGTCAAATATATAGAAACACCTCAAATAAACTTCCAGCACTGTTCTAGGCAGCAGCCAGTCAACAGCAGCTCATACCTAATCTTCATTTGTTGTTTACGATTGTAGTTTATTTGACCTTTAGGTTTTTCTGCTTAGTTTAGCTATCAGCCAATAACCCTTCTGTTTGCCTACAAGCAGAAGAGCAGAGTGGATCATAACATTTACCTGCTACACCAGCCGTATCCACACCTGGATAAGGGTGGGAGCACAATGAGGATCATGTGCTTTGATTTCTCCTGCGCTTTTAACAGCAAACAGCTTCTGCTGGGAGACAGCTACCGGTGTGCTTGAATAACAAATCACATGACCAGCAAAGGACACTGTTGGGTTATTGTGGACAACAGGAGGAGGAACACAAATGTCTAATGGTTGACATTGTTGGGTGGTGCAGATTGAACCACATTATGTCACATTGTCATGCCTTGAATTGTGCCTTGAATGGCACTATTCAAGGCATTGCATCTTTTTGACCATACAATCTTCAAATGTGTTTGATGAGTACTTTCAGGCTGGTGATACTGCACATCTTGTGTGGACAAATCCCAAGATAGCCTGTCTCTCAATACTTTCTGACCTCTCTTTGAATCACAGCTCCGAGCCCATTGGTTCCTATGGTAAGAGTTACTACACTTGGAAAATAATAACTCCTGAAATCATATGAGGCACCGCTTCAATCAATCAAAGTAGAGGGAAATTAATTACGTAAAATGTATCAGTCGTATATCGTGAAGTTATAAGCTCTGAACACAGTGACCTCCACCTCTATCGTAAAGGATCAAATACAACAACTTGGTGATAAGTGAAGATATTTATTGAACTGCCTAAAGTTAGGGATGAGTAAGGACCACTGAGCATATTTACAACTAGAATGAATGAATACATGAATGCAGGGATGAATGGGTAAATTAAATGAACAAGTCATTGCTGATAGAATGAATGAATTGATGAATGTTCAATCAATCAAAATTGAGTCAAAAGCTCAACCAGGGAAAAATAACTAAAACCAATAAAAAAAACCAAAAAACAATAAAAGCCATCATTTTTCGAATTAGCTGCATCAACTCTCATACAGAACACATGGAGGATGGAGAGTTCTGACTGCTTCTGGGGTGATGAAGGGCTGATGATGACACAAACTTCCAGGAAAGGGTGAACCATGGTGAAGCAGACTCTGTGATCCTCGGTTGCCAGGGTGACAGTCAGAGGAGAACTGCTGGAGGTTCAGAGATTCCCCAGGAGGATGACTGCAGTCTCCAGCTGAGGCCTCACAGCACACACACTGGGTGTGTTCCCGTCTTGTTGTGTTCAGTGGCGGGCTGCAGAGGTTGGATTCCTGAGTTTGAACCAAAAAATCTTGAGAAGTTTAACCACGAGAAAAAAAATGGCAGACCATAAAATATCAGATTATTCATATGACAAACATTTTTGTAGTCTATAAGAACTGGCCTCCAACTTTAGAGGGGAATATATGGAGGCTTGCAAATTGGATAGGTCTACTTACTCATTCTGTCATGACGTACAGTGGTGGAAAAAAGTTTTCGGACACCCTTAAAATTTTACACAATCTCAAATATTATCATGAAGTATTTGTGGAAAAATCTTTTTTGTGTTTATTGTTTACAAGAAAAACGAACAAAACTAAATTCTTGACAGTTTCAATATGTCAGTTCTCAACATTGTCGGTATCAAAGTCAACAAATAACAGAGAATGTGTTCAACACTGAACAAAAAATAAATAAACCATCACATCATCAAATTAATATTTAGTAGTCTTGCCATTAGCATACAGTAGAGCTCTAATCCTGGCTGGCATGTTCCCCACGAGCCTTTCACACTGTTGAGGGGTAATCTTGTCCCATTCCTCTTGAATTACTGCTTTTAATTCTTCTAAATTCTTTGGTTTACGCTTTGAAACAGACCTTTTGATAATCCACCACAGATTTTCAATGGGGCTCATGTCAGGGGATTGAGCTGGCCACTCTAAGACCTGGATACTGCGCTCCTGCAAGTTCTACCGGCCCTGGATGTGTGGCAAGGGGCATTATCTTGTTGAAACATCCACATCCATTCTGCGTATCCTCACATTAGCAGGAGGAAGATAAAGCTAGAAACTGGACTCATCTGACCACAGAATCTGCTTCATTTCTTGCTGAAGAAACCCTTGGACGCCCAGATCTTGGTTTGTCTTCCAAGCTGTTGGTTTGTCTGTATTTCTACAGAGTGTATCCAACTGCTGAAGGACTGCATCTGCACTTCCTGGCTATCTGGCGGCAGCTGTACCCTTCCTGGCTGAGAATCTGTATCTTCAGACGTGTTTCCTGCGTTAGGTTCCTTGTTTTAGCCATTTTTGTCTCTGAAGAACTTTCAGATGTGCTGGCTTTATATAGACATGAATCACAGCAACAAAAATTGTGTCTTTGAACAAAAAGCATGACCTTCATTAGTGGATCGCTGGTACCAAAATGACCCAATACTGTATTTTTATGGAACCAATCAATTTTTTAGTTTTAATGGCTTTTTTAGGATTTATTTAGCATTTTGGCTGTGACTGTACTAAAAGAAATTGCACTTGAAGACCTAAAAGTGATTCTTGAGTGATTCGCAATATTTAATGGGGTGTCCGAAAACTTTTTTCCACCACTGTATCTTGAAACCGAGTGGGAAACAAACACACTCATGTGGTACCAGAAATGTCTTCTATCAATTCAATTCAATTCATCCATCCATCCATCCATTATCTATACCGCCTATCCCTTTCGGGGTTGCGGGGGGCTGGAGCCTATCCCAGCTACAATGGGCGAGAGGCGGGGTACACCCTGAACCGGTCGCCAGCCGATTGCAGGGCCACATGCAAAGACAGACAAACATTCACACTCACACTCACACCTACGGACAATTTAGAGTCATCAATTAACCTAATGAGCATGTTTTTGGTCTGTGGGAGGAAGCCGGAGTACCCGGAGAGAACCCACGCATGCACGGGAAGAACATGCAAACTTCACACAGAAAGGCCCCGCCTGACCCGGGGATCGAACCGGCAACCTTCTTGCTGTGAGGCACCCGCACTACCTGCTGCGCCACCGTGCAGCCAATTCAATTCAATTCAATTTTATTTGTATAGCGCCAAATCACAACAGAAGTTGTCTCAGGACACTTTCCATATAGAGCTGGTACAGACCAAGCTCTTTTATCTACAAAGAAACCAACAATTCCCCCATGAGCAAGCACTTGGCGACAGTGGCGAGGAAAAACTTCCTTTTAACAGGCAGAAACCTCGAGCAGAACCAGACTCTGGGTGGGCGGCCATCTGCCTCGACCGGTTGGGTGAGAGAGGAAGAGCAAGAGAGAGAGAGTGAGACAGACAGACAGACAGACAGACAGACAGACAGACAGAAAGAAAAGCAGTCAGAGAGAGAGAGAGAGAGAGAGAGAGACAGACATGCAGTCACAGTAACAGTGACAGTGGATGTAATAACAGCAGTAGCAGTTTCAGTGGATGTCAGGCAGGGCCAAGGCAGGAGACGCAGCTGAAATCCACAATCCAGATTCAGCCACTGTCCATGGGAACCTGCAAGACGACAAAGCACAGAGACTCCGGGGAAGGAGCTAAGTTAGTAACACGCCGTGGTAGGACATGAGAGCGTGCGGATGGAGAGGGACAGAAGGACGGAGGAGCTCGGTGTATCTTTGGATGTCCCCCAACAGTCTAATCCTATAGCAGCATAACTAGGGGCTGGTCCAGGACCAGCCTGAGCCAGCCCTAACTATAAGCTTTATCAAAAAGGAAAGTTTTAAGCCTACTCTTAAATGTAGAGACAGTGTCTGCCTCCCGGACAAAGACTGGAAGATGGTTCCACAGGAGAGGAGCTTGATAGCTAAATGCTCTGACTCCTGTTCTGCTTTTTGAGACTTTAGGAACCATAAGTAGACCTGCATTCTGGGAACGCAGTGTTCGAGTAGGGCAATAAGGTACTATGAGCTCTTTAAGATAAGAAGGTGCCTGGCCATTTATGGCTTTGTAAGTAAGGAGGAGAAAGGTCTCAAAAGTTACTGCTGAAAAGGTCATGAGGCAGCAACGTGGTAGCCTTTATATTTTGAAAAAATAAAATAAAATTCAGACCATTTCAGACACTCATGTTGAATAAAAGAAGAGGAAAATGGTCTATCCCACTTAGTGCAGTGTGTCTGAAGAGAAAAACAAGGTTGTTCATTCAAAACTTGTCCATTTTCCTTTTGTGGCAGGTGGGAAGTGGCTGAGTTTTCACTTGTTTCATGTCTTTTCCTGACAGCCTCCAGGTGGAAGGCCACTGCGTGTGTGTGTGTGCGCGCGCGCGTGCATGTGCATGCACTCACTCCAGCACCTATGCAGATAGACTGCAATTAAAACACGAGATTCCTGAAAGAATTTTATCTTCTTATATTCCAGGGTTTGTTCTCAGACACTAAAGAGGATGTAAGTAGAGGATGTATGTATCTTTAAAAACAGCTCAAAATATATAGTTTCATTTTATTAAAAGACTCAGTAAATTTCCTGAAACAGCTGGACACTAGATTTGAACAAATGTGTCTCAGACAGGAGGAAACAGTGCATTTGTTGGGGACTACCTTCAGTGGTGGACAGCTGCACATCTCTTAACATAAGGTAACATAAGCCATACCTACTTGTATGGACAGCATCAAACAAATGCATCAGGCTGCTGTTGAATAACTTTAGTTTGGCAAGTCTTTGCATGCCAACATACTCACACCGATACCTCTCAGGCAGGTTTCCACAGTGTCTGGCGTTTCACTGCGATCAATAATTAGCAACAGCCACAATTCAGTTCACTCTCCCATGTTGAATTTTTTTGGTTGTCTTTAGGCAGTGCAAGGATTCAGATTTTCTCATGTTCTTGCCATACTTCTCCTAGATTATTTTGTGGTCCACTGCACAGTCTTTATTCCAACTCCATTGTTGGCATTTGAATTTTGGTGGCTGTACCCTGTGTTGTCACGCCAGTCCACACACACCACGCATTGTTCAGGTGGCTGCAACCAACCAACAACCAAGGAAAATAGCATTTAATCATACTACAAGTGCATATCTATATAGATAAACTGACCTATTGTTATTATGAATCCAATGCCCCCCCCCCCACTGCTGTTGACTTTTTTCCAGTCCCATCCCAGTCATTTGATGAACAGTGAAACTGAATCCCATCCGACAGGACTCAGAAAAAATGTCAGCCACTAATTACTACCCCCAAAGCCATGCTGCTTTACTGGCTAAAAACAACCAGAGACAGAGTAAATGTCATGATGTGACCAACTCTATTTTTTTAATGGCAAAACAATATACATCCAACTGAGAACTGAAGCACACTTATTTTCTTACTTCGTTTCAACACTTTTCAGTAGACAATAGTATCTATTCTTCTCTATATAATCAAAACCAAAACTATGAGTGCCTTTAGAGACCAGCTGATCACCACTGGTGATCCAGCACAATGCTCCAAACAGCACACTAAACAAGTAGGAAATAACAAACTAAGAGATTTGATACAATTAAAACAAAGAGCAAAAAAATATTTTCAGGTAAAAAACTAATTCCAAAACTTAAAAACTTGGGATCTTATTAACACAAACTACAGATCATTGTTAGACCAATTCAGCCATTACCAGTAGGATGAGTGAAGTGAGTAACTTCAGGTAATCCAAGCATCGCTTTGTAGAGAGTGAGAGAGTGGCGAAGGAAGTAGTCCTGCTCCATACACACCAGCAGATCCCTCGGCATGACCCGCGTCACTCTATGAACACCTTGTCTGGGCATCAGAGTCACCTGACACACACGCATGCACATGCACACACACACACACACACACACACACACACACACACACACACACACACACACACACACACACACAGTAAACAAAATTATCTGTGCAATTATAAGACTACACACACTATGTAAATAAGCAATAATCTACAGTGAGCTGGTCATCATCACAAAACAAGCCCAAACAGCGGACTGAGGACCCTGACATGAACCTGCTGGTCTTATGACATTATATACATATATATTATATACATATATATATATATATAAAAAATAACTTCCACAGTTTTCAACAGAAAATCTCCTAATTCAACCTGAACAAATCAAAGTTATTGCCAAGGATGTTTTGAGTGTGAAACCATTCTTGACCTTGATAGATGCTAACCAGATGGCAGCGCAAAAGTGGCAGCTAGTTACAGCAGCTCCGACTGCTTTTCTTTGTCTGTGGTTTTTTGTGCTTTTCTCATGTTTTTTCTGTCACTAGTCTTGGTTGAGATCATGGCTACATATGGATGTACAACTGGTCAGATGAGTGATTTGCTTTTTACTCTGTTTTTTGGATTACTGAAACAACACCGGGAGATCCATTCAGTCACGGCTCCATTGTTTACAACACGAACGTGCTCCCAGTGGAAAGACTGGAAATTCCCATGAAAATAAGGGGAAGGAAGAGGGAATGCAGAGCTGGACCTAAGTGCTGTGACAAGAAAAGACAGTATAAACCATCCGTACTGTTACTTATCACTGTCTCTTATTATGGGGAAAGAAAGATCTCTCCCTAATAAGACTGAAGAGCTAACGGCGCTAACCAGAAGAGAAGGAGCACTGAGAGTGTAGCATCACGTGCTTCACAGAGACTTGGCTAAATAAACACACACTGGACTCGTATGTTACACTGCACAATTTTCTGGTGGAGTGGAAAAGAGCGACCGAGTGCAGTGAGAGGAAGGGTGGGGGCATAGCGATGTTTGTGAACAACAGATGGTATATTATTTTGTATATATTTTGCAGTGCACGCGGGGAGGACATCGGCAATTTAAAAACCTGCATTACACACTACATTAACTTGTGTGTGGAAAACATTGTGCCTACAAAGTAGGTACAGTGTTTCCCAAACAACAAACCCTGGGTGTCCCCGGAGCTGAAAGCACTACTGAAAGAGAAGGACAGGGTCTGTAGATCAGGGGACAAAAATGAGCTGAGGAGGGTGCAGAGGGACCTGAAAAAGGAGAAAAGGTGACAGGACAGCTATAGGAGGAAGCTGTAAGAACCCCTTCAGGGGAACAACACCAGAGAGGTGTGGAGAGGCCTGAAACCCATCTCAGGCCACAGCAGTGACAGCGGGACAGGCACTGAAAGCGGAGTCCGGGAATGGGCAAATTAACTGAATCTGTTTTCCAACAGATTTGATTCTTCCCGCTTCAGACTGCTCAGGGACTGTGCAGATCAGCTCTGCAGAGTTATTCTACACATCCTCAACAAAACTTCCTGTGTGGTTCCAGCCCCAAAGACAGCGCATCGCAGAGAGCCCAGCCACTTCAAGCTGGGCGCCTTAACTTCTCACCTGATAAAGACGATGGAGAGGATCATACTGAACCACCTCCATCACCTAATGGACCCTCTACAGTTTGCATATTGACCATCACTACGCAGGGGAGAAGCTGGAAGGAGCTGCCACTGCCAATAGACTGCCACCTAGCTGCATGGATCATCAACACATCCTCACCAACACACCACGTCAGGCTTTGTGACAATGTGTCTGGTGTGGTGGGGTTTGCAGCACAGGGGCTCCGCAGGGGACAGTGCTCTCTCCTTTCCTCTGGACCCGCTACACATTGGACATCAGACATAACACCTACAGCTGTCAAATCCAGTTCTCCGATGACAAAGCCACCGTTGGACGTGTATCTCAGGGAACGAACTGGAATACAGGGAGCCATCACCAGCTTTGTCAACCGGACTGAATCACCTGCACATTAATGCCAGCAAGACAAAGGAGATGGTGATAGACTTCCGCAGGAAAGTGCCACGGATTACAGCGATGAACAGCCAGGGTTTGGACTTTGAGACTGTCCACCTCAACCACAAACTGGACTGGAGCAACAACACAGATGTCCTGTATAGGAAGGGACAAAGTCGTCTCCACCTGCCAAGAAGACTGAGGTCCTTTGGAGTATGTAGGACAGTGTTAGAAACTTTTTATGACTCATCTGCAGTTTTCTACGCAGTGGTCTGCTGGGGCTGTGGAAGCTCTGAGAGGGACAGATAAAGACTGAACAAACTGGTCAGGAGGAGCTGGCTCTGTCCTGGACTGCCCTCTGGACAACATCAAGGAGGAGCCAAGCTGACATTGATCATGGATAACCCATCCCACTGCTGGTCCTTCATCCCAACAGCTGTCAGACTGTTTAACTTCAGCATCATTTAATGTAGCACTGTGTTGATGCTGTTTCCCATTTCAGTACAAACCTACTGTTTTTTGCTCACATCCATTACATCTTGTGCAATTTTTACAGTGTTGTATATTTTTTCAACTTTGCAACAGTACGAACACTGTATCTATTATCCATATTTGACTGGGGCAATTCAGTGTTCTTTTTTATGCAACTGTATTTCCTCCAAACATATGGCATTGGTAGATTTTCATTTCCAAAAAAAAAATACATAAATAAATAAAATAAATAAAAATTATAATCTGTACATATACATAGCTGATTTTTTATTTTTTGTCCTGTATGCTTTTTGTCCTGTATGCTTTGATCCTTCTATGCCACTGTTTTTGCCTATGTTCTAATACTTTGCTGGCTGTAACAACTTCATTTTCCCAGCGTTTCCCCAGTGAAGTTTTATCTTATCTTATAAAAGTAGTTTGAATATTCAAAGTCCACAACTTTTTCCAGGTCTTTCAACTGTATCTCATGGTTTTCATTACTGAACGGACTTAGCTTAGTTGCCACTGAACTGGTTTAGTTCTCATCATGAGATGTAAATATATATCTTACAACATAACAGATCAGTGGTGTGGCGCCTCTTACACAGAGTACAAGGAGGAGGATAGAGAGAGGTGCCCAGCAGTATAATGAGGGGCACCCAGGGCCAAAGGGTACAAGGAGAGGATGATGACAATCTCACCTCACCTCAAGAACAGAACAGACACTGCTGACCCGAGAGGGACCACTAGATGCATCCCACTGAGTGTTCAAGTCACAAGGAGTCTTAACACAAACCGTTCAACACCTTAGATCTCTGCTGGTACAGCCTAAAGACAGGACCCACTGAGAGTAACACTGGAGTGGTGTATGACATCACATGTGACAGCTTTGACATCAGTGAAACAGTGAGGACCCTGGACAAGAGACTGAACAAAGACCAGAAAAAGGCAGCATCAACTGTCTATGAACACCAGTCGAAGGCCATAAGGCAGTCAGTGGATCACATCTGACACCAGAGAGCATCTTTGAAAAGACAGAAGCCAGAGACAGAGCTGACCATCTCCAATACACAACCAGCCATAATCCTGAGACTGAAGTTCCATACCTAACTGAGCAAACTGCACCCCCAGAAGGAGATTGTGAGACATGGTTTAAAGCTCTGGAAAAAGACCCTGGACCCCACGTTAAAGGGATAGATTGGGTTTTTTGAAGTGGGGTTCTATGTAGTAGGTGACATTAGGCGCATGTCCAGTTTGGAGATAGGTACCCTAAAGGTATCCTCTAGTCTCCAAAGTGAATGGCATTTCGTCATTGCGGTCACAATCATTCACTTTCATTTTCTTGTATTGTTTGTCTCTTCCATAAACTGCTGAAAGTCAGACCCAAACAGCTGATCTGTGCATAACACAGTGGGTTGCATGCATAGGAATATGGATATTCTATGGTTGAGAAAATGTAATACCAGAGGAAAAGGCTGTCTGACGGCCAGGTAAAGTGTTGAAGATATTCTTAATATTGCACACACTTTAACTGATGTTGATTATTTTTTCTGAAGTGGGCTCTCCTTTAGCTGGCTAAAATACATTTTGCTGCTGCTCCTGTCCACAGCAGCATACTGCTCAGCTTCCTATGCTAGTGGGCATACCAACCGCCATCTACTGTAGGTAATACAGTGAAAATGGATAAGTACCTCAATCAACCCTACTTGGGTTAAATGACCCTCAAAGATTTTAGCCATTACATTTTGTTTTTTAACAAAGAAACTAATTTGTGCTTTTAATAAGGAAACAATGTGAATATTAAGATTACAAAGAAATTCTAAAAACTAAAATGAAAGTGGTTATGTTATCTTTAAAGTTTAAAATGCTTTTGCTTGAAAGTAACCCAGCAGGTATCTGTCTGAGCACGAGCAGTAACATATACTCAAGAGGGATGTTCAAACGAGTTTCCACTCCAAACACCGTTGCCATCACTCCTCCATAATTCCTGTCATCAGTGCGTGCTGTGCCAGCTGAGGTAATGCCTGTGAGGAGGTAAAGGAAGCCCTGTGGCTGTGTGTGTGTGTGTGTGTGTGTGTGTGGTTGGGGGGGATGCAGGCAGCCAGCTCCACTGCTTATGCAGTTCAAAGGCAGTGGGAAGTGTGTGCAGTTAACAGTGTCCTCATCTTTAAACCTACAGCCTGCAGGGCCGCAGCTTAAACACACACAGAATAAAAGACTCAATGAGCTAAACTAACAGTCTCATACATGCTAACTGTGGTAAGCTGAAGGCTTCCTGTGTGTATGTGTGTTAGCTGAGAATGGTTATTTTACCAACATGTGAAAATGCTGCTTTTTTTATCATCTATTCATGGTTGGTGCTACACAATCAGTGTTGCATAATGTTTGTGTGGTGTTTTATATTTGTTGTTATTTCGCTTGCTGCTAAGTCCTTTTTACTGAGGTGTTTTTTCTGTCTTTTTGTCTCACCCCCCTGGCACTATTTAAATGTTTGATGCAATCAGATCAGCCTCATTGTAGCTCAAAAAATTTGAGGCTTTTTCTTCCTTTTATTCTAGCAAGAGCAAACAGAAATGCTGTAAATGCTCAAACAGTGGTCAGGTACACAAAACTGGTCAAACGCCTTGAATTTGGGACATATAAGAGATGGGTCTTTTAATAAGCAGTCTTATATTTTAGTTAGAAGCCTCCGTTTTATGAAGTGCTCCTGTTTTAACAAAGCAAACTCCATGTTTACCGGTCGTCCTAAAAAATTCAGTCTAAGGTACATTTCCACAACACTAATTCCATCAGTTCAACAGTCATGTCATACTCACCACAGGTTTCTCTTTTTAACAGAAATACTGTTTTCATTCACTAATTCCAAACTATTCTGTAGTACTTTGCCATTTTTCTGTAGAGTGATAAGCTCGCGTCAATGAACCAGCACACATCCTGCACAGGTATTTCACATAAGCCTTGCTGCAGTTCAAACCGCCTGGCAGGCTGAAATGCCTGCTAGATGTGTTTCACTGTATTCCCTAACGCACATACGTAGGCATTTTTCTGGCTTTGTTTTCAGACTGATGCCGACTGAAGACAGCACGCAGACCAACCTGGCTTTCAGTCTGCTCCAGTGGTCTCTTCTTGCGAGGCCCGATTGCAGCCAGAGCAGTGAGGTTGGCCTTTTTTTGCTGCAGCTGAGCTTCTTCTATTTGTTTTAACTGAAAAGAGATGAGAGGCAAATGATGAGTGAAAATAGAGAATAAAGAGTTATGCAACTATTCACACATTCTATTCCTGTGTATACTCACACTTAAAATCTACTTGAGTGAGCACTTCATATGTTGCACACCAACTGCAGAATGCCATAACCTGCATCTTTTAGACATTTCATTTCTAATCAACATCCAGTCTGTTAGAAATAGCTTCTGCAGAGGTCTGGATTTTGCTGGGCTGTCCAGACATACAAGCGAATCATCAGCAAATAAAGCCCCTTCTGTTGACCTGGTGTCATTTTTAATCCTTTTAATCGCACAGTTTCACCTTATTCTGTGTGCCAAACTGTGAGGCACAACTCCCCAGGGTGCTGCGGGGGAGTTACAGGAGTGGTGCAGCGGGAGAGACATGAGGCAAAGATACCGTGAGGTGAAAACGACAGGGCGTTAGTTATTGTATTTAACTTTCGCAAGAAAGGCCCGTTTCACAAAGACCTTTTCAGCAAAGCCCTGAACAAAATCTGAGGTTTGAGAGTTTGGTCAGTGGTTCATAAGACATTGTATTTCAACCATTCTGGCTGTGGCTCAGATCATAATTGATGGAAGTGATTCCTGAGACCATGACAATTACATTTAAGTCATAATAAATCAGAAAAATTCGCTGACAGTATCTCTGACTCAGCTCATTAACATGACTTCCCAGCATGAGAAAGTTATAGTGACTGAATCCCAAATACCAGCTTCACACAAACTCTGTTAAAGCTGCTTCTCCAAACACACATTTTATTCACAACTGGCTTTAACTCCAACTGGAGAAAGAGCCTCAATTAAAGTCACATCCAATTAGTGCCACACCCACTCAAGCTTTGAAAGTGTGTGTGTGTGTGTGTGTGTGTGTGTGTGTGTGTAGGTACAAATCGACTTGGCAAAGTATAGTGAGTGTATGGTGATACGCTTAAGAGTGTGTGGGGGTGGCAGTAGCAGGTCATGTAAAATGAACAGATCTGTTTTGCTGTGGAGAAACCTCTGGGAGCGTGATGGCTGGGAGCTACACAGCAGCTTGAGAAGGAAAACAAGCCCTACATGATGTTACTGCCGCCTTAAATAGCCACAGTTACCAGTGCCTTTCATCTCCCTCACACATGTCCCTGCCCTGCCAAGCAAAAACATTACACACACTACTGTATTATTAAATGAACAATTAGCGTGAAAGATCGCAGATATTTGGCATGTTCCCAAACAACAGTTCCTGGGAGTTTCCATTTGAATCAAGGTAACAGAAGGTAACAGCAAGTAATTCTAGTCAATGACTATGACCCGCTGCTTTGCAATAGGAAGCGCAGAGTTTGTATTAAGAGTTGTGCACTGGTCATTGTTTACAGTCCGATTAACAACCTCTTTCACACTGGACAACAATTCCAAAGATAATCTCTGTCAACACGTACCTGCATGAATGAATGCAGATACATTTTTAAAAAAGCTACTAAAGCTAAGCCCCTGTTAGATGACAGCCTGTATGTCAAGATTGCATTTCATTTTCAGTGCATTCCACCTCCTTTGCTCTCCACGTGGCTGCTTTAGCTTTACACAGACTGTGTGGTTGAGTGTCAGAGCTTTCTCCAGAATAAAACGCATACACACCTCTTTGGCTCTCTGCTTGAGCTGCTGATACTGTGGATTCTCAGTGTGAGAACGACTCTGTGATCACAGACAGACAGATGTTGACTTAGTAAGCAGCATTTAATACTTTAATCTAGGCAAAAATGAAATGTCTACAGCCACAGTGATTTACAGTGAACTAAATGCCAGTGTGACTAAAATGCCATTGCAATTTACACAAAAAACAAAACTTCATTTCATAACCATACGACTTTCCATTTGTATGTGCAGTAATATTTCTTTGCTTCTAATAGAGAAATTGTGGTTTAAGCCTCATTTCAGTGAAACAAGAGCAGTGCTACTTTCTAGCCGAGCCTAGCTTACTCTGGCCAAACGCAGCAGTCTGTCCCTCTCCTCTTCATCTTTTCTCTTCTTCTTCAAACTCTCCACATCCTCCAGGAAGCGAAGCTGGGAACGTACATCATTCACTTGGGCATGCCAAAGGTCCTCCTGTCGCCACAAACACACAAGTTAGAGGCCCTTCCATTCAAAACCAAGTTTGAACCTTTTTAACTGTCCACATGGTGTATTCTATATGCTGCAAGACATATTATGAGCAAAATGAGCAGACAACAGTATGCCCAAGCTTCTCCCAGTTGGAACTGCAGTGTACCACTGATGGTCTCAAGCATATATGCAGACAGACATATATAAGAACTAATCCTGTCAACTTGTGGGGTGGGGCTACAGTCAATCGAGGGGTATGGCTTAGGAGTGATGACGAAGAAGGTTACGGCAAACATTACTCAACGCAGTCTGTCAGATAACTAAGCTGCTGATGAGCAGTCAGAGCTGCAGGTGAGCTGAGGAGGGGTGGGTGGAGATAGAGGTGGGGACTACTTCGATACCACATGAAGGTAAAGGTGTCAACGTAAGGCATGAAGGGAGTTTTACTCATGAAAAAAAACAAAAAAAAAGGGCTACCTGGTCTTTAACAAGGCAGTGTAATGACCAGCACAAGCAGTGCTAAGACCGTTTAGCTTTTTCCTGACAATGAAACTGTCTTTGTCTCTCTGTGTGGTATTTTGGTGCCAAGTGAAGAGCGCATGGTGCACAGGTGGAGGAGAGAGAGAAACAGGTGGGAGGGTCAATTAAATGAGGCTGAGCAAAGAGAGCTGGTGGGATTGTGGGGGAAAGTGGGTCTTAGAGGTCACATTGTGAACAAATGTCTGAGAACCACATGTTTGTGGTGCAATGTCAATCTGCTGCCACTGTGAAATGAGATATAACAGAATTAAAATGGAAATGGCTTCGGCAACATTTTTTATGATCTGTTTCTATCATCATTACCATCTGTGCTAATTGAGTATCAGTGCTAATTAATGGTAAGACAAACACTCAAAGTGCTGCTCTGCAGGCAACATGATTTCTGGCTCAGTGTTTCAGAGCTCTGAGACCCGTCGTGTGACCTGCTGTGTTTAGTAATCATCACATTCTCTGATCTGTACTCCTTATCGCTCAACCCCTTTGCAATTTGCCGTCACACATATATGAACGTAGCAGGTGGACACGCCCACACAGTCTGTTGAAAGAACATTTCGTGACATAAAAGATAAAGAGGTGTGTTCTTACAATAAGAAACATCCATCCATTTTCTATGCCGCCTATCCCTTTCGGGGTTGCGGGGGGGCTGGAGCCTATCCCAGCTGTCAGCAGGCGAGAGGCGGGGTACACCCTGGACCGGTCGCCAGTCGATCGCAGGGCAACACACAAAACAAACAACCATTCACACTCACACTCACACCTAGGGGCAATTTAAAGTCACCAATCAACCTAATGAGCATGTTTTTGGTCTGTGGGAGGAAGCCGGAGTACTCGGAGAGAACCCACGCATGCACAGGAAGAACATGCAAACTTCAAACAGAAAGGCCCCGCCCGGGGATCGAACCGGTACCTTTATGCTGTGAGGCACGCGCACTACCTGCTGCGCCACCGTCAATAAGAAACATTTATTGTACAAAACGGAATCATTTAATATTTAGTAATAATATCTTTGTAAAAAGTTTTTTTTTAACAAATGAGAAAAGTATATATAATTAATAACAAGTTACAGAGCAGATTTTTTCTGGGTCATGATGGCAGCTGCTACATACAGTATGTATGAGTAATTTTTCTCAGTATGAATGAATATAAATCACTGATTCCTAAGAAAATGTGACAGTTAACGGGTGCTGCTGCTTTCGGTTAGGGTCAGACTGCTGTACCTTCAGGGCTGCCTTGCGGCGTTCTGCCATCACAGTAAGCCTCTCTATCAGCCCACGGAGACACTTCTGCGTAGCATGGGAAACCAGAGCTACCACCTCTGGGCCGACATCAGTTACTCCCAGTGCCTGTCCTACCCCAGGACACACAAAACATCTGGCAGTAGTACCACAAGAGGAGCTGAACACAAAGACACATTAGAGTTAAGCTTAACTATGGAAATAAAAAAAATATATATATCTGATTTTCTGTTAGCCGAGAGATGAGTCTGCAGACAGCAGGGCACCTTGCTGAGAAGTTGGAGGTTTGGCTTCTTACGTCCCCCCTGATGGTCCCAATAAGTCAGCAGATTTGTGCTAGTTGCGTTTTGGAAATAAAGTCACAGGTCTGAAAAGTTGCTAAGATGGCAACACTGTGTGTTTGTGTGTACAGGGGCAGCTGTGGCTCAGGAGGAGAGTGGTCGTCTGCCAGGAGGTCGATGGTTCGATCCCCGGCCTCGGCAGTCCACATGACGAAGTATCCTTGGACAAGATACTGAACCCCAAAACTGCCCCCAATGCTGCGCCATCAGTGTGAATTCATAATAATTCAGTTTGTAAATTGCTTTGGATAAAAGCATCTGGCAAAATGGCTGTAATCCATGATAGGCATATGTGGTTAGAGGTGGGGGTGCGCAATCTTCCAAAACATAAAAAGGTATTGCTTTGCATGTAGAAATAGCAAAGCTGTTTTGTCACAACACTGAATCTCGCTCATTAAAATTAACAGTGCTTATATTTGAATTTCTTGATCAAAATTTTTGCTTGTGTAGAAGTCGCTGGGATTAACAAGACCAGTAACCTTCTCCTCCGTCTCTACAGCTCTACTGTAGCTCTTCTTCTGTGGGCCTGTGTCGCTGCACTAAATGTACTGCTTGGTGGACAACAATCACACAACCAGAGATTCTGTTGTCCACTAATTACTTTTTGTTTTTTAAAATCAGGAAAATCAGTTCAAGTCAGACATATTTAAATATCTCCAGTTATAATGTCTAGGGAAAATAATTAATAAGATGTGAAAATATTCTGGCTTTACACACTGTTTTCCTCTGCTGCCTCTGTGATGTAGACCCTCCCTCTCATTCTTCTGATATTTTCACATCTAAGTCTGTGAATTACGGGTTTATTTCGACCAGACCAGAGTTGGTGGTGATGGGTTGAACAGTTACGGTTTCTATAAATGCAGTCTGGTGACTTTGGCGAGAGCGATATAGCAGCTTTTTCTCCTTAAACAAATAGGATCTGTCTCTGCAGCAACCCTCTCCATCGTGTTCAGACACTGAGAAAAACAATATGAGAATGAATGTGAAAGGTCCTGAGTCTGCAGGAGTGGATGACAGACAGGAGTTACTGCAGTGTTGAGCCAGCAGTAATCACGATACAGGCGTCACCTGGCAGTGGGCTTTGGCACCATTTGCTGGGTTGAAGGCCCCAAGGTGCCGGGGCCTGGGCATGGCCTGATGGTAGAGATGTAGTGTTCCACCCCATGCTTGGGGCTGGAGGCTGTATGAGGTCTGCAAACTCAGCTAGGAGGCAGAGAAACTCATCCATGGCTGGGTGCATGCTAGCCAGTGTGATGGTGCACCAACAGTCCATAGGTGCACAGGAAATCCACAGAGGAGGGGGATAACCACTTCAGCCGTAATGATGTCCCAGCTGAAATGTTGCCCTGCAAAACACAGCGTCCCCTATGTATCGATGGGGCTGCCACTGGCAGTTTCCAGTGGGGCCGTGCTCGCCAGTAAGCATGTCCATTTGCAGTGGATGTTCGTCTGTGCCCTCGTGTGAGAAGCAGACTGCTCGTACAGCCGACGTTCATGGCACCTAAGCACCAGTCCAAGCGTTTCGTGTCCAGCTGAAATTGCATGGTGCCACACTTCTTGGCCTTTGGTCCAAACCTCACATGGTAGAAACACAAGGTGATGGCCTTGCATTTAATCCCCACTGTTGTGGTGGTGACAACAACCAATAACTGTCTCCATCGGCAGTAATGAAGTGGCTTGGGCCAGGACCATCACAGCTCATCATCCTCCTCGACTAGTGACAGTCAGTGATGGTGGTGCTGGCCAAAGCAGGCCAATCCTGAGAAGACAGCTGCTGCAGAAACAGTTCAACGAAAAGAAAGTCCAGTTTGTGTGCTCTGGCAGCTTGAGCAAAACTGCGTTTGTCGAATTGTTCGTCTCTGCAAATGTCGAGATTGACGAGGAACCCTCTCTTTCACCCACATTTATTCACACATCACAAAGTCACCCACATCACGATGTCATAACCTCAACTGTCAGCATTTTAAATGTGGTCTGGCACTGTTTCCAAAAACATAATCCCTAACGAAGAAAGTATATTAGGTTTACTTTGATTGTGTGACAGCAAAGAGAAACTGCAGTTTAGTGATGTCATGCTGTCTGTTTGTGGCTGTTAAACGACTTAAGTGCTGTGCAGTATGAAAAACAAACCTGCAGCAATACTGATGTAATTAATGCTTAACACAGAAAATGTTAAATAAAACGTTGAGTCGAGTCAGTGAGCCAAGCTCTGCCTCAGCATGGCTCTTGTACCTGTATGAAGGATTCGGCTGAGTACCGGGTTCGGTGAGAGGAATGGCTGATCCTGGCAGGACTGCACCACAGAGCCAACCATGGTGGTCAAGATCTGTGCGGTCTCCTCTCTCAGGTTGACTCCAGCCATGGAGGCCACATCATTAATGTCATCATCTTCTCTGGGAAACACACACACACACACACACACACACACACACACACACACACACACACACACACACACACACACACACACACACACACACACACACACACACACACACACAGAAATGAATTACTGCTTTGTGGTAGACTGGCTAAATATACCAACTGCATGTTGTACTTGTACAATCCTGAACTGTAAATAAAAACAGAAAGATCCAAAGTTATTTGGAGAGTAGCATTCCATTTAGCAGAGTCTGTGTTTGTGGTTAACAAACACCAAGATATTTGAGTTTGCTGAAATTGTGTCACTACAGGCTTCTGTGAGAGGCCAAGACTGCATCTCCACATGGTTTTAATGTCTATATACGAACACTTTCTCTAATGAAATCTGATCATAGTGCCCTTTTATCTGCATCTGGTATTAATCAGCCATCTTCTTAACTCAGTTCTGTCTGCACTGTTTGAATCTCAATTTGCATATAAGATAGATAAGAAGGATTTGATTTCTGATTGCAATGTGAACTGCACACCCGCAGGACTTCCTCCTGATCAAGGTACAGGCTTAACATATCTGTCACTCTACAACACAGGCTTGCACAACAAAATGCAAGCTTGGTCTCTTCATGCCACACAGTGAGAAACTATTTTGTATGGTGGCTGAGGTGAGGTGGAGGAGTTTCACAGCCTGAGGAGAGAGGCTGCTCTGTAGTCTGGTGGTATGACAGCAGATACTGTCTCGCTTACCAGATGAAATCAGGGTGAACAGGCTGTGGCTGCAGTGGGTAATGTCTTTTACTATCCTTTGGCCTCTGCTCACGTCACCTCACCAATGTCACTGATGGATACCAATAATGTTCTGTGTGCTTTTAATCACCTGCTGCAGAGCCCTCCTGTGGAGGTGCATCATGTCAGTTTTTAACGTTTCCACTCAGGACGTTTTCTATTACTCCACTGTAAAATTTAACAAGAACTTGGCATGTGTACAGTCATTTCTCAGCTTTCTTTAACAGGGTGGGCATGTGTGATGTCCATGGCAGGTTCTTCATGATACCAATTCCCAGGAATCTAAAACTGTTCGCCTGCACCACTGCAGCTCTACTGATAGGGGTGTGTCCTTGCCTCCTTTTCTTGGGGCATATTCACACCTGCCTTGTTTGGTTCGAACCAAACAAAAAACAAAAAAACAAAACAAAAAAAACTGCAGACCTTTTGGGCTGGTGTGAATACACACCATCGAACTCTGGTGCGGACCAAACAGCCGGAGAGGTGTTCTCGGTTCACTTGATATGTGAAAGTGACCACGCTCAGTCCGACCCAGTTCCAAAAATTATATGCCTTTTTGGACGCAACAGGCTCCCATTGCTGTGGGCATTATGTTGTGCCAAACGCCTCTGATGCTCCAGAAGTTCTGCAAACGTTTGTAACTGTATGAAACAAATCAATTTAAGCACAAGTGCAACAAGCTGAATCTCCATAATCTCCATAGTTTGCTTTCACCGGCGCTCCCCCCTCCCTCCTTTTTTTTTTTTTAACGCATTACCCCACCCCGACGGTTTTGTCAAATGATTTAACGATCTTTGCACATGTGGGTTTGTTGACAAATTCTGGGGATCTTACGAAAACTGCAACGTGAAAAGGAATTGCACCAAACCAAAAAAGAAACATTGTATTTTGGTCCGGACCAAAGACAGTGGACCAAAGGACGTTCTTGGTCTAAATACGCCCTTAAAATCAACAGTCCGTGCCTCGGTTTTGCTTACATTGAGTGGTAAGTTGTTCTCTGTGCACCACTTGGGTGTCATTCCAGTTCTCTCCATGTACTGCAATCCTGAGTGTACAGCATGAACAGGTGGGGATGAAGCACATAGCCCTGGGGGGTTTCAGTGTTGAGCAACAGGGTGAAAGAGGTGTTAGCACAAACCTGAGCTGTCTGGGCCTGGGGTCTGTTTGTGAGGAGACCCAATATCCAGTTACAGTCTGTGCTACTCAGGTCTAGATTGAACGTTTGCCAATGAATGGTTGTGCTGAATGCTGAGCTGAATTCAATAAAGAGCATTCTGATGTAGGTGTTTTCAAGGTGTGAGGATTGAGTGGAGTGGAGTGGATCCGTTGGTTCTAAATGCAAACTGGTGAGGGTCCAGGCTGGCTGGGATGTAGTTTTTGATGTGCATGAGAACAGGTTTCTCAAAGAATCGGGTAATATACAGTATTTAGATAGATATAGCATCTTAATGTCTGGATCGCAAAAGACTGAACTCAATGTAAGGGCACAGTGCAGCACCTGGATGGTGTACAGCATGCGCACACTTCAGTTACTTTCTTGTGCACAATTTAGATTAAATAAACACAATAATTAGCTTTGCTAATGGTGAAGTATTTCATGAATACTTAGTATGGCATCCCAACTTGTTAACGTGTTGCTGGCATCAAAGTCAGATATTAACAAATATCAATTAAATTGATGAGGTAAAACATCAAGTATATTCTCTTTGTGCTGCATATGTCAAAAAGGATTAGCAAGTCGTCACATTCCTTTTTCTAAAGATACACAGCGTCCCAACTTTTTTGGAATCAGGGTTGTACATGAAACACACTTTCTCAGACATCCGGTTTGGACATGCAGTGGTAGGCTGCGTGGCATCAGAGCTCTCGATAGTCAAGTGTAAAAAAACCCCCGAAAACTCAAATATCTAGAGTTAGAAATTATACCGACTGTAATGTGACCGGGGAAAACTTGGAATGGGAAGGAAAACTCGAATCACTCGGGCTAAAAACATGACGACAGACGAAATGGAGGAACCGCTAGCTAACCATGTAATGGAAGAAGAGGGCGGCCATGAAACAACACACCTCGCTGGAAGTGAAGCGGAAATGGGCTCGGATCTAGAAATCATCAGCGAGGAGATAAGGGATTTAAAATCAAAAATAAAAGACGCCCTTCGCTCATTTGGTGAAACGCTGAGGAGCGACGTGAAAAAAGACTTGGATGATTACAAACAGGATATAAACCAACAACTTAGTAAAGTCGCCACTGAACAGCAAATACAGAGCGGCAGGATCAATGAGGCTGAGTCGCGGATTGAAAAGGTGGAACATTGGGCACAGGAGGCTAACAACGCTCTTCTCATCTCACGGAGTGAACAAAAAGCTCTTCAGGATAAGTTAATTTGGAATCCAGATCAAGGAGAAATAATCTCTGTATCTACAGATTTACAGAGGGAGAAGAGGGTGAGCCGTGGCCAAGTTCGTTCAAGACCTGCTCAGACGTGAACTCCACCTGCCGGAAGATTTTAATTCCCAAATTCAAAGAGCGCATTGTTAAAGAAAAGTGACTATCGGAGGTCCGGGTTACTATAGTTTCTTTTTCAAGTTATAACGTTGGACTCATTTAGAATGACTATACTGTAATCCTCACCGTAGGACTTATTACTAAGTCAGGCCCCTCTTTATTTAAGAGGGTTTTCCCTAGATCCACCAACGGGATCAGACTGTGGGAGGATGGAAAGCCTCAATTGTTGGGAAGTTCATCTGTTATATTTGCTCTGTTTGTTCCATGCCACCATTTTGGCATTGTTAGTGGGGCTACCAATGTTTTTTTGTTTTGTTTTTTTGCCTTTATTCTTATTAGTGATGCAGTGTAACGATGTGAAAACATGTGGCTTAAACAATACAATTAAAAGAGGAAAAGTAATGGCAAAAATGAAGAAAGAAAAAAATCAAGTGATATATTTACAAGAAACGCATTTAAACGCATTAACAAAAACACGAAAAATTGAGAAATTTGGATTTAAAAATGCCTTTTTTTAGCTCATTTAAGAAAGGTCTATCGAAACTTGTCAGCACCTTTCTAGCTGAATTGGGGATGTTTGATGTTTGGAGAGAACTCCATCCGTTAGAGAGGGACTACACACATTACTCTGCCCCACACTCAGTGTACCCCAGAATAGACTATTTATTTTTTTTGTTTTTATAACACAATAGACAGATATAGAGTACAGGAATGTAAAATAGGGGTAACTGACTTGTCCGATCACAGTATTACTTACCTCCATATCCATCTAACTAGGAGAAATAAAAATACATTATGGAGATTAAATGTGGGTATGCTGAATAACTGGAAAACACAGGAGGAGGTTAAGAAAGAAATTAAACGCTGCACGGAGGACAGCTTGGACAGCCCAGTGGATTCTACCATACTATGGGACACGGTTAAAGCTGTAATGAGATGGAGGTTAATAGCGAGGGCAGCTTACCAAAAAAAGACTAGAGAGGAAGACTATAAAAAGTTGGTTAAACAACTAATAACACTGGAACAGCAAAATAAAAATAAAAATAATAAAGATGAACCAGCTTTTCAACAAATAATTAGTGTGAGGCGGCAGATAGATGACATCCTAAGTCAAGAGGTTGAGAAAAGACTTTCATTAAACAGACCTATTATGAATCTGGCTCTAAAGCAACTAAATATTTGGCAAGAACACTTAAGGTCCAGCAAGCTTCTCACACAATACATAAGATTAGAGACCCCGTAACGAATCAACTATTTGAGCCTGAAGAAATAGAAAGGGTTTTTAAAGATTAATATGAAAACTCATACACCCAACCCACAGCAAAAGGAGAGTGTGAAATGAAAGAATTCCTTGTCTCTTTAGATTTACCTACTATTGGAGAAGAGCAAAATACAAAAATAATTTCCAGCATAACTAAAAAGAACTAGATGTCACAATTAGCAGATTAAAATAAAATAAAAAGCCAGGTAGTGATGGATTCCCAAGCGGGTGGTATAAAATATTTAGGGAGGAATTAATCACGCTACTTCTGAATTCTTTCAATCTGACTCTGACAGAGGGCAAACTGCCCCCCTCTTGGAATGAGGCCAATATTTCAGTTATTCTAAAGCAAGGCAAAAATAAAGAACTCTGTGAATCCTATAGACCTATTTCAATTCTAAATGTGGATTATAAGATCTTTATTTCAATAATTTCCAAAAATTTCAGTCAGGTTTTATTACAGGCAGGTGGACTCAGGATAACATTAGACGTATCCTCCACATAATAGATCAGATCCAAAAACAGGGCCTGAGAGAGTACTAGTGAGCCTTGATGCAGAAAAGGCCTTTGACTGTGTCAAGTGGAGGTTTCTGTACCGGGTTTTGGGAAAACTAGGGATTCATGAACAGATAATACAATGTATCCAAGGCCTCTACCAAGAACCAACAGTGAGGATAAAAATGAATGGATCCCTAACTGACAGATTTATTTTACAGCGAGGAACTTGCCAAAGGTTGTTGTTTTAGCCCTACCTTGTTTGCTATATTTATTGAACCGTTGGCACAATCAATCAGACAAAATAACAACTTAAAAGGAATCCATATAGGAAAACAAGAGCATCGGATAGGGCTCTTCGCTGATGATGTTATTGTGGCTCTCAAAGACCTGGATAGGACATTTCCTAATCTGATGTCGATATTAAAAGATTATGGTAAATACTCAGGCTATAAATTAAACATAGCAAAAACACAAATTCTTACACAGAATTATTCCCCAGGCCGAGAAATTAGAGAAAAATATAAAATCAAATGGAATTCCGAAGTAATTAAATACCTGGGCGTGGTATTGGCAAAAGATCATATTAAAACATTTCAAATAAATTATAATAACATTAACAATAATATCAAGCCCGATATCGGGCGGTGGTCAGCCTTGAACATGGACTTTGAGACACGAATCGAAGTAATAAAAATGAATGTGGTACCGAGACTGTTATACCTTTTCCAATCCATCCCACAGATGATTCCAGAAACACATTTCAGACACTGGGACAAACTTGTATCTAGATTTATATGGCTGGAAAGAGACCGAGGCTCAGGTATAAGACTCTTCAACTACTACAAGGGGGGGGGGGGGGGGGGGCTATCCTTACCTAATCTGAAACAATACTTTTACGCAGCACAAGTAAATTTCCTGGTTTGTACATGCTGCCCTCTATATCAGGCAAGATGGAAAGACATAGAGGCCAAGACGGAAAGTTGCCAGATTCAGGCAACATTAGGGGACATAGGAAACAAATTGGCCCAACAAAGCAAAAATGAAATTATTAAATAAACACTGGTTATCTGGAGCAAGATGGTAAAGGAATACAATATGGAGGGAGTTATCAAATTATTAATTTGGCCCGCTCTAGATCCCAGATTCGAACTAGGAATCAGTGATGCTGGATTCAGACGATGGTGGGACAGGGGCATTACAGCAGTATGCACATTAACCCACAGAGGGCTCTTTAAAAATTTCAGAGTCACAAAGAATTTGACTAGAAAATAAAGATTTTTTCCGATACCTGGAAATAAGAGATTATTACGATAAAAGAATCAAACCAACACTGTCCTGAGAGGGCATTACAGTGATATATATTCTGACTGAAGCCTATAAAAAGAAGAGTAGAAAAATAATTTCAAAAATTTATCAAGGCCTTCAGAAACAGAATGGGATTAACACAGGATACATTAAAGCAAAGTGGGAGAAAGAACTAAACACAGAAATATCAGAGGAGGATTGGCGTTCTATGTGGTGTGCACAGCATTCATCTACAAGTTCAAAGAAGTGGAGAATATTTGGCTGGAAAAACTTGATTAGTTTTTTCATTACACCTCTTATAAAAAGCAAATTCTCTCAATTACAAGAACAGTGTTGGAGGCAGTGCGGAAACATGAACGCAGACCACTCCCATATATTTTGGCTATGCCTCAAAATTCAAAGATTTTAAATGTCTTAAATGAAAATGTGATTATTAAAAATGACTGGTATCTATGTAAAATACTGTTGATGGCTTGTAAAAAAAGCTATAAGAAAATGCTGGTATAAAACTGAGTCTCCAAGCATTAATCAATGGATGAACAGAGTGAAGGAAATGTGTTTAATGGAAAAGATGACTTTCTCTCTCAGATCTAGAGGAGCAACCTTTTCCAGGAAATGGGAGAAATGGACTGGTTTTATCAAAACAATTGAGGACGCTATAAATTAACAAGTAAAGAGGAGCCCCCGTGTTTTCGTCTGTGTTTTTGTTTTGTTTCTTTGGCAGCTTGCTGTCAACTTATTTTTTTCTTGAATTGAAAATGCTAAATAAAGAGTGTCAAAAAAAAAACAAAAAACCACACTTTCTCTGCTATTTCCCATTCGTCACACAGTGACCTTCATCATAACGAGTTATCTTCACTGCCAGATTATATGTTTCATATTGCACTTCACTGGACTAAGGATAGGAAAGAATGGTTTCCACTGGTATAAAAGCCTAAAATAGTGCCCCCTTTTCTATTTATTCAATCAAAAATTTATACTGAAAAAACAACCAAAAAAAAAACTTCACACCAGGGCTGCCTCAGAAATTGCATATTAACATAATAATGTGTGTGTGTGTGTGTGTGTGTGTGTGTGTGTGTGTGTGTGTGTGTATGAGATATTTTTAATGCATTTTTTTTAAGTATGTCCAAAACCTCAGTATGAACCCAGTGTGAGGTACATACCATTTCCAGCGAAATATTACAGTATGCAAGCACTGGACACTATGCTGGCATACAATCCCACAATGCAATGCAGTAGTGAAACCAACAACAACATTACAGACAATGGTGTAACGTCATTAATGCTTCAGTTTAATTAAAGATAAGGTTCACTTTGTTAGGTGTACTTTTGAAATTAGTTCATCTTTGCACAGATAACACACAACGTCTCCCTCAGGAGGAAAGTGACATAAGTTCTAACTGGTGTGAAAAGGTACACACTACTGTTTATTTATGCAGCAGTATGTTCAATGATAGTACACATACTGGGTATGTAGTGCATAGTACACCATTTGGTACATAGACTTTGTCTCATTGCACATCAAATATTCTGAGAATAGATGTGACCAGCAGGCCTTTTTCATTCTGTACCAATTCTGTCTGAAGATGATGGCAGGTGCCAAACATATTCATGTTGCTCCCGTGAAACAAAAATAAAACAGTTACAGACAAAATGAGACAGGTTTTGCTTTGTGGCACATTGTTTTCATAGGCAACTAAACAGAAGTATATTGAGTTTAGATTTTAGTTTAGAAGCTAGTAAAGTTGAACTAAAACCAAGAATCAAAATGAATCGTGATATTCCCCAAGGTTCCCACACTTAATTTTCACAACCGTTACCTGTGAGGTGTTTTCCTGACTGGAGCACTGTGTGTTTGGAGATGGGTCTGCAGCTCTTAGATATCTCATTTCTGGAATGGGCTAACGTCATCAACCCAGGTCTCAAAGTCACTCCTCGAGGCTGCTGGAAAACCTGTATTTTAAAGGCAATCATTAAGCATCAGTCTCAAACATGGCATCTGTGTCCCTCGTAAAGCAGCACCCAGCTTTACAATTCTGTTTCACATCAACAGCTCAGCCCTTTGACAACTAACAGAGTTGTTCAGCAGTAAAAAATGATTTACTTTGACTTCTAGAACAGGGGTGGAGTACGTACGCCAATTCATTCACAACCTATACTCAGAAATATTCAAAATTTCTCTAGAAAGACTTTTTTTTGCATCTCTCTGGGTAAAGACAAGCCAGTGTGCCTAAGTTTATGGACATGCTCTCGCATTGATGAAAAAGGCCAATCTCAAGAGTCATTACAGCTCAAAACATACTAAACTGAATGAGCTGCAGGGACAAATTCAACACTATGTCAGACATTGGGAGTCCAGCAAGCAGCTTTCATATGCAGGCAAGTTCTGTGGTGAGCAAGCGAACAGCTGAGAAGCTGAAACTTCATTCAGAGGGAGAATTCGTACCTTGTTGCTGCTGTGGAGCTGCTAGTGCTGGTAAGTACAAATGGGCAGGGAAAACACTGCATGTCCTACTCTGCCAGAACAAAAGCTGCTATGACATCTGAATATGGTGATTACTGAAAACTCCTTCAAGCATTTGGCTAGAAAAATGCTTACTCATACACCTTTTCTACTATAAAAGAAACACTGCTCATCACTTCAGACAAGCACACGTGTATTTACCTGCTGGCTGGTATAGAAGTTCTGTGCTGTGGCAGTGCTGGACTGCTTCATGGTGGGCGGCAGAGTGTTGGGGTTGCGAGTGGAGGTTGAGGCCTGTTGGATAAATAACTGGGGGTCTGCAGTAAGGCACCGGACAGCAGGAAGACTTTTCTGGTAGCAATGAGTAAAACACGTGAAAAGTTGTCATGTTATGAACCACATGGAAAAAATAACAGGCTTTCTAAACAATCTAATCTTTTTTTCACATATGCAGTGAAATGCTCGCATGGTAGAATCCTGTTGGCATTAAAGAGAGCAGCAAGCTGCAGCAGGAGCAGACTGAGCTGAACACGGTAAAGTTTGAATCTGATACTGATCAGCTTTATTTCTGCCAATACCAAAACCATTCAAATACTCTCGGCTCAACCCTGGCACTGATCCCTGGGACTGGCTTGGGACATTCCGAGTTAAAAGTCTACATCTTTAATTTGAATCATAAACTTTTAGACATTCTGAGACTTTCCAGGACCTGCAGACACCCAAAGAGGCGAGCATCATGTGTGACTGAATCTCTGCTCACCTTCAGGAAAGGCACCAAGCAGGGCTGTGGAGTGGACTTCAGCTCATGATAGAGCTGTTCTGTAAACTCCTCTGCTTCAAGCTTTCCTTCCTGCAGAGAGTAAAGAGTAATATTCATTGTATCACTTGGAACATACTGTTCAAAAACCCCCAAAACATTTGGCCAGTATGAGAAGAACAGGGATTTGAAAAACTAATTCAAACTCAATGCCGACAAGCTTTTCAGTAAGTAACTTCTTTCAGGTCTGGTTTAAAACAATGAAATGACTGAAGGATTTAAGATACTTTTGTTCTTTTCAAGTCTTAATTTGACATTTTTATTTCAGACATTAGAACATTCCATTATTCAACTACTGTACTGAGTGAAACCAGCTCCTGTGATTATGCAGAGGGGAGACACACCAGCAGACTCCTGACGAGTCCTCTCACGTTGTTAGCCATGTTGGCAGACTGGGAGTCGCTGGACGCCAGCTTAATCAGAGTCACCAGGAAGTTCTTGCACTTCTTCACACTTTCCAGGGTCTCCTGTTGGTGAAATGTCAGCCAACAACCAATCCTGAATGTTACTGTTCATTGGTTGGTTATTGTAGAACTTTTTTTGCTAATTTGCAGGTGATGCATTTGTGTTCAAGCAAAAGTGGATTCTTTGTGTCACTACCACTGCTACTGTCAGAAGTCCATTAAAGCTGACACATTCTGCGAATGACTGACATAATTTAACAGTTGTCACTACCCAAATCAGTGGCGCATCATGTAATGTGCACAGAAAAACTACAAATCATGACTACATGTCCAACACAGAAACTGTAAACGAAGATCAAGAAGAGATCCTCACACAACAATGTGCACATTAAATGATTAAACACACACAGGAGATGATCAGCATGAATAAGAAATCTACAAACTATGAGACTTCAGCAGTTTGAACACAAGAGCAAGGCATGCACAATCAACAATGCATGCTGGGAAAGTTTAGCATTTGGACTACAAATGGTGCCAAACCAGAGGCCTGGTCAGGCATCATCTCCTCTTTGCAACCTTGCTGAACTGTGAAAGGATTTCGTTTATTTTACTTAAGCTCATGTAACACTCCGCAACTCTCAAATACAACAAATCACAAAGCGATACAACATACGAATACTTTCATTTTCTGAGCATTAGTTATGGAAGCAGTACCAGTAATAGTCCAAAGGAATACTTGCTATCACACTTTTGTTTTTGCTTGTTTTTGATGGTTTTTCTGTAATGACAGCACAATAATAGAAATGGTACTGTGGAAGGGATGACTGGCTTGTTTCTCTACTGCCTCCATGTTGTCCAGTTTCAGATAATAATTTGTTTTCTGAAATTCGAGCTGACTGGGCTCACCTGAGTAAAAGTGGCTGGTGGCTCCTTTTTGGTCTCTGTGATGAGTGCCTGAATGCGAGGCTGGCTCCCGCGCTCAGGCACAGCACTGAGGTTCTGGACTACAGCTGGTTTGGGAGTTACACCAATCACCTGAAGAGCACAATATAATCCATCACTGATAAAAATGAACAATGCTATGTAACAGGCATGTACATACTGATGACAGCCACTGCTGAATGACACAAACAAGACTGGCTCGAGCTGTGTTGACCTTCTCACGAAGGCTGTAATTCCAGTTGAAATGAACTTTGATTCACTGAGCAATAATGATTTAGTTTTTTTTTTAAGCTAGTAAAGCTAGTAAAACTCAAGCAATGGCCACATTCATCACTTTTTGGCAGATTTCCCTTATTATTATAAATAAAACTGAACTGTCATCTTGATCATTATTTATGACAGATGAGGTCATTTGCAGGAACAATGCCAATGACCACACGCTTCACGACCTGCTGGCAGTGGCTGTTGTGTAAACCCACTCCTGCACCTTGACCACAGCCATCTTCTGGACTGGTGCTGGTTGGAAACTGGGAGGGGCTGCCATCCTGATCACTGTCACCTTCTCATTACTTTTATTACCAGCTGCTGCAGATACCTGAATGCCAGACATGCAAGCCAGTTAAGACCACAGGAGTATCAATAAGATGGCACTACATTCATCCACATCAGCATTGAATAAAATGAAAGCAAAACACACAAACACACACCTGTGGGGCCAGTATTTTGGGTGCTTGACCACTGATGCCTCTTGGTCCTTGCTGACCCTGTGCCAAAGCCTGATGGGATACCAGCATCAGCTGACCGCTGTCACTGCAGATCAACATCATACCTGCCAGAAAGAGAGTCCAAAACCACTTTAGACTGTAATGAACTGATGTGATTTGTCCTGAAACGATGGGGTACATCAAGGAACAAACACAGCACAGACTGTGTGTGGTAGACATTTAAATGGGAACACAAAATAAAATACAGTCTACTGAATATAGAAAAGTGAATACAAGATGACACAGTGGCCCAGCCTGTAAACATGAGTTGTATACAAACAGTGGTGTGGTGCAGCTGACCTGGTGGTATCTGGATATTGGCTGGGAACGGTGGGGAAGCAATCTGTGGCCGCTGAGGGGCCGCAGTGACTGCCTGTGGCCCTGCTGCCTTTGGTACAGTTATCATCACAGTCCTGCCTTGGGATGCGGCCTGGTTCAGTGAGCCCACCTGGCTTAAAGCTGGTTTTGTTACCTGTGGTTGGCTGTTAGTACTCACTCCTCCTCGAGCAGCAACCTTTGCGATCATCATTACAGAAGGAGAGGAGGTGTGTCGGCCTGGGCCCGAGGAGGCAGCGGGGGTGACTTCTGGTGGCCCTGAGGCAGAGTGGCCCTTTGAAGCAGCTGCTGCTGTGGGTGAGGGCTGCACAGCAGTGAGGGCTCCACATTTAGCTGGAACCTGAACTATCTTCACTTGAACAGAGGTGTCATCACACCCTGCTGCCCCGCAGGACTCCAGCTTTTGGGCTTGGAGCACCACTTTATCTGTGGCCATAATTCTTTCGAACAACCAGAATTTAAACAGAGGAGTTTGTATGTTTCTCAACTGCTGTAAATGATGCTATGCTAGATTGATCCAGAGTATGATCGAAACCTGTTGAAAAAAACATTACATGTAAAACTTGCAAACAGTAAACTCAAAAATACAGAACAGTGACTCGTGGCAACAACTGAAGCGCTTCGACTGTGACCTTAAACTTCCAAATTCACCACGAGCTGTTAATCACCAACCTGCACTGCTGCTCTGTCTCGCGGAGCTAACTTGGCGCTAAACGTTAGCTAGCAAAGTTAGCCAGCGAGATTTGCCGAGTGTCTGAGCTGAAGTTTTGTTTGCTGAATTAAATTTATTTTTGCCGATTAACTAACGTTAACAAGTGTTGAGAGAAGTTTCTACTCTGAAACACAACAAGTTCGATGTAACCTAACAGTTTTATATAATGTCATACTTTCAAAGATATTATGGACATTAACGTGAGCTAACCGTGCGATTCGTTTCGCTGCCAGATATTTTATCCAAAGGACTGTCTACACATTACCATGTCTCAGTGAAATCCACCGAGCAGAGGAGGAGGAAGAGCGCAGTCTGGAGTTCACCTGTTGAAGGTGTTCAGTGGAGGAGATGGCCACGCCATGACAACCGCGTGAGAGCAGAGAGGTACCTGAACTCATCCCTGAGCGGTGCTGCATTTAGGGCCCACAGGAGGAGGCACCGTCATGAGCTCCCACTGGAAAAACGTCATGATTAATAAATGATTTCAACAGCAAGTTTGAGTAGATGTGTGGCTGAATGAATGTGAACGGGAAACATCCAGCTTGTAACATGAAATCTAGCGGTAGGAACGCAAAAGCACCGTTTAACTTTTTGACAATGTTGGGAAGTTTCGAGGTTATTTTGAAATAAAAAAAAAATAAAAATAAAAATACTGCGATGTCAAATCAGATTTGAAAATAAAATCTGACATAAATAAGGTGGTATTTCTTCAATCAAACCCACATTAAACATTCACTCCCACGGACCACAGAGCCATCCAGCTCTGCTGACTCAGCGATTCTGACACCATGGGGCTCCAAGCTGAAATAAGGTCAAGCCTGTAAAGAAAAGCCTGTATCTAAAGATGTTTATATTTACTTGACAAATGTCAGTGTTTATTTTCTTTTCTACCATAACATGTTACAGAACATGGCCTCCAGAAATGATTTCAAGTGGCTCTTGAAAACTGAAAAGCCTGAAATTCTCTGAGGTTGAGTATCGTGTTATGTATCCTTGTACCTTTGACTCCTTTATTCAGTTACCAGCACTCTAGTATAACAAACCAGTTCCTGCTGGTGGAGGAGCTAACAGTTCATTGGAGTCACTCCACGGCTGAGATGATGTGTTTTACATGTGACTGATGCAGGAAGTCTCTGCTCTTGATGCTACACACGCTCTCATGGTAAAAACTCTCAGGTCATTTGGAATGAGCTCATGCCTACAGATGCACTGGACAACTGTGGAAGTGGACACTCATCACAGTCCATCCTACAAGTCAGGCACCCCAGAAGCTCAGCCCTTCACAGGGTTTTCACTTTTAAAACCCTTCTGGCATTTGACTTCACGTCATGAAGAGCCCTTCAGGAATGATGCAAGTTCTTAGTGTACCCGAGCTGTTGGATAAGCTCTACTCAAACCTGGAGATGAGAATGGAGAGCCAATCAAAATGTTTCTTTTATGACTCCATGAGCTTGTTGGAATATTTTCAACACAGGCAGTGAAGGAGCAAGACAGGCTGCCTTGAAGGTGGCATGTCTTTGAGGCCCTTCTCAGGTTAAAGGGAGTGTTTGATGAATAAATGCAGGATAAGAAAGAAACGGGGGCACGAGGACACATTTTTCTAGCTACATATATTGTTTTCTATTGTTTATAGCACAAGGGACGGAAACCAGGTCACCTGCAGTCATGATCATTCAGCTGCTGATGTAACATGCTACCATCATTGTTTGTTTCTTATCATCAGTCATGTGCTGGTTTGTTTACATCTGTTGTTGCTCATTTGGTTTTCTGTTTTTTTCATTAACTGCTGACATGGGATAGAAATGGTCAAAAACAAGGAGTTTTAATGAGCAATGCATCATGGGTGGTAGTTTCATTTTGGAATTCTACTGGCTACACAGAAAAAGGGAAATATTAAGGAAAATGACAATTTAGACCTGAAGAACATGAATGTTTACTGTTATGACTGTAGTTTTTCACTCTTAACAGGAGTCACATTAAACGTAGTAATTCATAAATATTGTACAGGTGTTCAACTGTGTACAAACCATGTATATTTTCTAACTATATCACACAATGGATTAAATTTAGAGAATGGTCTGTCATGCAGATATTCCAGGTTTCTTTTGGCAGCTGCTGCTATTTCCTTTAGTGATTCAGAGTAAGAGCTGTGTTTCCTCTTCTCCTTTGTGTGTCAGCTGGCACCAAAATGTGTCAATATTGTCCGCTGAATTAAAGTGGATCAGTGTGAATCCCCATCCCTGACAGCAGAATTGAGCGGGGATGCATCTGACAACGAGGCTCACTTCAGGCAGATTGGCGTGGAGAGGGTTTGCACTTCACACAGCTGCCTCTGTCACTTCTGTGTACAGGGTTATCTCACTTTGTACGATTCACCACAACACAACGTAGGCAGAGAGCTGTTTGAGAGAGATCTGAGAGGCAAAGCCCTGCAGCCAGGAAGCAGGCCGTTCACCCCAGCTTCCAGTGTGAGCAGGCAGAGCAGGGAGGCACTTCAGTTTAGATAGGGTGTTAACCAGAGATTCAAATCCTACAACTCTCCACAGAAAGGAATGCAGCTGTGAGAAACAACAGCTCCAGGATCAAATTCAATTTCAAACCATTGAACTAGACACTGAAATGCTCAATACAACTTCTTAGAATCACACAAAATCATAACTGATTGCAAAATAGTGATAACGTTCTCTGATATTAAATTACTCTGATCAGACATAAGGAAGGTTAGATCATGTTATGTACTCAATACATGTCATTAATTACAAGACCTCCAGTCCCTCTGATGATAAAGGTCATGAGTTAATACACAAGAACTCTGACTGTGGACTGCAGACTCAAACACAAACAACGAAGCACCTCTGTGCTACAAAGCCATTCAGCTGCAGCTCCTGCAGTAAGCTGCTCTGCTCTCTAACGTGAATGATGGTGCCTGGTTGCTGCTCTTGATCATTACAGCACTTCTCTTAAAGGTAACCTGTGGAGCACTAAAGAAGAGATTTTCTGTTTTGTTTGTCTTGTGCACACACATAAACACACACGTGCACATCAGTTACACAATACACGAGACTACCAATGGTATCACATTATTCCACTGACCTACAGGTGGAGATAATGTGCCAAGACACTCAGCAAAGGCAGCACAGAGGAAGACTCACTGTTATCATGAATGTAAGCAATGCAGGATCCAAAATCAGCTTTGTAAATGTTTCATGAGACAGGAAATGCATTCATCATACACAAAAGACCTGCACAGGTCTCCTTCCATAATGATAACTGATCATGGTTTGTTCAATCACACTGTAGACACAAAACATGGACTTTTTTTTTTTTTTACATTTGACCACTGACTAACTGATGAGTTCATGTTTAGAAAGCCTCCCTAAATGCCTCCAACTCCTTCCCTCTACCTCCGTCCTCCCAGCAGGTGTAAGACTAACTCCTCGTCTTCAGCCAGAGAGAGACCAGTGTCCAGGGTTTTGTGCTCATCACCCTGCTGCCTCACCCTCTTCCTCTCCCTCGCTGTGAGCTCCTCGTCTCCCTCATCACTGCTTTCACTGCTGTGCTGCCTTTTAGCGGGACTTGTCTGGTCCTCCTCGTCCTCCTCAGAGTGCAGCTTGTCGGGGTCTGGCAGGGTGCTGGGGTCGAACTCATCTTCACTGTGATTGGCCAGGTAGGCCACCACCTCATCCTCCTCTTCCTCGTCAGATTTCTTTCCGTGCTGCTTGCTGGCCTCCCTCCTGGCTGCCTTGGCCTTCAGCCTCTTCTCTCTGTGTTTGGCCTTGACTTTGCGGCTGTACTCCTGCTTGTCAAACTCCTGGTCCTCCCGTTTCAGCCTCTCCCTGGCCTTCTCCACATTGATACCTGAAACCTCCTCCTCTTCCTCCTCCTCTTCACCAGTCACTGCCCGCTGGACAGGTGGCCACATCTGCACAGCCTCTCCCTGTTCGTTGAAAGCCACTTTGGTGTTGACTTGGAAGTTTCTCTTGAGCACCTTTTTGGCTTCTTTAAACTTTGTCTCTTTTCCCGTTTTCTTTTTGGAATCTGTCTCGTGTGCGTCTGAACTCTCTTGGTCCCCTGTCAGATTGAAGACATCCTTTCTTTTGACTGTCAGCAGGTCCAAGTCTCTTAAATCATTGTCATCCTCCTCATCATCACCTGCGCCTGGTAGCAGTGCCTTGGACCGACTCACCTCTTTTTCACTCCCACTTTCCTCTTCATCACCTGAATCTTCTGACTCTGAGCTCTGGCTTTCCTCTTGAGGACTGCTTCCTCTCATCTGTGCCTTAAAGCTCCTCAGCTCTTCCTCTTCATCAGACAGCTCCTTTTCTCTCTGTCCTTCTTTCTCAGCTCTCTGTGCCTGAGCTTTATTTAAGAAGCGCACCCTTGGAGCCACAGCGAGGCCCAGAGAATGTGCGTACTCCTCAATCTGGAGTTTAAAGACATCAAACACCTCTTTGTTCTTCATCAGATAGACGGAGCGCAGGTAGGAGACGAAACACCTCTGAGCTCTCTCCTTCTGCTCCTTCTCCTGGGCCAGGAAGGCCTCCAGCTTCTGCTGGACAGTCTGCATTCTGTCTGCATTCACCTGGAAACATGCAGACAATCATATGAGTACAGACAGGTGCTCTATTGTCGTTATGATGACACTCAGATCTGTATGTTTGTGTTGCAGACACTCCATGGAGCACCTGAGGACATCATTCTTTTCTCTTTCGTACCAAACTCCATTCAGTCACCTGGCTCATGAAAGGTGCCTATCTGTCAGTGTTGCACATCAAACAGCTCTTACTTCAGTGTCATTTAAACTTTGAAAATACATCTGCTTCTGTCAAGACACACTGCTGGAGGCAAAAGCAAGGAGTGTAAATTACCTGCAGATGAGGGCATATTATTGAAACAATGTGCATGATATTCATGATGAAAGGCTATTTTAAGTAATGTTTCGTAACATAGAAAATACTGGGAACAAATTAAGAGTAAAATTGATAATGAAGACAAAGACAGCTGTAGCAACAGGGGAAGGTCAAGGAGCTCTCCACTCAGAAATTTGTTGGAGTGATAACACTGATTTTTGCCTTCCTGTAGATGTCTTCAACATTATTGTTTGGAAAAGTTGTGCTTTCAGATGAGGTTAATGGGACAGGGTTAATGATAATTTGGTTGACATCAGCTCAATTTATACTGCTGGATCTGTGATCCAGCAGTATAAATTGAGCAGTATAAAGCAGCATTTAGAGAAAGTTTCTTTATTTTTAACTGTAAATTTCTCTGTCAGCACATATCTGGTTAATTAAGGGCCCCACTTCGAACATTTCCACCTAATAAGAAAACTGTTCCAGAAACGAAAATCCCTGAAAATCCTTTCTTCAGTCTCACCTTAGCGGTAACACCTAACCTGAAGCCATCTGTCGCTGATTTGAAATATCCAGTCTGCTTTTCTATAGTCTATGCTCGAGTCAGTGCTGTGTAATCTAATACAGCACTATATGCACTTTATTACAGGACACACTCCTGTGCTGTCTGAGTGTGCTGATGCTGTCTGTTGAACATGAACTGTATACTACTAACACAAAGCACATCCTGAAAATGGCCAGACAGTTGAGTTTTGCTGTACTTCAGTGGACTGCAGTGTGATGCTGTGGATGCACGAGGTGAGGTCTAACCTGGATCTTATTGATGGGGACCTTCTTCTCCTGCAGCTGACTGACCATCCCCTTCTCCTCTGAGGGAAGCAGCAGCAGCAGGGCCTCCCCCCCCTCCTTGTACCTGGCGGTCCGGCCCACCCTGTGGATGTAAGTGTCTGCATCTTCTGGACAGTCAAACTGCAGCACCCAGTTGACGGCGGGGAAGTCCAGGCCTCTGGCAGCGATGTCAGTGGCGAAGAGCACAGCGTTTTGCTTTCTGAGGAAGTCATTGTAGACCTCCACCCTCTTCATCTGCTGCTGCTTGCCGTGCAAAGCCAGGACGGGGATGCCGGGTCTGAGGCGGCAGAAGATTCGGAACAGATACTGCACCTCCTTGCAGCAGGCAAAGAACACAATGATCTTCTTTTTCAGGTGGCTCCTGATGAACGAGTACAGCATGTTGACCTTGTGGTGGAGCTCACACACCACGTAGCTCTGCTCCAGCGTGGCGGGCGTACTGAACTTGGCCTTTTCGTGGACCCACACGTACTCCGGGTCTTTCAGGCTGAGCCGCGCCAGGTCTTTGACGGACTTGGTCTGCGTGGCGGAGAACAGCAGCGTCTGTCGGGACTTGGGAAGGTTCTCCACGATGGCGTTGAGTGTTTCCGCGAAGCCCATGTCCAGGATGCGGTCCGCCTCATCTAGGACGAGCATGTGGAGGTTGGAGGCGTGGAAGGTGGCCGTCTCGTCCATGTGCTGGAGCAGCCGGCCCGGGGTGCAGATGACGATGTTGGTGTGGTGGATCCTCTCCGACTCGCTCTTGAGGTCTTTCCCACCGATGATGAGCCCCGCGGAGAACTCGTGGTTCTTGCCCACCTTGCGTAGGACTTCGAAGGTCTGGTAGGCGAGCTCTCTGGTGGGGGATATAATGAGAGCACCGAGGCCGTCCATGGCGCTCCACTGCTGGCGGTACAGGCACTCCAGCACCGGTATGAGAAAGGCTAATGTCTTCCCAGAGCCGGTTTTAGCCGCGCCGAGGACATCTTTACCTCGCAAAGCGAAGCTGAGAGTCTGTCTCTGGATCTCCGTGGGCTGTCTGTACTGAGCCTCCTGCAGTCCCAACAAGGTTTTCTTTGAAATGGGGAAGTCTGAGAACTTGACAGCCTCATTGGCTTTTATGTCGTCGTACTTGCTAACAAGCCTGTCGATGTACTCCCGCTCCACCAGCCACTCGGGCTTCTTTTTCTGTGCTCTCTCTCGCTTCACTCGTGCTTTCGTTTTGTTGTAGTTTTTCTTCCATTTCTCGAAGTTTTTGACGGGGTCGGCGTCGTCGTTCATCTGCGCGGGTTTAGGTTTCTTCCCGAAGGACTTTGCGTGTTTTTTCTCCATGATGTACAATCACAGCAGTAAAAAGTCAAAAAACATCGAAGCTGTACCTTATGGTAAACAGCGTGGAAGAAACGCTCTTGGTCGCATTCATTATGACATCATCACCACGCGATACCGAGGTGTTCTTACGGGATATTTCGCCCTGGATTGCACCTGCCAGGCAGCACTTCATTACCGAAGAATCGAGAAACTACAAATCGGAGCAATTGCAATGTCTACTTTACCTGCTCTCCTTCTTTGAATTTCATTCTCTCACTCGTTTTTGTTTCATTTGAGAGCATTTGTTTACCAATGCTGCACTGAAACAAAGTACACCGACTCTGGTCACACTGCCATTAAAGTGAAGATATTTGCTCAAAAAACCTGTATACTGTAAGTATTATTCTGTCAGCCCTCACTGAAAATGCCACTTTACACATTTCCAAGATGGAATCATCAGAATTGTAAGATGTTTTTTCAATTCCCCCCCACCCCCGACTGAAGGACCATTAAGTAGGATTTATTGGCATCTAGTGGTGAGGTTGCAGACTGCAACCAGCAGAACACCCCTCGCCTCACCCCTCCCTTGCAAGCATAGGAGAATCTGAACAGGGAGCAAGAAGACAAAGTCTTTAATTATCTTCCACAAGACGTAAATATTCAGAGGTGATGCCGGGGAGCAAAAACTACATGACAAGCTCAACTGTGGGAAAAACCGTCCCTTACAGAGGAGCCCGAGGTAGAAACAGCCAATCAAATGTTAGTGGCAAGTCGGTAAAAAGGGAGAAACACGTAAAGAAATAAATGTGCATGTCTCTGTACACGATATAGTCCGCTTTCTTGACTGCTCCTGAGGCTGACTGCTGATGTTAAATAACTTCATCTAACGGTCTTTTCTTAGTGTTTATCGTGCAGAAACAAGAGAAGGAACGTCACTTCCGGATCATGCTAAAAAAACAGATCCACGGAAGTTTAATGAGTGTAATTTCAAAATAAAACATTATTAAACCCTGTGGTCTGACTAATAACATCAATATCCCATTGTGAAAAATGGTACGTTGTAAAATACCCTTAATTTAAATAATAATAATAATAATTTAAATGGCAGCACCACTAAACTACTACGGCAATAATTATACCACTATTTACAGTATATGCCACTACAATGACAACTATTCTGTCAGGATCTCAATTGTGTCGTTTTGTTATCTGAAAAGGATGTAGATCCTCATGAAAGTAGACTCAGCAATATGTTTATAAGAGGCCTACTTCATATGGTTCAATCTGGGCCACCTCCTGCAGAGGATGTTGCTGGATTCCGCAGAAAGTCAAGATGACATATCTTTGGCCCTTTTCCCAGAAGACGTTTGACTTGTCACAGGAAAAGCCCAAGAGTTACTAATAACATCAGCAATGCTTCTGTTCTATTCAATTGTCTCAGTGTGACAGTGAGCCAGCTTGCACAATAGGGGAGAGTGGGACGATCTGCAAGCTTCTCTACCTCCTCTGTGAAGACCTTCTTTGCTTCTGCTGCTCCACTGTACCCAACTGTTTTTATTTCCTTTACCTCCTTCTTTTTCTGTATCTGTCAGACTACAATCATTGGCTAATGAAATGTATTTTCAGACTGCAGTTTTACGTGTTGCTGGCATCAAATTCAGAATAAGGATATGTTTACAAAAATCAATGAAAATGGTGAGGTAAAACATGAAATACATTATCTTTGTACTCTTTTCAATTGAGCACATATCAAAAAAGCAAATGATCACATTCTGTTTTATGTGTTACGCATTGTCCCACCTTTTTTGGTATCAGGGGTTTAACATCCATCCATCCATTTTCTATGCCGCCTATCCCTTTCGGGGTTGCGGGGGGGCCGGAGCCTATCTCGGCTGTCAACAGGCGAGTGGCGGGGGTACACCCTGAACCGGTCGCCAGTTGATCGCAGAGCACAAACACAAGACAAACAACCATTCACACTCACACCTAAGGGCAATTTAAAGTCACCAATCAACCTAATGAGCATGTTTTTGGTCTGTGGGAGGAAGCTGGAGTGCCTGGAGAGAACCCACGCATGCACGGGAAGAACATGCAGACTTCACACAGAAAGGCCCCACCTGGGGATCAAACCGGCAACCTTCTTGCTGTGAGGCATGCGCACTACCTGCTGCGCGACCGTGCAGCCTGAGTTGAACATCAAAGAACAATTTTGTGTAGCTTCATTGTCTTATGGAGTGGTAGTTTGAACCACTGGCTCATTTGAACCCACAGCATTTGACTCACTTTCCCCATAGCCACCATTTTTGAAAAAATAAAAAAAAAAATAAAATAAAAAAAAAGGGAAGAAAAAAAAAATGCCTTGCAAATCAGGCTAATCTTTAGCTAATGATTCACACTGATTTATACGTGGGGGACAATTCTGCTTTGATATAACAGTCATTAAACCTGACATACAGAAATTTTACTTTGACTAGCAAAAAAATGTGCAGCTGTCTAGAAACATGGAGTTTAAGTCAATTTACCCACTGGTTCATCTAAACCCACCCTCCCCTTCCAGGACCCTGAAACTGAAACAGCTAAATGGAATTCATTCATGGATCATTCATTTTTATTATTTTCTACCATGACACGTCAAAATATCTGGCTGAGGAAGCCTGTTGTCTTATCAAACCAATTTAAAGATATATGACAAGTTAAAATATATATTTGCTCTGAAAATATTGAACATTTGGGATTATATTGGTGGTTGTTTGGAATTAAATGGCTGATGTCATTTCTTACATTAACCACGTACATGTCATAGAAATAACATTCTGGGGGCATTACCTAAGGACATTATATCATTTAAAGTGTGCATGTTTCAACGTGAATTAAAACATTTTATTTTGTAAGATTTGACCGGAAATGTATGCGTTGTCACCCACTCTAAACTGACAATGGACTACGAGCACCTGATCAACAGACAAGACAGATGATAAACAAGTGTTAGAAGAGATTATTTTGCACAAACACACGTGAATATTCGTGACCTGAGGCGCGCTGACATCCCTGCAGTCCGTATGCTACACAAGGCATGGCAGAGAGACAGGACAATGAGGTAAGACCAGCTTTAGTCTGCAGGGACAGGCACTGGGGCTGCACTGGTTTGACAAACAGTGCATATTCTCCATTTGGTTGTTTGTCTTAACAGCCAGAACCTGACAAAGTCCTGTTTAAAGTGAAACCTAAATAAAAACAGTCGGCGCAAGTCGAGCTGTGCTGAGTGACATTTGCGGACGGATATAAAGTTGTGTTAGCTGAACTGTTAGCACAGCAGCTAGCAAGTTCACACGAGACACGTTATGTGTGGCTGCGTTAAAGTTTCGAGATGTTCCTGTTTCTGGCCGCTCAGCAGTGTTTGGATGAATGCAGGTGACAGGCAGAATTAATAAAGGAATGTAGTATTGCTTTGTTAAACACTATACATGTATGTCAGATGTTAAATCGTATGTAACGTTTTGCAAATTAGCCGGTGGCTGTTGGTGAACGTAAAGATGCACTGAATTTGAATAACATCACGTCGTGACATGTAACGTTTCATGTGCCAGCTGTCGCGTGGGACGCTGTAGGTGTCGAACGTGAGCTAACAGGAAGACTGTTGATTATAGAGGAAATTTGACTGACTGGGGAACTCAAATATTCACTAAAGGTGGAACGGAGTTTGGCGTTTAAAACATGTGGTGCTTAAATGAAGTGCTGTATATTGCAGACAGGGTTAACCACTTGCCTATTGAGCTCAGTGTGTGAGAAGTAATGTCATTGCAGTACTCATAACCCTGAACATCCTTCTGTCATGTGCTGCACGTTACACCATCAGGTGGAGGAGGCTGACCAGATCTACCTGCTGATGAAGGAGGAGTATCGCATATCTAGGAATGTGCGTCTGGCGTGGTTCCTTGGTAAACTTAACCAAGTCATCTGGCCAGCCTCAACGCCTGAACTGGTAAGTTAATAATGTTCATACTTCCTTTTCCTGTCTTCACCAACATCACAAAGTGCTGATGCTGTGGCACTTGTGTGAAATGGTCTGTGCCAATATGATTTGAGGGCTTAGTCACTGCTGGCTGTTAGAGACCACTCCCCAATAGAGCTGAACAATTCATCCAAATGCGATGGAAGTCACAATATATCCATGGGCAATATCCACATTGCAGAAGCAGCAGTTGTTTTTTTTGTATTTTTTTTTTTTGGATGAAGGTAAAATGTGTGACAAGGCAGCATTATAATGAAGTAATGTAGTGCTGCAGACCTGGCCCTCACATCTGGTTCTCCACATATAAGAAAACATGTTTGTTTGGTAGACACATAAAATTGTACATCAATTACACATCAAGTACACTTTTTACATAAAAAAAAAAAACAATCAAACAAACAAACAAAAAAAACAATCATTTTGACATAATGCACATTGGCCGACACCCTATCCTTAATGGTCAAGTCTATGCTCACTATTAGTACACAACTGATATGTAGCTTCAACTCACCCAGCTAGCTTAGCTGGCACAAAGTATAGCATTCATGACATTAATGACCGCCGCCCGCAAGGAGTAGTTATCTTCCTGTATTATGTAATGGCGAAAGGTACCAGTTGTACATGGTAGCTATCAATGAACAGCTGTATCTGTCAGTGGAGTGTGGTGGCACATGCCAGTGACATACCTGAACAGGAGTGACATGCAACCGTCATACCAACAGCACACAGAGTGGCATACCACAATGAACTGGCACATAACATGAAAACAAACGTGGCATGCGGCCATATATGATGGTGAAGAGTGGCATCTGCCAGTGATGCAATAAAAGTCAACAGTGACCTTTGCCAGTAGCCACTTTTCAACCTCAGTGACACTCTTGTGGCCTCTGGCTTCTGTATTTATATTTAAGTTCTCTCTAAATTTAATATAGTGGCTTTAATATTTCTGAGACATGCATTAAGAGATCATGTTAAAGTAAACAAAAACTGAAATGTCACCACAGCACGTAACTCCTGTCCTGTTCTTTACCTTTGTTTGTTCTGCTGTGTTGTCCTTGTTTTTAGCTGTATGTCTGTTCCTGTGGAAGTACATTGAGAGCAATGGAAAAAACTGAGGCAGATTTCTTGTATG